>NC_060138.1:317164408-317807325 GCF_021461385.2 Schistocerca piceifrons | reverse complement strand
TATAACTGCACCGACCATCATTAGTTATTTTGCTCCCCAAATAGCAAAACTCATCTACTTCTTAAAATGTCTCATTTCCTAATCTAATTCCTTCAGTATCACATGAGTTCTATAGTGAACTCAAGAAATTATTTTGTGACATCAGATACCATGAAAATTACCAATCAGGTCGCCCCATGCTGGGCGCCAAAAATGTTGTGAACAGAGAATTCTTCTCTCTGCTGTCAGACATGAAATGATGATCAGATGACTAATGAGATCCCCGTCGTTAGGAGCCAACAATTAATTGATGTCAATTTTATTTATTTAGCGAATGGCTAATACAGACATATCATGATATTACATATACATATGTACATATTGACACACAAGAAACTTAAGGATGTCTTTACAACTGAATATCCAGTCCTTCAATCCAGCGCACTGCATCTGGAGTTGCTAGCAGGAAGCCCTCTTTGGCACCGTGATAGGCTCGAATCCTGCATTCACTGACAATGTGGTGAACAGTCTGGTATGGAGCCCCGCAGTCACAAGCTGGATCAGGCAGCTTGTTCCACTTAAAGAGATCATCCCTGCATCGCCCATGGCTGGTACGGATTCTGTTGAGAGTAGACCACGTCTTGCGTGGTAAGTCGAATCCACTTGGAAGTTTAGCACCTGAGAAGATGTTATGCAGGTGCACATCTGTCATTGCTTCCCACCGACCTTTCCATTCTTCAAGAGGTTTGAAATTCTTAGCAACCATGCCAGCAGCATCGCACAGAGTTGGATGACGTGATTTCAGTCTGTTGCGATTTAAAAGTGGCAGGTCGCTATGCACGGGTAGGTTAGAATTCCTGGAGATCTTGTGGAATTCTCTCATAAGGGCAGTACATCTGTGTAGATCAGGAGGCATTATACCGGTTAACAGTGGAAGCCAATAAACTGGAGTAGATCTGATTGTGCCAGATATTATGCGCATTGTCGTATTCAGCTGGGTATCAACAAGCCTTGTATGATGACTATTCATCCAAACAGGTGCACAATACTCAGCACTTGAGTATACCAAGCCCAGAGCTGAAGTTCGCAGGGTGGTTGCTGAAGATCCCCAGGTAGTTCCGCATAGCTTATGGAGGATGTTGTTTCGAGTCCTCAGCTTTTGAGCTAAGTTAAGAAGGTGTTGTTTGAAGCATAGTGTTCGATCCAGGATGACACCAAGGTATTTTGGGTTCCAGTTGTGATGAAGAATTCTGCCTCTGAAACTTACCTCCAGTTTTACGTTCGCCAACTGGTTATTTAGATGGAAGCAACACACTTCTGTTTTACTCACACTGGGTTGGAGTCTCCAGATTTTGAAGTAATTGTCTAATGCAGACAGGTCATTGGCTAAAATCTCTTCTGTTGTCTTCATTTCCTGGTGTTTGACGGCTAGAGCCAGGTCATCGGCATAGCAGTATTTTCTGGACGAAGTGTCAGGTAGATCAGATAGATATAGGTTGAACAGTAAGGGTGAGAGAACTGATCCTTGAGGCAATCCGTTGTTCAGCTTCCTCTCCTTACTTATGTTGCTTCCAGTGATTACCTGGAACTTCCGATCACTTAGCATGCTGTTAATCAGTCGAGCCATTGTTCTGCAGGGTATGATGCGGAGAAATTTGTAGATAAGGCCTTCCCTCCACACAGTGTCGAAGGCGGCAGTTAGATCAACAAATGCCACAGATGTTTTCTGCTTCATTTGGTATCCTGACTCTATGAAGGATGTGAGAGACAATACTTGGTCGCAGCAGCTACGCCCTGGTCTGAAGCCTGCCTGATCAACTGGAACGTTCTCTAAGATAGCGCTACTTATTCTGTTATATATTAGCCTTTCAAAAAGCTTGTAGCAGCAGCTGAGTAGGGAAATGGGGCGATAGTTTTCTACCCTGTTGCTGGGTTTGCCAGGTTTCAGAACAGATATTATCTTCACCTTTTTAAACTCAGATGGAAGTTGACCAGTCAGCAGGACGTCAGTGAAGAATTCTGCCAGCCATTTCTTAGCTCATTAACAAGAAACATTGGACCAACTATCAGACTCCTTCAACTGAATATCGAAAGCATTAGCAGGGCAAAGTGTGACTATCTGTCAAAATTTTTGGTGAATTGATGTCAATAATTAAATGAAATCAAACGCAAATGGTACGACATTAAGGTGTCCTTGTATGGATGTAAAAAATCGTTTGTATGATCAAACCATGAAAGAAAGGTATTTATTTTCGTGCTGTTTACACAAAAGAAAACTGCAAATCTCAGGGCCGATTTGACTGGGCGTGGACACGATTCAGTTATTAAGGGGAAGGAGAAGGGAACGAATCGTCTCACCGTTCTTCGTTGTCGTTCGTCGTGTACTGCTGTCGGCGGCAGGCGCTGCGTCGGTTCGGCGCGTCGCATCTGAGTTGTGCTGCACGGGTTGGCTGCCCTCATCTGCAACCGCGGCTTTGCGGCGGGGCCCAGGTACGATCCCTGCGTTGTCTACCTATTGTCGGTTGCGTGGCCGAAGCTGTGCTGTCACGGTGTTGGAAGGCGGATTTTGGCGACGGGTTGAGGAGCGCCCGTGTCCTCGTTTCCGCGGTGTCTCCACGACTACTTTCTCGCTTCTCCTCTCTCTCTCTCCGCTCAACTCCTCTTCGAAATATTCTTCCTCTCAGCGTTGTCATTGGAGGACGAAATTTTCAATGCAGCCCAATGACAGATCGCCGTTTCATCGCCACACCTTTCCGTGCGGGGTGGAAATTTCCTATCTGGCGTGGGCTGGCGTGTGCATTGTGAATTGGCAAATTTCTCACGATTTCACTTTCCTAAGAAGTTTTTCTTCATTCTGGGGCTTTGGGAGAGCAGCTACACAACGCTTCTTTATAACCGCTCTCCCTGCGTGAGCCCTGGACAGACTCATGTTTGGGCTCCATTCAAAATCTGCGCGGCGTCCGTGATTTATAAGGAATGTCCTCACTGTCGAGATAAACATCTTCTTAAGGACACTGACTTCTTTCACACACCTCCCTGCGCCAATTCCCACGCCTTGTGTACGCTCCCCGCTGTGCCAGTGGGGTACTGGAAAAGTCGGCGCATTGCTGCTTTCTAAGGCAGGTAAAATGACTGCCGCCCGGCCAGTAGAAACTCAGATGCTTTCGCGCTTATATTCTTGGCGTTCCGTCCTCCTTTCAAGACGCTGTCCATTCCGTTCAACTGCTCTTACAGGTCCTTTGCTGCCTCTGACAGATTTACAATATCGTTGGCAAACCTCAAAGTTTTTATTTCTTCTCCATCGATTTTAATTCCTACTTCAAATTTTCCTTTCGACAGACTGGCGCCGTCTTCTCTGCATTCTCCGCTTAACGCTCACTGTAGCCCACCTTGCACAGCCGCTCGTATACTTTACAACGCCCTCATCATAGAAAAACATTTTAGGAACGTACGATCGGCGTTCATCTCGTTGGCGGCTTCGTCTGCGGCTGTCCGGACGGACGCGACGTTACCTGCTGTTTGCGTTGTGACGACTCGCGACGGGCTTCCCTTCGTCATGTGTGCACGAAACAGCCTTCCGTTAACGCTGGCCTGCGTGGCGTCGGCGTCACCTTTTACAACCTGCGTTAAGATGATGGTGCCCTCGGGCTCGCATTTATGTGCTGTCTGTCTGTGCAATTTCCGGCCCAGCCAAACGTAATTCTCGAGAAATAAAATGCCTACTAGTAATTCATGTACTGGCAATCACTATCGGATAATCTTTGATAAAAATAAAGGAATATGCTATACATCGCTGATGTGAAAAGTCGACGAAACCGTCAGTTTCACCGTCTACCAATTTTATTTTTCAGTCTAAAGCGTACTGAAAAATTAAAGCCTCATTCACCAGAAGCTATTCGCTTCTGCTGTGTCGGCTACAGTGGGAGTCAGCGCCGACACAAACAAGGAAGGAGAGAAATTGTTATGGCCGGTTGTGGAAATCCAAAACGATATGTATGTAACACTTTCGGTTAAATAGAACACTTTATCTCTAAAAAAGAAAAAAACATAACTTTAATTCTCGTTATGAAGTGGCTTTATGTGACTCATGTGCTTCGTGTGCCTCCTACATGCAAGTACTTTTGTATGATATTACTACACGCAGAACGCAGGCTAGGATGACAAGGAGCGCTGATAACTGTCTTCGAAGAAGCGTGGCGCTGCCCGGTCTTTCCATTGGCTCGTGGTCAGCGCCTTCTTCATGCAGTTGCGCAGTGCAGTGGTGTTCGATGAGCAGTCGATGCTTTAGGACTGCACATTCCTCCCCCCTCCCCCTCCACCGATATACTGCACCATTGTCGTGTAGGGAGTCATCTTACGACAACGTTTGGGGGAGGGTGGATGGGAGGGGGAAGCACGAAGCTGTCTGGTGTGAGGAGCCAGGAGCCGCAACTGGGACCGACGCCGGGCCCCTGCCGTGCCCCGACATTCGTTCTGCGCTCCGAGGTGAACGTCGATAGGAAAATCCGTGGAAAGGCGCCCAACCTATTCCTGAGCCGGTCAGACGGAAAACGGAGAGGGCGGCGATGACGACGGTGACGACGTCGACGGTGCCGGATCCACGGCTGGCATTGGGACGAGTGCCGAGAAGTTGAACTGCTGTGAGCCGGCCGTTGTAGTCGAGAGGTTTTAGGCGCTTCAGCCCGGAACCGCGCTGCTGCTACGGTCGCAGGTTCGAATCCTGCCTCGGGCATGGATGTGTGTGATGTCCTTAGGTTAGTTAGGTTTAAGTAGTTCTAATTTATAGGGGACTGATGACATCAGATGTTAAGTCCCACAGTGTTCAGAGCCATTTGAACCATTTTTTTGCACTCGTTGCCACGGCGATTGAGACTCTGGCCAAGCTGGAAACAACATTTGCGGTGGGGCCGATAGAGTTTCAGCACAAGCGTGACACTATGACGTCATCTGTCCAAGGGGGCGGGGGGTCACATGCCCGGCCAAGAACAGTGCCGAAGCCCTAACTGTTTTCTGCTTACAATTCCCCAACATGCTTGGTGCGGCAATCGCAACACTCCTTTGTGGTCAACTTTAGGTATAAGCAAACGAGACTGTCCAGGGCAGTTTTGCACTAAATTCACACCATGCTGGACGGACAGCCTATGCCAACGAGCAAAATATCGGTGCACAAAAGAATTCTGAACGTTGTTCACAGAATGAGGCCAAGCAGTACGGAGGGGAAGTTCAAGTCAGTGTCGGCTTCTGTAACCTGTACAATTTTCCCATAGTGTAATGGAAAATTCTGTAAAAGTTCAGTGTCCTGCGTATTGATGTGACAGCAAGATGCGGCAGTAGCGTCGAAATCAGAATTAGGACCAACAGGAAGGCGAAAAAGGGCGTCAGTATTTGCATGCTTCGACGTAGCCGTTATAACATTCCGTACTGATGCTGTGATAACAACAAAGCCCAATGTTGCAGCTTCTGAGCCGTGCGCAGCGGGAGGGATTTGGACTGGTGAAAGAAATACTGAAGTGGCTTATGGTCCGTCACTACGTGAAACTTCCGACCAAACAGATAATGATGAAACTGTCGCACCTTGACTAGGTAAAACTTCCAACCAAACAGGTAATGGCGAAATTTTGTCACGCCATAGAAAACAGCGAGCGCTCCCTTCTCGATCTGGGAATAGTTCCATCGAGTCTTGGTCAATAACTCGGAAACGAAGGCAGTCGACCTGTACTGTGAACCAAATCTTTGCGACAGCACAGCTCTGATTCCATACGAAGAAGCGTGCACTTTTAAAACCATAGCCCTGGCGGGATCGAAATGTACAAGGCATTTTTAAGTTTCTGGAAAGCATCCTGACACTCGTTGGTCCAAAGAAAAGCCACATTCTTCCGACGCAAACGATGCACCGGTGCCATGATACGGGCTGCATTGAGTATAAACCGGATATATGTCAACTTCGCGAGAACTGATTGCAATTCCGTTGTGATCCGACGGATAGGGAAGTCCCGGATGGTCAGCAAATGTGATTGAAGGGGAGGAACACCATGGCTGTTAAGTATATGGCCTAAGTACGGAATTTCAGTCTAAAAAAAGGGCACATTTGTCCAGGTGACACTTCAAAACTGTAACTAAAAGCACTTGTAAAAGCGTACGAAGGTTACATATGTGTTCATCCGGAATACGTCCTGACACCACAGTATCATACAAGTAATTTGAACGTAATTGAACTTTTACAGTAAGCTGTTGCAAGTAGCGCTACAATACGGCAGGCGCAGAAGCACTGACAAAGGGCAAGCTCAAAACATTGAACAATGCTAAATGTGTGTTGAACACGAACACCTTCTAAGACTCCTCATCCAACGAAATTTGAAAATATTCAACGCGTATGTGGATTTTTGAAAAATAGCGACCTGCACCAAGCCTGTCCATTAATTCCTCAGGGCGAGGCAACGGATAAGTATGAATTATTGTTTGTGGATTCACAATGGATTTAAAATAAACACAAAGACAAAGTCTTCCAGAAGGCTTTGGTGAGATTATTGAGGGGGAAACCCGTTTACTAACATGGATAAGAGCAATAACACAACTGACTTGCTATTCTTTCACTTGCAGCTATGTCTCTAAGCGTGTTAGAGACGGAACGCGCCTAAATACCTTAGGCTGCGCACTATACTTCATTGTAATGCGGACCATAAGATTATTTGCCCAAAATAAATCAGGAACTCAGCAAGCAGTTGAGTAATGCTGTCTTTTAGGTTGAAAGTAGAAACAGAAAGTACATTGTGCTGAATACGGAGACCAAACAAATAAAATGAGTTTAACCCAAAAATATTTTCACAGTCTCACAAACACAAAATTATAGATGTCACTGTTCTGGCGTGAGACTGGAATTTGGCAGACCAACAACATGTGCCAAGCGCTGGGATGTCTTGACCGTAATACGCATTAATTTGCGTGAAGGATTTGGTTTACTGCGGCGAGCCCAACTGTTTCAAGTGGCACGATAAAGCAATGTAACGGAAGCGTGTGTCTAATTGAAATCGCACTCCCACGCCCGGGTTCCCGGGTTTGATTCCCGGCGGGGTCAGGGAAATTCTCTGCCTCGTGATGGCTGGGTGTTGTGTGATGTCCTTAGGTTAGTTAGGTTTAAGTAGTTCTAAGTTCTAGGGGACTGATGACCATAGATGTTAAGTCCCATAGTGCTCAGAGCCATTTGAACCTTTTTTTGAAATCGCACACAGCGTCCGGCAATGACAAAGTTCAAAAAAATAGTTTGGTCAACTGTCGTTGCACATCCCTTGGGTTGGGTGAAAGCACATCCTGAATTTGATCGTTAGTAGCACCATTTGCCGGTTTAGATAAAACTACGTTCACAGAGCGAGAAGGTGTTCCGCGCTTACGAGAGCGAGAGTGGGTAGCGTTATTTTTCTGTTGCAAGCACACAGACTGTACATGACCTCGCTTTCCACAAGCAAAGCAAATGGCCTTCCGCGAAGGGCAGTGTTTTCTTTTATGCATGAAAAAGCAGCAGGGACATGATTCCTGAGCAGACACACGCATTCACACTTGTTTATTCTGCTCACGGTGTGGCGGCCTGTTTGCGCGCGGTGGTCGGTCACAAGGCTGTACCCGTTTGTCACTTTTCGTTACACTGCAAATGGGAGCCACGGCACTATCACACAAGTCATGATGTTGAATGACTTGTATCAAAGCAGAATCAGAATGTTTGAGAATATGTTCACGAATTCTACTGTTTGGCACACTGTACAAAATTACATCACAAATCATTGACCGAGCGAGGTGGCGAAGTTGTTAGCGGAATGGACTCGCCATTGTGTCATAAGGACCTGAAAAAACGAATACAAAAATGCTGACAGTAATGACTACGATATTTCATCCGTAAGCGAAAGAGTCTATAGAAACTAAAGGAATGAAAAGTATCATCCGCACTACAATATAACCGTTCCTATTGTTTTGTCGCTCAAAGTGTAAAGAGTCTAAAGAATGAACTTTTCAGTCTGCAGTATGGTTATGGCAAGAGAGAAAATAAAACATAGCAACAACAGTGTCAACACCCGAATGGACATGATGCCTTAACAACAGTAGCGTGAGCATTGCTCATGCGGCAATTGGCGTACGGCGTTTTCGATTGTGTAATCTACCACCACAATTGCAATTGAGGCATTGAGATTAAAAACGGGATTTGTCATCCTTTTTGAGGTATACGAGTTTTTACTGTAGTTACTATTAGCACACGATTCCGCACCTCTTGGTTCTAAAATCGGCCTTGTTGAGTGATTCTTTTCCCTATCTAAAACAGTGCTGAAATTACGTTCCGTGCAGAGAGAGGGCTTTTCATGGAGACAAGTCCCTAGATTTCACGAAAGAACTCTAGGAGAGATAGCAGCAATGTAGTGGAATGCAGTCAGCAGCTGTTAGATTTCAAAACGGATTCGATGATGGAACCGTCAGACGAGTCCGGAGATGATTTGCATGAATTTACAAGGAGGAAACGACGCCCTCGTTGGTGAAAGAGAAATATAAAACAAAAGATGGCCCTGGGTTTGGAGCATACCAACTGGAAAAGAAGCATTGTTCCTAAAAGGAAAACAGGTACAGGTTGCAAGTAAATACTCATATAAAGTTCATCGTTTGTGTTCTCTGAACATAATGCACTGGTTGGAAAAAATCGTAACATTAAAAAATAATTAACATGGAGTAATGAAATATCGGACATATATTTGTCTAGATAACGTATGTAAGTGATTAACATTGCAAGATCAGAGGTTAATGCAAGTGCGAGATAAGTCATTGCAAATGTGAAATGCTGGTACATTAATAACAGGTGTAATGGCCAGAATGTTGAATGCTGAGTCTGCAAATGATGGCCGAAGGGACTAATCTGTTAAAAGGAAGTCCTCAAATACTAGTGACTGTATACTTGCATCTAGTTTGATTGTGCAAGAGGTGGCATTCTTCCGACACGTCGGTCAGAGGGCCTAAAGATGGCGTAGTGTAACGCTGAAACTGGTCGTAAAAAAATAATAATAAATAAAAAATAAAGTGGGAATTTAGAAAGCTGAAGGTGTTGTGATTTGACATTTTAGCTCTCCCATGTTACAAACCACGGAAACAGAAAGGATATTGACTTCCATTATGTTGTCTATTTTGACATGTATTATTTAATTATGAATGTTTAAACAAATAGTAGGTATGTTTATGAACATGTTGAAATGATTAAAATGAATAGTTTGCTTGAAAATATACCACTTTTTCTCCGCACCCTGTCCAACTGACCGTCACTAAGTTGAGTGCCTTCCAAAACACAAATGGTGTCCTCAAGGCCCCTAACAGCCTTAAACAAAAATTCAAAGGCTGCTTCTGTCTCACCCACCACTTCCGGCATGACGTCAACCGGGTGAAGAACGGTAGCACGTAGGCGTGCCAGCAAGTCCGGAACACTTCCCTCAATAGGCTGGTGCCTTATCGCCAACTCATAAACAGGGTGGTCCTTCCCCAACAGGCCGATCTCCGGGCACTGCCTGACCGCCATTAAAATAAGTCACCTGAAACAATCAACAACCAAGACAATATGGTCCAATACTAACAGAGATAAAACTCAAACTAACAGTAACTGGAATGGCAGTATCACAATTATAACCACGCTCTGTTACCAGTTGAAATCTGGTTTCACAGGATAGAGTGGATCAGGTTATGGTTGTGGAGGGGGCCGTAATCAGTTACTGCCAGTTGCACAAAACACAGAAACTTTTATTTTCCTAAGAACAACTTAATTACACATTGCCTGAAAAGGATCAGAATAAAACAATATTGCTGAAAGCCTAGTTAAGAAAACTTGAGATACCTCCTGGACTGATGGCCCAAAGCCAAACCAAAAACAAGAATGGCTGAATGCCCGAACACAAGTTATCAAAAAATTGCTTTAAAGAATACACACATCTGAAGGCCATACTAAAAACAATATTTCACGTAAATTCTCGGCTGAAGGCCACACTCAAGACATTGAACAACTCAGGACTTAGGGCCTGGATAACAAGAATTTCAAATAGAACAAACATTCAAAATTTAGTTTTTAGACAAATCAATCTTCAAATTTTAATTTAAGTCAGCTGAGGGCCTTATTTCAAATTTAAAACAAAGTAAATTAATAGACGGCTGAAGGCCTCGCACAGTACTTCAGACTAAAATTAAAATCAGAATCTAAAATCAACAGAACAGTGGTGCTCATAAGTGTTCCAGGGGTCGGCCTGAGGAGGTAGCTCTAACATAAGGTGAGGTGGGACAGGCATCAAAAGTGAGGTTAAATAATCGGATGGCAATCCGACCCAGGGAGTGCTGAAGGACCGACCAATAACCTAATCAATTCCCTTCCGCCCGACCAACGGCCCGACAAGAAAACGCATTCGTGGATAGATGTCTGCCTATTAAGCTTTACAACCCTCTTCAACTGTCGGCGGTCTCTGTCAGTCATCGGACGAGGTCGCCCTGTACGCTTTTGAGCTGTACGTGTCCCTTCACGTTTACACTTCACATCGCAAACAGTGGACCTAGGATTGTTTAGGAGCGTGGAAATCTCGCGTACAGACGTGTGACAAAGGTGACACCCAGTCACCTGACCACGTTCGAAGTCCATGAGTTCCGTGGAGCGCCCCATTCTGCTCTCTGACGATGTCTAATGACTACTGAGGTCGCTGATATGGAGTACCTGGCGGTAGGTGGCAGCACAATGCACCTAATATGAAAAAACGTATGTTTTTGAGGGTGTCCGAATACTTGTGATCACATAATGTACGAATGCAGCTTCCATCCACTAGCGGTAGACCGCTGTGACACAGGGATACAGTAGTAAAGTCGATCCCACAGTAGGACGCGAGACTGTTTTCAAATAGTGAATATATTCACAAATAGTTCAATAAATACTACATTGCACAGGGATACAGTATTGAAATTGATCACACGGTAGGACGGGTGTCTTGTTATCAGTGGCTATACTGAGAAATAGTTCAATAGCTACTGCTTCTGTTCCAATACATATATTCGGAAAACATGCCGTTTTGCCCTATATCACATTTTCTTCATAACTCTAGTTTTGCGACAAAAATGAAGTAAAGGATCTGGAATTACATTCTAAGCCGCAAAACCTTCACGTGCAGTTACTGATGAAATTTAAATTTGTTAATTAATAGAGAGCAGAAAATCTGCTGAGTGCCTGCGAACAAAAGAGCTCATTTGAGTGGAAATGGCGTGCCGTTTCATGCCAGTAATGAGATTATCCGGCGAGCAGCTGGAGCGTGCTCGAATTTAACAAGGTAGAAAAAAATCGATAGGCTTTTGATAGCGATTTCGTCAGTTAAAACTAATCAAGATTCCAATAAGCGCAGCGGTGGTTTAATTTCATATTATTAAATTACTTGACAGTTAATTTGAGTGAGCTTATAAAAGTGGAATTTTTTTGGCCGGAGCTTAACGTTTTGTCGACAACGAGGTCATTACGGACTCATCTAAAACGGCACAAAAGGTAGCATAGTTTAGTAAAATATAGCTGCCAGTAATAGGGAGGGTTATTTTTGTAATACGTAAATTATGTAATGCGGCGATACAAAAAAGGAGAAACAGATACTACTGAAGCTAGTGGTTTGTGCATCCAGTTATTTTGAAAGACATGCTTGTGCATCTTTAGTGAAAACGTTCCGTAAGATTCACATAAAGATTTTTAGCCGAACGATAGGGTTAACAAACGTGACTGTGTCGTCCTGTTTTTACTGCCTTATAGATGAATGTAAAATATTCACTGGAAGTCTTCTCGCAACACTTATTTTTATAATATCTTTACAGTATATTAACAATTAAGGTAATTTTTGTATCAATTAATGAAACAATATGTATGTAAATTTTGATACCATAGTTTAGTAAAAAGGGATTCTAAGCCCATTGTGAAACAATATTAATAGAACGTATGATGTTTGGGGAAATTTTAGTGACTTAGGCAAAGTTTATTTATCACCTAATTTTTCAAAACTGTGACAATTGTAGACTTTTTCTTCGTTTATGAATGGCGTACATGTAATTGTTCAGTAATGAGGACACAACTATCATCTTTCGCTTACTTCCGAGACTCGTCTTAACTGCAGGAAACGAGTAACTGGACTAAGAATGTTTATTGTAAAGCTTCTGTTCTGTTCATTGATAGAAGGTGAACAACCTGTACGCAGGGCTGCTGTCCTAGTATGCACTGCTCTCACAACGAAAGGAAGTTTAGCAATTAAATGATGAGACTGTTCCTGGATCTGTGATTCATTGTAAACAAAGTTGAAACTAATATTTATCCCTTTCGGGTGTATTCCCGTCTGCTGTCTGTACACCGTTTCATATGTGTCTTACACTGTTCAAAGCGATGCTGTAGTTTATCAGGTATCACTATTTTCAACAGTTAGTCAGTTTTTTGCCGTTGCCCTTCAAATCACTTTTCACTTTTTGAAACAGGTTCAGGTCACAAGGAATGATATCTAGCTAATACGGTGTATGCCTTACCAGAGACATGAGCTTGTCCACTAAGGGCAGCTTCTCAGGTAGGACACTGTGAGATGGTGCCTTTTTCCAGAGGCAGTATCTTCCACCGATCTAGTATTTTGCTCCATAGTTTTTCCTCATTTTGACTAGGAGTGGTTTATAGTGTTCCTGATTAACGATTTAACCATCAGGCACACATTTAGTCATGATGCCACTCTTAATTTTGTATACAAAAGAAAAGAACCACCAGCGTCGTCCTTAATTTCAACTTCCTCATTGATGCTTTTTTCATTCTTGACAATCTAGCATCGGCCGATGTTGCATTTCCCGGTCATACAGGAACGTTCATGTCCCATCACTTTTGATGACATTTATGAGTAAGTCTTGCTGTTCTTTAAGCTATGGAATTATGTTAGACCAAGTATTCTACCGATCGGTTTTTTTTTCCTGAGTGATGTTTTTATCGTTTATTTTTTATCACCTTTCAATCTGGTTCTGGATGCTCGGGGTTTATCATTCAATTGTTCCATATTTGATGGAAGCCGATTAAAATGAAACTTCCTGAATAGTGCAGACTTTATTATACAAAACAAATTTGGTTATGGCATCCTTGGCCAGGAGACCTCATGCGGAATATTCGGACACCAAGTGAAAATCTTCTAATTTGACACCACTTTGGCGACTTGCGCCTCGATGTTGATGAAATGATGAGGACAGCGCACACAACTAGTCTCGAGCGGAGAAAATCCCCGGCCTGTCAGGGCATTGCATCCTGGACCCAGTGATCAAAAATCACTGTGCTTACCACGAGCTCTCGAGCTGCTGGCCAGGTTGTACAATGCTTAATGAAGTGTTCTTCCATGTGCGTATCTATTTTCCGTCTAGTTTTCACTGAATAAATGTAGTAATTTCTTTTGAATGCTGCACAAGGCGAACATTAATGGTCCGAGTTTGAGCAGCAATTCGGACCCAGTTACCACCTATATCATAAGCCCAATGCCTACTAAGACTGTTCCCAGCCCCTGCCTCTATCACTAAGTGATTCTCTTCCTTAAACTTACACAGAGCTCGTCTGTCATCCACTTGAGTCCAGCACTTCGTTTAAAACTATGGTGTCTTGTTACTCCTTACTTAAATTCTCTTGGAAATGCAGACCTGTACCACACCTTGCGACTGTTATCTAGTAGCAGAATAATCTTGTTGAAGATTCTGTCTATCTTGACAGATTTGGAATCAATGTGGAATGGAATTATAGACTGAATTAACAAATAGGCTACCTTTAACAAAAATGGCTCTGAGCACTACGGGACTTAACAGCTGAGGTAATCAGTCCCCTAGAACTTAGAACTACTTGAACCTAACTAACCTAAGGACATCACACACATCCATGCCCGAGGCAGGATTCGAACCTGCGACCGTAGCGGTCGCGCGGTTCCAGACTGCAGCGCCTAGAACCGCATGGCCACTTCAGCCGGCTTTTGACGGGTGATAGCATTAGTGATTCCGAACAAAAAACTTGATGTGGACATATGCCCTATTCCGCATTGCTCTTTTCTGGATCTTCTCTACGTCCTTAATCAGTCATGTGTATTAAAGGGTCTCAGACCGACGATCAATGCTTAATTATCGACCGAACGAAAGGTTTGTAAGCTGCCTCATTCGCGGGTGGACGCCCCTCTTCCTACGGATGCTTCCAGTTAATCTCAGTTTGACATGACTTTCCTTCGATTAGCTTTATGTGATCGTACTACTTTAAATCGTTCCGCACCATTACTCTCAGGTATTAAATGGATGTGACTGCTTCCAGTGAATGTTCAGTAGTCACGTAATCAAACAATATCAGGTCTTTCCGTCTATTTACAAGCAATATTTTACATTTGCTTATGTTGAGAGTATAGTGTTATACCTTGCATCTAGCGTCAATCCTCTGCAAATCCTACTTCACTTAGTTACAATTTTCTGGCATTGTCACTTCTCTGAAAAAAAAGAAAAGAAAAAAAGTATCATCGGTAAACAGCCTCATTGTCCTTCCGGCGTTATCTCGCTAGGTCATTCAATGCGCAAAGTTAGCTTTACGAGTGAAGATTTCTCCTATATGAATGAAATGAAACGATCATGTGGCACTGATGGCCGGGAGTCCCCATCCGAGTAAGTTCGGCCGCCGAGTTGCAAGTCTTATTTCAGGTGACGTCACAATGGGCGACTTACGTGTCGGTGATGATAAAATGGTGATGAGGACAACACAACACCCACTCCCCGAGCAAAGTAAATCGCCAACTCGGCTTGGAATGGAACTCGGTCCCACCACATGGTAGGCAAACACATTACCAGCTAGCTAAGCAGGAGGACTACGTTAAGAGTGACCGGCTTTTTTGTATCTGCTACGAACTCTTCAGACCACTCACTAAGTTGATCTGATATTCCGTTCGCACGTATTTTGTTCATTAGAGAAAGATATGGGCCTGTACCCAATGCTTTCGTGAAGAGCAAGGAACGCGACATCAGTTAGGGCCCCAGCAGCTGCTGCGTTCAGGGTCTCGTGGGTAAAGAGAGCGAGCAGCGTCTCACACGACCCTGTTGCTTCCTACAGACGAGATTAAGGTATCCAAAAACGTCCAGTTATAGTAGTTTGGTACGAGAAGGGATGCCATATTCGCTGCACAACGATTCGCCATCAACTTTCCCTGAGAACATAAGATTCACATTTATTCGCCCAGCTGTGGTAATACTCTTGCGCTCGGAATTTTAGCGTACGGTACTAAATAAACTCAGATGCCAGGACGTCGCCGGGTACCTGATTCTATCGCTCCGTTTCTTCGAAGAGTTCCCTGGCCATGTAGAAAAGAATGAATGTCGTTCAGTAATAGACAAGTGGTTTCGAGGTATTACAGATAAATAACGAGTCAAATGGTTCAAATGGTTCTGAGCGCTATGGGACTTAACGTCTGAGGTCATCAGTCCCCTAGAACTTAGAACTACTTAAACCTAACTAACCTAAGGACAGCACACACATCCACGCCCGAGGCAGGATTCGAACCTGCGACCGTAGCGGTCGCGAGGTTCCGGACTGTAGCGCCTAGAGCCGGCCGCGGTGGTCTAGCGGTTCTAGGCGCTCAGTCCGGAGCCGCGCGACTGCTACGGTCGCAGGTTCGAATCCTGCCTCGGGCCTAGAACCGCTCGGCGACCCCGACCGGCAAAGTAACGAGTCAGCACACCTCGTAATGCACAGCCAAATGCGGCAGTGCATGTAATTGACCTCGATAGTTGTGGAGTTACAACCCGTCGTTGTATCCTTGAAAAAGCTTTACTTTGCCTTTGATACGCAGTTGTAGAGGATACTTTTGTACTGTGGCGTTGCGTTGGTGGTTGACTCGTATTACACATTAACGATGATGCTCCTCGTGAAATTAAAGAAAGTACCACACAAATGTGTGGTCGTGTTAAAAAGGATCTTTGATGTGAGTTATCTGTACGTATGCGATTTTTACCCTCTCACAGTCGGTTTTAAAAAGATCTGGAGGAGGTCGTACCGATAAACGTCCTTGTCGAGCGATGGCTGCAGGGACTGATGTAAACGTTCATGAAAGGAATGAAGTTGTGCGGAAGAACTGTCGACTGAGTTTTGGAATGATTGCTGAAGTGGGAAACGCAATAAAGATGTAGTAAAAAGAATTCATGATGAGTGAATAATGACAAAGTTTGTGCAAAAATGGTCCCGATGTACAAATTCTTGGTGATCAGAATGTTCCTGATATTTTGATTAATTGTAATATTCTATGGTTTACTGTTTCACGTGTTCACCAGTTTCTTTCAGTACATTTGAACCTTAGAAGACCTTTCATTTGAATGTTCGTAGACTAACGGTGGCCAGCGGTTGTGGCCGAGCAGTTCTAGGCGCTTTAGTCTGGAACCGCGCGACCACTACGGTCGCAGGTTCGAATCCTGCCTCGAGCATGGATGTGTGTGATGTCCTTAGGTTAGTTAGGTTTAAGTAGTCCTAAGTTCTAGGGGACTGATGACCTCAGATGTTGAGTCCCATAGTGCTCAGAGCCATTTGAACCGTTTTTTTGACTAATATTGAGTATCGTCACTGCATGCAGATATGGAGGGGTTTGTGGTGTGAACACCTCTATGCCGACTGTTTTCATTTTTCGTGACCGAAGCCGCTAACCCTCAGTAAAGTAGGTCCTCAATTGGCCTCGTAAGGGCTGAGTGCATGCGCCTGCCAACACCGCTCAGAGCATCCCGATCGTCACCTACCCAGTGCAGGTTCAGCACGACAGTGATTAACTTCGGTGATCTGATGGAACATGTGTTGAAGTTCAACCCCACTAACAAGCTGATGCCTGTAGACATTTGCTCGCTGGGTAAGAAGGTACGCAGATGTCCCCGCCGGTATCAACAAGTGAGCGGCCGCAGCGATTATGCTAGTCTTGTGGGGAGCAGCGGAAATTACAGTTGAGTCATCAACATGCCACCAAAAGAGAAGAAACCAGGAAAGAAGTGCACAGAAGCGAGGAATAAGAGAGACAGAGAATATATGAGAGGTTTTTGGGAAGACAAAAGAAAGAGACAAAGAAAAGCGCCATGAAAATTGATTCTGTTTTAACGCTCTCCTAAATGGGGAATTAATGATAATAAATAATAATAATAATAATAATAATAATAATAATAATAATAATAATAATAGGACATTAATGCAACGTAGTATTTCCTCCTACATTTCTCGCGCTAGAACACCATGAAGTTAAAACTAGAGAGAATCGACCTCACACAGAGATTTAGCAACAATCGTTTTTCGCGGGCACCATTCATTTTGGACTGAAGCAGAAATAGAGGGAACTGTAAGCGGTGTGTTAAATACCTTCCCCGACACACCATCAGGCGGCTTGTGGGGTACAAATGTAGAAGTACACCTACAACTAGATGATTATTCTGTAGTTCACACTTAAGTGCCTGGCAGAGGGTTCATCGATCCACTTGCAAGCTATCTCTCTACCGTTCCACTCTCGAACAGCGCTCGGGGAAAACAAACGCTGAAATCTTCTCGTGGAATCTCTAGTTTCTCTTATTTTATTATAATAATCATGTCTTTCTACGTAGACAGGCATCAACGAAATATTTTCGCATTTGGAGCAGAAAGTTGATCATTGGAACTTCATGAGACGATCCTGTCACAAGGAAAAATGCCTTTGTTTTAATGACTATCGCGCGAATTGGGGTATCAGATCCGTGGTACTGCCTCTCCTATTTCGTTGCTCTTTTTCTGTGTCCTCCGCCAATCCTATCTGAAGCGGGTCCCAAATCGCGCAGTAATACTCCAGAAGAGGATAGACAGCTATGGTGTAATCAGTCTCTTTAGTAGACCTGTTGCACGTTCCATGTGTTCTGCCAATAAATCGCAATCTTTGGTTAGTCTTTCCCACAAGATTATCTATGTGATCGTTTCAATTTAAGTTATTCTTAACTGTAATCCCAAGCTATTTGATTGAATTCACAGCCGTTAGATTTGAGTGATTTATCGTGTTACCGAATTTAGCTCATACCTTTTCGCAGAAGTACATGCGGAGTGACAAATTGTGCCAGTCGTACAACGCATTGGTCTCACCTGCAGCAATCAGAGATTATATAAGGATTAATTGTTTTAATGAACAACTGTGCCTCCTAGAGCTTTTTGTACCGTAGAATTAAAAGGGTACGCATGAAGACAGAAGGTTGTTGCGGTGTGCTCTTAAGACATAATACTATCTTTGGTGTCTACGTCACTGGAATAACTGTTGTAATTATTATTTTCGTTTCTTTTGTTTCACCTTGAGATATTTTAGCGTTGTACAGAACGCCTGTGCAGTTTCCCCAGTGGGCAATGGGCAGCGCTAGGTTAAATACGAGTTCACGGAAAGCCCGAGGAGTAGCGTTTGCGCATATTGCTAATGGAGCTGAAGCGTCTCCCACTCAGCAATATTAAAGGCCGAAAAAACTCAGAAAGTGCTGGTTGCGCGACTGCAGAGGGCGGCAGCGGGCGACGGCGATGGCCGAAGGACGACCTCTGGCAAAGCTCGTGCTTCTGTCTACAGCAGAGTGGGGAACTACGAGGGAGGGGCACACATTGTAGTTCCTGGCAACCTACCTCGGAAAACTTGAGACCGTACAAGTGAAACATTGTACTCTTTCAGATGAAAACTTTTTCTTCTTCAGTTAGCATTAAAGCCAGTCCACTTGTTAACGATTTATCCATGCAAACGTTTGTGCATGCAATAAACCGCCGCTAATATCGTTTATCCACACGACACAATTTCACTCTACTGCCGACCCTCTATTAATCCGTCTAAAGAAAGAAATTACAGTGGTAAGAGGATACTAGCCCACAATAGGTATTTTATACTTAGTTTAAAACATCAATTCGTATTGAAGGAATTTTATTATGTGATGAGATTTGGAGAGTTATAATAAATAATTTCGGTGTCAGTTGGAATATCCTGATCTCTGCAGCGAAACAGCATTTGTTAAGACTAGGGCCCAGATTTTAATTACCTAAAAAACAATGAAATATGCAAGCATTTATGACTGAAATCTTACATAAATATGACCCTAAAAACTAAAATGTGACTTAATACAAGTTCATTTAAAGCATTCTTGTTTATTTATTTGATTTTTTATTCACCAATAAGGTAATACAAAATTCACTTCTCCAAATATTGTACGTATAGTTCTTTCTTTCTGTAGTGGTTGTGGCTAATTGACACCAATTTTTTTGACTGTCTCAAGTTTTATTTTCTAAACTCAAAGTACAGTGGAAAGATCATCTATCGAAAAAGTAAAACAATGTTTTTATGTCTACATAGTATTTAAAACGTTTTACATTATTTAATACCATATGTAAATCTTCAGTATCTGCAAAGTTGCACTGGATCACAAGGTGCATTTCCAGGTTTCCCATTGTCAAAGATCTACGGTTGTCGCTGAGGATAGTTTTCTACCTGAAAAAGCTCCTCTCCACTTCAAAAGACGTCACTGGAGCGTATTTGAAGGCAGCCAGGTCACTGGAGTTCAGCTTTGTTTCAGTATCTTCAGATGTTGCGACATTCCCTGAAACACAGTCACTAATTTTGCACAGTGTAGAATATCCAGGATTCAGATGGAGAACACTTTGCAATTTGGTTTTCACTTTGTCAGCTGCATGAACACGAGCTCGAACCAACTCACTCTGCACATGTTGCACAATACTCAGGGCCTCACATAGCTGAGTGCCAACAGCTTCTGATCGTTTGATCACTTTTGATATCACTGAAAAATTGGCGTTGATGTATGCCAAGTTTCGAGACAATGTATCTGTAAAAACTTGTTTCACAATTTTGATAGCACTTGATTCGCCGCTGTCAAGCTCACAGAAGATTGTCTTTATTTGCGTGTCGTTGGTGCTGTTGTACTCAGCAACACTAAGCCAAGAACCCCATCATGTAAGAACAGGTTTAGGTGGGAGGGGCGTTGAAGGTGCTTGTTCCTTGAATTTCTGCACCCGTAGTGGACTCTTCACAAAGATTTTCTTGTCACAAGAAATTAATCCACGTCAGGGTAATTTGATCGCACCTCTTCGGCAACACTGTGCAACGTATGTGCAAAGCAAGTGGTGTAAACGTTGTTTCTTTTCAGACCATCTGGCCACAGTAGCTCCAGAGAGTTGTCAAACAGAATAGCAATCGTCGAACTGTTTACTCTATCGAGAGCTTCACACGTTAGCAGGAACATATCTCCAGGGCCATCAACTTTTAGAACACCAACAACAACATTTGCAATATATCGCCCACTAATATCAGTAGTTTCATATATCGACAGCCAGATCTTTTGCTCAGCAACAGTAATTCGTATTTTGTTGAGCACATCATTGTAGCGTACAGGTAAATAGTTTTTTCTAAGTGTAGATTCATCTAGAACTGGATGTGTTGTGTACTTCTCCAAGAACCGTCTGAAGCGTGGATTCTTCAGCTTCTCCAATGGGATGTTGCAGGACACCATCATCTCACACAAATCCTTGCAAAATGATTGCACGGTTCACGATTGACCTGTCTGTTCAAATAACAGCGTTTGCCTGCTGTTATTTTCAGCACTTCGTTTCACACAGCTGCTGTGTTTAGCGGTATTACAGTGTTGTTGCACATTAAAGTGCTTTTCTGCACTAACTTTAACTTCACACTTTACAAAATAATATTTTTCCATCAGTACTAAAGAACTTCTCTCCAAATTCTCGAACATATCCTCGCAACTTCACGCTGTCGGAGCACTTCGCTTTAGGCATGTTGAACAACGCGAAGGCTGTATTCAAACTGGTTACTGGGAACACCTGTGCGACTGCGATGATTATTACAGCAGAAGCCGCCTTTGTTGGCTCTGAGAGCGGATTGTCGATTCCGTACAACAATGTTTTATGTTCGCGAAACGACTGTTGTGGTACACCGGTTTTCTGCTACAGTCCTGAGAAATAAAGCTGTGTACTAATTTGTCTGTTTATCTCTCATAATAGCACGTTAAATATTGTCTCATGAGCAACATATTCATTTTCTTATTCGTGTGTCCTGTAAGATACGAGAAAAACGGTATATGCATTTTTGGCAAAAGTTGACAGAAATATGACCTATTATATTAAAAGTTAGCCGCAATATGACCTATTATTAAAACTTGTTAAAATATGACTTTATATACACAATCAAACTACATTTTTCGACACTAAAATGCCTAGATCTGTGTATAAATTGTTCTAAAATTCACCCTATAGTTCAGAAAAAATATGACTTGTCATTAAAATCCGGGCCATAGTTAAGACTGACCTTGTTTTGACATATTCTGGTACCTTTACTTTTAGCGGTGAATAGAGCTTGGGCAGATGGGAGTGTGTCCGTTCATTATTTAATAATAACAATTCCAGTGAAGAAATCGGCGTATACAATTATTATTGTCTTGTGGCACCTTTTGCTGCAGAGAAGGCGAAGGAGTTCAACTGTTCTTCGTCGCTATAAAGGGAAGTTAGCGAAAACGAATTAATTCCTCGCTCGCTTGGACTGTGTCAAAATGGCCGTTTGCACCGGTACGTAAAAAAATGCGCTAGTAAAATTCTCACCCTTTTCTAGAGCTTTCAGTCTTTCACTTTCCGATTTCAGCGTCAAAACATAAAAAGAGTAATAGTTTTCTCCAGGTTAGCTCATCAGAAAAGCCATCTGCCTTCTGCATATCGATATAAAGCGAAACAGGTATTTTTTCATAGATCGTAAAAATAGCTATATTCATGAAATATGACACTAGCAGATAACCCGATCGTTTCTCTCTCATCTGGCCTCTGTGGCCGAGCGGTTCTAGGCGCTTAAGTCCGGAACCGCGCAGCTGCTACCGTCGCAGGTTCGAATCCTGCCTCGGGCATAGATGTGTGTGATGTCCTTAGGTTACTTAGGTTTAAGTAGTTCTAATTCTAGGGGACTGATGACCTCAGATGTGAAGTCCCATACTGCTTAGAGCCATTTGAGCCATTTGAGTACCTCTTTCCCCAATGGAAATTCCTTTTGTATGCTGCGACTAACGATTCCGTCGAGAACCGTCCTCAGCTTGCGGGTGACTCTGACTTAATGAAGTTGGCTAGAGGAACAGGACTTCTGATCAGATGAATAGAGGGTTATGAATACAAGGTTAAATACAGGTAATGCAGGAGTGGATTTAATAACGAACAGGAAAATAGGAATGCAGGTACGCCACTCTGAAGAGCGTAGCGAAAGCCGAGTTAGACACGAGGCCCACCCCTACCACAGTAGTACAAGATTACGTGCAAACTAACTCCGCAGATGACGAAGACACTGAAGATTGTATGATGAGATACTAGAAATAGTTCAGATAGTTAGTCCTTTCAGACCCTCTGGCTACAATTGTGTACATAAACTTTTACTGTGTCTTAGCTGCAGCAGAAGTATTTTTTCCCAGTGGAAACCTGAGGTATAAATTTGTGAATGTTTAAGTTTTTCATTGTGCGCTAGTGCTGCCAAGTGTCGGACATCACTATGAAAATATCAACAAGTCAATGCGGCAGTGCGCAGCAGCTCCTGACGACCAGAATACGCGGATGTGAATGGTTCGCTATATTTCATTGTATAATTGAATATTGTTTGTGTTATTTTGCATGGTAATTATTGAACGATCATTTTCCTATTTACTATAGTAGGAATTACTTCATAATTAGTTATTTTATTCCATAAAATGGAGCAAGTGTTTGTTTTGGAAACGAGTACTTATTTTTGTATAAATCTTGCATCTAAATTCATTAAAAAACAGCTACGAGCATTACCACACGAAGAAAAATTTTCCTTCCTTCAGAAAAAATACGGGTTTGAATGGCTTAAAGGAGACGAAATTTTAATAATCATGGGGGACTGGAATTCGATACTAGGAAAAGAATGAGAAAATAAAAGAGTAGATAAGTATGGACTGGGGGAAAGGACTGAAAGAGGAAGGCGCCAGGTGGAGTTTTACACAGAACCTAATTTAAACAACGCTAACACTTGGTTTAAGAATCATAAAAGAAGGTTGTATACATGGAAGAGACCTGGAGACATAGAATCATAAAAGAAGGTTGTATACATGGAAGAGACCTGGAGACATCAGAAAGTTTCATATTGATTGTATAATGATTAGACAGAAATTTAAGAACCATATTTTAAATTGTAAGACATTTCCAAGGGCAGATGTGGACTCCGACCACAACTTACTAGTTATTAACTGTATATTAAAATTGAAGAAATTGTAAAAAGATACAAATGAAGGAGATGGGACCTGGATAAGTTGAGGGTTTCAGAGGGAGCATTACCATACGTTTGACTAGAACAGGGGAAAGGAATACAGTAGAAGTCCAGTGGGGAGCTTTAAGAGATGAAATAGTGAAGACAGCAGATGGTCAAACAGGTAAAAAGACATGGCCTAGTAGAAATCCTTGAATAGCACAAAAGATATTGAATTTAATTTACGAAAGGCGGAAATCTAAAAGTTCAGCACATGAAACAGGAGAAAGGGAATACAACGCTTAAAAAGTGAAATTGACAGGAAGTGCAGAACCGCTAAGCAGGGGTAGGCTAGAGGACAAATGTAAGCTTTTAAAAGCATATTTCACCAGAGGAAAGATACTTACAGCTTACAAGAAAATTAGAGATGCCTTTGTGGAAAGGAGTAGCAGCTGTATTAATATCGAGAGTTCACATGGTAAATCAGTCATAAGGAAAGAAGGGAGAGCTGAAAGTTGGAAAGAATGTATAGACTGCCTGTACAAGGGAGACTAACTTGAAAGCAGTATTGTAGAAACGGAAGAGGACGTAGATGAACATGAGATCGGAGATGTGATACTGCGAGAAGAATTTGACAAAGCTTTGAAAGATCTAAGTCGAAACATGGCCATGGGGGTAGACGATATTCCGTCAGGATTACTGATAGGCTTGGGAGAGCCAGCCACGACAAAACTCTTCCATCTGGTGTGCATGATATGTGAGACAAGCGAAATAGCCCCAGACTTCAAGAAGAATGCAGTAATTCCAAAGAAAATATTTGCTGACAGGTGTGAAAATTACAGAACAATCAGTTTGATAAGTCATAGTTGTATAATACAAACACTAATTCTTTACAGAAGATTGGAAAAAAACTGGTAGAAATTAACCTCGGGGAAGCTCAGTTTGGATTCCGCTGAAATGTAGGAATACGGGAGGCAATACTTATCCCACAACTTATACTAAAAGGTAGGTTAATGAAAGGAAACCTACATTTACAGTATTTGTAGTCTTAGAGAAAGCTTTTGACAATGTTGACTATAATAACCTCTTTGAAATTCTGAAGGTAGCAGGGGTGAAATATCTCTCCCTAGAGAAATGCTATCTACAACTTGTTCTGAAACCAGACGATAGTTGTAACGTTCGAGGAGCATGAAAAGCAGACAGTGGCTGATGACGGAGTGATACAGGGTTGTAGTCTGTCCCGATATTACTCAATATGTTCATTGAACAAGCAGTTAAGGAACCCAAAGAAAAATCTGGAATATGAATGAAGATTCAGGAAGAAAAATAAAAACTCCTGATATTCTGCCGCTGACTTGTGATTCTGTCAGAGGCTCCAGATGACTCGGAAGAGCAGTTGAAAGGAATGGACAGTGTCTTTAAAGGAGGATTTAAGACGAACATCAACAAAAGTTAAACAACAGTAATGGAATGTAGTCGATTATTAAATGAGGTGTTGATGAGGGAGTCAGATCAGGTAACGAGGCGCTTAAAGTAATAGATGATTTTTGGTAATTGGGCAGCAAAATAAATGATGATGGCCGAATTAGAGAGGATGTAAAATACAGACTGGCAGTGGCAAGAAAAGCATTTCTGAAGAAGAGAAATTTGTTAATATCGAATGTAGATTTAAGTGTTACGGAATGATTTCTGAAGGTATTTGACTGAAGTGTAGCAGTGTATGGAAAAGTAACATGGACGATAAACAGTTTAGATAAAAAGAGAATAGAAGTTTTCGAAATGTGGTGCTACAGAAGAATGCTGAAAATCAGATAGGTCGATCATGTAACTAATGAGGAAGTACTGAATAGAATTGGGGAGGCCAGAAATCTGTGGCACAAAAGAAGGGATCGGTTTATAGGACACATTCTGAGACATCAAGGGATCATCAGTTGAGTACTGGAAGGAAGTGTGGTAGGTGAAGATAGTTGGAGTGATATGGGACGCTTGATACTTCTAGATACGACTCTGACCGATGACACGTACGTAAGCATCCTGTCTTATCAAATGCATCTATTCATGTACATTGTGCATTCCGACGGACTTGGGCAATTCCAACAAGGCAATGCGACATCCCACAAGTCCAAGTGGCTCCAGGAACACTCTTTTGAGTGTAAACACTTCCGATGGCCACAAAACTCCCCTGACATGAACCTTATTGAGCATATCTGGGATGCCTTGCAACGTGTTATTCAGAAGAGTTCTCCAACCCCTCGTACTATTATGGATTTATTGACATTCCTGCAAGATTAATTTTGTCAGTTCCCTTTGCGGCACTTCTGCGCGCTTGCGGGGCCCTACACGATATTAGGCAGGTGTACCAGTTTCTTTAGCTCGTCAGTGTGTGTGTGTGTGTGTGTGTGTGTGTATTCTATTTATTATATACATTTGCACTACGCAACAGTACTATTGTTACGTAAATGTTTGCTTGTTTGTTTATGCCATATGATGCAAGTGGGCGCATGTCAGCGAGAAAACTACAGTAATAAGGAAATAATTTCCAAAATTCTGAGACATAAAAACCAGAAGAGAAAAAGCTGATAAAAAATCCGATTCTTAAAATTCTTAAATATTCTCCGACAGTATCAAAACAGTATGTGAGGCAAAGAACATCTGTACCCATTTGTAGCGCTTGTTAAAGTTAAATGTGGGACCCACTGTCTGCTACGCATAGAATTTGGTTTCTTTTCTAGTCGTTTCAAAATTTATTATGTTTGTAGTAATTTGTCATTACGTAATTGTTTCACAAGTTGGCGGAAACATTCTTGCAGTAGCGCGCAAACATGCTTAGCGCGACGCAGTTGTTTTGCAAAAGAAATATTCTTCAATACCTGAGGTAAGTTGTAGCTAAGTTTCATCTGTGATCTGTTTATGTAGTGAATATAGCTAAGTTTCATCTGTGAACAGTTTATGTAGTGAACATAAGGGAAATAAGAAAGAGAAGGTTACTTAACTTGGGAAATTCGTACAAGTTGTTAAAGTTAAAATTAAGTTGGAACAACAACCATGAAAGTTTTGAGGAGGAGGACACTTTAGATACTATAACCGTGAATAATCTCGAAAATGTGCAAGACACCGGTAGCGATGTTGTCACGCTAGCAAGTGACGCAACGTCACAGCCGGTGAGCAAAAGTGCTTACGAGGTAGCAAATCCTACACCTGACCATTTTGTACGATTATATCAAAACGTAGAAGCATTACTCAATCGGAAAATTAATGAAAACAATCAAAAACTTAATTAAAGATCTTAGGAAAACAGTCAAAAACAGGACATCACTTAAGCAAAATCAGAGGCTTCGATTAACGATGTTAGTAATCTCACTTAGAAGCAAAACACTTCGGAAACAGACGTTGAGAATCACTTCATTCAATAGATATCGACGCCTCAGGAGGAATAAATAATGACATTTCAATACTGAAAACTACAGCAAAGGGCAGATCAGACCAGATAAAAAAACTTACAAATGATTTCGATAGAATGTAGTTACAACACACAACACTACAGTCTACAGCTCAACAGGCAGTCAGACAAGTAGATGACATAGCAACCAAACATGAAAAACATATTGATGATTTTTTATGAGAGAAAGGGACTTTAAATGATAACAGGTTAGAGACAGAGCTACAGAAGGTTGTTGAACAAATGATTCCCGATATATGTACAGAGCAGGATACGTCAGTATTAAAGATACAGACTGAGTTAGGTCAGATAGAAGGAACATTTACACAGGATATACCTGCACAAACACAAATAGGAACACAATTGGAGAAATTATAAGATGAATGAAATAACATTATGGAACAAGCAAGGAATAATGGTAGCTATATAGGTAAGAGAAATGATGAATGTCATAGTCCAGTTTCTCATGCAAATTTATGTGCACAAGGAACAGTAGCTTGCAGATTGCACAATAATAGTACCACTAAAAGCTGTTACACAAAATGTGGGGGCAGACACCACACTTTCATCAGTCATACTAGAGGGAAGTCTTCTAAAATAACGAAAATTCCAGGTTTTCATCCCAGAAAAGGAATCTGTTCATTCAGTTATTTTCGTGAACGCTTTTAGAAGCAAGTTGGCTAAAGCGTGGTCTGAACAACGAAAGATTCAGTATATACTAGGTCTTATAAAAGATGAATCGACACTTTAGGCATCTGAGACAGCAGAGTTGTCACACATGAGCAGAATTTGAAAATGCATTTCATGTGAAATTTTGGTCGCGATTTGTGCAGGAAAGATTAAGAACAAAAGTATTTAGGCAAGAGCCATACAATATTAGGAAGGGAACGTCAAGAAAATATTTAGAAAAGTACGTAAAGAAGACTCGTTTCTGGGATGAACCCGTGGCTCTTAGTAATGTTCTACACGTTTTGAAAGGAATACTTCCAATTCAAATTAGACAAAAAATAGTACAGGTCCCAGAGAGTAACCCGGAATACTGTTTGTCGGTCCTCGGTTCTGTTGACCTTATAGACGAAGATATGAAGGCTAGTAATAACAATAATAACCAGAATCGGTGTCGTAATGTGGGAGAGGAGGACAGGCTACCCCCACCCAGGCGCAGTATAATGGGAACAACAAAGTCATTTTGACTATGTTTCGACGGTGACTGTCTCAATAAATATTTAAAGGTTTTTTAAAATTACCGCTATCAGTCACAAACTTTGTTAACTATGGTATTATTTATTTATTTTGCTACATGTTTCGAGGGAATACCTCATCTTCAGCCTAAATAGCATTACAAAAACTATTTCACGATAAGATTATACTGATGTTACGTAGTCTTTTCATAAATGCTGTGGTTATCCTGCGGTAGAAGAGGAAACTTAGTAAGAGGCGATGTCACTTTGGAAGCTGGACTGATGTTTGCATGAAAATGTTTTGTAACGGTCACTCGGTTTGTTCTTCTGGCGTGGCAGTCTCATTGTGATGAGCTGAGGTGTTTCCATTTCCGTGGCCCTCCTGGCTCTCTTGATCACTAGTCACAAATTTTCACCAACGTAACAGTAACTTGGAAACATGATCACATAAGCAAGTCTGTGGTGCCGTGGGCAAGATGGCGGTCAAAATACAGCTGGTTTCGATTTGACTATCGATCTGTCGATCTATGTGGTGTCAGATGTTTACATGTCTTCTGCACATCTTGTTATCGAATAACAGATGTAGGTTGATAAAATACATTCCAAATTGAGCACCTGTTACAATATTATTTGTAAGTAGGCGTTTAGGTTTTTATGTTGGTAAGGAGCAAAATAACTGATGATGGTCGAAGTAGAGAGGATATAAAATGTAGACTGGCAATGGCAAGGAAAGCGTTTCTGAAGAAGAGAAATTTGTTAACATCGAGTATAGATTTAAGTGTCAGGAAGTCATTTCTGAAAGTATTTGTATGGAGTGTAGCCATGTATGGAAGTGAAACATGGACGATAAATAGTTTAGACAAGAAGAGAATAGAAGCTTTCGAAATGTGGTGCTACAGAAGAATGCTGAAGATTAGATGGGTAGATCACATAACTAATGAGGAGGTACTGAATAGGATTGAGGAGAAGAGGAGTTTGTGGCATAACTTGACCAGAAGAAGGGATCGGTTGGTAGGACATGTTCTGAGGCATCAAGGGATCACGAATTTAGTATTGGAGGGCAGCGTGGAGGGTAAAAATCGTAGGGGGAGACCAAGAGATGAATACACTAAGCAGATTCAGAAGGATGTAGGTTGCAGTAGGTACTGGGAGATGAAGAAGCTTGCACAGGATAGAATAGCATGGAGAGCTGCATCAAACCAGTCTCAGGACTGAGGACCACAACAACAACAACAACGTCACGTAGCGCTCTGTATGAAAATCACTGACTGTGCTGTGTGCAGTCTGTAGCTGGTTTGCATTGTTGGAATTTGCTATTGTAGTGCTGGGCAGTTGGCTGTTAACAGCGCGTAGCGTTGCGCAGCTGGAGGTGAGCTGCCAGCAGTGGTGGATATGGGGAGTGAGATGGCGGAGTTTTGAGAGCGGATGATCTGTACGTGTGTCCATCAGAGAGAGTAAATTTGTAAGACTAGATGTCATGAACTGGTATGTATGTATGTATGACTTTTGAACACTATTAAGGTAAATACATTGTTTGTTCTCTATCAAAATTTTCATTTGCTAAGTATGCCTTTCAGTAGTTAGTGTCTCCAGTAGTTAGAATCCTTTATTTAGCTGGCAGTATTGGCACTCGCTGTATTGCAATAGTTGGAGTAACGAAGATTTTTGTGAGGTAAGTGATTCATGAAAGGTATAGGTTATTGTTAGTCAGGGCCATTCTTTTGTAGGGATTATTGAAAGTCAGATTGCGTTGCGCTAAAAATATTGTGTGTCAGTTTAGTGATGATCAGAATATGTAAACAGAGAAATGTCTGAGTACGTTCAGTTTTGCTCAGCTGTTTGAAAATCAAATAACGTAAGGGGTGTACCAGTACAGTAATTCACTAATTTTTCTAAAGGGACGTTTCATATTCTACAATACATGATATAAACTACTTTACATATTTCTGAGCTATTGCTGGGGCTAGAGTAAACGACTGTCTTGTTACGTATCTTTTATTCAAAGTGTACTGTAGTGAAATTGGAAAAGAAATTTGAATTTTTGAAGTCTGTCATTTCATTCAGGATCTTGTTATTCCCCTTGCGGCGATGGATGAATATTTCCATTTCTTTCAAGGTGTCCATTTTCCAGCGCTTTTCTAAGTTATGTAGTACTTTGAGATCGTTGTCTATTGTAACACTGTGTCCTGTTTCGTTTATATGTTTCGCTATGGCTGATTTATGCGGTTTGCCAAGTCTGAAACAGTCAATGCGTCCTTTAAAGCGGGTTTTACAAAAACGAACTCTCTCTATTAAACGAAGGCCTTAAGACATAATATAAAACCAGAACTCAATCAGAAGAACATTAAAGACATCATTTACTCCGTCAAAATGGCAGCAGATGTAGCCAAACTAAACAAAGATGAACAAACAGTAATAGGGCATAAAACTAACAAATTCATAGAGGACCCCTTTCTCTGAATGACGAGAAACCGCTCCGTGCAAAAGTCAGCGTGCCGAGTGATACTTTTAACCTCTTCCATGTTGCCACCAGGGCAATAATTGTACATTATCATGTTGTAAGTAGAGATGGTCAGCCCGCTCGTAAATTGACTCAAAGAGTCAGATCCTTCTAAGGAATGGGTGATGGATGATTCAGAAAAAATGAATGGTAGCTCATCTGGTTTCAAAATGCGTCTCTAGTGGCTGTAATGAGCGGAATGAAAATCCTGCAGTACGTTGCTGCAACGCATCCCACGCCCCATCCTTAAGAAAGCGTTTCCTAAAGTACAAGAAATATGTTGTAGACAATGTGCACATGTGAATTTGCATACCTTATTAGTATGTGACGCCTTTCGCACCTATGAAAGCAACAGAAAATAAAGAAATATCCTTTTTTTCAATTTATTGGCTTTCAGGCCGTCCCCTTGCCCAATCAGCCATCTAAATAGATGCCAATTATAACAGTACAAAGATAAGCAGAACACAGCAACCCGTCCCCGATTAGAAAAGAAATCTTCGACCCAGCCAAGAATCGAACCAAGGCCACTTCACTTCGCAATCCACAGCATTGACCGCACAGCTACAGAGGTTAACGAGAGCTCGGCTCTTTAGAACGGTACATTAATGTAAAAACAATTCTAGCATCATGTTTCCACTCTTGATTTAAAAAGAAAAACTCAAATTTCAGAAACTCAAAAACGTGAAGATACTTTTGAGTGAGTTGTTATTTCTTACCCTTTAACTTAGCATTGCACTCGGAATGTGTTGTCAGCGATCACATAAGCTGCAGTTTTCAGGCAGTGCACGTTAGGAGTGTATCACAAACCAATGTAGGCATCGCTCCCCTCCTGACAGCCGACTGCTATGGCCGAGCGGTAATAGGCGCTTCAGTCTGGAACCGCGCAACCGCTACGGTCGCAGGTTCGAATCCGGCCTCTGGCATGGATGTGTGTGATGTCCTTAGATTAGTTAGGTTTAAGGAGTTCCAAGTTCTAGGGGACTGATGACCTCAGATGTTAAGTTCCATAATGCTCAGAGCCATTTTGAACCATCCTGACAGTTCGGCTCTCCCACCATTCCTACCAATCGGACCATAAGCCTTTTCTCTCGCTCACTGCTCCCCACCACTCTCAGGGGCCAGATCACAAAGTAGCTCACTAGCTCACCTTTATGGATCGGACTGCAAGGTAGCTCGCAGTCCCCACTGCTCTCATGGATGAGATCACACAGAGCAGATCACATGGAGACTTGAGGTATCACTTTGTTCTCTGCACTCTTGACACAGTGACACAGCTTGCAAGTCACGTTCCTGAATGAGCACCTTTCCATCCAAGTTCAGCTTTTTATAAAAATACCTTTATGTGTAACACATGATTATTGTAACATGTGTCATAGTCCATTTATACAGGTTGTCTCAGGAGGAATGATCTGTATTCAGAGATATTATAGGAACTATCATTTGAAGCAAAAAAAAAAAAAAAAAGTGGGCACATGTCCTATTCCAAATTGTTTCTGAGACAGAACATTTTTAAAGTTACTTTCGTATAATTGACTTAAATAACTCGAAATCCGCGGCATCTAGCGAAAACGTGTCGTATTACAAAATTAAATTACATTAAAATTCCGATAAAAAGCTCACATTCATTTTTTCTCTAGGACTTATAGCATTCGCAAAGAGAGTGAGAGAATAATGAAAATCTTGAACGACGCACAGGCACTGAGATGTAGGTAGGTCTTGTACGCCAATCTGAGATAGCTTCCCCACTTGACAGACCACATCTGCTGTATCACTGTTCAACGGGAAAGAGCACATCTCATTTCTCAACTGTTACCACCGTAATGCATGAGACTTCTTATACCTGGGAGGGTTTTGATGAAACTATCATTCAGCTTGAAGCAAGTCACAACCCAGAAAGTGTAGCACCTGGCGAATTGGACAAATGTTTAGCGGAGGGATATTTGCCTAGAAAAGCGATTCCTTAGACCGGTGGGAAACAAGAAAATTGCTGTGGCCAACATTGTACCATTTGGTTCTAAAAGCATTGTATCACAGCAACATCAGTACTCTGTGAACGTATATTTTCAAAAGTAGGCCAAATACGCACTAGAAGAGAAACAGACTCACAGCGGCTAAAATGGGTAAAGTTTCATTTGTAAATCACAATACTGATTAATTTTTCCTGAATGTAAATGGCGATTGCAGATACACTTTAATTGCAGTTATGTTGTAATTCTTATAATGAATATTTCCAATAAAGGTATCAAAATATAGCAACAAGAAGCAGTCTTCGTTCTTTAAATTTTTCCACTTGGTAAAAAATATGAAAATAAATGAAGCAGGCAAAAATGAATACAAACGTCTCAAAAATGATATCGACAGGAAATGCTAAATGGCTAAGCAGGGATGGCTAGAGGACAAATGTAAGGATGTTGAGGCTTATCTCACTAGGGGTAAGATAGATACTGCCTACAGGAAAGTTAAAGAGACCTTTGGAGAGAGGAGAACCACTTGTATGAATATCAAGAGCTCAGATGGAAACCCAGTTCTAAGAAAAGAAGGGAAGGCAGAAAGGTGGAAGTATAGAGGTTTTATACAAGGGCGATGTACTTGAGGACAATGTTATAGAAACGGAAGAGGATGTAGATGAAGACGAAATGGGAGATAAGATACTGCGTGAAGAGTTTGACAGAGCACTGAAACACCTGAGTCGAAACAAGGCCCCAGGAGTAGACAACATTCCATTAGAACTGCTGACAGCCTTGGGAGAGCCAGTCATGACAAAACTCTACCATCTGGTGAGCAAGATGTATGAGACAGGCGAAATACCCTCAGACTTCAAGTACAATATAATAATTCCAATCACAAAGAATGCAGGTGTTGACAGATGTGAAAATTAGCGAACTATCAGTTTAATAAGTCACAGCTGCAAAGTACTAACGCGAATTCTTTACAGACGAATGGAAAAACTGATAGAAGCCGACCTCGGGGAAGATCAGTTTGGATTCCGTAGAAATGTTGGAACACGTGAGGCAATGCTGACCCTACGACTTATCTTAGAAGAAAGATGAAGGAAAGGCAAACCTACGTTTCTAGCATTTGTAGACTTAGAGAAAGCTTTTGACAATGTTGATTGGAATACTCTCTTTCAAATTCTGAAGGTGGCAGGAATAAAACACAGGGAGCGAAAGGCTATTTACAATTTGTACAGAAACCAGATGGCAGTTATAAGAGTCCAGGAGCATGAAAGGGAAGCAGTGGTTGGGAAGAGAATGAGACAGGGTTGTAGCCTCTCCCCGATGTTATTCAATCTATATATTGAGTAAGCAATAAAGGAATCAAAAGAAAAATTCGGAGTAGGTATTAAAATCCATGGAGAAGAAATAAGAACTTTGAGGTTCGCTGATGACATTGTAATTCTGTCAGAGACAGCAAAGGACTTGGAAGAGCAGTTGAACGCAATGGACAGTGTCTTGAAAGGAGGTTATAAGATGAACGTTAACAAAAGCAAAACGAGGATAATGGAATGTAGTCGAATTAAGTAGGGTGATGCTGAGGGAATTATATTAGGAAATGAGACACTTAAAGTAGTAAAGGAGTTTTGCTATTTGGGGAGCAAAATAACTGATGATGGTCAAAGTAGAGAGGATATAAAATGTAGACTAGCAATGGCAAGGAAAACGTTTCTGAAGAAGAAAAATTTGTTAACATCGAGTATAGATTTAAGTGTAAGGAAGTCGTTTCTGAAAGTATTCGTATGGAGTGTAGCCATGTATGAAAGTGAAACGTGGACGATAAATACGAGTAGTTTAGACAAAGAGGAATAGAAGTTTTCGAAATGTGGTGCTACAGAAGAATGCTGAAGATTAGATGGGTAGATCACATAACTAATGAGGAGGTATTGAATGGAATTGGGGAGAAGAGGAGCTTCTGGCACAACTTGACTAGAAGAAGGGATTGGTTGGTAGGACATGTTCTGAGACATCGAGGGATCACCAATTTAGTATTGGAGGGAAGCGTGGAGTGTAAAAATCGTAGAGGGAGACCAAGAGATGAATACACTAAGCAGATTCAGAAGGATGTAGGCTGCAGTAGGTACTGGGAGATGAAGAAGCTTGCACAGGATAGAGTAGCATGGAGAGCTGCATAAAACCAGTCTCAGGACTGAAGACCACAACAACGACAACAAAAAATATTTGGGGCTTTGTTACAAAATTTATAATTTTTACAGAGACGATATTGAAAACTTTTATACCTCTAAAGTACAAGGAGTATAACGGAAAATTATTACTCCTCTTTATATACAGAACTGGTTAATTTCAGTGAGTGAACAGTTCTGATCTGATCTCTGAAAGAAACTGTTTTACCCATTACTATTTGTAGGTCAATTTTTAGTGATTAAATTTATGTCACATTGTTGTTAAGTACCGTAATTTCCACGTCTGATTATGCTCGTGTCCGATGAGTGAAACTGTTAATAGTGAATCAAACTATATACAGTTCATGACTGTTCTACTTAAATATGCCTACTGCCCAGGCACCCATATGCCACATATATTACACATACCTCAAGCTCTTCCTACATTCAGTGCATCTCCCACTCCCTCTTTTATTCCCATGTCCACCTCCTCCTCTTCCACTCTGGCTGCAACTCTTCCTCTCTCTGTCTGTCCTCTCCTCTGTGTGTCCATCTCCTCCTCAAACCAATCTGCGTATCCCTGTTCTCCTCCCCCTCTACTAGTTTGTTTCTTCTTCCTCCCTTCTCTGTCGATCTCTTCCTCCCCCTCTCACTATCATTTTCCCTTTCCCTCTCTATCAATGTACTCCTTCCCTTTTCCCTATCCATCTTCTTCACCCTCTGACTCTATCCTTCTCCTCCTTCCCACACATCTCTGTCCATCTCCTCCTCTCCTCTTCCTATCTTTCCATCTCCTATTCGCCCTTCTCTGTGTGTCCGTCTCCACCTTCTCCTCACAGTCATCAATTTCCTCCATCCCCAACTAACTACGTGTCTCCTCTTCCCCATGCCCTGTTTGTCTAACGCCTTCTGTCACTCTCTCTGTTCTTCTCCTGCTCCACATCTATATTTCCACCTCCTCCTTACTCCTCTCTCTGTCCGTCAACTTCTACCCCTCCCCTCTCTCAGTGTCCATTTTCCCCTTACAAGGCAGCCTAGATGTCAGTTATTACTCACCTTTTTCACCCCCACTCCTAGTGGTGCTAGATGGTTCTTACCCCCACCGTACTTCTTCCCCGATAATGACTATTCGTAACAAACGTCGTTGGATTCGATCCAGTGGTGTAGATGGAGATATGGAACACCCACACATACACATACGCATTTTTATGTATGTATGTGATATAATTTACTTTACTTTAGTCTTTATGTTCAGAGGACAAGCTTTTTGATCACATATTTGCTGTTGTTGCATTAACCGAGTGGATACTAACAAATGCCATCACATCATCACAGCATTCACAGACAAACTGTTGAGTCAGGAAGACACTTCCATAAATGCTGTACAGGGTTGAAATAAAAAAAAAAGTGTGAGTTTGGAAACAAGCTCTGGGAATGAGATGTTTATAACAGAATACTCATAATACTGTATCTCGGCCGACGTCTTATGTTCTGCACTTCATAAGATGTTGAAGTGCACCTGAAGGGCAAATATATGGGTCATGATGTCTAAGGGTTACTTAGCAAGTACTTACCATCATAGTCAACTGAGGGATTATGAAAAGTACCAGCCAGTGTTTAGGGCAGTGAGATCACGGCCAGCTTATAACCCTGGGAGCCGCCGCCTCAATGAAGTTTTTCTATTAGCCGGTCACAATCCGGCGCTCCGTCTTTCGCGCCGGTCTTTAAACGGGCGATAAACGGTTTACGGGGCCGTAAACGCGCCCACCGCGGACACACCCGCAGCCGCGCACCCACACCCACACCCACATCCGCCCCCACCGCGACGTTCGCCAAATTGGCGGCGCAGTTAAGTGGCAGGAACGGAGTGCGGTCGGTGCCTGTTTCCAGCTTACAACGGCCGTGTAAAACACACGCCGGGCGTTTGATTTCGTCGTAAACTCCAGACTTATGTTTACGTTGTCGAGATGGAGTAACGCATTTTTTCCCGCGCTGCGCCTCTCAGCGTCTTGGGTTTAGAAGTAAAGTTGCTATAAAATTATATTCGAGACGACGAAGCTTCGAGACTGCGTCCTGAAGTTGAGCTGTCGAATTACTACACGCTTTCTTACTGTTAACAGTTTACCTCACACAACTCAGTTTTGGTGAGATAGAAGTCTCCAATTGATTACGACACCTCGGTGTGATGGATATTATCTCTTCTTTAAGACAGGCTGGAATAGTGCGTTTCTCATTTATTGTCTATGGCCGTAATGTAGATGCAATATACCGGGTGATCAAAAAGTCAGTAAAAATTTGAAAACAATAAATCATGGAATAATGTAGATAGAGAGGCACAAATTGACACACATGCTTGGAATGACATGGGGTTTTATTAGGACCAAAAAAATACAAAAGTTCACCAAATCTTGGACAGATCGCGCTTCATCTGATCAGAATAGCAATAATTGGCATAACAAAGTAAGACAAAGCAGAGATGATGTTCTTTACAGGAAATGCTCAGTATGTCCACCATAATTCCTCAACAATAGTTGCAGTCGGGGAATAATGTTGTGAACAGCACTGTAAAGCATGTCCGGAGTTATTGTGAGGCATTGACGTCGGATGTTGTCTTTCAGCATTCCTAGAGATGTCGGTCGATCACGATACACTTGCGACTTCAGGTAACCCCAAAGCCAATAATCGCACGGACTGAGGTCTGTGGACCTGGGAGGCCAAGCATGACGAAAGTGGAGACTGAGCACACGGTCATCATCAAACGACGGGCATCTGCCGGATATTTTGTGAACTTTTTTTTTGTTCTAATAAAACCCCATGTCATTTCAAGCATGTGTGTCAATTTTTACCTCTGTATCTACATTATTCCGTGGTTTATTAAGTTTTCAAATTTATGCTGACTTTTTGGTCACCCAGTACATGGCTGTTTTTACGGATTTTTCATACAAACCCCAAAATAAAGCTCACAATTAAATGTATGTAATATTATCCATAACTGTATATTTTGTTGCTGTATTTTTTGTAAAATGATGGTAAATTTTGTGCATGATGTAAAAGAAGTGCTATGGCCGAGCATGGAAAATATTAACATCTGTATGCAAGAGCAAGGAGATACTTCATGTCGAATAAAGGGAGTTCTAGTACTGACGCGTTCGTGAAAGGACGATTACGATTTTCGTGGAAAGAAGGATCTTTTTTTTTCGATTTACGTTTCGTACTGTGTCACGTAGAACAGATGTAGAGGAGCATCGATTACGAGGAGTGGTTAAAGTGAAGCATTCTGGAAGGTTATCAACGATTGTAACGAAGAAGTCGTCAGAGACGTTGTAAATGATTCATGTTTTAGTGAGTCTGTAAAATTTTTGGCGCAACATTACATTTGGAAAGTAATCGACGGAGAGAGGTGGATTAAACGGAAGAAGAACAGAAGATCAGAAGAAGGAAGAATACAGTAAAATCGTCGCAGAAGGCACATGGAAGACATAAGGCGGGCAACTACCCAGTCTCTTACTGATAACAGGCGTACAGAAGAAATGAAGACTGTATTTACAGCAAATGCTGGGGTGAACTCTTATTTGTCATACTGAACGAAGACGTGCTTACGAACACCGAACACGTGCTTCAAAAGTAATTCAGAGGTGATAGAAATTCATAAGGGTCATGATTTATATGGTCTTTTGAAATACGTTATATTTGTATGGATTCATGGCGTCTGTTCGGACATGTCCGAAAGAACACCCACCATGCATTCATATAACTGATCCACCCCGATGGCCAATTAATTCACGACCTTCAGTGTAGATGCTGCAGATGTACATTTAAGTTCGATCTCTTGTGGGAGTCTAAAATTGGCGATCATGGAGGACATGGACGGGGACTGTGGATATGTGGCGCTGGGTGTGGGGGTGGGTTGGTCAGGGAGCGTACCGAGATGGTCAGCGCATTTGGGATAAATACTTTATTGGGGTGTCGCAGTGCTTAACGCAACTGCCTAGTAAGTTGATAGCTTTGACGAACATTATCACCGAGCCTACCATGCCGATGATGGGGCCGTCCTGGACTTCGATCCTATCGCCGTGGATATTCCACGCGCACAAACGCTTGAAGAGGCGATGAGGTATCTGTCGCTATATTCAGGGGCGTGCGGTGCAAGTCACCAGGCAACAACTGAATCCTCACTGAATTGTATCCTGCGTTTTGTGGTCTCATGTCTGTACGATGGACAGAAAAGTATAATGAACTGATCACGTCTGTAGCTGCGATTCCGCAAGCTTTTGTAGAGAGAATTATTGTCCTCGTTCATAAACCGACACTGGGAATTTCTAGGGCCCACTACCGTCCTATGGCAAAGCGGTAGGTACAGATAGGATACCGGGAGAAATATTAAAATGCTTGAACCAAGATGGAATAAGAGAAATATTGAGATTATGTAATAAAATATATGACAATGGTGAATGGCCTGTGGATTTTTTGACAACAGTAATGATTCCATCACCGAAAAAAACAAGGAACCAAGAAATGCAGGGAGCGCTGGACAATCAGCCTCATTTCACATGCAGCCAAAGTGATGTTAAGAATAATAAAATACTTGAAAAATTAATGGAGGAGAATCTTGTCGAGGAGAAGTTTGGCTTTAGACGGAATACGGGCGCCAGAGATGCAATAGGGCTCCTACGAATCTTGGGAGAAAAGGTTACTGAAAAAGGAAGAGACCTGTATATGTGCTTCATCGATCTAGAAAAGGCATTTGACAATGTGGTTTGGAACAAGCTGGCGACTATAATGGGGGAAAAAGAGAGTAGACTGGAAAAACAGAAGACTTGTAAACTCATTATATCTTAATCAAAAAGCTTCAGTTAAAGTGAGGGGAGAAAGTACAAACTGGATCGGACTAGGAAAAGGAGTAAGACAAGGATGCTGTCCATCACCTACTCTTTTCAACGTCTACTTAGAAAATATGACTGACCAATGCTCATTAGATGACAAAGGAGTGGAAATTGGAGGAAGTAGAGTAGGGTGTTTGAGGTTTGCTGATGACATGGTCTTGCTAGCGACAGGGGAAAAAGAATTACAAGATTTGGTGGACACCATTGAAGTTAAAGGAAAAAATTATGGAATGAAAATTAACAAAAAGAAAACAAAAGTATTGGCACTAGGAGGAAATAAGAAATAGAAATTATGCTGAATGGAGAAATGCCAGAACAGGTGCAAAATTTTAAGAATCTTGGAAGCAGGATAGACACTGACTGGAAATGCACCACAGAAATCAAAGCAAGGATAGCAATGGCTAAATAGGATTTTATAAAAAAAGGAGAATTTCCTGCAACGGTCTGGACAGAGAACTCAGGAAGAGACTCATAAAATGTCTTGTATTGAGTGTTCTTCTATATGGCGCTGAAATATGGGCTTTGAGGAAGAAAGACAGAGAAAGGCTGGAGACTTTTCAGATGTGGATATGGCGGAGGATGGAAAGAATAAGTTGGATGGACAGAGTAAAACATGAAGAGGAACTGAGAAGAGTGGGAGAGAAAAGACAGTTACTAAATGTAATAAAACGAAGAAAAAGAAATTGGATTGGGCATATATTAAGAAAGAATGACGGACTGATGAAAACAGCTTTAGAAGGTTATGTAGAAGCGAAAAGGAAGAGAGGAAGGAAGAGATTTCAAATACTGGATGACGTGATGGGCGGTGCAACATACAGCAGCCTTAAGAAGGAAGCAATGGATCGCAGAAAATGGTGAGGCAAAGGATGTGTTAAAATAGCAGAAAACTGATGGAGATGACCGTCATATCACCTTACTGAATACTGATACGTTGCGGTTATTGGCGGCGCGCTGCGGACCCCTCTTACAACGTGTCCCCTCCACCGAGAAAACTACTCCAGGTGGTACAATTAACGTCCAGTCAACCACTGGAGACTACCGTGACCTGACTGCCGCGGCAGAGGCGTGACACTTCGTGCGGCAATCGTAATCGTACATTGTGACAGAGCGTTTGACAAGGTATTTCTATATTCTGTCTTAGAACGGATGGACTTGCCCGGTTCATCAGCATTGGAACTTCAGCGGCGCGCGTTCTTTGGCCCAGGACAATGAGCGTGTGGCGGTCCTATACCGATCCGTCAAGGCTGCCCCGTATCCTTATACCTCTATGCAGTGGCGCTGGAGCAGCTCATAGGCCCACTGACGACGCGGTTGCCTGAACTGTCCTTATGCAGATAACCTCCTGCTGTTGGACAGTTCTCGTGAGGAGATTATACTTCTTCTCGACATCATTACTGCTCATGGGTGGGCAGCTGTAAGTATGACGAATAAGCCTGAGCTAACGGCACATTTTATTCGTCGCGGGCTACCACCAGAAGACTTGCCGCCCCTGCTGCGTACAACTTCTGCTCAGTCTTCGGATCACCTTTACGTTGTCAACGCGCCATACAGCGGCTGTCAGATTTCGTCGGGTTTTGAGAATTACCCGCGTGATAGCCAGTCACAACTCTCTACTCCGCCTCGATCCTTTGCAATGTGTTGCGTATCTGAATGCCTGCCGTGCATCCAGAATGGCTCATACTGCGCAGGTTGTACCTCGCCGATTACGACAGGACACTCTGTATTCAAGCGGGGTTCTGACGGCTGGGTCTGTCTTCAAAGAATGCCATAACACACTCACTCGACCCCCGCCTGCAGGAGGGCTTGGTCTTGCGAGCATGCGGTATCATGCAACAGCGCTTTACATTATCACTATGCATAAACAATGGCAGAGTGTCGAGGCCTCCATTACGCACCATTTACTTGCAGTCCTTGCGCCACATTCCTTCCCCCCAGCCGGTCCCGGTTGGTAACACCATGCCCGCGTTTGCAAACACCGCGGAGTTCGTTGTGGAACTTAGTTAAGCTCGCGCCGAACTCCTATCAGCGCGCCGGCCGCGGACAGAGGATTTCTGTGTCGTTTTCCTGCGTAGTGTCGCCTGTAATATCGTAGAACGGGCGTTCGCACTGCTGCGAGCGACAGTGATTTGGCGGTAAGTTCATCACAGTTTATTTCCGGAGCATACCATTTCGAATTGGTATTTTGTGACCTGTGAGAAGTATCCAACTAACAGCGGCTCTATACAGAAAGGCTGGTGGACTCTCCCCTCAGCGCCGTCTGTCGTAGTGTCAACGATGGTCATCACCGATTCAACTGTGCAGCTGTTGCGGATGTCTGGTTGTTGGGGGCGACAAATAGTCTCTTGTTTCGACGAGTTCCGCCGAATGTTACTGACCAGACTCCTTTCTTTATCCAGCGGTGCAATATTTTCCTGCCGTGAATTCTCGGGAGGTTCTCTGGAGGGAGGGCGGGACCTTAGCGTATGTATATCGAGATGCTCATCACACACACCTTGGTTTTTGGCAGTACTTGCAGACTGTACATGTGGAGGCTGGGCGCTGTTCCCGATATCTCGCGTATTTTGCCAATTATCTTAGCAGCTTTTTCACTACGTCCGCTCTAAATTGACGTGTTCCTGGTGTGACAGGCGCCTGCCCGATTCTACATCTACATATATACTCCGCTAGCCACCAAGCGGTGTGTGGCGCAGAGCACTATTCGCGCCAAAGTCATATTCTCTCCCCCCCCCCCCCCCTCTTTCCTCTGTTCCACTCGTGGACGGAAAAACCATTGTCTGAACACCTCGGTACAAGCTCTAATTTCGCTTATCTTTGAATGGTGATCACTGCGAGATATGAAAGTTGGTGGTAATAATATATGCTATACATCCTCGGATTTCGGAATTTAGTGAGCAGCCCCTTCCGTTTAGCGTTCCATCTATCTGCAACTGTGTCCCACTTCAAACTTTCTATGAGATTTGTAACGCTCTCGCGATGGCTAAATGTACCAGTCACGAATATTGTCGCTCTTCTTTGGACCTTCTCAATCTCCTGAATCAGGTCCAACTGGTAAGGGTCCCATACAGACGAACAATACTCTAAGACTGGACGAACTAAAGTATTGTAAGCAATTTCGTTTGTTGAAGCACTCCATCGCTTCAGGGTTCTACCAATAAGCCGCAATCTGAGTTCGCCTTGCCCGTTACTTGAGTAATCTGATCGTTGCATTTGAGATCATTCGAAGCTACACCCAGATACTTGACTGATCTTGCCGCTTCCAAAGACTAGGCATTTATTTTGTATTCGTACATTAATGGGGATTTTCGCTTTGTTATACGCAGTTGGTTACACTTACTAATATTGGGAGATAACTGCCAGTCATTACACCACGCATTTATTTTCTGCAAATTTCATTGATTTCTTCACAACTTTCGTGTGATACTGCTTTCCTGTAGACTGCAGCATGATCGGTAAACAGAGACTACAGCACGATCGGCAAACAGTCTAATGCCGCTGTCAATACCATCAACCAGATCGTTTGCGTAAATCGTAAAAACCTGCGGACCTATTACGCTGCCCTGGGGCGCACCTGATGTTACGCTTGTTTCTGTTGAAGTCTCCCCATTCAGGACAACCTACTGCTCTCTGCCTGCTAGAAAACTTTCTATCCAACCGCATATGCGATCGGACAGACCGTAAGCGCGCACTTTTTTGAGCAAGCGACAGTGTGGAACTGATTCTAACGCTTTCCGAAAGTCGAGGAATATGGCATCAGCCTGGGAGCCGGTATCTAGAGCATGTTGTACATCATGCACAAAGAGGGCAGCTGTGTCTCGCATTACCGCTGTTTCCTAAAACTGTGCTGGTTTCTGTAGATGAGCTTCTCAGAGTCTAGAAAGGTCATTGTGTCTGAACACGAAATATGTTCCACGATTCTACAACAAATCTATGTCAGTGAAATTGGCCGGTAATTATGTGCATCCGATTTTCTACCCTTTTTATAGACTGCTATGACTTGGGCCTTTAACCAGTCCCGTGGAACTTTCCACTGTTCCAATGATCTTTGAAAGATGATGGATAAGAATGGTGCAATATTTGTAGTATAGTCAACATAAAATTTTACGGGGATACCATCTGGGTCAGATGCCTTCCCGGCGTCTAAAGATCTTAACTGTTTTAGAATCCGAGATACAATAAACCCTATGTCAGCCATCTTTGTGTTTGTTCGATAACTGAAACGGGGAATGGTGCTGCAGTCCTCTACTGTAAACAAGTTTTTGAAAGCTAGCTTTAGAATTTCGGCCTTCTGTTTATCATCATCAGTTACATTACCTGTACTGTCAGCAAGAGAAGGTATCGAATTATTTGTACCGTTCATAGATTTTACCTACGACCAAAATTTTTTGGGGTTATTTTTAGAATCTACAGATGATATATTGCTTTCAAATTCGTTAAAAGAATCTGTCATTGACCTTTTGACACCTGCTTTCATTTCGCATAATTTCTGTTTGTCAGCAGGGCAGTGACTACGTTTAAAACGACTGAAAAATTCTCTGCTTTCTCAGAAACTTCCTAATATGTTTGTTGAACCAAGGTGGATCCTTTCCCTCCCCCATATTTTTGCTAGGCACGTATTTCTCTGGCACGAGGTGGACAATACCTTTAAATTCCGTCCAAAGATGCTCAATATCTTTGTGTCCCGCGGTGCATGATTGGAACTGGCTATGAAGATATTCATTAATGACATTTTTATTTGCTTTACCAAACAAGAAAACTCTACGCCGTTTCTTCGGTTTTTTTTTGCAGCTTCCACTGGCATAGAAGCCACAACAACACTATGATCGCCAATACCTTCTTCTAGATTAACTTCCTCAAAAAGATCAAGTTTGTTTGTCACCAAGATATCTAATACGTTCCCATCTCGAGATGGTTTTCTAACCAGTTGCTCAAGGTTGTATCTTGAGAGCGCTTCGATACGAAATATGAAATGTGTAAACTTTAGACTCGGTCCGCCTGCCCTCCTTTATCATCTTGCTCGTTTTTCGGGGTTCCGGATGGGTGGATTAGTTTTAACTTGTTTATCCACTGCATGTATGTGCAACGATAAATAAATAAGTAATCTGAAAATCAGCAATGTGAGGCGGCAACACAGCGATGGGAGGGGGACGTATCGTGGCCGGGCCTCTCCTCCAGCCTATAGCTGAGTGTGACCTTAATAATAATTTTTAAAAAAGTAAACAGAAAACATCGGGTTCGACTTCCGGTCCAACACACATTTTCACTCTTCGCCACTGATTCCACATACAAAGTCCCGATGCATCTGATATAATTAGTTCTCTCCCTTTCGTTTCTTTTCTTCCCCCTCCACCATCACTTACATAGTATGCTATATCTGTAAGGATATAGTACATACTAGAAAGTGAAAAATTTGAATAAACTATAGAGAGAGTAAGTAATCGTGCTGTTGGTCCATTTTTATCTGTAATAACTATATGTGTGTTCTACGAAATAACTCTCTGCATCCCGTCCATATTTGCCACAAGGAGTGATTTAAAGCGTTTCTTGTCACCAACCAGTGTCACAATGACGTATTTTTTAGTTCAAGAAATTATCACGTAGCTCATTTAATTTTTCGATATGGTACATCGCATTATATGGGGGCGTCAGCGCTAATCAGTGACGAAGTCATGGTCTAGGACCTTCTCACCAGCAGACGGACACAAGAAAAGCGCGACAATGCAAGATACAGAACTCTCTCATTTCACATGTTTGGTTTCATATTGAAATAAGCAGACTGCTAGTGCACAGCTACACGTACGCTATGGATTTGCAAAGACGGTTTCAACTCGTTTAATTAAAGATTTTGATAGGCACAACTTCAGAGATAATCAGTAGTTTATCAACAGTGGGCAAATTCATGTGTTAAAGTGCTTATTCGCAGTTAGCTACATCACTTTTCTGCTTTCACTCAGCTAGCTAAACAGTAGTTATTCGACAGAAAAAATTTAAATAATGCCGGGATGTCGCATTGTTATGAAGTTTTTGAAACTAGATAAATTTAGTACTTCTCAAGCCGCGTAAAATTTATTCGCATAGGCTATCTACCAATATATTATAACACCTAATGACAAATAATCGTAATTATCATGCAATATATCCCAAAATATCTGGACGCCGATTAATTAGACACATACTCACATCCACTACATGAAATACTTAATCATTATCGAAATTAATTCCCGTTTATTTTATATTCCGCTTGTCTTGTAAGTGTGTGTGTGTGAGATTAAGTGAGTGTATGTGTGTGTTCGACTCCGGGTCGGCGTAGTTTCGGAGAACGTAGTTTATCAAACTATATAGCGAGTCAGTTTCTTTTACGAAAGCAGACCGATAACGATGTTTGTTGACAGCAGTACTACTACACGGTAGTCATTGTCGTAAGATCTGTGTTCAAGAAAAAAGAGAGATCGTAGTCAACAGTAAAGGTAATGTAACAGTAGTTTGGTATAGGAACAGGCTGATACATAGATTGTGTCTGGCTGAGTAGTAGACAGTAAGGAGGGGCATAATTATGCCGTACAGAGCGTATGTATTTGCATTAGAACCATTTTATCTAACAACTATGAAATGACGTTGTTATGGCTATAAAAAATAATGACTGTTTGAACGTGTTTAGCAATCTAAGGACAAGAAGTACAGATTGAGTGACAGTTTATGCTTATTAGGGCACAAGCTAAATTAAAAAGCATGAAAATGGCATACATAAAGGAGGCAAATGAAGAGGGAGTTCAAAGTAACACTTTGCAGATAGAAGGGGGGGGGGGGGGAGAGTGTGAAACAACTGGTCAGAAACTCAGTCACCAGTAAGAAGCACTACAATAGAAGCAGGACCAGCAGGAGGTATATACAGGGTGGTCCATTGATAGTGACCGGGCCAAATCTCACGTAATAAGCGTCAAACGAAAAAACTACAAAGAACGAAACTTGTCTAGCTTGAAGGGGGAAACCAGATGGCGCTATGGTTGACCCGCTAGATGGCACTGCCATAGGTCAAACGGATATCAACTGTGTTTTTTTAAACAGTATCCCCCATTTTTTATTACATATTCGTGTAGTACGTAAAGAAATATGAATGTTTTAGTTGGACCACTTTTTTCGCTTTGTGATAGATGGCGCTGTAATAGTCACAAACATATGGCTCAAAATTTTAGACGAACAGTTGGTAACAGGTAGGTTTTTTAAATTAAAATACAGAACGTAGGTACGTTTGAACATTTTATTTCGGTTGTTCCAATGTTATACATGTACCTTTGTGAACTTATCATTTCTGAGAACGCTTGCTGTTACATGCATTGACAATGCATGTGCGAACAATGAATCTGATATTTAGATGGATGTTACTCATGGCATTTTCAAATGATTCAATTATATTTATTGTGTCATCGAAATGGATGATTTTCTCACCTGCATATCCTTTGCAATAAGTCAGACTAACTTTTATATGGGTATTAGGATTGAAACATTAGTGCATATTATTTGAAAAGGGCTGACTCTTCCAGAATAGCCTATTTTTGGTTGATACGATCAACGGGGAGAGACGTAAAGGAATATCGCTAGGAATTTTTGATGTAAATTTTTATTGGGTGTTCCGATGGAAGCTTTCATCATGATGTAGTGCTGGTTATACAGTGTCTGGTTGCGTCTGAGACCCGTCAGACCTTCCCGATGCCAACAGTGAGGTGGGGCAGCTTCACAAGCGCGTTCGAACCTCCTCCTTGTAATTAGACGCAGCCGAGATGGCGACAGTCTGTAACACTCCTCGCGATTCATGTACCACCGCCGCTCCCTCATTTTTCGTTTTGGTAGTGAGCGCCTGTCTGGTTGAAATGTGACCTTGGTTTCATTGTATGGATCAGCTACATTTGTCTTATTATCCTGCCGTCGCCGATTTGGTTCAATAAGCAAGTCATATATGTCTTTCGTGTTCTGCAATTTAGTGCTGACAGCGCATCCTGTCTCACCAAGATAGTCTAGCCCATAATCTCAGCTAAGCTTTTATATTTCTGGCGTGGGAAATTCGACCGCGGACTCCTCAGTGCAACTCAGAGCGTCTCCCCCTTGATGCTGTTAAAATATAATACGATAGAATTCCCAGCCATGTTCGGATAATAAATACAAAACAGCAGCTGCAAACTAGCAGCAATCACCCTTATGAAATTTGCATGGAACAGGAACTGAAACTTTACAATATTGTCATTTTACTGAAAAGAACCATGGCTGCTAAAGCCTAAACTGTTATCGGATATGGGGGAGGGGGGGGGGGGCGACTAGGAAGGATCAGTTGATATTGCTTGTATTACGCATATCTTTCGGTGTCATTTGACCATTAAATGTGCACACCGGTGTGGGGGTGGAAAGACGGACGTTCCACTTCCCACTTTTAAAGGCGGGTGACGCGGCCTCCCTTGCAGACGTCCTGGTAGCGGCACAGAGGAGTAGCGTCCCGTCGAGTCACGTCCTGTAGCGTCTCGCCAAGGCGGCGCCCCCCCCCCCCCCCCTGCAGAGACCCTAGAAGGCGGGAAGTGCGCCCCGCCGCCGCCGCCGCCGCTGCTTTTAAGTACCCTTCTGGGGGAGCATCCACGCTGCATCCATTCACCATCCAGCGTGGAACAGCAGGCTGGAATCGATATTGAACTGTTTATATTAACGATGACCATTGTACACCTTACTCATTTTAGCATTGTTCATTCTTGGTTTCAAGAAGGGTACTCTGACAGTTACACGTAGCTACAGGCCTGTGTCACTGATATCAGTAAGCAGTAGAGTTGTTGCACAAGGCCGGCCAGAGTGGCCGAGCGGTTCTAGGCACTACAGTCTGAAGCCGCGCGACCGCTACGGTCGCAGGTTCGAATCTTGCCTCGGGCATGGATGTGTGTGATTTCCTTAGGTTAGCTAGGTTTAAGTAGTTCTAAGTCTAGGGGACTGATGACCTCAGATGTTAAGTCCCATAGTGCTCAGAGCCATTTGAACCATTTTTTTTTGTTGCACAAGTTTTATGCTCACAGATAGTGACGTTTATAGAGAACGAAAGTTCACTCCATAAAAATCAACATGGATTCTGTAATACAGCCTTTGCAAACACAACTTGCTACGTTCGTCCTTGAGATCTAGAGCGTCGTAGACGAAAGAGTTTTCGTTGGCTTCCAGAAGACATATTGTGCAGTTCAGCAGCGTCATTTAGTAAGCAAAATATGACCTTACCGAACACCAGACAAAGTGTGCGACTGGTTTCGTGTATTCGTAAGACGCAGAAGTTATTATATTTTTCTTTACGTGATGAAATCGACAAATGTAACGTCTGTTTCAGGAGTACCTCAAGGAACTGAGATAGGGTCGATAATATTTACCGTAGATTCAAAAGGTCTATTGGATAGCATCGAAAGCTCCATTGAGCCCGTTCACAGACAATGCTTTTGCCTATGGGAAGGATGAAACGTTAGAAAAGTGCAACTAGCTAGAGGAAGAGCAGCGGAGGATTGATCACTTGTGCAGGGACTGGATGTTGAAACTCGAGGTGAATAAAAGTAACGCACTGCACGTAAAATGGCGAAGATACCCAGCACCATTTGTTGTGTTCTTCTTTCGTACACGGAATACTGTAAGAAGCTACACCGTCAGATAAGTCTCCTCATTTACTGTTGAAACACACTTCTCTTTATAGCTCTCCACTGCTGTGACGGAGTTAAGCACTTGTGGCAGTATTTGTACAGATACGAATCTTTGTTACAAAGAAGCAGTCGAAGACACCGAAGTGCGTCGTATGGCAAGTCTGTAGACCACTCTGAGTGTTATAAGTGCAGTTACTACAACAATTGTCTCTTTCACACCACTAAACTCTATGAATACGGTAGACTGACATACGCTCTGCAGAGGGATGACGCGGCGACTCTGTCCACTGCTGGCTCAAGCAGATCTTCAATATTACACTGAATTCAAGACGGAACTGCCGCACTTGTCCCGTGCGACCATATTTCATGACCGTCGCCAGGCGACGACGCCTCGCATCTCCCGGGAAGCGTGGCTCTTGCCTCGTCTGGACTGGCGCACAGTGATGCGACAAATGCACGGCGTAGGTCTCAGTAGCCCCTGACGGACATCAAATCCCGCGCCGTGCTATGTCTTTTGGCCACTCAGCTTGTTTGTATCTGTTCTACTGTATTCTTTGACCTCACTCACACTGAAATGCAGGCATCCCTTAAGCGCTGGAGTCTTGATTTTTAGGGGGGAACGCCTGCTAATTCATTTACTTTGATACTAAGTAAAGTGTAGAGGGAGTGGACGAATACATGGTGAAACGAGAATGCTACGGGAAAAGTGCTGGCGAGCTATTAGAGGCCCGGCGTTTTGAACTTCCGTTTAACTTATTATCACTAAGTGCACGACAGGATCAAAAAGCAGCAGTGCTAAATGGGTGGCAGCAGGGGTTTTAAACGACACTTTCTGGACGGATCCGGCCAAGCGCACAGTAATCTTTTCCAAGGAACATCTGAGACCAGGAAAATGGCTCTCTAACGGAGCATAGCGGGGCTCAGCCCTGCTTCCTCTCGAACTCTCAATGCGCATGAAATTCCTTGTGAAACAGGATTCCCGTTTCGTACTTCAAACGACGCAACAGAACTAGGCTGGGCATTTGCGGGAACACCTTCACCTCGTTCCAGGGTGAAGGAGCGTTCATATCGTCCCATATTCGGACGCTACGAGACTGATCCAGCTAACAAGCAATCGAGTTTTAGCAACAAGTATGGGTAATGTATGGAGTATGTGAGAGGTGGCAGAAGAAAGTTGTATTAACGGTTGATGAAAGTATGCATACTCACATCTAGTGTAGTGATGCTTCCTGTCCTTATAACGTTGTTGTACACCACTGGCCATTAAAATTGCTACACCAAGACGAAATACAGATGATAAACTGGTATTCATTGGACAAATACATTATACTAGAACTGACATGCGATTACATTTTCACACCATTTGGACGCATAAATCCTGAGAAATCAGTACCCAGAACAAACACCTCTGGCCGTAATAACGGCCTTGATACGACTGGGCATTGGGCCAAACAGAGCTTGGATGGCGTGTACACGTACAGCTACCCATGCAGCTTCAACACGATACCACAGATCATCAAGAGTAGTGACTGGCGTATTGTGACGAGCCAGTTGCTCGGCCACCATTGACCAGACGTTTTCAATTGGTGATAGATCTGGAGAATGTGCTGGCCAAGGCAGCAGTCGAATATTCTCTGTATCCAGACAGGCCCGTACAGGACCTGCAACATGCGGTCGTGCATTATCCTGCTGGGTTTCGCGGGGATCGAATGAAGGGTAAAGCCACGGGTCGTAACACATCTGAAATGTAACGTCCACTGTTCAAAGTGCCGTCAATGCGAACAAGAGGTGACCGAGACGTGTAACCAAAGGCACCCCATACCATCACGCCAGGTGACACGCCAGTGTGGCGATGACGAATACACGCTTCCAATGTGCGTTCACCTCGGTGTCGCCAAACACGGATGCGCCCATCATGATGCTGTAAACAGAACCTGGATTCATCCGAAAAAAATGACGTTTTGCCATTTGTGCACCCAGGTTAGTCGTTGAGTACACCATGGTAGGCGCTCCTGTCTACGATGCAGCGTCAACGGTAACCACAGCCATGGTCTCCGCGCTGATATTCCATGCTGCTGGAAACGTCGTCGAACTGTTCGTGCAGATGGTTGTTGTCTCGCAAAAGTCCCCATCTGTTGACTCAGGAATCGAGACGTGGCTGCACGATCCGTTACAGCCATGCGGATAAGATGCCTGTCATCTCGACTGCTAGAGATACGGACCCGTTGGGATCCAGCACCGTTCCGTGTTAGCCTCCTGAACCCACCGATTCCATACTCCGCTAACAGTCATTGGATCTCGTCCAACGCGAGCAGCAATGTCGCGATACGATAAACCGCAATCGCGATAGGCTACAATCCGATCTTTATCAAAGTCGGAAATGTGATGGTGCACATTTCTCCTCCTTACATGAGGAATCACAACGTTTCATTAGGCAACGCCGGTCAACTGCTGTTTGTGTATGAGAAATCGGTTGAAACTTTCCTCATGTCAGCACGTTGTAGGTGTCGCCACCGGCGCCAACCTTGTGCGAATGCTCTTAAAAGCTAATCATTTGCATATCACAGCATCTTCTTCCTGTCGGTTAAATTTTGCGATTGTAGCACGTCATCGTCGTGGTGTAATAATTTTAATGGCCAGTAGTGCAAAAACAGGTTGAGACGGCACTACTAGCCGACAACTTGGTTCGGCATAATCAACTGCGCATTAGAAGAACGTATTAGGTGCATAACGGGAGCTTCATTCACTGCCTTGTTCATGCCGAACAACTGAACCTGCAGACGAAATCTGGTGCCGACCCGTCAGAGATAGTTACGCAATATGTTTGGTTTTGCAGATTGCCTTGGTATTCAACCACTGCGTAGAACAGAGGTCAAAAGCAGATACAGTCGATCTGAGTGGTAGTGAATGAGGTGACGTACACAGGGCCAATTACAACACAGGTACAAACAAAAGCGCCGACAAAAAGCCTCTAGATACGTTGCAGTCCGAATCGACGTATTGCTCTTTCAGAAACTGAGTCTGTCAGTTTGGGGGAGAATAAGACAAACGACAGGCTACATAAGTAATAATCTTAATATCGAAAGTGGGGACCACGAAACAGAGAAAGTTAAGGAATTCAGCTATCTTGGAAGTGGTTTAGACAGTTTAGCACAAGCAAAGACGGCATTCCTGGCCAAGAGAGGTCTGCTAGTATCAAACATCTGCCTTAATCTGAGGAATATATTTCTGAGAATGATTTTCGGAGCACAGCATTGTTTGGTAGTGAATCACAAACACTAAGGAAAACGGAAAAATAGCGTTTGATAAGTGGTGCTACAGAAGGACGTTGATAAGTGGGTGGATTAGTAGGAGGAGCGTACAATAAGTAGTGCAACATATTTCTTTTCTATGCCAGGTTCGGTTGACAAAATGCGGAATTTGTTGTGGGACATCGTGGAATATTCCCGCTTCAGCTTCTATAGTTTCATGAAGTTCCAACAAGTGGCGGCATTATAAGCTGCCATCAAAAAGGCGTCTATAAGGGAGGTGCGTTCCAGGCAGAGAGCGGTCACTGACTTTCAATTAACGGAAAACCAGAGCATCGCAGATATTCAAAGGCGCTTGCAGAATGTCCAAGGAAACGTGGCAGCTAATAAAAGCACGGTGAGTCGTTGGGCGAGGAATCTGTCATATACGCAACAAGGTCGTACAGACCTGTCGGATCTCCCACGTGCTCGCCGGCTGCTGTGACTTCTCCAATGTTGAAACTTGCGGACACTCTTATTCGTCGTGTTCGACACAATACATTCAAACTCCTCGCTGAACAACAGGACGTCTCTGTTGGTAGTGCAGACACACTCGTCCACCAGTTGGGGCACTCGAAGGGGTTCCTCGTCGCCTAACAAATGACCATGTAGAATAAAGAAGGACCATCTGAGCGGAAATACTTGCAGGCTACGAGGCTGACCGTTACAATTTTTCTTCAGAAATCGGTACACGACAATACATGAAATGGCGCCACACCACCTCTCTTCCGAAGAAAAAGTTGAAAGCCTCACACTCAGCCGGTTAAGTTATGGCGAAGGACTCCTGGGACACTGAAACGATTATTCTGTTCTATGTTCTCCATTATGTTGCAACCATTAACTCTGAAGTGTATTGAGCCATCCTCAGGTGAGCCATCCTCAGGTAATTGAAGAAACGACTTCAGCGCGTTTGTTGCCTCAAAAATACTAACGAACTGCTCTTTCTCAATGACAACGCAAGGCATCACACGAGTCTGCGCGTCCGAGATGAGCTCACAAAACTTAATTGGACTGAGGAAGTGTATAATGGGGAGATTACAGACGCTGCAAGACGTTGTTTCCGTCGCCGACCAGTAGGGTGGTACCACGCGGGCATACAGGTCCCCCCACTAAGGTGACGTAAGGCTGCCGCACTGAACGAAGATGATGTAGAAGAGTAGAGATTTGTAGCCAAAAGAGTGAGGAATGAGGAGGTTCTCCGCAGATTCGGCGAAGAAAGGAACTTACGGAAAACACGATAAGAAGGGTCAGTACGATAGTACTTGTGTTAAGACAGCGGGGATGACGTCCAAGGTATCAGAGGCAGCTATTGGTGGTAAAAACTGTAGTGGAAGACTCAGACTTGAACACGTCCAACGAAAAACTGAAGACGTAGGGTGCAACTGCCACCCTGAGATGAGGAGTTTGGCACAGGAGAGGAATTCGTGGCGGCTCTCATCGAAATAGTGAGAAAACCGGTGACACCAAAAAAATAAAAAGACGTCAACGAGCAATGAGTACAGTAACGATGACTCACAGTGTTAAAGTTATTTACACTGATGAGCCAAAACATTATGACCACCTGCTTAATAGCTTGTTCTCCGTCTTTGGAACGAGACGCATCTCTGATTCTGCGTATCAGGGATCTGACAATGTGAGATCTGAGTTTCTCCTGGTGTAAACAACTTTCAAATAATTTCCGGGAATCCAGCCAGGTAACGCTTTCACTGAAAGTGGAGTTATGTGGTATTATCTGTCTCCTCAAAGATCATATAATTCGCGTACATAAGGGGCCGACGTTTTGCGTACGCTGTGGGGGTTACCTAGGATTTACATCAGGCGATTTTGGCCGCAGAGACATCAACGTGTGTTCATTGTAATGCCCCATCAGCCACTGTAGCACGGTTCTGACTCCGTGACAGGGACAATTATACTGCTGCTTCGGCGTCGGGAAAGACATCAGACATAAAGGTGGTTCGCAGCTATCAGCGTGTCTTCGATTACAACCATAGGTCTCATGCAAGCGCAGAAGAATGTCTCCTATAGCACAATACTGCTTCCACCTACCTTTGTCCGTGACGCGCCTCACGTTTCGAGCCGCCGTTCACCTCGATGATGGCGTTTATGGACACGACCATTGACCTAACGTAGCAAAGCCTACACGTTCTCATTGACCGACGGTCTAGCCCTGACGGTCCCGTGCCCACTGCTGTTATAATTTAACGATGTCTTTGGGTCAACAGATGAATACTCAGAGGTGGTTTACTGCGGAGCTCCATGTTCAACAATACATGATGAACGGTGTGCCCCAAAACACTCGTGTGTGCACCGACATTGTGCTCTTTCGGCAGAGATGCCACAGATCACCATTTGGCCTACTTTAGAGAGCAGACTGGTCTCCAAACTCCACTTTCAATGAATAGTCGTGGACGAGGTAATTTCACCTTTTTCTGCCTCTTTTCGTAGATGCTCACGACAGGAGAACGTGAACATTCGATCAGCTTCACCGTTTTCGTGGTACTCGTTCACATAGTCTACATAACAATTATCTACCCTTTGTCAAAGTCGCTTATCTCAATGGATTTCCCTGTGTGCAGCCCATACCTTCGCTAGAGTGGCCATCCTTCAATGTCTGTTCCACTTACATGCTTTTGTCACTGCGTGACTTACCCGTCACCCACCACGCGGTATCCAACGTCGCGCTGGGTAGTGGTTGGCTCTAGGGAGCACGAGTGCTTCTCTGTGGCATGGTTGCCAGCTTGCTTCACAAGTTTGCACAACACTGAGCCTTCTGGCTGCGAGTATTCCCTATTAAATGGTAGACACAGATGGGACTTTGGTAGCTATGCCACTACGCTGTATGTTGGCGGACGACGTTGAAACACTTATAGGTCATCTACTATCTTCAAGGTGGCATACGCCTACATCGGATCGTAATCGAGTAATTTTTTTGCGGCCGTGTAGCTTAACAATTTGTTGTAAACACGTGTGCACAGTTTTACTAGAATATTCTTTTCTTCTCCTTAAGGTTTTACAAAGACATACTAACTTCAAATCTATAAAACTTGCCCACCTTAAGATCTTCCGTTTGTTCCTTCACTACAAACATAACCTCTCGAAGATTTGTGGAATGGCTCTCGTCTTTGTCCAAAAGTAAAACTGCTTTAGGAAATACAGGTAAAGTTTCTTTTAAAAAATACAGAAAACACCCTGGTAGTGTTAGTGACCACTCGATTATTTCGTCTTGTTGTGAACTAATAAATTTCTTAGGTAGGGGGTCTGTTTTTTCTTCACTCCATGCAACATAATAGATCTTTATAACTCGTCAAATCTTAACAAGCCCTCTCCAGAGCTGACTGCAAAGACAAACATCGCACAGTGGTGTACCGCAGTATTTTACTATAGTCATGCTAAGCAAATTCCAAAATTTTGATAGTTCCTTGGAATTTTCTGATGATTAAGAAAAATCTAAACATACTTTAATAACTAGAATTTCTACATCATATTTTGGAAGCTTGAATCTAAATGTAGCACAGTTGTGTAAAATTTGACAATAACAATTGGCTTTAATTAAGTTTGCAGTTTCTTCTTTCAGTTTAGTAAAGAGAGATTTATGCTTACCGAAATTAAATTAAGCATTCGTGGCTGCATAATAAACTAAAATGTTTAGTGTTAAACCATGTTCAAATGAAGTTGATTTTATTTTATGTGAAATGGCTTCTGCGGATTTCTTTACATCTTCATAGAAATCAAGAACTTTGTTACATTTTACGCCTACACTGATAAGCCAAAACTTTATGACCATCTACCATCTCGATGTTGGATGCCACCTGGTGAGGTTCCGGACACGTCACGCGGTAACAAAAGTATGTAAGTGTAGCAGACCCAGACGGGGGATCACCCCAGCGAGGATATGGGATGCAAATGGGAAAATTAATTGTGACAAGCGACTTCGACAAACGACTGATTATTATTATGCAGAGCCTATGAACAGGTACCACGGAAACGGCAAAGTTGGTTGAATGTTCACGTGCTACTATCGTGAGCATCAACGGACGAAAGAGAAGGTGAGGGGAAACTACCACTAAACGCTAAATGGTTGGACGCCCACGACTCTTCACAGAACGTGGTGTTCGGAGGCATGTCTGCTCGGTAAAGTAGGATAGACGGTGATCTGTGGCATCTCTGCCTAAAGAGTACAGTGCTGGTGCACGAGCAAGGAAACTGGGGCACACCGTTCGTCGAACGTTATTGAAAATCGAGTTCTGCGGCAGACCGCCCCTACCCATTCACGTGTTGACGTAACGACATCGTCTATTACAGCTGCAGTGCGCACAGGACCGTCGGTCAATGGAAACTTGTCGGCTCTTTTGCTACACTAAGTTGATAGTCGTCCGCTCAAACACAGCCATCGAGTTAACACAGGCTGGCCTTGCGCTAGTAACTGAAGACACGCTGTCAGCTGCGAACCACTTTCATGCTTGATGTCTTCCCCGACGGTGATATCATCTTTCAGCAGTATAATTGTCCATATCTCGGAGCCAGAAGCGTGCTAAAGCGGTTTGAGGAGCGTTACAGAGACCAAAGTCGCCTCATGTAAATTCTATGAAACCCATATGGGTTACTATCGGGCGCCATCACTGCGTACGCATATCAGCGGCCCGTTATGTACGCGAATTACATGACCTGTGCGCAGACATCTAATGCGTGGACATCTAATGCCACATACGTCCACAATCGTACCAATGAACTGTCGGATTCCTGATAAGAGTATTTCGCTCCAAAAACGGATGACGAAACTATTAAGCAGATTGTCATGATGTTTTGGCTCATTAGTGTATAAGGTTCAAAAATGGCTCTGAGCACTATGGGACTTAACATCTGTGGTCATCGGTCCCCTAGAACTTAGAACTACTTAAACCTAACTAACCTAAGGACATAACACACATCCATGACCGAGGCAGGATTCGAACCTGCGACCGTAGCAGTCACGCGGTTAGTGTATAAGGTCCTGTTTTTTATTGCTTTTGTTTCAAGTGTCCGAAGCTAATAAGAACGGAAAATTTTGCTTCAATTCGGTTATAGCTTGTCTTTATCATAAGGGAGAATCACATTTTTTACCGACACTCCTTGTGGTGGCTAATCCACCCTGTTGTTGTGGTCTTCAGTACTGAGACTGGTTTGATGTGGCTCTCCATGCTACTCTATCCTGTGCAAGCTTCTTCATCTCCCAGTACATACTGCAACCTACATCCTTCTGAATCTGCTTAGTGTATTCATCTCTTGGTCTCCCTCTACGATTTTTATCCTCCACGCTGCCCTCCAATACTAAATTGGTGATCCCTTGATGCCCCAGAACATGTCCTACCAACCAATCCCTTCTTCTAGTCAAGTTGTGCCACAAACTCCTGTTCTCCCCAATCCTATTCAACACCTCCTCATTAGTTATGTGTTCTACCCATCTAATCTTCAGCATTCTTCTGTAGCATCACATTTCGAAAGCTTCTATTCTCTTCTTGTCTAAACTATTTATCGTCCATGTTTCACTTCCATACTTAGCTACACTCCATACAAATACTTTCAGAAACGACTTCCTGACACTTAAATCTATACTCGATGTTAACAAATTTCTCTTCTTCAGAAACACTTTCCTTCCCATTGCCAGTCTACATTTTATATCCACTCTACTTCGACCATCATCAGCTATTTTGCTCCCCAAATAGCAAAACTCCTTTACTTCTTTAAGCGTCTCATTTCCTAATCTAATTCCCTCAGCATCACTCGACCTAATTCGACTATACTCCATTATCCTATTTTGCTTGTGTTGATGTTCATCCTATATCCTCCTTTCAAGACACTGTCCGTTCTGTTCAACTGCTCTTCCAAGTCCTTTGCTGTCTCTGACAGAATTACAATGTCATCGGCGAACCTCAAAGTTCTTATTTCTTCTCCATGGATTTTAATACCTATTCAAAATTTTTCTTTTGTTTCCTTTACTGCTTGCTCAGTATACAGATTGAATAACATCGGGAATAGGCTACAACCCTGTCTCACTCCCTTCCCAACCACTACTTCCTTTTCCTGCACCTCGACTCTTATAACTACCAACTGGTGTCTGTACAAATTCTAAATAGCCTTTCGCTCCCTGTATTTTACCCAGCCACCCTCAGAATTTGAAAGAGAGTATTCCAGTCAACATTGTCAAAAGCTTTCTCTAAGTCTACAAATGCTAGAAACGTAGGTTTGCCTTTCCTTAATCTATTTTCAAAGATAAGTCGTAGGGTCAGTATTGCCTCACGTGTTCCAACATTTCTACGGAATCCAAACTGATCTTCCCCGAGATCGGCTTCTACCAGTTTTTCCATTCGTCTGTATAGAATTCGCGTTATTATTTTGCAGCCGTGAGTTATTAAACTAATAGTTCAGTAATTTTCACATCTGTCAATATTTGCTTTCTTTGGGATAAGAATAATTATATTCTTCCTGAAGTGTGAGGGTATTTCGCCTGTCTCATACATCTTGCTCACCAGATGGTAGAGTTTTGTCAGAACTGGCTCTCTCAAGGCTGTCAGTAGTTCTATTGGAATGTTGTCTACTCCCGAGGCCTTGTTTCGACTCAGGTCTTTCAGTGCTCTGTCAAACTCTTCACGTAGTATCATATCTCCCATTTCATCTTCATCTACATCCTCTTCCATTTCCATAATATTGTCCTTAAGTACATCGCCCTTGTAGAGACCCTCTATATACTCCATCCATCTTTCTGCTTTCCCTTCTTTGCTTAGAACTGGGTTTCCATCTGAGCTCTTGCTATTCATACAAGTGGTTCTCTTTTCTACAAAAGTCTCTTTAATTTTTGTGGTGTGCGTACTGTAAGACCTTCGGTACAAACACCATCAGATTATTTGACTTGTCGCTCTAACGAAGTAGGCGAGTATCAGCACTATGTCTCGTCGTCTTATTGTGGCTTGTTTATCTTCTGCCGTGAGGTCAGACGATAGAAATGTCATTTGCACGCTTAGAGTAACAGATTGACAGTGACCAACTTTAAACAGAACTTGATTAATTTTCATACACATTTATAAAAATAATAACAAGCATAAAAAGAACTTAACTTGGTTCTGGATGCTATTTACAATTGACAATCGGAAGTTCTTTTGGATCCTGATACGTTAATCTTATTCTCACATCTCTGATACTTGACAAAGTGTCTATACATTTCTCTTCATGGCTATGTACAGGAATATGATCATCTTATTAGGCGCAGACTGAAATTGGCTATAGACTGGTACAGACTAATATAGACTGGTACAGACTAATGCAGACAAATGCAGACTGACTAATCGGAGGTCTGTACACTCGTTATAATACCTCGCGCGTTCAGGTAACACTGCGCGAGTGTGATCCGCGAGGAGAAAAGGTTCTACGTTAGCAGCAATCTCATTGGCTGCGTTACATATTAATACGCGGATCGGCGGAAGCAGAATTTGGTCCGTCTTTATGGCAGCGCCATCTCGTAGAGCGGAGACGGACGAGCGCTGCGCCTGCGCTGTTGTGCTTAGCGGGGCGCGCTCTAGTGGGAAACTTGTGTACGCGCTGACTACGCGGAATTATGTACACAACAATTTTCCTGTGGGCAGTATCTATCTTATCCCTAGTGAGATAAGCCTCTACATCCTTACTTTTAGCCATTCTTGCTTATCCATTTTGCACTTCCTGTCGATCTCATTTTTGAGACGCTTGTATTCCTTTTCGCCTGTTTCATTTACTGCATTTTTATATTTTCTCCTTTCATCATTTAAATTCAATATTTCTTCAGTTACCCAAGGGTTTCTACTAGCCCTCGTCTTTTTACCTATTTGACCCTCTACTGCCTTCACTATTTCATCCCTCAAAGCTACCCATTCTTCTTCTACTGTATTTCTTTCCCCCATTCCTGTCAATTATTCCCTTATGCTCTCCCTGAAACTCTGTACAGCCTCTGGTTTAGTCAGTTTATCCAGGTCCCATCTCCTTAAATTCCCACCTTTTCGCTGTTTCTTCAGTTTTAATCTACAGTTCATAACAAATAGATTGTTGTCAGAGTCCACATCTGCCCCTGGAAATGTCCTTACAATTTAAAACCTGGTTCCTAAATCTCTGTCTTACCATTATATAATCTATCTGATACCTTCTAGTATTTCCAGGATTCTTCCATGGGTACAACCTTCTTTTATGATTCTTGAACTAAGTGTTAGCTATGATTAAGTTATTCTCTGTGTAAAATTCTACCAGGCGGCTTCCTCTTTCATTTCTTCCCCCCATTCCATATCCACCTACTACATTTCCTTCTCTCCCTTTTCCTACTATCGAATTCCAGTCACCAATGACTATTAAATTTTCGTTTCACTTCACTATCTGAATAATTTCTTTTATCTCATCATACATTTCATCAAGTTCTTCGTCATCTTCCGAGCTAGTTGGCATATAATCTTGCAATATTGTAGTAGGCGTGGGCTTCGTGTCAATCTTGGCCACAATAATGCGTTCACTATGCTGTTTGTAGTAGCTTATCCGCACTCCTATTTTTTTTATTCATTATTAAATCTACTCCTGCATTACCCCTATTTGATTTTGTATTTGTAACCCTGTAGTCACCTGACCAAAAGTCTTATTCCTCCTGCCACCGACCTTCACTAATTCCCACTATATCTAACTTTAACCTATCCATTTCCCTTTTTAAATTTTCTCACCTACCTGCCCGATTAAGGGATCTGACATTCCACGCTCTCGTCCGTAGAGCGCCAGTTTTCTTTCTTCTGATAACGATGTCCTCCTGAGTAGTCCCCGCCCGGAGATCCGAATGGGGGACTATTTTACGTCCGGAATATTTTACCCAAGAGGACGCCATCGTCTTTTAACCATACAGTAAAGCTGCATGCCCTCACAAAAAATTACGGCTGTAGTTTCCCCCTGCTTTCAGCCGTTCGCAGTACTAGCACAGAAAGGCCCCTGAAACTATTGAAAAGGCTGCTGCCCCTCTTCAGGAAGCACACGTTTTTCTGGCTTCTCAACAGATACCCCTCCGTTGTGGTTGCACTTACGGTACGACTATTTGTATCGCTGAGGCATGCAAGCCTCCCCACCAACGGCAAGGTCCATGGTTCATGGGGGGGATTTAGATACACATTTCCGAAAGATCAGTCACCACATTTGTATAGTTAAGGGGATTACAGCTAATGATACCTTCAGTACTGATGCACACTAAGCTCGAACTCGTATGGGAATCAGCGAGATGCATAGAGTAATGAGGTTAACGAGCAGGGGCACTACATCAGTATTGTATGGCATACGTTGAGAATTTGGGTCTGACACGAGACGTGCTAGGGTGGGTCATGCAGGTGTAATGACCACTGTGTGCGGATGGCGTAGTGGTTAGTACCTCTGTCTTGTAAAACCCTTCAGCCTTCAGCGGCGCTACTTTGCAGACACGTGACTGTGTTCCGCAGCCATGTGCTGCTGACCAGTGTTTGTGTTAAATGCCACCGTAATGGTGTGCAGTCGCTTACCTAAAGATACACCATGGAATGCAGCTACTGTTAATGTCACCCACCCCAATGTTCTCGATGCCTAATGATGCCTCTGCGACGAAGCGAAAATTACCGCTGAATGACATCTTTATTCCGGTCACCAGCTACCTCTGTCTTGTGCCGCCTATGCCAAATGAAGTCATACTATGAAACCAGTCATATATTAGAAGTTTAAATTACAATTAAATATTACAATTGTAGCGCTAATCTGGTGACATTTGACAATGAGTGAAGTATCGTAAATACCTCCTCCTAGCGACTATGCATCTGGAAATACCAGTTTCCAACATAAATATATAATGCTTATGAATGAACATATTTTTCCATGTAAAATCTTTCATCCCCCCTATGGTAATCGATACATTTACATCGCAGTTTTCTACATTAACTCTATTCTCTCCCCTTATTATCAGACATTGTCCCACCCTTAGATTTTCTTTGTACCTCTTGGAACACTAACCACAGTAACGTTACTTTCAAACAGCATAACTGTCCTGCCAAGTAGCGTGACTGTCGTATGTAGGTGTACAGCATCCGAAAAAATTACGGTATGTCGACACCCAGACAAGCTGGGTGTTGTTTTGCATGGCCTCCTATAGCATTCCAGTAGCAAAACCCTTCCGCAACAATGTTGTTATCACGTATTTCTCAAGAAATAAAGGGCATAATTACAATTAATAAGCCTTGCTTTTGTATTTATGTTACCTAATTCCTATACGAAGCTCAGCATTTTCCACATTGGGACTAACTGATACCACCAGCCAAGTCACAGACCCCAGCTAATTCTCTTGAAATCCCATAATGATATGAAAGACCTCTTCCATAGTTAGAAGACTGTCTAGACCTCCATCCATCATTGACTAGTTAGAGAGCCATCACCACAAGAAAAGTAGCACACTAACTTACAGGACAGAAGTCTTAACCATGCAGAGTATATGTGGACTGTACAAAGAAATTTAGATGTATAATAACTACCATTTATCAATACCAAATTACTGTCTATAAATATCCCATTGTATATGTTCTAATCTCCTTTATTATATTCCTATGTTTATTACAAATGAAATACGACAGTGTAATGACGTCAGAGCCTTTGTTGACAGCACAGTCTCTCTTTCTCTCTCTATCTCACTCCCCCTCTCTGCTCGTTATTTTTGTAACCTCCAATTCAGTAAAACTAAGAACTATAAAAACTTCGCTAAAGTCACCTGCTAGAGATCTCAGTAAGATTTTATCGCTTCTCTCTCTTCTGATATGTCGCAAACAAATACCATTTGTGTATTGACATCGATCATATGTGGTGATCTCATTAGATATACATTTATTGGTGCAGGCGTTGAGTAATCGAAGTCACTTCCGCAGACATGTGTAAAGTTTTGTCGCCTTCATGAGAGGGAGACCATGTCCCACAGACTATTAATCTCAGCAGAGGGTTCTTGTATTGTGGTTTCATATAGTGAAACATACACGGGTTCCTATATTTTCGGCTACCTTGTTTATGCTACTTTTCTAGGTCACCTGACTATCCGCGCCCCCTGCAAAATATCCTACGATTTTTCTATTTACAATGATGCATTTGCATGTATTTTGGTTGGGGAAAGTGGGTCGTTAGATGACCTTGAAAAGTAGCCAAAACTAGACAGCCGAATCATATTAACTCCCATTTGTTATCTATATGAAACGAGAACACAAGAACCCTCTATTGTGATTGATTGTCTCTGAGATATGGTCTTCCTCCACTTCAGGTGACAAAACTTTCCACAGATCCATGGAAGTGACTTCGATCACTGGCTGTCTTTTCCAGTGGACCGCTACATCTATATTTAATGGGATCACCGCATATAGTCAACGTCATCATGCAGACAGGGAGGAGAGAGAACTGATAGAATGTCATTTAGTTCTTTACCAGATGACGTTAGCGAAGTTTTCATAGTTCATAGTTCATTGGATGTCTCAAAAATAACAAGGGGAGAGAGAGAGCGAGAGAGAGAGAGAGAGAGAGAGAGAGAGAGAGAGAGAGAGAGACTGTGCTGTCACCAAAGACTCTGACACCGTTAGACTGATGTATTTCTAATGCAGTAATCATAGGAACACATTAAGGTGATTATGACATATACAGATTGATATTTATAGATGGTCATTTGGTGTCAGTGAATTGAAGGTGTTATGCTGAATTTCTTTGCGCAGTCAGTGTATACTCTGCATAGTTGCGATTTCCCTCCTGTGAGTTAGTGTGGTTTTCTTCTTGTTGTCGTAGTTCTCTACCCAGTCTGCGGTGGATGGAGAATTGGACAGCCTTCTAACTATGGAACAATAGTGTCGGAACATGATAGAATTTCGAGAGAATTGGCAGAAGTCTGTAACTTGGCTGGGGGTATCTGTCATTCTTGCTCTGGCAAACACTGAGCATCATAACATAAATAAATGACATGAGGGCTATGTAATTGTCATTATGCCCTTCATTCCTTGACAGATATGTGATAATGACCATGTGGCAGGAATATGTTATACTGTTGACACATAATGTCACTGTAGTTAATGTTCAGACAGGTACAAAGAAAATGATGTGCACAGGACTACATCTGATGTCCCATATTCCACACAGTCAGTCTATATGATGAGAAATTTCCAGCCAAATATGCAAGTGATGAATCGAAAGTGCATCAATATTTTTGGAAGCTGATGAGGTGGAGGAAATTAATGCAGTAAGGATTTTGACCTAACAGCAGCTGCATTCACCAATAGGAAGTGATGTCATAACAGTGGAGGTATCGCAACTGACCTCTTTTCCACCAGAGAGGAGTCCTGTCTTCCACAATCACATTATATAAAAATATGCAATGATATCTTATTCGTTGACTTGAGTACTGTGTCATGAGATCCTTGCTTTCCAGCACAGATTGAACATTTCTACTGTGCACTAGCTCAGTAGATCCCTGCACATCAAAAATCTTCCAACAGGGCAGCACCTCCAATCTACAGCAGAGTAATTCCGTAATTGTGAAATGTAGTTGCTAGACACATTAATGCTTGCACTTCCACCGAACAGCTCAGCACATACTGAGACTTCCTCACCATTTATTCAGGTGGGGATGGGTGTTATATTAGGGACCAGGAGGGAAAGGGCTGAGCTTTTTCCACCAATTGCCAATATGGTACCACCCAAAATAAAGAATATAATGTACCCCATATCCTCTCTCTCCAGCAGCTTGGCATGTACTGGGTCTTTCCCTGCCAATTTTCAGGTGGGAGAGGGTAGGAGTGGGATGAAAGATGGTGTGGGCTGGGGGATAACCCAGAGTGGGAGGGGTTATTTAACACATCGATTTAATTAATTAGTCAATTAAATGATACTACAAGTGTGTTCATATAGGTGTGGGCAGGTGTTGCGGATTTTAAAAAGGAGTGGGGGAAAGGAGGGAATGGGAGAGCAGTGGGGGTTTCTCAGAAGGATCGATTAACCCAAGGGGTCACAAAACAACTAACATAACAACAGGTTAAGGAGGAGGGGGTGGAAGGGTGGCAGGTTTCTCAGAATGACTGATTATCTCCAGGGGGTCATAAATCAATGAATCCTCAGGAAGTCATCAGTCAAGTTTGCCTGTGAATGTATGCTTAGTCCTAAATGCAAGCAAACCACATTAACAAAAGGGACCAGAAATACCATTGCCCTACTACTCAAGCTAGCAGTCCAAATGTGTGCAGATGGAACTACACCGCGAAATGCATATAGTTTTCATTATCTGTCTATTTTTCATGGATTCAGATTTTAGTTCTTGTGTTTGTCTGCCCATATGGCTCTCAGCCCCATCCCAGGAATGGCCTAATGTAGTGACCCAATCTTTTTATGTCATTGTGTATGTAAAAAAATACAGAAATTTTAATAAAATAAAATAACGCTGAATAAACAGTGTTGTTTTCATTGTCCTCAAATTGTGACACCCGCCTGATTTGCCCTCCTGCCACCCCCCCCCCCCAAAAAAAAAATCACGAACAATTTTTGTGGTCAGTTAAAAGAAAGGTAAAGAGGAGACCCAGGTTCGAATCCCAATCAGGCTCAAATTTTCAGCTTGGGCCATTCATATAAATCAGTACCCCTGGCAGCTAACGTCTTCATTTCGTTTCTATCATAATAGATTAAGAATTATATGAGGTACTACTCAACTTTGTAGCGTCCCCATAAAGCCATATGTGCTGCTTGAATGGGCTGTATCAGGATAAAGCAGTTGTTTTACATGCTTTCGGATGGAAATTCCTCCTACTTTAATTCACCACAGTGTGGCCATTGCACTTATGGGGCACAATACCAGCTTCAGTGAATGATATAAAACGCAATAGAGGTTAGTAATTAATACACTACTAGCCATTAAAATAGCAACACCAAGAAGAAATGCAGATGACAAACGGGTATCATTGGACAAATATACACTCCTGGAAATTGAAATAAGAACACCGTGAATTCATTGTCCCAGGAAGGGGAAACTTTATTGACACATTCCTGGGGTCAGATACATCACATGATCACACTGACAGAACCACAGGCACATAGACACAGGCAACAGAGCTTGCACAATGTCCGCACTAGTACAGTGTATATCCACCTTTCGCAGCAATGCAGGCTGCTATTCTCCCGTGGAGACGATCGTAGAGATGCTGGATGTAGTCCTGTGGAACGGCTTGCCATGCAATTTCCACCTGGCGCCTCAGTTGGACCAGCGTTCGTGCTGGACGTGCAGACCGCGTGAGACGACGCTTCATCCAGTCCCAAACATGCTCGATGGGGGACAGATCCGGAGATCTTGCTGGCCAGGGTAGTTGACTTACACCTTCTAGAGCACGTTGGGTGGCACGGGATACATGCGGACGTGAATTGTCCTGTTGGAACAGCAAGTTCCCTTGCCGGTCTAGGAATGGTAGAACGATGGGTTCGATGACGGTTTGGATGTACCGTGCACTATTCAGTGTCCCCTCGACGATCACCAGTGGTGTACGGCCAGTGTAGGAGATCGCTCCCCACACCATGATGCCGGGTGTTGGCCCTGTGTGCCTCGGTCGTATGCAGTCCTGATTGTGGCGCTCACCTGCACGGCGCCAAACACGCATACGACCATCATTGGCACCAAGGCAGAAGCGACTCTCATCGCTGAAGACGACACGTCTCTATTCGTCCCTCCATTCACGCCTGTCGCGACACCACTGGAGGCGGGCTGCACGATGTTGGGGCGTGAGCGGAAGACGGCCTAACGGTGTGCGGGACCGTAGCCCAGCTTGATGGAGACGGTTGCGAATGGTCCTCGCCGATACCCCAGGAGCAACAGTGTCCCTAATTTGCTGGGAAGTGGCGGTGCGGTCCCCTACGGCACTGCGTAGGATCCTACGGTCTTGGCGTGCATCCGTGCGTCGCTGCGGTCCGGTCCCAGGTCGACGGGCACGTGCACCTTCCGCCGACCACTGGCGACAACATCGATGTACTGTGGAGACCCCACGCCCCACGTGTTGAGCAATTCGGCGGTACGTCCACCCGGCGTCCCGCATGCCCACTATACGCCCTCGCTCAAAGCCGTCAACTGCACATACGATTCACGTCCACGCTGTCGCGGCATGCTACCAGTGTTAAAGACTGCGATGGAGCTCCGTATGCCACGGCAAACTGGCTGACACTGACGGCGGCGGTGCACAAATGCTGCACAGCTAGCGCCATTCGACGGCCAACACCGCGGTTCCTGGTGTGTCCGCTGTGCCGTGCGTGTGATCATTGCTTGTACAGCCCTCTCGCAGTGTCCGGAGCAAGTATGGTGGGTCTGACACACCGGTGTCAATGTGTTCTTTTTTCCATTTCCAGGAGTGTATTATACTAGAACTGACACGTGATTACATTTTCACGCAATTTGGACGCATATATCCATAGAAATCAGTATTCAGAACAACCACCTCTGGCCATAATAACGGCGTTGATACGCCTGGGCATTGGGTCAAACAGAGCTTGGATGGCGCGTACAGGAACAGCTGCCCATGCAGCTTCAACACGATACCACAGTTCATCAAGAGTAGTTACTGGCGTATTGTGACGAGACAGTTGCTGGGCCACCATTGACCAGACGTTTTCAATTGGTGAGAGATCTGAAGACTATGCCGGCCATGGTAGCAGTCGACATTTTCTGTATCCAGAAAGGCCCTTACAGGACCTGCAACATGCGGTCGTGCATTATCCTGCTGAAGTGGTGGGTTTCGCGGGGATCGAATGAAGGGTAAAGCCACGGATCGTAACACATCTGAAATGTAACGTCCTCTGTTCAAAGTGCCGTCAATGCGAACGATAGGTGACCGAGACGTGAAACCAATGGCACCCCATACCATCACGCCAGGTGACATGCCAGTGTTGCGATGACGAATACACGTTTCCAATGTGCGTTCACTGCGGTGTCGCCAAACACGGATGCGACCATCATGATGCTGTAAACAGAACCTGGATTAATCCGAAAAAATGACGTTATGCGGATGCGATCATCATGATGCTGTAAACAGAACCTGGATTCATCCGAAAAAATGACGTTTTGCCATTCGTGTACCCAGGTTAGTCGTTGAGTACACCATCGCAGGCGCTCCTGTCTGTGATGCAGCGTCAAGGGTAACCCCAGCCATGGTCTCCGAGCTGATAGTCCATGCTGCTGCAAAACGTCGTCGAACTGTTCGTGCAGATGGTTGTTGTCTTGCAAACGTCACCATTTGTTGACTCAGGGATCGAGACGTGGCTGCACGATCCGTTACAGCCATATGGATAAGATGCCTGTCTTCTCGACTGCTAGTGATAAGAGGCCGTTGGGATCCAGCACGGCGTTCCGTATTACCCTCCTGAACCCACCCATTCCATATTCTGCAAACAGTCATTGGATCTCGACCAACGCGAGCAGCAATATCGCGATACGATAAACCGCAATTGCGATAGGCTACAATCCGACCTTTATCAAAGTCGGAAACGTGATGGTACGCATTTCTCCTCCTTACACGAGGCATCACAACAACGTTTCACCAGGCAAAGCCGGTCAACTGCTGTTTGTGTATAAGAAATCGGTTGGAAACTTTCCTCATGTCAGCACGTTGTAGGTGTCGCCACCGGCGCCAACTTTGTGTGAATGCTCTGAAAAGCTAATAATTCGCATATCACAGCATCTTCTTCCTGTCGGTTAGATTTCTCGTCTGCATCATGTCATCTTCTTGGTGTAGCAATTTTAATGGCCAGTAGTGTATATTAAAGTCCAATTTTTCCCTATGCTTAACCAAAACTATAGACTGAAATAGTTTATCATCAGATCAATCCATATCGTGAAACATAAACAAATAGTCGGCACCTCATAACTACTCATGGTATGCAAGGCACCAAATCGCCGAAGGACTGACGAGGCGTCTGTCCCGCAGTTTGTGGAGGGCGTCATACAGGCTGGAGGTGGTCTGTGATGTTTTGGGAGTGTGTTTCGTACCATAATTTACGCCCATTCGTTCAATTTACCTTGAACAGGGACCAGAATATTTCTGTCTGCATTCTCGGAAACATTAAACGGGGTTTCTAACAAGAAAATGTGACTCAGTTCTCGTGAGTCCTGTTGGGTGTATTTGGAGAAATGTATTCGAAATACCTTCCGTGCACTATGTTGCCACCATCATAAATCTCGTGAATGTGAGCAGAGTTCTGTTGTTATGCATCCCGCAAGCACTGGGTACGAGGTGCGGACCGCGTCTGGAACAGAGCAGCGACACCGAAGCCGACTCGCAAACAAATGGTGTGCGCGGCCGGACTGGACGGGACTGGACGCGCCGGACCAGCGCGGCGCTGCTGCGGGCTTATCAAAGGACGCTCGGCGAGCGCGTTTATTTCGAATTACGGTGCGCCGACGTGTTTGTAATCCGACTCTGAGCGCGCGGCTACAGCCGGATTAATATTTTACCTGGTGCAATATTTGAAACGGGATTACGCTGAAATATGTGCCCGTGAAGCGCTCTACGCGTGGGTCGTCCCCACGTCCACCCCACGGCCGGACGCGTGTGCATTCGCACCGCAGCTGCGGTTCATACCGGGCTTAAACAATTGATACAACTCTCCATCAGCGGACGCAGCGGCGCCCTTAAACACAAAACTTGCTCGGAATTATATGCGCGGATGTTTTTAAAGAGTGCTGCGTTTGTACCTTCAGCATAACGCCCAGAAAATATGTGAAAACCGGAGATATAAAATTTCTAAATGTGAGGAAAGCGCGAATCATTCTTTCATAGCAAAGAGCGGTGAGCTGTGAACAGGTTGCTAATGTTTCTCTTTTGGTATCAGTCTCCCAGTGTACTCTTGCTGGCCAGTTGGGCGAAATTCAACATGAAACATTTTCGATAAAACATTTTTAAGTTGCTACTAGCTCGTGTTACCTCATTTCACTTGGACATTATTTTCTAATATGTCTTCCAGTTTCGTGTCTCACTGTAAACGATCTCACTCGTCAATCATACATTTTTGTTCTCAGGTAGAACACTTTCTAAACTTCTCTGCTATTTAACGATACTGGATTTACTTCTAACTACTTTTTTCATGATTTCTGCCAGTTCACCTGGCTCTCATCTGCTGATGATCTTTCAGTTCTGAAGCATGTCGTCTTCCTCGATTTTCTCCACTTTTATGTGTTCTCGCTGCTTTGTGTATCAATGTACTCACTTGACTTTGCATAAATACTCACTTACGTTTATGCATTGAACCCTGAAATATCATTACCTCACTATATATCAGTTTAATTATTCTCACTGAAACTCACACTTGCAAATTTGAAGTCATCACTTACTTGTAACTAGGAGAAAATGTAATATGGACGTCAACCTGAAGTTAGTTGTGAATGCCGTAGTACTCTACTGGGCTACATCTGCATCTGTACTACACAAACCACCTTAAGGTGTGTGGCTAAAGGTACCCCCCCCCCCCCCCCCCTCCAACTCCGAATTCCATTTCGACTCCCGAATGGTTTGCGGGAAGAATGAGTGTTGGAAAACCTCCATGCGAGTTGGAATCTCTCTGATCGAACATTAATATTGTTTCTGTGAGAAATATGTAGGGGGATGCAATATGTTTGTTGACTCTACTAGGAACATAGGTTCTCAGACTGTTAACAGTAAACCACACTGAGATGCAGAAAGCCTCTTTTGCAGCGTTTGCTGGAACTGGGTGACCAACTCCATCACGATTTTGCGCTTAATGAATGAACCTCTGACGAAACGTGCTCCTCTTCCGATTCCTGTATCAGTCCTACGTGGTGTGGATCACAAACGATTTGTTCTTCTACTTTAAAAGGCTCAGTACACCTCCTCCCAGATATTTAATGAATGTGATTGCTACCAGTGATTGTTCTGTACTCATGTAACTACACAATAGTCGTTCTTTCTTCATATTTATGTGGAATGCGTTACATTTGTTGCATGTTGAGGGTCAAGGGCCAACCCCTCTACCAAGCGTCGAACCACAGCAGGCCCTCCTGCAATTCACTACAGTTTTATAGCGTTGGTACTTCTCCTTACGTAACATACACATCTTACGAAGCATCCACCTTGCCGAGTTGGGATGGTCCTTCTGCCTCAACGACACAGGTAGCACTACGGTAGGTGCTACCTTGTCGAATGCCTATCTGTAGAGAGGCTACAGATATAAAGCTCCTGAGGAATGTCTGCAGCATTTTAAGTAGTCGCACGGTAACATTCTAGATGACTGACTGACTCACTTAGCTGTCTAACATTAACCAGCATGGTCCTGCTGTGTCGGTGCTGAGAACGGCTGAAAACTACAGTTGTTATATTTCCTGAGGACACTCATCTCTATTGTACGGCTTAATGATGATAGCATCCTCTTGGGTAAAATATATGGGAGATAGAATGGTCCCCCAGACATTTCTTGGTGGAGAGTCTTAGCAGAATGGCTGCATGGCTTCTCGCGCAATGGGACCGATCTTCATCCTTTGTGCTGGCACTCGCGGGGCTCAGTACCGTTTGCATGATGTCCACACACGTGGGTTGCCTAGATGCGAGGGTGCGAGATTCTGTGTCAGCACCAGTCTGATACACAGTCTCGACAGCAAAAATTCTGCCTCAGCGGCAAACATTTTGGCATTAGTGATGGCTTGTCAGTAAATTTCAACACACATTATTCATACGCATACGTATTTTCTTTCTCAATTACAGGGAACAATTTAAACAGCCATCAAAGCGAAACGGCCCAGAAAATATGTAGGCTCCACGTAAAATGTATCTCAACGATCTAAATTGTGCATGTTGAAAAGTATCTGAAGTACTTGAATTTTGCTTGAACTGGTGCAATTTTTAAAAGTTTCCAAACGATCTGAATTTTGAATGAATATTTAAACCGTAGTTTGTGTAAACTCGCGTCATGTCGAAAAGTATCCAAACAGCTGGATGTTTTAATAATTCTGTATTATTTATCATAATCGACAATCTTACTACTCACATAATGGATGTAGGTTAATGATGTAACTGATGTTATGAAATGTATACACAAATTCTATGGTTTACTGTAGATACATGAAATGGACGGGAACTGGAACCTGGATTTCCCACTTACCGAGAGCAGTCGCCTTAACCACTTCGGCTGTCCACGCACGCACGCCACCCAGCCCGGTCCAAATATAATGTACCAATTTCGGACATTAAACACTGCGTGATTTTTGCAACTTATTACAAAAATGTCTGAAGTGTACAGTAACTGTTTTTCGTCAGAGACATATTCTGAACAATAAAGCTACCATCCCTGGCAACGGCAATTATAGAAAATAATATCTTTTCTTGTTCTTTAAAAAAAGCAGTCGTAAAGGTCGCCGCTACGTCTTGTATCCGTCTTACTTTTGTTTTCTCTGTTCCTGAAGAAAGGGTCATTTACGTTGGGCACGTGTGTATGTTGTAATTGTAAATATATGTTAGAAATGTTAGCCTTGTTATTATTGAAAGTAACCTTCTGACCCCTCATGTCAATGTTTTCAATGTGTAAACAGTTTCTGGTAATTTACAGCTGCCGTCCCGCCAGGAAACCTTGCTGGTGCGCAACATTCAACCACCATTACGCGGAAATTTCAAATATTACTAAATATTTCTTGTCTTTTTCTACTGCAGCAGCCACAAACTAGTTTAAAGCATTTCATTTGAAAACAGCTTGCAAGCATAGAGTTACCTTTATTACAGTGTCAGTATTTACAATAATTTAGATCCAAGTTAGATACGGTATCTTTGGCCTTGACTACGAACGAAATGCTTATAACAACCTGTTACAGGAATATAATGTAATACTCTGTTCTCAAAGTATAAACGTAACCTTTTTTATGTACACGAAAACTTGTTCCCTAAAATAATACGATAAGTGCAACATTATAAAATCATATTCCACTGACTGGTGACTTACATAATAGAAAGCACATCCACACGGTAATATGCAAGAACCAAGTAAATGTAGGCAACACCACGAAAATCAGAAGCCAACACACCTGCAAAATCCTGAGCTACAGCATGTTCAAAAACATTCTCCACACTTTCCCAAATCGCGAATGTACATTAGAGGGAGGATGAAAGGTGGAAAGGAAAAATGATGTGAGTCGTTGAGAGGGTTGAAGGCGGAAAAAAAAATGGTTCATATGGCTCTGAGCACTATGGGACTTAACAGCGGAGGTCATCAGTCCCCTAGAACTTAGAACTACTTAAACCCAACTAACCTAAGGACATTACACACATCCATGCTCGAGGCAGGATTTGAACCTGCGACTGTAGTAATCACGCGGTTCTGGACAGAAGCGCCTAGAGCCGCTCGGCCACCGCGTCCGGCGGTTGTAGGCGCGATGGGAGTATTTGGGGGGGGGGGGGGGATTGAGAGGGGTGTTTGGGCAGGGGTGGATGGGAGGCGGAATGGAGGTGGAGGGGCACAGGGGAGGGGACAATGGAACAAAGGGCTAAGAGGGGGAGGGGTATACAAGGGTGAGGAGGTTTGAGAGTGCAGGGGTATTGCGGGTAGAGGAGGGTTGAAGGGGGGGCAGGTGAAGGATGGTAAACTGATATACTATGTTTTTCACTTAACAACATACTGCAGAATTACTAGCAAATTGCCGGCCACGGTGGTCTAGCGGTTCTAGGCGCTCAGTCCGGAACCGCGCGACTGCTACGGTCGCAGGTTCGAATCCTGCCTCGGGCATGGATGTTTGTGATGTCCTTAGGTTAGTTAGGTTTAAGTGGTTCTAAGTTCTAGGGGACTGATGACCACAGATGTGAAGTCCCATAGTGCTCAGAGCCATTTGAACCATTTACTAGCAATTTCATTAATATTGTATGAAAGTAGTACTACTAATTATAGCAAATGAAGGTCTGTAGCATACATAGAGGGTTCTGTATACATTTTTAACAACTGGCGATATTGAGATATGTTGAACTTACCTACCATACTGTTTCCTACAGAGCTGAAGCACGTACACATATTCGAAAAGCAGAAGAAAAGCGTCTCTCTTAATATCTATGGTATCTAATATTCTGATTATGGATGGATGCAGATTGCTAACGGATGTAGACACCATTTCTCTTGCTTGAAAATGTTTCTACGGCAGCGCGTGGCATTACTGCATATAAGCATTCTGTTGCAGTATCTGAAGATTGTCTGTTCGATTTTTATTCCAAAGAAACGTTAGAGGCACACTTGGTTGATTGTGCACAGATCAAGACAGTCAATAGTTTCGTGCCTAATGGCGGGAACGAGTTTATAAAAGTTACCAACTTAGGCAAAAAGCTTGAGCTGCCCATTATAATTTATGGTGATACATAATGCACGCTAGAACCAATTGCAACTTGCGATCGTAGTAGTAACTCAGGTTGATATTCCGATCAGATACCCACTTTGTATCCCCCGTTTCATCCCTTTAGGAGCTTACTTCCAACGGAACAATCAAATACCAATTTTCATAGATGTAACTTTAAAAGTGCTTCAGTAGTTCTGTAATAGCGATGCATTAAAAAAAATACTTTCACTCACTATTTCACCGTGTTATGGGCTGAAATTCAAAAAATACTGAAACGTGTTTTTTTTTTACTTCTGACGAAACACCAATCTTCGTAGTTCTAGCTGCAAAATTCCCGTAATAGGGAACTATTTTCATAAAACCTTCAATTCTCTGTTCATCCCATTATGAAAACTTCTCATTATGAAACCATTTTTAAAGCTAAATCTAGGCACATTTTTATTTCACTCTTCGCTTAGATATAAAAAATACGTGTTTTTTTCTAAATTCAAGCACTAAAGGGGTGAAATAAAGCATGAAATATATTATGAATTTATTTCGAAAACTTTTATGAAAATATTCCGTTATATTAAACACTTTGAAAACGAAATATATGAAAACTGGTGTTTGACTTGTGCGTCGGAAATAAAGAGATATGTGAAAGGGGATGAAACTTTTATGAATCATCTTCATGATCTAGCTTGCAACCGCTGTAAAATACTGCACGTGCACCATGAGTAACACCAAATAAAAGCTAGAACTACTTGACAGCCAGAAATTTGTTGTACTTTCTGGCTACAAACATGCAGGCTAGCTCAGGCAAGTAGACACTAGTTCATACAATGTAAGCTTACACGGCCAATATTGTCTTCACTTAAAACTTCCATGCTGATAGGCCGTGGTCTATGTATAAAACTCTCTCCTAACGTTTCGTCTCCGACTGCGTGAGACATCCTCCGAGGTAAAGCGGCGAACTGCAAATAGAAATCGAGGAAGCGCTGATTATATAGGCAATACAGAGGGCGCCACTGCCCATCACGTGGTGTCGGCTATGAGAGTGTCTCTGGTAATGCCAACATTCTCTATTGAAAATAATTGATCATCAGGCTTCCGTTACAACGCTGACATCCAAATTTTATCCAGTTTAACGTCTTCATCTTTCCTGTTATAATTATTAAGGTTTTTATCAATCTCTATAGCCTCTCTGTATATGCGCGCATGATAATGCGAGTTTTTAGATAGGACGCTTGTCTCGCTGAATTTCATTTCATGATCATCTTCCTGGTAAACATGTTCAAACGGCCGATTTATCCGTGTGACCCAGGCGGCAATTCCTCTTATGTTCAACAAGACGGGTGTTCACACTTCTCTTTGTGGTACCGATGTAAACCTGTCCACAACTACAAGGAATTTTATATACCCCGGGTGTAGCCATAGGGTGCCGTGCATCTTTTGCCGACCTTAAATATTCTTTTATTTTTATGGTGGGTCTGAAAATATTTTCCACCCCATACTTGCTTAACGCTTTCCTAATGCGACCTGTGACCTTAGTAATGAACAGAAGAAAACCCTTGCCGTTAGGTGACTGTTGTTCGTTGTTGCTCCCGATTCTCTGCCTAGAGCGAAGTGTTCGATCTATATCCTTGCTAGAATAACCATTCTTCACGAAAGGTGACCGTAGATCTTCAGTCTCGCCTTTTAAATAAACAGGTTCACAAATTTTGTACACCCTATCTACCAAGGTTTTTATTACAACTCTTGTTTGTCTAGGGCGGTGGTTTGAACCATTATGCAGATAACGATCAGTATGTGTGGCCTTTCTATGCACCTTATGGCACAACGTTTCGTGCCGTTGTTTTATCACAGACATATCCAGGAAATTCAATGGCCCATTACTCTCCATCTCCATAGTAAATTGGATTTTCGGATTGATGCAGTTTAGATGTGTTAGGAATACATCCAACTCCTCTGTTCCGTGTGTCCATAATATGAACATTTCATCGACATAGCGATACCATCTGGTTGGTCTCTTATTGGCAGTCTGCAACACCCGTTGTTCAAAAGTCTCCATAAATAAGTTAGCCACATCAGGACTAAGAGGACTCCCCATAGCCACCCCGACAACCTGTTCGTAATAGTCACTATTGTACTGAAAGTAGGTTGTGGTGAGGCTGTGTCGGAATAATTCCACAATATTGGTAGGAAAATATTCGCTATGCATAAGGTAGCTTTGTTCACCGGAATCATGGTAAATAACGACACAATATCAAAACTGACGAGGATATCATCCAGGCCCACACTTATTTCATTTCTCAATGAAATGAGCAGAATTTTTAATATGACTGTCCGTCCTATCAACATAAGGCTGCAGTAATGAGGCAAGGTGTCCATTACGGAATAAGGGGAGTAGCTCACAATTGGTTCACCTCTTACTTTAGCAACAGGCAGCAAAAGGTCATTATTCACAATTTTGATAACGGCTGTGATGTGGGATCTGTGTGGGGATCTGTCAAGTGGGGAGTGCCCCAGGGATCAGTGTTGGGGTCGATCCTGTTCCTTATTTATATAAATGATATGCCCTCTAGTATTATGGGTAACTCTAAAATATTTCTGTTTGCTGATGACACTAGCTTGTTAGTAAAGGTTGTTGTGTGCAACATTGACTCGGTTTCAAGTAGTGCAGTACATGACCTCAGTTCATGGCTTGTAGAAAATAAACTAACGTTAAATCACACTAAGACTCAGTTTTTACAGTTCCTAACACACAATTCAATTAAACCTGACGTTTTAAACTCACAGAATGGGCATATGATTAGTGAAACTGAACAGTTCAAATCCCTAGGTGTTCTGAATTAACTCATTAGTATCAAATAAGCCGTCGATATCATCCCTGTCAGTACTTGCAGAGTGATTGTTAGTGTCAAGTTCCGTCGAAAATTCCGAACTGTTGTCTAACAGGAGGTAAAGCCGATTAATTTCCGCGTCATGGTTTGAGAGCCAATCTTCAAATTTCAAAGCAATTGACTTGCCTTCTTTCTCTAAACTTATTTCAGCATCGTGAAAGTTTAAGATTGCTTTGTATTCATTCAAAAAGGCTACTCCCAATATAATTTCCGTCGACAATGCAACAATAAGAAAGTTCATAGAGATGCTGTGGCTTTAACAAAAGAATTCTAAGTTGGTTTGTTGGCGTACATCTACACTTTTTATAACGATTGCACCTTGTAATTTAATCTTACGTAACGGAAGTGTGGGGCAATCGTTCGATTTGTTGCATTTGCTAAAGGCTGTTTCACTAATTACTAAAATGGGACTGCGAGAGTCAGGTACTGCCGTAAATTTTACATCACTTGCTGTAATGTGAATCACAGGGTATGCAATGTTGTTATGTTTTACGTTGTGTTCCTGGAGTAAGATGTCCCTAATGTCTTCCATTTTTACGTAATTACTAGCCACGGCAGCTATGTCGTCAGCTTCATAAGTACGTTTTGTGGCTGCCAGCGGTGTGAGTCATTGCCTATTGTCTCTTTGTTGGTGCGCTTCGTTACTGGGATTTGGAGATCAAACTTCTACAAATTCACCTTGTCGAGAGGGCCCTGCCCTGTTTGAATCCCGCCAATTCTGATGAAATTCAGGTCTGTCGTTTTGTGGGTAGTTTACATAGTTTCCTTTTAGTCGGTCATGTGGTGAAGAATTTCTCCCGGAATCTTAACTGCACGGTGGACCGTTGAGTCTGACGTTATTCTGTCTCCCTTGATAATAATTATTTTGGTTTCCATATTGTCTGTTTCTCTGATTGTCTCTGTGATAGTCATTACCATAGAGAGGTGATCTTTCCCCGTAATTCTTACTACTGTGCCAACGGTTGTCATACGATTGGTGTCTGTTTTGGTCACGATTTACGTTGTAAGAATAGCCTTGTCGTGTCCAGTTATTATTTCTGTCATCGCGGAATTGTGTGGGATGTGACCTGTAATTGTCGTGCTCCTGTCTTCGCGTTCCGCGATTGTCAGTGTCAATTTCCAATTCTTGTAACAGTCCCTGAAAAGCTTCAATGTCGTCTTTGCAACGTCCTGCCAAAATAATATGTCGTAAATGTTCAGGCAATTTGATTAAGCAAATGCGGATGAGTTCTGAGGGGCTGTATGGGTTTGAAAGATACTGATTCTTACGTAACATGTCTTCGAAACCTTTGACAAGACTGGAAAATTCATATTGTTCGAAATGTTTCATCATTATGATGCTATGTTTTACTCGGTCTTGTGTAGCTTGAGACCAGTATGCTGAGAGGAAGGCATGATAAATTTCTCCTTCACTGTGACAATCGTGAGTGACAGATCGCATTCTTACAGCTGGTTCATTCACTAAATAGCCACACATAAATTCTAATCTGTGCTCTAATGACCAGTTGGGAGGAAAACAATGAGAGAAATGATGAAGCCACGCTTGTGGATGAATGTCGTTGCCGGAATTCTTAATGTTTTGAATTTACGTGTAGTAATAAGCAGCTTATAGTCAAAATCAGCATGTCGGCGATTCGCACATCGGTCAATGTTACTTCTTTTCGGCGGTTCCATCTCAAAATTCGCTGTACCTTGCCAATTTCATTCATAACTTCCGAATGGCTGTTCCGTATTTCTATGTCCCTCTTCATGTATTGGACTGCGAGTGTCCTCTGAGATATGTAATTCTTGTATTACCTGTGTCAACTGATCTTGTACTTCCCGGATTTTTCTTTGGTGTTGCGTATTGATTTGATTTTTATTTTGTTTGAATTTTCTAATTTGTTCATACTCTTCTGTGCCAGTGAAGGCTACAGGTCTTGTGTCATTCAGATCATCATCTACCTTTGTAGATAAGTTAGTGAACTGATCCGAAAGTTTGGCTACTTTCTTCGATAGTGAACTGATTTCCTCAGTGTGTTTTTCTGAACCAAGTTTCAGAGTGTCCATTTGTGTTGAAATCGTATCTACTGTGTCCTTTAATTTTTCCTGAGTTTTTGCGAGTTGCGTAACCGAATCGGTAGATGCAACTGAGTCAATTTTAGCTTGCAAGGTGTCGTGATTTTCATGAGCAATAGTTTGCAGTTCTTTTATGGCTGCTTCGTGATTCTGAAATGCACTTTCATGCCGCGAAAAAATAGGTTGTAAATGCTCACAAATTTGTGTTTTTACGTCATTACAATCTTTTTGACATTTCGATTCAATGTTATGTAACTCAGTAGTTACATCTGCACGTGTTTGTTCAAGCGTGGTGTCTAACTTCCGATGATTTTGTTCCATTGTGTCTAACTTTTGAAGCTTTTGCTGTGTTTGTCTCTGATTTTGTTCCATTTGTTGCATTAATTGCAATTATAATGTATTAGTGTCTGGAATCTGTTTCTCTATGCTTTTTGGCAATGCATTTTCATCGGCATCATTCACATTTTTACAAGGAGAAAAAGTGTCTTGACTCATTTGAGAAAACGGTGAGGACTCAATATTTGCAATATTCTGTTTTGTCATTTCGGATTCCTGAGGGGAGCTGTTGCCGACCGATCGATCGATATTGCTTCCCTGTTCACTATTTGTTTCACTGTCAACGCCATTATTTGCCGCCCGCTCCGTTTCCCTATGCACAATTACCAAATTACTACTTTGAATGTCTGTTAATTCACTACACAGTGGTGTGATAAGCTACGCTCGTCGTCACTATTATTTCTCAGTTTACTTTGGAGCCTAGTGTTACGTTTTTCACACGCCATTATTGTCACAATATTTCACACGACAACACAGAAAAGCACAATTTGAAGAGCAAAAATAAGAGAACACATTAACATAGCACTGAAAATAGTATCTAGTTAATTGCAAGCGCAGCTGCGAAATACTTGGTGCAAATCTACATGCATGCCACAACTGTTTTACTGTACAACAAGTAAAGACTGCAACTACAAAGGAGATTCTCTGTACAATTGCGCGCTAGCAATAAACAAAAGCTTCACTAATTACACAAACTACAAGAAAAAATCAGAAGATTCCAATGAGGTATCCTTGACTAAGGGTAGACATATGAAACGTCCCCTTAGAAAAATTTATGAATTACTGTGCTGATAAACCTCTTACATCATTAGATTTTCAAACAGCTGAGCAGAACTGAAAGTACTCAGACATTTCGATCTTTCCCTATTCTGATCAACACTAAACTGACACACAATATTTTTAGCGCAACGTAATCTGACTTTCAAAAATCCCTACAAAAGAATGACCCTGACTAACAATAACCTATACCTTCCATGAATCACTTACCTGACAAAAATCTTAGTTACTCAAACTAGTGCAATACAGCGAGCGCCACTACTGCCAGCTAAATAAAAGATTCTAACCACTGAAGGCACTAACTACTGATAGGCGTAGTTAGCAAATGAAAGATTTTGATAGAGAACAAACAATGTATTTACCTTAATAGTGTTCAAAAGTCATAATATCTATATCAGTCCATGATATCCAATATTACAAATTTACTGTCTCTGTCCAGATCATCCGCTCTCAAAACGCCGCCATCTCACTCGCCACATCCACCACTGCTGGCGGCTCACCTCCAACTGCGCAACGCTACGCGCTGTTAACAGCCAACTGCCCAACACTACAATAGCAAATTCCAACAATGCCACCCAGCCACAGACTGCACACAGCACAACCAGTGATTTTCATACAGAGCGCTGGGTGGCGGTGGCGTTACCAATATAAGAACCTAAACAGCCTACTTACAAGGTTCATGAACATTTATTTTTATCTGTTATTACTTTTATGTTGTAAGTTCATGTACTGACACGTTCCATGACCTTGGAGATTTGCTCCTCAGTTTAGTCCTACGGAACTTGACATGTAAATAAAGAAATAAATAAATAAATAACTCGTGGGTGGGTCCGCCTATTGCGCTGACAATTGGCCTCAACGGAACCTCAGGTCTATGCACTTTGGGTAATCCATAAAGTCTACGTGGGTATGCTTCTGTTTTACAAAACAGCTTCTTATCGTCGGAGAAGAATGATGATGCTATCACCAGTTGATTGGTCACCTTTAACATATTCACAGACGAATCCTTCTGTCGTGTTACGACTCAATCTGTGCGCAAGAGGCTGCATGATGCGCATGTTTTACAAAACAGCTTCTTATCGTCGGAGAAGAATGATGATGCTATCACCAGTTGATTGGTCACCTTTAACATATTCACAGACGAATCCTTCTGTCGTGTTACGACTCAATCTGTGCGCAAGAGGCTGCATGATGCGCAACTTCACTCCCGACGTCCGTGGTGAGGTCCATTTTTGAAACCACGAAATCAGGCAGCGCGGTACAGATAGGCTAAACATTATGCCGAATAGACCGCTCAGAATTTGCATAACGTTCTCTTCACCGATGAGTGTCGCATATACGAGGGCAGTTCAATAAGTAATGCAACACATTTTTTTTCTGAAACAGGGGTTGTTTTATTCAGCATTGAAATACACCAGGTTATTCCCCAATCTTTTAGCTACACAACACTATTTTTCAACGTAATCTCCATTCAATGCTACGGCCTTACGCCACCTTGAAATGAGGGCCTGTATGCCTGCACGGTACCATTCCACTGGTCGATGTCGGAGCCAACGTCGCACTGCATCAATAACTTCTTCATCATCCGCGTAGTGCCTCCCACGGGTTGCGTCCTTCATTGGGCCAAACATATGGAAATCCGACGGTGCAAGATCGGGGCTGTAGGGTGCATGAGGAAGAACAGTCCACTGAAGTTTTGTGAGCTCCTCTCGGGTGCGAAGACTTGTGTGAGGTCTTGCGTTGTCATGAAGAAGGAGAAGTTCGTTCTGATTTTTGTGCCTACGAACACGCTGAAGTCGTTTCTTCAATTTCTGAAGAGTAGCACAATACACTTCAGAGTTGATCGTTTGACCATGGGGAAGAACATCGAACAGAATAACTCCTTCAGCGTCCCAGAAAACTATAACCATGACTTTACCGGCTGAGGGTATGGCTTTAAACTTTTTCTTGGTAGGGGAGTGGGTGTAGCGCCACTCCATTGATTGCCGTTTTGTTTCAGGTTCGAAGTGATGAACCCATGTTTCATCGCCTGTAACATTCTTTGACAAGAAATCGTCACCCTCAGCCACATGACGAGCAAGCAATTCCGCACAGATGGTTCTCCTTTGCTCTTTATGGTGTTCGGTTAGACAACGAGGGACCCAGCGGGAACAAACCTTTGAATAACCCAACTGGTGAACAATTGTGACAGCACTACCAACAGAGATGTCAAGTTGAGCACTGAGTTGTTTGATGGTGATCCGTCGATCATCTTGAACGAGTGTGTTCGCACGCTCCGCCATTGCAGGAGTCACAGCTGTGCACGGCCGCCCGCACGCGGGAGATCAGACAGTCTTGCTTGACCTTGCGGCGATGATGACACACGCTTTGCCCAACGACTCACCGTGCTTTTGTCCACTGCCAGATCACCGTAGACATTCTGCACGCGCCTATGAATATCTGAGATGCCCTGGTTTTCCGCCAAAAGAAACTCGATCACTGCCCGTTGTTTGCAACGCACATCCGTTACAGACGCCATTTTAACAGCTCCGTACAGCGCTGCCACCTGTCGGAAGTCAATGAAACTATACGAGACGAAGCGGGAATGTTTGAAAATATTCCTCAAGATATTTCCGGTTTTTTCAACCAAAATTGGCCGAGAAAAAAAGTGTTGCATTACTTATTGAACTGCCCTCGTACCTTCAACCAGACGATCGTGAGAGACGTGTTTGGAGGCAACCCGGTCAGGCTGAACGCCTTAGACACACTGTCTAGTGAGTGCAGCAAGGTGAAGGTCGCCTACTATTTTGGGGTGGCATTATGTGGGTCCGACGTACGCCGCTGGTGGTCATGGAAGGCGCGGTAACGGCTGTACGATACGTGAATGCCATCCTCCGACCGATAGTGCAACCATATCGGTAGCATGTTGGCGAGGCATTCGTCTTCATGGACGACATTTCGCGCTCCCAATAGTGCACATCTTCTGAATGACTTCCTTCAGGATAACGACATCGCTCGACTAGAGCGGCCGGCATGTTCTCCAGAGATGAACCCTATCTAACATGCCTGGGGATAGATTGAAACTGACCGTTTATGGACGACGTGACCCACCAACCACTCTGAGGGATCTACACTGAATCGTCGTTGAGGAGTGGGACAAACTGAACAAACGGTTGTCGGTTGTCAACAAGTGGCCACGAAAGCCTTAACAATTTTGTAAACGGTGCCTTGATGAACTTGTGGATAGTATGCCACGACGAATACAGGCATTCATCAATGCAAGAGGACGTGCTACTGAGTATTAGAGGTAGCGGCGTGTACAGCAATCTGGACCACCACCTCTGAAGATCTCGCTGTGTGGTGGTACAACATGCAATGTGTGGCTTTCATGAGCAATAAAAAGGGCGGAAATGATGTTTATGTTGATCTTTATTCAAATATTCTGTACAGGTTCCGGAACTCTCGGAACCGAGGTGATACAAAACTTTTTTTGGTGTGTGTATTACCTGCTCTTTCCGCAGTGCAATCAGTTTTTCTTACATTCAGTATAACTTGAATTACCGTCGGTTTTGTTGGCGAACATATTAATAAACTGGAATTGAGCTCAGTGATTACAAAACATACGTTATGAATACTATGATTGGTGTGTACGATGACTTCTTGCACATGACACATTGCTATTTTCTGTAGTTTTCTAATACACTAGTCAACAGTAGTTTGGAATGCTATCGTAAAATGTAGTCTACGATACTAGAGGTCTCATTTACCTAGGCACTTCATGTTTTATCCAGTTAGAAACCATATACTGGGAGGCGTTTACTACTGGCATGCTTTATGGCCATTTCCGAGTCATGTAAACATACCGCTGTCGTAGCGGTACACCGGGAGCAGTCCAGTATCAACAACACATTCATTCATTTTGTGTTCAGTACTGCAGTAACATGCCACGTAGAGGCATACAACACCATGATAGAGTCATGATAGAGGCTTTACTTCCACCAGGTCATATACCTCAAGATGTGGCCGATCAGTTATATGACACTTAAAATGGTGTGCGTAAGATTTGGGGAAAGTACAAAGAGACAGGAAATGTGAACAGCAGACCTCGCAGTGGTCGTCCTCGTATGACAACACCAATGCAGGATCCTTTCCTCCTACTGTCGGCTCGCAGGTGGCCATCATCAGCTGCCAGAACTATTGGAAATGACTTCTCTTGGGCAACAGGGATTTATATCTCAGACCACACAGTGCGTAGAATAATGTGTGAAGATGGTCTTCATTTCAGAAGACCAATGAGAAGTTTTGCATTGGACCAACGGAAACGAGGCAATCGACGGACCTGGATTATTGCATTGTGGAGTTTGCTGACGAGACCAGGATAGGTTTGTGACTGGACACTAGATCTGTTAGGGTTTGGAGAAGCGCTAGACGACGCCAGCAGCGCCGACACATTCAGGAAGGCCATCAGCTTACGGGTGGAAGTATAATGTTCTGGACGGCAACACTGATGGGACGGCGCACCGCTGTAATTCCCATATACGGCAGTTATACTGGTCCCCTATGCCTCCTACAGGTCCTCAAACGATTGTAAGAGCCTACAGACGTGACGTCGGTGACGACTTCAGCCTAGGCGATGACAATGCAAGACCACGCCGTATTCTAGCAGTGTCTCGGTATCTTCAAAGATTCAGCATCAACCGAATGCAATTATCAACACAGTCCTCAGAAATGAATGCAACTAAACATGCATGGCACCTGTTGCAGGTGGCCCTTGCACAGCGCCCGAAGCCGCCTGACAATCTGTAGAACCTCACGGAAGCTGTCATTAAGGAATGGGACTTCTTACCCCGAGATAAACTTGGTGGTCTCGTCCAGAGCATGCCTCGCAGGGCGGAAGATCCTATCAGTGTGCGGGGAGGATATACTCACTACTAAAGCCTGACAATTATCACCATGAGATAAAGATTTTCGCTTTTTTTTCGCAAGATTTTCCATTAGGAGAGAGCCTGCTTTGTTTTGTAATGATCTTTGGTAACTAAGGAATTCAGAAGGAATTATGTTAATTTTGTTAATCAGGTATTGTACAAACTGCAGTGTGTACACTATAATGAGTCACTGTAGTAAACTCTATAACATTACAAACTTTTATTGAGGTGTGTACTTGGAATTAACTCGATTTTGTACCAGACTGAGCATTCTATACTTGTCATACCGTATTGTATTATCGTACTGTTGAGAAAGGCGTTTGAGAACTCCAGATGTGTCTCGATGAGCTCCTAAAGATGGCACCTCGATCACTGCTGTACCTTGTATTATTCAGCTGTTATTACTTTATAACGATTTGTCTGTTACACCTTGATTAGACTTAATGTATCTTTGGTAATTAGCTCTTGTGAGCTGTTAAGCGAGTCGCACTCTAATGTGAAATGTTGTTGTGGTTGGTGTTCACTGGTGAGCCAAAATATTATGACCACCTACTTAAAAGGGTGTTGGTCCACCTCTGGAACTCAATTCTGCAGTGATTCTACATGCCACGGATTCGACAAGTGCTTGAAAGGCTTTCAGAGGTTTGTGGCACCTGATGCCTACGCACAGGTCACACAATTTCCGTAATTTTTGGGCGATTAGTTTGTGGACGCGGAGCTGGCGTTCGATAGCGTCTCAGCTGGGTTTCATCGGTTTCAGATAAGCCCAATTTGATGGCCAAGACATCAACGTGATTTCACTTCATGATCCTCATACCACTGTAGCACGATTCTGACGCTGTGAAACGCACCGTTATCCCTCTAGTAGTTTACAACGCTGTTGGGGAAGACATCAAGCATAAGGGGTTACAGGTGGTCGCTAATAACGTTCGAGTAGTCCACAGCTATCATGGTGCCTTCGGATACTACTGCAGGTCCCATGGGAGAGCAGGTGAATGTTCCCCTGAACATAATACAGCTTCTACCAACCGGCGTCGCGCGTGGTAGCCTCATGGTCTAGGGCGCCTTGTCACGGCTCGTCCGGCTGCCCCCCTCACCCCCCCCCCCCCTCCTCGGGCATGAGTATGTGTGTTGTCCTTAGCGTAAGTTAATTTAAGTTGGATTAAGTAGCGTGTAGGCTTAGGGACCGATGGCCTCAGCAGTTTTGGTCCCATAAGACCTTACCACAACTTTCAACTTTTTTCACCAACCTGCGTGAGTGGCGCGCTGCATGTTTCGACCAGCCGTTCGCGTGAATAACAGCGTATGTGGATACGACAATCAGCCTGATTTAACAACAAACGCAGTTCACCTACCCACGTGACCCGATTCCATTGATCCGATCTCGAAGATCCCGTGCCCACTATAATCATAACTGACGATGTTTCTGGGTCAACATGGGAATGTAGGGGGTCTCTGCTGCGGAACACCTTGTGTAATACTGTGCGCTGAACGGTGGCCGCCGGCCGGAGTGGCCGAGTCGTTCTAGGCGCTTCAGTCTGGAACCACGCGACCGCTACGGTCACAGGTTCGAATCCTACCTCAGGCATGGATGTGTGTGATGTCCTTAGGTTAGTTAGTTTTAAGTAGTTCTAAGTTCTACGGGACTGATGGCCTCAGATGTTAAGTACCATAGTTTTAGAGCCATCTGAACCATGTGAACCATCCAAAACAATTGTGCCTCTACCAGTACTGTACTCTGTCGTCAGATCTGCTATACATCGTGGCCTATCCTGCTTTAGAGAGCGGGCAAGCCTCTGGACCCTATGTTCTGTGATGAAGTATGGACGCCCAGCCTGTTGTCGCCTACTAGTGGTTTCAGCATTCTACAACCACTTTCCATAGAATAACACCTATAGTGATTGCCAGTAGCACGCGAACAGCCGACCAGCTTCGTCGTTTCCGAGATGGTCGCTCCCAGGCACTAGGCCACAATAATCTGGCCTTTGTCAAAGTCGCTTAAGTCGGCGGATTCCCGCATTTGCCCCACTTATTTTCGCTAGAATTGTTCCTTACCCGTCCCTGCGGCGCTCATATACTTCTCTTAATGCGTCACGTGCCATCAGTGCCACCAGGCAGCATGCAACGTTGCGGTGGGCAATGGTCATAATGTTTCGGCTCATCAGTGTATATGATAAAATTACGATAGCCCTGATACAGTCTTTGACAGATCCATGTGTGCCGCCGCTGTCACACACGCAATTTGAAAGACGACGGAGCCGACCGTTGTGGCCGAGTGGTTCTAGGCGCTTTAGTCCGGAGCCGCGCTGCTGCTACAGTCGCAGGTTCGAATACTGCCTCGGGCATGGTTGTGTCTGATGTCCTTAGGTTAATTAGGTTTAAGTAGTTCTAAGTCTAGAGGACTGATGACCTCAGATGTTAAGTGCCATAGTGCTTAGAGCCATTTGAATCACGACGAGCCGCATTCACCTCTGGCGCGAGCGTTCGAAGGGTGATATCATAACCCGTATTTTTTCCATCATTAACTTATTCCAAAGACTTCCCAGTTCCCAGTCCGAAGTCAATACTGTATAGCATATTATCTCCTATGTGCAAGTAATATTTCCTAAACTGTTTTTACACTTTTTATTTTTCTTCTTCTTTTTCTATAGATCTACAGTTCATATTGAAACTTGATCTCTGCAGCAATTCTCCGTCAGTTAGTAAGATCCAACGCTAGAGCTTTTTGTCTCCTACAATCCTTTTTCAACAGTTCCAGATTCATCCATCTGATTCCGGTCGCTCCGATCTCTTTGGCTTCCTAGATTTCAACCTAATATACCTTTACGTAATTCAGTGTCACTGATCCGCACCACGTGACATGCCCATCTCAGTCTCACCGGTTTCACTATTCTTCTAGTAAGTGCAGCGCCAGTTCGAGAACATTGTTTCATACAAGCGCCATGTCATTTAGCTTCCCACACTAGCGATGTACGCTCAGTCCGGAACCGCGCGACTGCTACGGTCGCAGGTTCGAATCCTGCCTTGGGCATGGATGTGTGTGGTGTCCTTAGGTTAGTTAGGTTTAAGTAGTTCTAAGTTCTAGCGGACTGATGACAACAGATGTTAAGTCCCATAGTGCTCAGAGTCATTTGAACCATTTGAACTAGCGACGTATTACTCGGCGACCCTTCGCCCTTTACTCCCTCCTCCATGATACACTAGTTTACGTTCCGTAGAATCTTGACGAGACTTTTCAAAATAAATTTAAGCACAGTGAGCGTGAAAATGGATGTTTCTACGTTAATTATAATACACTTTACGTACACATTTTGCACTTGGGCACCAGTCAGCTTGGCACCGCAAGCGGGCGCTTGTGTCACTGTGGTCTGATACCGGCACTAAACAGGATTATTCTTACATACAGTGTACATTTCATGATTATACTTCTTTCTTCGTCTTCCTCTTTGACATGTTGGGCCAACACTTCTTCGAAGGAGGTTGCTTTCAAAGACTTCTAACGCTGAAGTATCTTCTGATGATAACAACTAAGTTTCCGGGGCTTATGTAAGCACTGCTCTTATAAATGGTTTACAAATGGATAATTTGGTGGTACAAGTTGAGAGATTACAGGGAAACAATATTTTAGTGCAAAATCTGCTTCATTAGCTATTCTTTTTTGAATAATACCATCTAGATCTTTACCGAAATTTTCGTTATTTATCATACCGTTTCGGCTATTGCCATCATCAGATATCTGCAGTTAAAATTAGAGGAACATAAACAGCGATAAGCGTTTGTTACAGATTAGCAAGATGCTAAAGTAAAAAAATTTAAAAAATTAAAACTTAATATTTCGTTTTTATGTTTTGTTGTTGCATAACAAAGGCCTGTCGCTCTTTATGTTTCTTTAATCTTAATTGCGTCAGATGATGATTGCAGCAGACGAAAAGACATAATAAATAAAGAACATTTTAATACTTGTGTAAACGGTTTTATTCCAAAAGTATTCACAATGATCGCGCACTCATATACGAAAATCGTTTCATCTATTAATAAATCAGTTAGCTGCTACTAATCTCCTTTTAATTTCATACGAGATGTCATTTGAGTGTTTGATTCTTGATAATAGGTACTTAAAGTGCCCAAGTCTCCCAAAAGTTAGTGAGGATGCCGTATTATCCGCACATGCTTTGTCAGGAGATATATATTTTGTTTTATGCTGGTTACTGTTTAAACCATTATTCGTACTGAGCTGCTCAAGTGCGATGAATGTCTGTTCCACTGCCGTCCTCGTCCTTGCAGCTGTGTCTACGTCACCGGCATAAGCGAGAATCTGCACGGATTTATAAGCGATCATTCCTCTGCTCAACAGATCTGCATACCTCGTAACCTTCTTAAAAGCAGGTTACTAAAGCCTCATAAAATTTACGATTGACTTTGATGCCATTTCACTGTTCTCACCAATCTGGTGGTGTAAGAAAACGGTATAAAAGAGGACATTTTGCGTTTATTTTGTATGTAACATGCCATAGGAGACTTTATAATTGTAATTAACTAGTGCATGAACTATAAATCAAGACTTCCTTCGAATAAAATATTGAGTAGTAAAATTTAAGAGGGTCTAGTAACAATGTAAGATTTCTCCCCCTTTAGGAAAGCCGGCTAGAGTGGCCGAGCGGTTCTAGGCGCTACAGTCTGGAACCGCGCCACTGCAAAGGTCGCAGGTTCGAATCCTGCCTCTGGCATGGATGTGTGTGATGCCCTTAGGTTAGTTAGGTTTAAGTAGTTTTAAGTTCTAGGGGACTGATGACCTCAGAAGTTAAGTCCCATAGTGCTCACGTTCCTATACTACTCTGTACCTCATTCACTACCATTCGTCACAAGCCTTAATAATTTCTCAGGAGTTCCTACTTCATCGAAAGACTGGTACAGTTGTTCTCTGTCTATGCCATCACACATTGCCTTATAATTAAGGAAGAGATTATGTGTGCCAGTCACAAATTCAATTCCCTTTTCTCCAATTTTTCTTAGGGTAAATATCTGTCCTTTAGTTGATTTCGCTTGAATCACAACCTAAGTAAGAAGTTACTCTTAATATAATAATAATAATAATAATAATAAGATCTTGATAGTCAAACTCTCAAGCAGATAATACGTGATAAATAATAAGAATATTGAAGCGACGATGTTCAGAGCAATATTTTAGTTGTACAGATAGAGAAACGATTTTTTCGTGCTCTCAGCGCATGCTTCACCACCTCTTCCTCACCTCACTCTGAAGTTAGCCGCTGACTTTTTATTCATCTTGGCGCAGTTTTGGCCTGCCGACAGCGTCTTCAGCAGCACGGAGCTGCGCACGCAGCCGAGAACTTGGGCCCCTTTTGTCCTCCGCCGACGCCTCACAAAACCGACGCGACGCTTCACTTCACAGGCAGATCTAAACACGCTTCTTCCCCTTGGCCGCATCCGATTTCTTTCCTCTCGTCTCTCGCTTTATTCGTGGCCGCTGCCCCCTCTGCTCAACCTCTCTCTCCCCCGGAGAAGGCGCTTTTCCTTTTTTGCCGCTCCGCACCGCCTCGAAAGCCATTTAGCAAGTACGCTGCTCGCTGGGGCAAGAATTGTCGCACTGCGGTGTTCTCGGCCCGGGGGGCAATGCGCCCTGGACCGCGGGGAAAAATATGAGCTCCGAAGAATTACTGGCAAGCCACTTAGGTCTGTGATATTTAGAGAGAAAAGCCGTCTCGCAAGTTTTAAGCCAGATGGTGTCAGACGCGAATGCGTCGAAGAAAAGCCAGGTGTTGTATTTGTTAAAAATAAGACACGGTGAAAATATTAGGGAAGCATTCGGGAAAAGAGCTAAGGTAAAGAGATTGTTGTTTTCTTTCCAAGTATTACTCCGCAACTCAGGATGTGCTCGGTTTGTACAGAAGAAAGTGCGGAAAGTGGCAACTGACTCCAAATATTGAGAATTATGAGATTGTCCACATTAGTTCAAAAAGAAATCCATTAAAATTCGGCTACGCGATACATCACACAAATCTAAAGGATGTCAATTTAACTAAATAGCTAGATATAGCAATTACGAACAACTTAAATAGGAACGATAACATAAATACTGTTGTAGGGAAAGCGAACCAAAGACTGCGTTTCAGTGTCAGAACACTTAGAAGATGCAACAAACCCAATAAAGAGACGGCTTACGGTAAGCCTGTTAGTCTTCTGATAGAATGCTGCTGTATGGTACGGGAAGCTTACCACGTAGGATTGACGAAGGACATAGAAAAAGTTGAAAGAGGGGCAGTTCGTTTTGTACTACGGTGAAATAGAGGAGATATGATTTGCAAGCTAGGATGGTAATCATTAAAACAAAGGAATTTTTCGATGCAGCGATACTTTTCACGAAATTTCAAGCATCAATTCTCTCCTCCAAAATTATTTTGTTGACTCCAACCTGCACAGGGGAGAATGGTCATCCTAATAAAATAAGAGAAATCAGAGCTTGCACGGAGAGATTTGTGTTCGTCCTTCTGTGCGATCTTCGAGAGTAGAACGGTAGAGAAATGGTGTGAAAGTGGTTCGATGAACCCTCTGCTAGGAACATAAGTCTTTGCACAATAGTCATGTAGATACAATTGTATTTGTTGTGGATTGGCAGGAGAGCCAACCCACGGAGTTTGGAGGAAGCCGAAAGGCACGCGTTTAAGCTCACGCAGGCTGGCGTGAGGTCTGGAACAGGACAAGGTAATTAGAACTTAGAAAAAAGGAGGTAACGGGTAGAATACTTAACTTTAATCCATTAATGTTGAACGTAGCTCTTGTCTGTACATTCTTTACAATATCAATAGCAACTGATAATGGCGCCTTGCTAGGTCGTAGCAAATGACGTAGCTGAAGGCTATGCTAACTATCGTCTCGGCAAATGAGAGCGTATATTGTCAGTGAACCATCGCTAGCAAAGTCGGCTGTACAACTGGGGCGAGTGCTATGAAATCTCTAGACCCGCCGTGTGGCGGCGCTCGGTCTGCAATCACTGATAGTGGCGACACACGGGTCCGACGTATACTAACGGACCGCGGCCGATTTAAAGGCTACCACCTAGCAAGTGTGGTGTCTGGCGGTGACACCACAGTATTCTTAGTGGAGTTATGAAAATTGCACCCAGTTAAATCAGCACCGAACCAGAAATCAGTGTGAACTTTGCAGCTAGTTTACCTGCAACTACCTGATCACGGCGACACGACTTACCTGTGCCCCGAGTCCTCGCTCGCCCGCGCCCCCCGGCCGCAGTGGGGTGCTGCGCGGTCCTGACCGAGATGCGTCGACGCCGCCACGCAGGTGACCAACGTGAACAAAATATCCTACTGCCCAAAGAAGAGAGAGAGCACCACCAATTGTCGATATAACGCTCTAAGATATTCTCTCTTACACACGTATGTGAAACTCGTTCTACATGTTTTAATATTTATATTCTACTTTCCTTCTTTTATGATGCACATCTACATCTACATGGCTATACAGAAATTTAGTCTTAAGTGCCTGGCAGAGGCACTATCACACTATTTCTCTACCGTTCCACTTTCGAACAGCGGACGGGAACGACGAACGCCTAAGTCTTTCCGTACGAGTTCTGATTTCTCTTATTTTGTTACGATCAACACTTCTCAACGAAATATTTTCGGAATAGAGGGAGGAAGTTGGAGACTGAAATTTCGTGAAGAGAACCTACCTCAACGGAGATATCCTTGCTTCTACTGATTGCCACCCCAACTGCCTTGTCATATCAGTGACTCCTCTATTTCGCGATAATACAAAACTAGCTGCCCTTCTTTGGACTTTTTCGATGTCCTCCTTCACTGCTATCTGGTAAGGAGCCCCTGCCTCACAGCAGTGCTACAGCAGGGAACTGGCAAGCGGAGTGTAGGGAATCTCTTTAGTGGACCTGTTGCATCTTCTGTTCTGACAATAAAATATGGTCTTTGGTTTTCCTTCCACACAAGATTATATATCAAACTTCCTGGCAGATTAAAACTGTGTGCCGGACCGAGACTCAAACTCGGGACCTTTGCTTTCCGCGGGCAAGTGCTCTACCATCTGAGCTACCCAAGCACGACTGACGCCCTGTCCTCACAGCTTTACTTCCGCCAGTACCTCGTCTCCTACTTTTCAAACTTCACAGAAGCTCTCCTGCGAACCTTGCAGAACTAGCACTCTTGAAAGAAAGGATACTGCGGAGACATGGCTTAGCCACAGCCTGGAGGATGTTTCCAGAATGAGATTTTCACTCTGCAGCGAAGTGTGCTCTGATATGAAACTTCCTGGCGGATTAAAACTGTGTGCCGGACCGAGACTCTAACTCGGGACCTTTGCCTTTCACGGGCAATAAAATTTGTTCGTAACTCTTACTCTAGACAATTATTTGAATTGACAGCCTTTGGATTTGTCTGATTTATCGTGTAATCGGCCTTTAATGGGTTCATGTAGATGACCCCACATTTTCGTTACTTAAAGTAAGTTGTCTCTTTTGCACCATACCGTTATTTCGGTTAAATCATTTCCTAATTGGTTCTAATATTTTGATTAGTTTAATAGACTTTAAATGACAACGTCACCTTCAGACAGTAAATGAGAGTTGCTCAGACGGTCTTCTATATCATTTTGTAGGTCAGGAAATTCTTTGGGGAACTTTATCCATTACGACAGTATGAGATTCTCAGAAAATAATAATTACATTATATCATCAAAAGGCAATTGCAGTTCATCTCTTGTACCCAAAAACTAACAAAACAATCTCTACCAATACATGGACAGTGATACGAAACAAACAATTTCAAGTGAAACGCATTTTGGAGACGAACCGAGCAGGTGGCTAATGATATCATAAAACTCCCATCATCAAGAGAACACCGAACTTCAACGCAGAAATGGATAAGGCCAGAACGATACATTATTCCTTTTAGTGTAAATAAGGCTGAGACCAAGAAAGAAAAATGAAAATGTTCGTTCACCTCTAGCAAGACGGTGATTAGCTGAAGCCATATTTGGCGAAACAGACGTGACACGGTGGGACGGTGGGAAGATCCCAATTATATAAAAGCATTTTGAGACTTAAAATGAAGACACTCTCTCTCTTTCTCTCTCGTCTCACGGCAGGCCGCACAAGTGGGCGGAAATAAGGGAAGGTGTTGGAAGTTTGCTTTCTGCTAAGTGAGGACGATACACTTCACGTATCGCGGCGACAGATAACAAAGGGGTAGTTAAATATTCCAGCGGGAATTTTTGCGGGTAAAGAAATAGTGCTCGTCGCTCCAATCCACAGCGAGTGTGCAATAGCCATTATTTCGACTAGGGAAAGATTGACGTTCTACAGAATGCAGGGAAGTTGCGAGTGAGCGAATTCAGTCAAGGCCAGAGTAGGGAATTAGCGTTTCAGATTCAGTATGGAGACAACACCGTTGCAGATGCCGCTTGGTAAAGTAACATCGCGCATTAGGCCACAGTAAATGTTGAGTCTAGATTTTGCACACTCCAATGTGTATACACTTTGACCATTGAATATCAAAAGCTAGCATACTAACCTACCCTCACATTGGGTAACTGAGAGTTTTCTCATTGGTTCAAAAAGAAAATTAATTCTCCACCAACTCCCTGCATTGACCAGCTATGAAAACGTATATTTAAATGAGCTGATGAGGATTTTTAATATTCATTCTTCCCTGTGAAAAAAAATTTTCATGTTTAGAGATAACGATTTTAATAATCGTCATTTCAATATGTCCAATTTGTTATTGATTATCAAAAGTAATTGAATATGATGGTTGTTTATCACTTGACACCTGAACATAACCATTGATAAATTATATATAGAATAATAAAGGGAACAGCTGTTTTGTCTTTGTAGAATAGACCTCAAACTTTCGCTTTTTTTTTATTCATGCATTCTAGGTACTTGACAGCAGCATTTCTAAATATTTTTGTTACGATCCGCACCTGATGCTAGCAGCCAAATGTTTTGTCCATTTGCGCGCTACGTGGTAAGCTAAGTTTGCACACATTAGTGCACTCATTGTGCAGAGACAATGGTCGGACGTACGACAATAGCATCTCCAACAAGGTTCTCGCCCACTTTTTACGTTGAGCTATATTCAGCAGCTACATATCGTCTTCATATACTCTGATAAACCAAAATATTATGAACAGTGTCTACTGCGACGTTGGATGCCGCCTTGTGGCGTTGCAGCCACGTGATGCAGTAACAGTAGTATGTAAGCGGATCAGACACGGTCGGGGATCACCCTAGCGAAGTTTTTTTTTACGTCATTGGTCATCTGACTCGTTTGATGCGGCCCGCCACGAATTCCACTCCTGTGCCAATCTCTTCATCTCGGAGCAGCACTTGCAACCTATGGCTTCAATTATTTGCTGGATGTATCCCAATTTCTGTCTTTCTCTACAGTTTTACCCTCTACAGCTCCATCTAGTACCATGATAGTCATTCCTCGATGTCTTGAAAGATGTCCTACCATCCTGTCCCTTCTCCCTTGTCAGTGTTTTCCACATGTTCCTTTCCTCTCCGATTCTGTGCGGAACATTCTCATTTCTTACCTTATCAGTTCACCTAATTTTCAACATTCGTCTGTAGCACCACATATCAAAAGCTTCACTTCTCTTCTGTTCTGCTTTTACCGCAATCCATGTCTCACTGCCATACAATGCTGTACTCCAGACGTACATTCTCAGAAATTTCTTCCTCAAATTAAGGACTATGTTTCATACCAGTACACTTCTCTTGGTCAGGAATGCCCTTTTTGCCAGGACTAATCTGCTTTTCATGTCCTCCTCTCTCTGTAAGTCATTGGTTATTTTGCTGCCTAGGTAGCAGAATTCCTTAGCTTCATCTACTTTGTGACTATCGATCCTGATGTTAAGTGTCTAGTTGTTCTCATTTCTGCTACTTCTCATCACTTTAGTCTTTCTTCGGTTTACTCTCAGTCCATATTCTCTACTCATTAGATCGTTAATTCCCTTCAGTTTATCATGTGAATCTTCTTTACTTTCACACAGGACAGCAATGTCATCAGCTAATCTTATCATTGATGATCTTTCATCTCAATTTTAATGCCACTCCTGAACTTTTCTTTTATTTAAACCATTGATTCTTCGATGTACAGATTGAACAATAGGTCGAAAGACTACGACACTGTCTTACACCTTTTTTAATCCAAGGGCTTCATTATTCGTCGTATGCTCTTATTATTCCCTCTTGGCTCTTGTACGTATTGTATTTTTCTCATGTTTTTGAACATCTTTCACCATTTTACACTGTCGAACGCCTTTCCCAGATCGGCAAATCCTAAAAAGTGCCTTGATTTTTGTTTAGTCTTGCTTCCATTATCAACCCCAATGTCAGAATTGCCTCTATGGTGCCTTACCTTTCCTAAAGCCAAACTGATCGTCATTCAACACACCCTCAATTTTCTTTTCCGTTCTTCTGTGTATTATTCTTGCCAGAAACGTGGATGCATGAGCTGTTAAGCTGATTGTGAGATAATTCTCGCACTTGTCAGCTCTTGCAGTCCTCGAAATTGAGTGGATTATATTTTTTTTCCGAAAGTCAGATGGTATGCCGCCAGGCTCATATATTCTGCACACCAACGTGAGTAGTCGTTTTGTTACCACTTCTCCCAATAATTTTAGAACTTCTGATAGAATGTTATCTATCCCTTCTGCCTTATTTGGTCTTAAATCCTCCAAAGCTCTTTTCAATTTTGTTTCTAGTGCTGGATCCCCTATCTCTTCTAAATCGACTCCTGTTTGTTCTTCTATTACATCAGAAAAATCTTCCTCCTCATAGAGGCTTTCAGTGTACTCTTTCCACCTATCCGCTCTCTCTTCTACATTTAACAGCGGAATACCCTTTGCACTTTTAATGTTACCACCTTGCTTTTAATATCCCCGAAGGCTGTTTTGATTTTGTTGTACGCTGAGTCAGTCCATCTGACAATCATTTCTTTTTCGATTTCTTCACATTTTTCTTGCAGGCATTTCATCTTAGCTTCCCTGCACTTTCTATTTATTTCATTCCTCAGCCACTTGTATTTCACTGAAAATTTTTGTACTTCCTTCTTTCAGTGACCGACTGAAGTATTTCTTCTGTTACCATGGTTTCTTCGCAAATACCTTCTTTTCACCTATGTTTTTCTTTTCAACGTCTGTAACTGCCATTTTTAGAGATGTCCAGTCCTCTTCACCTCTACTACCTACTGAGCTGTTCCTTATTGCTGTATCTATAGCCTCAGAGAACTTCAAGCGTGTATTAACATCCCTTAGTACTTCTGCCTCCAACTTCATACATATTAATTGTTCCTCACTAATTTCTTGATCTTCAGCGTACTCTTCACCACAACTACGTTGTGATCTGAGTCTATATCTGTTGGTTGGCACGCCTTCCGATCATGTATATGATTTGTGAATCTCTGTCTGACAATAATGTAATCTAACTGTAATCTTCCTGTGTCAACTAGTGTTACCCTTTCAATATTCTCACATACTTTCTCTATCTCTTCATCTTCAGCTTGCAACGTAGCATGTACACCTGAACTGTCTCTGTCGGTGTTGGTTTCCTGTCGGTTCTGACAAGAACAACCCCATCACTTAACTGTTCACTGTAATACATTCTTTGCCCTACCTTTCTATTCATAACGAATCCTGCTACTGTTATGCAATTTTCTGCAACTTGACTGACCCCTACTATATCTACATTGAGCCTTTGCATTTCCCTTTTCAGATTTTATAGCTTCCCTGCAGACTTGAAGGTTCTGACATTTCACGCCAGGATTCATGGAACGTTATCCTTCCGTTGATTATTCAATCTTTTTCTCATGGTCTAGATATGGGCTGCAAATGAGCAAATCCATCAGGTAAGCGTCTTTGACAAAGGGCTGGTTATTATTATGCAGAGGCTGTGACCGAGTAGCTCGAAAACGGCGAAGCTGTTCTAATGATCACGTGCTATTGTCGTGAGCATCTACGGAAAGAGATAGGACCGCGAAATAATCACTAAGCGCTAAATGATTGGGTGTGTACGACTCTTCGCAAAACGGGAGTTCGGAAGCTTGTATGCTCGGTAAATTAGGATAGATGGTGATCTGTGGCATCTCTACCGAAAGAACACAATGCTGGTACACACACGCACGCATGTTTCGGTGCACTCCGTTCATCGTACGTTGTTGAACATTGAGCTCCGCAGCAGACCACTCCCACGCCCCCTCATCCTACTTGTTCACATGTTGATCCAATGATATCGTCAATTAGGATTGCAGTGAACTCGGGACAATCAGGATTTACCGTCGATCAATGGAAACGCGTCGGCTCTTTGGTGAATCAAATTTTGGCTACACTAGGTCGATGGTCGTCTCCACAAACGCCGCCACTGAGGTGAAACGTGCAGCGCACCATGGATGGAGGCTAGTGGAAGCAGTATTATGCTATGGGAGACAGACTCCTGCGCTTGCATGAGAACTGTAGTAGTAATCGAACCACCTTCATGTTTGATGTCTTCCCCGATGGCAATGTTATCTTTCAGCAGAACAGTGCTACAATCATTTGAGGAGCATTACAGTGAATTCAAGTTGAAGTCTCGGCGACCAAATTCGCCTGATATAAATCCTACAGAACCCATCTGGGACGCTATTGGACGCCATCACCGAGTACGCAGATCAAGCGGTCCATTACCTACATGAATTACATGACCTGAGCGCAGACGTCTAATGCCATGTAACTCCACAACCCTACCAACAAACTGTTGGATACCTGATGCGCAGAATCAGTGATGTATTACGCTCTAAAGACCGACAAAAAAGCTATTAAGCAGGTGGTCATAATGTTTTGACAAATCAGTGTATAGCTGTAAAGGTACTGCAGAAGCAAATGTTTCTGGTTCGTAGCAACGGCACCTCAGAATAACAACTGTCGGAAAGACTTTGTCTAAACTAGTATGTCTGTGACTTTACTATCATTGACAGTTCGTGTGCTATGTGTGTCTCAACCGAATTTTTAGGTTAAACTGCTCTGTAATGAACAAGCTGTCGCATGACCTTTATGTCATGTGTCCCATAGTCAAAGTATAAGAATGTCGTATACCACCTATAATAAAATCCAGTATCAATACATTCACAATGAGCGTCCCCAGAGAGATAAATATCTGCCTCTTGCGTATACATGCTCGAATGCTGTCAGTATCAGGCAGCTTATATTGGCCAGACGGGAGGGGCTTTTAAAATTAGGTTTCAGGAGCATTTACTCACAGAGAAAGAACAGATCAAGCATAATTCTGTCCAGTGGACACCAGCCACGAACTCTAGCAAAATTAAGGGTTTTACACCACGCTCCCAGAGGAAAGAGACTCAATCTCCTTGAAGAGATCGAAACTGTTAAACATTCACGAACTGAAAAGGATATGTTACTCAACGATCATTTATCTGACAAAAACCAGATTTTCTATGATTGCATGTTTCCCCACCGAGCGAGGTGGCGCAGTGGTTAGACACTGGACTCGCATTCGGGAGGACGACGGTTCAATCCCGCGTCCGGCCATCCTGATTTAGGTTTTCCGTGATTTCCCTAAATCACTCCAGGCAAATGCCGGGATGGTTCCTCTGAAAGGGCACGGCCGACTTCCTTCCCCATCCTTCCCAAATCCGATGAGACCGATGACCACGCTGTCTGGTTTCCTTCCCCAAACCAACCAACCAACCATGTTTCCGATTTTTAAACAACGTATTAGTTTGTAGCATTTTATTCAAGGGCCTTGGTCACTTGCCATGTGTATGCAGTTGTATTTTATCTTTTTACCATTGCTACCTGTCAGCCTTATTTCGTATTCTAATCTTTATTTTATCGATCTACGTATTTTACTACGTTATTCTTGTATACCGCTCTTGAGCATGAGAGTCTTCTTTGTTTTTGTACTTAGCTTTCGATCTATCATGCCTGTATTGTGTATATTCCTATATACTCAATCATGTTCTTATTTATTTCCCATTACAAAACACGTCAACACACTGTTGCCGAAGCAACGACAAAAGCATGCCAAATTCAGAAGAACGCAAAATCCCCAAGACTGACTAAGTTTCACGGAAGCTCGAAATTTAGTGCGGACGTCAATGCAAGATGCTTTTCATAGGTTCCACAATGAAACATTGTCTCAAAATATGGTAGAAAGCCCAAAGAGATTCTGGTCGTATGTAAAGTACACCAGTGTCAAGAAACAGTCAATACCGTCACTGCGCGATAGCGATGGAAATGTTACCGATGATGGTGCCACTAAAGCGGAGTTACTAAATACAGTTTTCCGTAATTCCTTCACGAAAGAAGATGAAGTAAATATTCCAGAATTCGAAACCAGAACAGCTGTTAGCATCAGTGACAAAAAACAGTTTCCTTTCAGAGTATGCAGACACAATAGCGCCTTTCTTAGAAAACATATACAACCGCTCACTTGACGAAAGGTCTTTTCCTAAAGACTGTAATGTAGCACAGGTCACACCAATATTCAAGAAAAGAAGTAGGAGTAACCCACTGAATTACAGATCCATATCACTGACCTCAATCTGCAGTAGGATTTTGGAGTATATATTGTATTCGAACATTATGAATCACCTTGAAGGAAATAGGTTAGTGGTACATAACCAACACGGATTCAGAAAATATCGTTCTTGCGCAACACAGCTATGTCTTTATGCCCATGAAGTAATGAATGCTGTCGACATATTCCTAGATTTCCAGAAGGCTTTTGATACCGTTCCTCACAAGCGACTATTAATAAAATTGCGTGCGTATGGAGTATCATCTCAGTTGTGTGACTGGATTTGTGATTTCCTCTCAGAGAGGCTACAGTTCATAGTGATAGACGGTAAATCATCGAGTAGAACAGAAGTGATACCTGGCGTTCCGCAAAGTAGTGTCATAGACCCTCTGCTGTTCCTGATTTACATAAATGATCTAGGTGATAATTTGAGCAGCCCCCTTAGATTGTTTGCAGATGATGCTGTAATTTACCGCCTAGTAAAATCATCAGACAATCAATTCCAATTACAAAATGATCTAGAGAGAATTTCTGTATGGTGCGAAAAGTGACAACTGGTACTAAACAAAGAAAAGTGCGAATTCATCCACATGGGTATTAAAAGAAATCCGATAAATTTAGGGTATACGATAAATCTCACAAATCTAAGTGTTGTCACGTTCACTAAATACACTCCTGGAAATGGAAAAAAGAACACATTGACACCGGTGTGTCAGACCCACCATACTTGCTCCGGACACTGCGAGAGGGCTGTACAAGCAATGATCACACGCACGGCACAGCAGACACACCAGGAACCGCGGTGTTGGCCGTCGAATGGCGCTAGCTGCGCAGCATTTGTGCACCGCCGCCGTCAGTGTCAGCCAGTTTGCCGTGGCATACGGAACTCCATCGCAGTCTTTAACACTGGTAGCATGCCGCGACAGCGTGGACGTGAACCGTATGTGCAGTTGACGGACTTTGAGCGAGGGCGTATAGTGGGCATGCGGGAGGCCGGGTGGACGTACCGCCGAATTGCTCAACACGTGGGGCGTGAGGTCTCCACAGTACATCGATGTTGTCGCCAGTGGTCGGCGGAAGGTGCACGTGCCCGTCGACCTGGGACCGGACCGCAGCGACGCACGGATGCACGCCAAGACCGTAGGATCCTACGCAGTGCCGTAGGGGACCGCACCGCCACTTCCCAGCAAATTAGGGACACTGTTGCTCCTGGGGTATCGGCGAGGACCATTCGCAACCGTCTCCATGAAGCTGGGCTACGGTCCCGCACACCGTTAGGCCGTCTTCCGCTCACGCCCCAACATCGTGCAGCCCGCCTCCAGTGGTGTCGCGACAGGCGTGAATGGAGGGACGAATGGAGACGTGTCGTCTTCAGCGATGAGAGTCGCTTCTGCCTTGGTGCCAATGATGGTCGTATGCGTGTTTAGCGCCGTGCAGGTGAGCGCCACAATCAGGACTGCATACGACCGAGGCACACAGGGCCAACACCCGGCATCATGGTGTGGGGAGCGATCCCCTACACTGGCCGTACACCACTGGTGATCGTCGAGGGGACACTGAATAGTGCACGGTACATCCAAACCGTCATCGAACCCATCGTTCTACCATTCCTAGACCGGCAAGGGAACTTGCTGTTCCAACAGGACAATGCACGTCCGCATGTATCCCGTGCCACCCAACGTGCTCTAGAAGGTGTAAGTCAACTACCCTGGCCAGCAAGATCTCCGGATCTGTCCCCCATTGAGCATGTTTGGGACTGGATGAAGCGTCGTCTCACGCGGTCTGCACGTCCAGCACTAACGCTGGTCCAACTGAGGCGCCAGGTGGAAATGGCATGGCAAGCCGTTCCACAGGACTACATCCAGCATCTCTACGATCGTCTCCATGGGAGAATAGCAGCCTGCATTGCTGCGAAAGGTGGATATACACTGTACTAGTGCCGACATTGTGCATGCTCTGTTGCCTGTGTCTATGTGCCTGTGGTTCTGTCAGTGTGATCATGTGATGTATCTGACCCCAGCAATGTGTCAATAAAGTTTCCCCTTCCTGGGTCAATGAATTCACGGTGTTCTTATTTCAATTTCCAGGAGTGTATATAGGAAATATAATTACGGGCAACTTAAATTCGAAAGACCACATCGATAATATTGTGGGGAAGGTGAAACAAAGACTGCGCTTTGTTGACAGAACACTTAGAAGATCCATTAAAGAGAAAGCCTACATTACACTTGTCCATACTCTGCTGGAATATTGCTGCGTGGTGTGGGATCCTTACCAGGTAGGATTGACGGAGGACATCGAAAAAGTGCAAAGAGGGGCAGCCCGTTTCGTGTTATAACGCAATAGGGGTGAGAGTGTCACTGATATGATACGCGAGTTGGGGTGATAGTCACTGAAACAAAGGCCGTTTTCTTTGTGGCGAGACGTATTTACGAAATTTCAATCACCAACTGTCTCTTCCGAATGCGAAAATATTTTGTTGACACCTACATGGGGAGATATGATGATCATAATAAAATAAGAGAAATCGGAGCTCGAACGGAAAGAATTAGGTGTTCCTTTTTCCCACGCGCCATTCGAGAGTGGAATGGTAGAGAAGTAGTACGAAAATGGTTCGATGAACCCTCTGCCAGGCACATGAGTGTAAATTGCAGAGTAGCCATGTAGATGGAGATGTAGATTTGTTCGTTAGTGCCTGAACTTTACGCTGATATCATACCGTAAATCCGACTGCAGGGCTGCATGGCGCCTGTCACAACTACTAGCCCACATTTTCCTTGAGCCCCTATCATTCATATGTATGCACTACGTGAATACAAATGCGCCTCTGGCGCAGTTGTAGTTGAAACGTCTACGTGTTTAGTTAAATTGCTGAGTGAAACTGAATGTTTTTATACGGCTGAGTGAAATACACTCCTGGAAATTGAAATAAGAACACCGTGAATTCATTGTCCCAGGAAGGGGAAACTTTATTGACACATTCCTGGGGTCAGATACATCACATGATCACACTGACAGAACCACAGGCACATAGACACAGGCAACAGAGCATGCACAATATCGGCACTAGTACAGTGTATATCCACCTTTCGCAGCAATGCAGGCTGCTATTCTCCCATGGAGACGATCGTAGAGATGCTGGATGTAGTCCTGTGGAACGGCTTGCCATGCCATTTCCACCTGGCGCCTCGGTTGGACCAGCGTTCGTGCTGGACGTGCAGACCGCGTGAGACGACGCTTCATCCAGTCCCAAACATGCTCAATGGGGGACAGATCCGGAGATCTTGCTGGCCAGGGTAGTTGACTTACACCTTCTAGAGCACGTTGGGTGGCACGGGATACATGCGGACGTGCATTGTCCTGTTGGAACAGCAAGTTCCCTTGCCGGTCTAGGAATGGTAGAACGATGGGTTCGATGACGGTTTGGATGTACCGTGCACTATTCAGTGTCCCCTCGACGATCACCAGTGGTGTACGGCCAGTGTAGGAGATCGCTCCCCACACCATGATGCCGGGTGTTGGCCCTGTGTGCCTCGGTCGTATGCAGTCCTGATTGTGGCGCTCACCTGCACGGCGCCAAACACGCATACGACCATCATTGGCACCAAGGCAGAAGCGACTCTCATCGCTGAAGACGACACGTCTCCATTCGTCCCTCCATTCACGCCTGTCGCGACACCACTGGAGGCGGGCTGCACGATGTTGGGGCGTGAGCGGAAGACGGCCTAACGGTGTGCGGGACCGTAGCCCAGCTTCATGGAGACGGTTGCGAATGGTCCTCGCCGATACCCCAGGAGCAACAGTGTCCCTAATTTGCTGGGAAGTGGCGGTGCGGTCCCCTACGGCACTGCGTAGGATCCTACGGTCTTGGCGTGCATCCGTGCGTCGCTGCGGTCCGGTCCCAGGTCGACGGGCACGTGCACCTTCCGCCGACCACTGGCGACAACATCGATGTACTGTGGAGACCTCACGCCCCACGTGTTGAACAATTCGGCGGTACGTCCACCCGGCCTCCCGCATGCCCACTATACGCCCTCGCTCAAAGTCCGTCAACTGCACATACGGTTCACGTCCACGCTGTCGCGGCCTGCTACCAGTGTTAAAGACTGCGATGGAGCTCCGTATGCCACGGCAAACTGGCTGACACTGACGGCAGCGGTGCACAAATGCTGCGCAGCTAGCGCCATTCGACGGCCAACACCGCGGTTCCTGGTGTGTCCGCTGTGCCGTGCGTGTGATCATTGCTTGTACAGCCCTCTAGCAGTGTCCGGAGCAAGTATGGTGGGTCTGACACACCGGTGTCAATGTGTTCTTTTTTCCATTTCCAGGAGTGTAGAACCTACTGAATTCTGCTGAATGCAGCTGAACGTACTGAACCTGCTGTCTCTTTCTTTGTCTTTATCATTTCAACACTGACCTATAGAGTTTTCCCTGACAAATACAACTCAAACTAATCCTATTCATTTATGAACCACAGTATACAAGCGCAACGCAGTCTGACTGCAAATAATTAACACAAAAGAACAGCCCTGAATTAGAAGAAATCCTAACAATAACGTACACGTTTTTAATGACTCATTTACCTCACAGTAAATCTTCATGACACGAACTACATCAAATACAGCAAGCATACAGCCAGCTAAACAAAAAGATTCTAACTACTATAGGCTCTAACTACTAATAGGCATGTGGTTAGCGAAAGAAAGATTTTGTTGCAGAGCAAACAATCTGTTTAGCAGATTTTACCTTACTCATGTGACATCCAGTTCCAAAAATAATATAATCGTCAATAATTCCATTTCCCAAACATAAGCAAACGAACACACGTCCAGACCTTCCGCTCATGCTAACACTGCCAACCTCCACCACTGCTAACTATTAACTTCTCACTGCCAGTCCTACCAGTCACAGAGTCTCTTATAGAGGGCGCACAGTGCTGTCAGTGATATTGATGCAGTCTATAGCGTTGTCAACATAGAAACATATAAACAGGCTGCTTACATAGTGTACGGCAGAGTTCACAGTTTACGAGCGAGGTGCTGTTCCGTGCTGCTATGCCTGTCGTTACCTCAGTGAGACAATACTCATTTTTCAGTTTCTCCTTCGTTCAGTACTCAAGCCTGATCCCCATTATTTTTAAATAGTTTTTAAATTTTTTAAAATATTTTTTTTATATTTTTTAAACAATTTTTGCATATAGGTTGCTTTTAATAAATTTTATTCGGTCTACATCTACTTGGTTACTCTGCAATTCACACTTAAGTGCCTGGCAGAGGGTTCTTGGAACCATTCTCATGCTACTTCTATACCATTCGACTCTCGAATGGTGTGTGGGAAAAAGGAAGACCTAAATCTTTCCGTTCGAGCTCTGATTTCTCTTATTTTACTATGTGATAATTCCTCCCTACGTAGGTGGGTGTCATCAAAATATTTTCGCATTTGGAAGAGAAAGTTGGTGATCGAAATTTCGTAAATAGATCTCGCCGCAAAGAAAACCGCCTTTGTTTCAGTGACTGCCACCCCAACTTGCGTATCATATCAGTGACACTCACCCCAGTTGCGCGATAACACGAAACAGGCTGCCCTTCTTTGCACTTTTTCGATGTCCTCCGTCAATCCTAGCTGGTAAGGATCCCACACCACGCAGTAATATTCCAGCAGAGGATGGACAAGTGTAATGTAGGCTTTCTCTTTAATGCATCTTCTAAGTGTTCTGTCAACAAAACGCAGTCATCGTTTCACCTTCCCCACAATATTATCTATGTGGTCTTTCGAATTTAAGTTGCTCGTAATTATAATTCCCAGGTATTTAGTCGAATTGACAGCCCATAGATTTGTGCGATGCATCGTATATCCAAAATTCATCGGATTTCTTTTAGTACCCAAGTTAATGACCGAGGGATACTTTTTGGCAGAAAATTTCTGATTTTTAACGTGAGTTTCATTACGTTTCCCTATGTAATTTTATTCCTTCGGTATTTGAAGCTCTTTTTCTTCTATAGTAGTCCAAGATAGGACTACGCCGGATTTATTGTAATGTCGTCCTCCTTTTATATTTTCAGATAACCTGATGATGCCCCATCCGGGTGAAACGCGTCGGTCTTGAGTTAATAAAGAACATTGTGCAACATACGAATATTTTTTAAATAGTTTCAGTAAAATTTCCGGGAACTGTGACTTTCCCGTATATAACAAATCAGTTTACAACAGGCCGCGGAAGACGATGTGTTTAATTATCACGGAGTACGGCATTTTGTGGAAGCTCGAAAATTTATTGCGCTATGTGGTCTGAAGCGAGATTCTGCATATTATCAAGTTAATTTGGTCATTAGAAAGAATTAATGGCAATGAAAATTATTATTAACACTCGAAGAGAGAAATGAAATATGGAAGCACCGCGAGAAGTGTACGCTTGATTATAAATGTGCAAATGCTAGACTAGCCTGCAGATAAATCTGTGTTATTTGATCACTAACGGAACCTTTGAAATGTCCGCAATACGTTGCAAGTGTCAGTGTTGCTGAGAACGGTGTTCTGTGTAGTTGTGGGTGCAGCATGTAGAAGCTAAGGGAATTTGGATATGGGCACGTTGTTGGTGCTCGTGTGGTCGGTGCTCCCGCAACCAAGGCACCGAAGTGTTTGGCGTTACAGGAGGGACTGTATCAAAGATACTGGGAAAGCGGAAGAAACTTTATTCGCTAAGTCACTATGGGGACAAAAGTGTGCACTGAGCGATCGCGAAAAAAGGCCATTGAAGAGAATTGTGACGAAATATTAGAGGCCGACAGCTGCCAAAATCACTGCAGGAATGAATGTTGAACTCGCGAATCCTGTCGCCACCAAAACAACACGAAGGGAGCTCGATAATCTGGGAATCGGAGGGCAAGCTGGAACTCCAAAACCACTCACCAGTGATGACTACGCCTGTAACTTAGTGCAGAAGCCATGAGTCCTAGACTATGGAGTGATGAAGGAAAGTATTTTGATCGAATTAGTCTTGTTTCATACCAACTTCTAGCCGAGTTTCTGTCCCAAAGCGAAATCTCCCAAGAGCGAGCTTTCGATGACGATTTGGGCCGCCATATCCTAGTATTCCATTGGCACTATGGTTACAGTGTGAGGTTCCATTAGTGTCAAGGATTATGAGATTTAGGCTGATCACGTCTACCTCATGGAATGATGTTCGTTCCCCGATGGTGATGCTGTGGTCCGAGACGACAGGCGCCTGTTCACATAGCTCGCATGGTCCATGACTCGTTTGAGAGCACAAGGGTGAAATGTCAGGTCTCCCCTAGTCACCACAGTCACCAGATCTCAGTATTTTGAGCCTTTGAGATCAACTTCGAGAGAAGGGCGCGTTATAGACATCCGCCTCCATCATCGCTACCTGAACAAGCCGCTATTTTCGAAAGTATAAGATTACTTTGAATTCCGTGACGAATGGAAGCTGTTTCGAATGCCAACGGGTTTCTTCCACCATACGTTTGTGGTGTTTCCACATTTTTATCCTCCACCGTACATATAGAATTCGTAAATCATTGTACGTACATGGCAGATGGTTCTTTATAATGTACTGCATACTCCCACTCAAATCGCTGATGGATCGTGGCAATAATGGCTGCTTGCATGTGAAAAGTCTGTTATGTATCTTATTTTGGAAGTGTCTTTAGAAATGGTAATACACTAGTGGCCATTAAAATTGCTTCACCACGAAGAAACGCAGATGATAAACGAATTTAACCGACAAGAAGAAGCTGCTGTGATATGCATATGATTAGCTTTTCAGAGCATTCACACAAGGTTGGCGCCGGTAGCGACACCTACAACGTGCTGACATAAGGAAAGTTTCCAACCGATTTCTCATACACAAACAGCAGTTGACCGGCGTTGCCTGGTGAAACGTTGTTGTGATGCCTCGTGTAAGGAGGAGAAATGCGTACCATCACGTTTCCGACTTTGATAAAGGTCGGATTGTAGCCTATCGGCATTGTGGTTTATCGTATCGCGACACTGATGCTCGCGGTTGTCGAGATCCAGGTTCTGTTTAGAGCAAAACGTCATTTTTTTGGATGAATCCAGGTTCTGTTTACAGCATCATCATGGTCTCATCCGTATTTGACGACATCGCGGTGAACGCACATTGGAAGCGTGTATTGGTCATCACCATACTGGCGTATCGCCCGGCGTGATGGTATGGGGTGCCATTGGTTACACGTCTCGGTCACCTCTTGTTCACATTGACGGCACTTTGAACAGTGCACGTTACATTTCAGATGTGTTACGATCCGTGGCTCTACCCTAGATTCGATCACCGCGAAACCCTACGTTTCAGCAGGATAATGCACTACCGCACGTTGCAGGTCCTGTACGGGCCTTTCTGGACACAGAAAATGTTCGACTGCTGCCCTGGCCAGCGCATTCTCCAGATCTCTCACCAATTGAAATGGTGGCCGAGCAACTGGCTCGTCCCAATACGCGAGTTACTACTTTTGATGAACTGTGGTATCGTGTTGAAGCTGCATGGGCAGCTGTTCCTGTACACGCCATCCAAGCTCTATTTGATTCAATGCCTAGGAGTATCAAGGCCGTTATTACGGCCAGAGGTGGTTGTTCTCGGTACTGATTTCTCAGTATCTATGCACCCAAATTTCGTGAAAATGTAATCACATGTCAGTTCTAGTATAATATATTTGTCCAATTAATACCCGTTTATCATCTGCATTTCTTCTTGGTGTAGCAATTTTAATGGCCAGTAGTATATTACTCTACCGGTCACTGTGAAAATATCGTAGTAAACTGTATAGTGGATCAGATCTTAGCTACTTCCATTATCCTAGTGCATCAAATTTGATATTTCCATCAAGTTTCAATTTTGATGCATAAAACTGTAACAGGTCTAACGAAATCAGTACGTGTTTCATTAAAGTGTTACGGCCTCTCGTATGTTCTGTCAATTCAGTGTCTCACTTGAGAGTTGCAATACCTGGAGTGAACATGACAGTATCTGCAAGTCGATTCCAACGAATTTTTCTTCTTTCAATGTGGCTCCTCATCCGAAATCAACCATATCAGGCAAAAGCACAAGACCACATGCAAACCGATCAGAAAGTGAAGATTATGAATCACTTAAAACCATCCGATATAGGAATCTGGTTGCCGACCTGTTGATTGCCTGATGCAGATCCGAGGTATACGAGGAAAAGGGTAGAAAATAGGTTCAAATTAACAGGATAAAACGACGATTTTAATCAATGAATTGGTTCATCAAAGATAAAACTGGTATCATAAGGTACTATGATCCTCAACGTCATGGAATAGGCAGTCGGATAGGTTTGACTTAGTTTCACACCAACGCTTGCCAACGAAAATACTATTACATGTGTTATCTTACGAAAGCTATGACTGGATTGAAGACTAAGGGGTAGAGGGGACGCAGCATGTTATTTTGGATGGGGAGTGATTGGCAGATTACATGATACTTGCTCTCCGCAAAGCCTTGATTGGCATCCTCAATTTGAAAATGGCACCTGCCTTTTGTGGAAGACGCTTGCGACCGTTTGTATGAGCAAACATCACTACCCAAAATTTCAGTTTATTGATTAACTTTAAGTTGAAAGTTTGAACACCTTAATTGGAATGGTAACGGAAATGTGGCGTTGCTGTGAGAAACCAAGTTACAAATTGTCTATAACAACAACATTTATTTCCTAAAATTCACGAAAATAGTTCTCAATCACTCACTTTGCTTAATAGCACGATTGTATGGAATGCTGGCCCATCATCCGTAATAAAAAACCGAAATAGCAATTTTATCCAACCTGACTATCTCACCTAACTAAGTTGACTGTAGGAGCCATCGCGCAGAGAGTCAGTACTTAGCAGAGTCTCAGCAGGGAATGATTAACCGTCTTCCCTCGTCCGGGGTCCACACACGGTGGCCGGAAGGGCTCAGGTGGTCTGCACGGCGGCTACTCGCCAACCTAACGGGGCCTGCTAACGCGCGCGAACTTATGTCTCTCTGGTCCAGTGCAGTCGCACTCTACTTTATACAGTGGTTGGCTAAACTGCATCTCCACATTCACAGAATCCACAGCAGACAGCCCACGCATACGTCAGCAGACGATCTGCATTCACATTCGCAGACTATACCTAGAGTGATTATATAACATAATTCCGAATGATAAATTTGTATTGATCTTTCCTGAGTGTTGGAAGGGCACCTATGTGTGTTTTCAATATTTGCCTGTTGTCTCAAGCCGTGTAGCGGCTCACATGGAGCCGTTACGAGATGTAGAAGTAATTTAAGGCATGCTCCATGCAAGCATGTTAGAACTTTTGTTGTTCATGTCATATACTGATGACTATTAAGGCAATTTTAATAGTAAATTCTGACTGTCAGTGGATGACGAAGTTATCTATTAAGAAGTACTCCATCCGAACGGGTCTCGGAAGACCCTAACGGGACTGACCGACCACCGTGTCATCCACAGCCTTTAGACGCCACTGGATGCAGAGATGTAGTTGCATGTGGTCAGCACACCGCTCTCCCGGCCGTTTTCTGTTTTTGTGAATGGAGCCGCTACTTAGCACTCAAGTAGATCCTCAGTTTGCCTCGCAAGGCCTTGCTGACAGGGCTCGGGAGACCGTATGGTCACACATTCACGTGCTAGCCAAGGCCGAAAACGTAGAACTTCGATGATCTGACGGGAACCGGTGTTACCACTGCGGCAAGGCCGTTAGAATTTATTGCGAAGTAGTAATATCCAGTGAGATCTTGATAAGATACCAAGCTGGAGCAAAGACTGGTCACTTCCTTTGAATGTTCAGAAATGTAAAGCGCTGCCCTTCACAAAAGGAAAGAAAGGAACTATCTTATCATTAAAGCATCAATGAATAACAGCTGCAGTCAGTCAAGTTATATGAAGACCTTGGTGTCACAGCCTGAAGGATATGAAGTGGAATGATCCTACTGACTCAGTAGTAGATGGCAGGCTTCCTTTCAATGGTAGGACGCTGGAAAAATTAATCGGTATATCAAGCATAATTCTTTTTAGGACGCCCGCGTCTCTCACCCTAGAATTTTGCTTAAGTGAGGTTCCATATCAAATAGTCTAACGGGAATATTCAACGTATACAGAAAAAAAGGGCAGCGCGAATCGCCACAAGTTTCTTTGACAAACGAGAGAGCGTTAAGGTAATGCTGAAAGCTTGAACTGATAGACGTTCGAAGACAGACGCGAACTACAGCGCCAAAGTCTACTTGCAAAGGTTCAAGAACCATTATCAAGCGATAAATCTAGGAATGTACTGCAACTTTCTACATACCACTTCTGTATGGGCCACAAAGGAAATATTTCACTTTTCACCCACAAAGGCATTTAACTTTATATCACTAAACCTTTATAATGTTTACGATTGCAGTTGGTAGCAATTCGCGGTTCCCGCCAGTCTGGTACCGCCAGTATAAGGCGTTAAACAGGACATTCTGCACCTATTTTGTATGTGACATACCATTGGTAACCTCATAATTGTATTTAACCAGTGCATAAATTGTAAATTATGACGTGTTTTGAATGAAATATAGAGTAGTAAAATTTACAATGGTTTAGTAACAACATTTTGCGACCTTTAGTGTTGTAGGGTTAAGCAATGACCTTCCCGCGCTCTAAATGGAACGGAAATTAATCCTAATACATGATACACGTAATGAAGATTTGGTAAGTCAGCGCGTGAATATCTGGTTTCGGTGTGGGCGAGGGGAAACTTTTTTTTTTATTACGGATCGAAAACAATATTTTTTAGGGTTCCGTGCCTCAGTCTGTGAAAACGGAATCCTTAGAGGATCGCTTTCGCGACCGCTACAGGGTGATAGCTATTACACTATTTAAAAATATAGTAAATTAGTTACAAACTACGGCGTGCACACACTTTATTCAAAATGTAAACGTCTCTACAGGTGTTTGATTTAGGTTATGACATGTTCGATATGCCTGCCATCATTGGTGATGATGCGGCGCAAACGAATAGCCAAATTCTGCGTGACCCGCTGAAGTGTCGGAGCATTGATGCTGTCAGTGACCTCCTGAATAGTGGTTTTCAGCTCAGCAATGGTTGTGGGATTATTGCTATACACATTGTCTTGAATGTAGCCCCACAAAAAGGAATCGCATGTGTTGAGATCCGGAGAATGTGGCGGCCAATCGAGACCCATGCCAGTGGCCTCTGGGTACCCCATCACCAGAGCGTGCTCCTCGAGGGCGTCAAACACTCTCCTGCTTCGATCGGGTCGAGCTCTGTCTTGGATGAACCATCTCTTGTCGAAATAAGGGTAAATTTGGAAAGTGGGGATGAAATCTTCTTCCAAAACCTTCACTTTCCGTTCGGTAGTCACCGTGCCATTGAGAAATATCGCGCCGATTATTCCTTTCAAATGCGCCAATTTTACTTACTGAAGAACCCATTCAGATAAAAGTGGGTTTTGTCGCTAAACCAAACCATATTCACATAGTAATACCCATCATGCTCCGCGTCCAACCGTGCTGTTTGAACGTCCTAACGCAAACGGTTTAAAAGTTATGACAATTTTATTTCATGTAGCTCAATAATTGTCACCCTGTATCTATCTATTCCTCTGTTTGACCGACTGTTAAGAATACTGTTTTTAATGAACGAGTAGATGTATCAAGTTCAAATTTATCTCACTTATTAAGGTCTATGGTTCCTTGGCACTCTAAAAATTGTAAACTTCTAGGTCATTTCACTCAAAAGATCCGGCCATTTATGACAAGTATTTTGATACTCGAAAACTCACTCATCGAAAGCTATAGAGTCTTTGCCTTTGACCCAGACTCATGAAATATGGCAAGAAGCAAGGTTTTACACAGTAAAATAAAGGAAAAATTGTTGATTTGTAATTATACACGAAAAATTATACACGAAAAATTATTGCTTTTTTCATTTTTTTATCCGTCTGTCTGTTCCTCTGTCCGTCTGTTAACATCCTTTTTCTCTGTAACATTTTGGTGTGTCAAGTTCAAATTTATGTCACGTGCTAAGGTCTATGGTGCACTGGTCGCGTAAAAATTGTAAGCTTCCAAGTCAGTACAATCAATAAGATGCTGCCATTTGTATCACATATTTTGGCAGTCGAAAATTCACTCATCAAAACTTACAGTGTGTTTCCCGTTCACCTAGAATCGTGAAATTCAGCAAGAAGCGATGGTTCACAGTACAAGCAAAGGAAAAAATCCGAGAAATTGTTAATTTCTAATCATATCACACGAAAATAGCTTTTTGTCTTTTTTTCGTCCTTACGGCTATTCGTCCCTTTTCCTCTGAAACAGGTTTGGGCATCTAGCTCTAATTTATGACACATACTAAGGTCTATGGTAAAAATTTGAAGCTTCTGTGTCAATGCAATTAAGAGATTCGACCATTTATGGCACATATTTTGTTTGCCGACTAACAGTTTGGCATTATTCTTTAGGCTTTGGGACATTCTCTTTAAAACATCAGTCTTTCGAGAACGACTGCGATAGGGTGGAACAAGTTCACCACAGATGCGAGCGTGACATCAAAGAAGGAACTTTACCGTAATCAGAAGCACGCTGCAGTCAGACATCGAATTTCCGAACACAACGTATTTCTTGCGGAATTTATTGGGGGAGTTGAATCAAATGGCACCAAGAAGACTTAAGAAAAGCAACGAGTGTGGAACGCTGCACTCCGTTTTCTGGAAGATGTAAGACGAGAAGTAAGCAATGGGAGAACTAGGGCAAGAAAACACTTTGCGAGATAGTGCTGATGGTTTGGAGCTTTATAGAAAACGTTTGGCTAGTGCTTTACTGCTGGAGTCTTGGGAGGAGTGAAGGTGATCTAGAAGCCACAGGGGTTTTCGAGATGGTGGCCTCGCCAACGGTTGCCACAGCTATCTTGCCACCACTCTACTGCCCACAGCACGGCGACTCATCCCGTACCGACGAATCGACCATCCCGGTCGTCGCTGCTGTTACCTATATCTGGCAATTCGCCAATAACCAGCCCACGCCTATAATTTCTTCCTTACCTGCAACGTCGTTTTGTTATCTGCCAAGGCTTGTAAAATAAAGAGTCACAACCTTGCGCTTTGATCAAAAGATTACGAGCATTATGGTCCTGGATATTAAAACTGCAACACCATGAATGCGAAATCAAGCAAATGCTAAACTAACGTAAAACAGACAACATGCGTTTAAGACTCCTTTTTCTCTGAAATATGTTAATGTCTCAAGTTCTAATTTATGTGACGTGCTAAGATATATGGGTAAAAATTTGAAGCTGCTATGTCAATGCAATTAAAATATTCTGCCATTTATGTCACATATTTTGATACTATAAAACTAACTCATTAAAACCTGTATGGCACATCCCTTTGACGTAGAATCACGAAATTTGGCAAGAAGCAAGATTTAGTAGTACAAGTAAAGGGAAAAAAACGAAAATTCTTAATTTATAGCTCTACTACACGAAAAACTATCTTTTTGCCATTATAACATACATCGTGTAATAATCTGTCAAAAGCAATCTGTCAAAAGTGTAATAGACGAACGTTAGTGCATGATAACATAAAATGTAAGTTTTAGTCATGTTTAAGTGAGTAAATAAAAATATTTTATTAAATCTTCACTGTCTACATACGTAACCAGAAGTTCCCTGCTCGCTTCTTTTTGTTTGTCAGAGGTATTCCGACGAATTACTTAGAGATTTTGGTAGGATATTGGAATTCTCAGACCGATATCTTGCCGGTATAGCAATCGATTACAAGCAAAAATCGTTGAGATTCCTGATTCCCAGGACTACGGAAACCTCACTACGTGAATCCTACTCACACTTGACCATTTTGGTTTCCAGTTATATCCTCATTGTGCGACGTTTTGTGTTTGATGTAACAAACTATATTTCAAGTGTTATTGAATGCAATTGATTAGATCGCTAATTTCTGTAATGTTGTTGTTGTTGTTGTGGTCTTCAGTCCTGAGACTGGTTTGATGCAGCTCTCCATGCTACTCTATCCTGTGCAAGCTTTTTCATCTCCCAGTACCTACTGCAACCTACATCCTTCTGAATCTGCTTAGTGTATTCATCTCTTGGTCTCCCTCTACGATTTTTACCCTCCACGCTGCCCTCCAATACTAAATTGGTGATCCCTTGATGCCTCAGAACATGTCCTACCAACCGATCCCTTCTTCTGGTCAAGTTGTGCCACAAACTTCTCTTCTCCCCAATCCTATTCAATACTTCCTCATTAGTTATGTGATCTACCCATCTAATCTTCAGCATTCTTCTGTAGCACCACATTTCGAAAGCTTCTATTCTCTTCTTGTCCAAACTATTTATCGTCCATGTTTCACTTCCATACATGGCTACACTCCATACGAATACTTTCAGAAATGACTTCCTGACACTTAAATCAATACTGGATGTTAACAAATTTCTCTTCTTCAGAAACACTTTCCTTGCCATTGCCAGCCTACATTTTATATCCTCTCTACTTCGACCATTATCAGTTATTTTGCTCCCCAAATAGCAAAACTCCTTTACTACTTTAAGTGCCTCATTTCCTAATCTAATTCCCTCAGCATCACCCGACTTAATTAGGCTACATTCCATTATCCTTGTTTTGCTTTTGTTAATGTTCATCTTATATCCTCCTTTCAAGACACTGTCCATTCCATTCAACTGCTCTTCCAAGTCCTTTGCTGTCTCGGACAGAATTACAATGTCATCGGCGAACCTCAAAGTTTTTATTTCTTCTCCATGAATTTTAATACCTACTCCGAATTTTTCTTTTGTTTCCTTTACTGCTTGCTCAATATACAGATTGAACAACATCGGGGAGAGGCTACAACCCTGTCTTACTCCCTTCCCAACCACTGCTTCCCTTTCATGTCCCTCGACTCTTATAACTGCCATCTGGTTTCTGTACAAATTGTAAATAGCCTTTCGCTCCCTGTATTTTACCCCTGCCACCTTTAGAATTTGAAAGAGAGTATTCCAGTCAACATTGTCAAAAGCTTTCTCTAAGTCTACAAATGCTAGAAATGTAGGTTTGCCTTTCCTTAATCTTTCTTCTAAGATAAGTCGTAAGGTCAGTATTGCCTCACGTGTTCCAGTGTTTCTACGGAATCCAAACTGATCTTCCCCGAGGTTGGCTTCTACTAGTTTTTCCATTCGTCTGTAAAGAATTCGTGTTAGTATTTTGCAGCTGTGACTTATTAAGCTGATAGTTCGGTAATTTTCACATCTGTCAACACCTGCTTTCTTTGGGATTGGAATTATTATATTCTTCTTGAAGTCTGAGGGTATTTCGCCTGTCTCATACATACGTTGTATTTCGATCTGAGTCATTTTTCAAAAATAGTTCAAGTGGCTCTGAGCACTAAGGGACTTAACATCTGTGGTCATCAGTCCTCTAGAACTTAGAACTACTTAAACCTAACTAACCTAAGGACATTACACACATCCATGCCCGAGGCAGGATTCGAACCTGCGACCGTAGTGGTCACGCGGTTCCAGACTGAAGTGCCTAGAACCGAACGGCCACACTGGCCGGCAGTCATTTTTCAGTGTGTCTGTAAATGTATGTGAGAATGTGATGCTGATGACAAATATATGAATTCCCATCGATTTTGTTAACAAAATTAGTTACATCTTCAAGAAAGTCCGATGCAGCTTTAATTGGATCGCAACAATAATTCAGAAACCATTATTCATTCGTCATCAAGAGTTTGACAACGTTTATCAAACTCAAATTTTACTTTTAATGTAATATGCTTATTTTCAGTGCCGACCTGTAATGAGTGGGTTAACTACAGTATATAAGGTTAGAATTCGTCTACGCAAGGGAAATAACCCTTTTGTTAGATGTTAGCGAGCGGTTTGCAGTTATAATTAAGGAGACGGACGTAAGCACGGTGCCTCTGGCCCATTTCACTTTATGTGGGCGAGAGTTGTCGGCGTCAAATGGTTGTTTTTAATTACTTCATTTATAATTTACGTTTTAATTTGGTTTGTGATGTTGCAACGTAACGGCGAGAAGTTGTTAACTACATGTATGTATCTCTAAACAGGTCCCTGAGGGTCAGTTTCTTGTGCCGTGTATCACACTGACTACAGAAATTATTATGCAAAGAAAGAGCGTTTGCTTACCAATGGAAACTTTTAGAATAACGCTGCTCTTAATTCTATGTTTGCTTTCACAGTGAGGTGTCATTACTGACGTGATGATGCAATTAGTAGGTGGGACAATGTGTTAACGCAAAACATTCCATCTTAGAATGGAGCGTTGGTGCACAAAGTGTTGTCACAGTTTACGGGGTGTTGTCCTATCACTCAAAAAAGGTTGCTGAATGACTGTATTATGGGATTTTGCGCAGCTTTTTGGGAAAGAACAAACATGGAGAAAAACAGAGAGCGAAGTGGATTTAAACAGCGTGTCGAGTTTCGTTTCTGAATACACCTTTTTTAGGGAGAGAGATATAACGAGGTTATCATTTTAATCAAGCTGTATCTTATTCAGAAAAATTTCCTTGCTGGTTTTGTGCGTGGATGACGAAACGCTGAGGAAAAATTTTATAAACGAAGAGAAATGCGTCTGGTGATACGCGACAGCAATGGCAATTCCATGTTTTCTTTTTCTACGTAACCAAGAGTTTGCATACACAGCCTGTCTGTTTTCTGCGTTATCTCTTCATGTATTCTATTTTTATGGCTGTCTCTGACGTGTAATTATACACAGTGATTTGGAACTTAGAAAAAGTATACTCTCTTACATCGTCGCCCTTCGCCAAGTTATTTGTTGACATTAACTTTTTGTATTAATATATTTAAGGTGATTCCCTTCGAGAATTTTCAGCATCGATTTAAAGCCATTAACTGTTAACGGAATCATCACAAGAAGTGCGGAGAAAGTTAAGCAGTTATATGCATTGCATTCGTTTTCGCCATAATTGCTTACTACAGCACGTCAGCAGCAGATTCATTCACGGTCTATTTTGTTGATTTAAAGTGGCAAACTTGATTACTGAACTCAGACAAATGACGTATTTCATCTGTGTTTATGAAAATAAAGCAAATTATCAAAGTGAACTCCAAATTTGTGTGTAAAATGTTCTCGGGTTCCCAGCCCTCTTCAGGGGGTTAAAAAGCGATTGTCATTCCACCAAGTACTCCCTGGCCACTGTGAACTAGAATGCCCACTAATGGGTGCTGGTAGGCTCTTGTATACTCTATTTTGCCGGCTGTGACGTCACTGGTTCCCGCTGTACGGCAATATGGGAATAAGGTGACTCCGTGCTCACTGTCCCCGCTATAACCTCGCCGTTCCTGAATCCCACGCTGCGCTGAGCTGTAACGCTGCCGTCCCTACTGAATTGTCGTTAATGTTTGTATCAGTGACCACTTTAACTAGACTATAGCAGAAGCTGTTAGTAAGAGCCATGACAGAGGTATTGTCAAATTTAAGCTGGCAACTTACTACATCCATAACTGCTATCAGTAATTACCGAGTTTTTGACGGAGGGCAGCAGTTCAACAACGCAGGGCGGAGCGTGAGAGATTTTACCCAAACGATAAGTCTGCTTTAACTGAGAATGCTCTAGAAAACGGTCATCAGATTAAATTTTCTGTGACTCGCAGTATCGGTTCCTGGAACGGTGTAACTAAAGGAGCCATTGGAAGAAATTCACCGACTAAGGTCGCAGTAGACACAACGGCCCACGGCTCGGTGCGGCGCGGGCTGCAGCCATCGCTGCATACCAGTAACCCGTAAGCAGCCAGGGCATTTGACAATGGCCAAGGAGTACTTGGTCGATAGTGCCATTTTAAACAATGTTTTGTTGCCACGAAACCAAGCTTTCATACACTAATAAAGTAAACATTCATAAAAAAACACACATATGCATGATCGAGGCCGCTAAGGCTTACAAATGCGGATGGGTTTCCCCGAAGCATAATGAAAAGAGATCGGGTGCGATAAGAAATTTTGTAATGGTATAGTACAGCATTCTACGTTTTCAGATGGTCGGAACAGATACATTACGTTCTCATACTGACCAAAAAACTGAAAAACTAAGGTATGATATGAGAGTCTGATAACAGCAAAAATCCGCACATCATATGAGTGTGATCACCATGCTGTGCACCAATGCCTGGTTTAAATTTAGCATTTGTTTACGGTAGTTCATGGTTTGTCGTTGCTGAATCATTTCATGAAATTGGGGAATGCTTTTTAGTAATTCATGACTCCAGAATATTTGTTGTTGTTTTGTCATTGCATTGATAGAGACGTTAAGTTCGGCGCTCCGATAGGAGTTGTTGCGGAGGAATAAGCTGTATTTTGGGACTGGGTCTCAGCCTCTTCCTTCCTTTATTGCATTCTCGTCCCTAACAAGAGAAACATAACGCTACACCACGCAAAAATTCATGAGAGTCACATGCCACACAGCGTCAGGTGGCTTGCGGAGTATGGATGTAGATGTAGATGAAGAGACTGTAGGTCAAACACGAAAAAATAAGTTATCAGGTTGATGTTTAAGTTTGTAGTGTTTTTGTCTTTGATGCTGACATTCAAGTTGCTATGAGTTTATTTATCCATTGTCATATGGTATTTGTAGTTAACTATTGCTATTTGAGTTTACATATCGTCATTTTGTCATTTGGAGATAGTGAGTGAAGCTGTGGACGCTAACAATTTGAGTGGCAAATGAAGAAATCGGAGCGTTTCCAACATACTCTTCTGTTTGAGTTCAATAGAGGGATGACAGCAGCGGATACAATCAGAACCATTTGCGCCATGTTTGAGGATAATGCTATTGGACAAAGCACGGCAAGAAAATAGTTTTCTTGTTTTAAGGAAGATTGTTTTGACATCAGTGACTCTTCACGTTCAGGATAACCTTCGGGCTTTGATCATCGCTTAAACGTATTAATCCACAATGATCCATGTCACTGTACTGGAGCACTGGCAACCGAAATCAACTGTGGTCATTCCGCCTTGGTGCAACATTTGCATGCAATGGGGAAGGTTCTAAAAATGGATATAAAAAGTACTGTATGCTCTAAGCCAGTATCACAAAAATCAGTCGGTGACCGTATGTGCATCTCTGCTTGCCCATCATCAGTTGGCTCGTGAACAGTACGACGATTCTTATCCTGTAACGACACTGGTGACGAGAAGTAGTGTTTTTATGCTAAGAAGAAGAAACGAATGGCTGAGCGCAAACAAAGCAGCGACTCCCAACACAAAGACAGGCGCGCATCCACAAAAGATAATGTTATGCATCCGGCAGAATGGTGACGGTGTGGTGTGCTACAAATTGCTTCCGCGTTGTGTAATTATCACTGCTGACAATTGTTGTGAAGAACTAAGACGTCTTGCAGACGCAATACAAGGACAACTACCACGAAGACTGCGTAAAGGATGCTACTGCTCGTCAACGCCCGCCTGCAGTGTGCTAGATTGACAAAAACACACTGTACAGGAGTTGAGTTGGGAAGTCATTCCGCACCCACCTTACTGCTTGATGTTGCGACCTCAGATTTTGAACTTTCTCGCTCTCTATCGAGTTAACTTCCAGGAACTTCCTTTCCAAAAGAAAATCAGTCCCGAACATGTCTCGACGAATTATTCGCCTCAGAACCAGGTGATTTACAGGGTTGCGTGATCTAAAAGTCCTCCACCCAAGACAGCTGCACTCGTGGGCTCCGCCAAAGATGATTTGCTGCTCCGAAAATCTGGAGCTTACAAAATTCCATGTGAATGTGGCCTTTCTTACATCGGACAAACACCTCGCACTGTCCAAGAAAGATGTACAGAACGCCGGAGGTATACACGGCTTTTACAACCTAACAAGTCGGCAATGGCAGAGCACTGTATTGATAATGGTCACAGTATGTCGTATGACAACGTCGAAATTTTGGCAACTACATCATCCTTTTGGGACTCGATAGTGAGGGAGGCAATTGAAATTCGCTTGACGACGAATTTAATAAATAGAGATAGTGGCTTCAATCTTGATAAATCATGTAATCCGGCACTTGCTGTAATAAACTCACAAAGACGTCGTCACAGAGCAGCTCACAATGATACATTGATATGCCAACACAGATCGACTGCGGAGTCATAAATACAACTCGATCATTATGCACGTCTCTGCCGCCGACCAACGTCTCTGGCGCATTTGCATCCGTGGCCGCATGCGCAGTCGCTCGGTACACGAGTATAAAGGGACGAAGCGAGCACTGGAGCGGCAGTCTTGCGGCTCACTCTGAAGATGGCTGAACGTTATACGGCCGAAATATTAGAAGAAGAAGGAGATTTCTTGCGGCTGCACACCCGAAACTTAATGGAACAATCCAGGTTCTGTGTACAGCATCATGATGGTCCCATCCGTGTTTGGCGACACCGCGGTGAACGCACATTGCAAGCGTGTATTCGTCATCGCCATACTGGCGTATCACCCGGCGTGATGGTATGAGTAGCATTGGTTACACGTCTCGGTCACCTCTTGTTCGCATTGACGGCACTTTGAACAGTGGACGCTACATTTCAGATGTGTTACGACACGTGGCTCTACCCTTCATTCGATCCCTGCGAAACCCTACATTTCAGCAGGATAATGCACGACCGCATGTTGCAGGTCATATACTGGCCTTTCTGGATACAGAAAATGTTCGACTGCTGCCCTGGCCAGCACATTCTGCAGATCTCTCGCCAATTGAAAACGTCTGATCAACGGTGACCGAGCAACTGGCTCGTCACAATACGCCAGTCACTACTCTTGATGAACTGTGGTATCGTGTTGAAGCTGCATGGGCCGCTGTACCTGTACACGCCATCCAAGCTCTGTTTGACTCAATGCCCAAGCGAATGAAGGCCGTTATTACGGCCAGAGGTGGTTGGTTGTTGTGGGTACTGATTTCTCAGGATCTATGCACCCAAATTGCGTGACAGTGTAATCACGTAGGCCTATCAGTTCTAATATAATATATTTGTCGAATGAATACCCGTTTATCCTCTGCATTTCTTCTTGGTGTAGCAATTTTAAAGGCCAATAGTGTAGTATGCACAATGCAGTGTGTTTTCATTGGTTTGCAGCCTGGAGCCCAGTTTACATTAATTAGTTGAGAATTTAAGGCACGAACACACCCCACACAGATAAATTATTCTCTCTGTCTCTCTCTCTCTCTTCTCAGCTATCACAGGCCCTGTAGACCACGCGCTGCATCAACGATCTGCTTCAAATATTCAAAATATTAAAAAGTAAAGGAGCGTTTAATTAAATCATAATAGCAGATACTACGAAGTGAAGCCTAAAGGAGGGATGAAACATGACACCATGCTAATGATACCGATTATTTGCATTGAAAGTATATTGATCTAATTGATTCGTTCAAATAACCTTTGTATACTTAGTGCAGTATCCCAAACGTTGGTAAGAGCTTTTCGATCATGTGTCACGTAAGATGGTCATCTTATTTAATTATTCTGCATTCATTATCACGATTTCACTCATTTTTCCCTACAGCAGTAACTTCATGCGGTGATACTTGTTTTCTCACAGAATATGACGAAATTACTCAGTTATCTTCTGGGTAAACATAAGCGTTCAATAATCATGCACACGCCCTCGAAGGCTCCAGCATTCTTGATCATTTTGAGCACACAGGACCTGCAGTCATCTTCGTTGGACCGACATTTTGAACCCTTTATCTTTCTTGATATCGTGATGTGTTAATGTTCAAACTTCTGATCCACATTCAGGCTTTTTCTCCACACAATAACCATGACCAACAATAAGTTTTTATCATATTTCAGCCGCCTTTTCGACTGAATTTGAAGTGAAACCAGATAATTTTTATCCTGTTGAAGTTGAGGGCCTCTGCTTAAGGGCAGGCGGAGTTCTAGAAGTCTGGATCCAGCTTTCCTGAGATCACGCAGACTACACATTTGCAGTAACATTTGCTCTTATTTGACTACTATCTTCGTTGTTGACGTCAGAAGTAGATAAATTTGATCTTAAAAATTTGATGTTCTGTCACGGCTAGATTCCACTGATTCTGATTGTGCTGAATTTAAATTGTAGACAGTTAACTGGCGAACATTTTTCGTGAAGTGAACACACCGGAAGTACAAACATTTCTCCGTTTCGTAACGATTTTTTCTGGGTTGGTTATTAGTCTTCCATTACGTATTAACTTCCACTGCAACAGGGACGTCATATTTTAACTAGCCAGTTTGCGGGAAATGGAAACTGCTCTCGTGGTGCAGAGTGAAGAGCGACGGTGGACCGCTGGTTGCTGGGCACTCTATTCGCTAACGGCTCGAACGCGGCTGTTTGCAAAATACGGTTTGCTGCCAATAACGGCTATTATCCACGCTGCTCGTCATCATCGACCCATCGTGCAGAGCTTTAAGTACGTGGTATGCAGGAGAGGGACTCAGCTATAAAATTTAATGAGCCAGTTGTGTGGATTATGGTGTTTATGAGCTGCTCCTGCCGCACATCTTCACTTAACGTTTACAGCCGCTGCTGACGTGAGTGACGGACGCCATGACGTAAAAGTGTCAAGGGTTATAATGGCTGAGCTGTTAGCATTCTTCACGTCAGTATGTTGTGGAAACGGGCAAACGTTTATATTAATGGCGGTCGTATGCATAGCTGGCATGAATCTAAATTTCTTTCCACTTCGAACCGCTCTCTGTAATACAGTATTCGATTTCCAGTACGGAAACAAATACGTGTAATGCTGTCTTATAGGTAGAGTGATATAGCGCTATTCTTAAAACCTGAGATTCTGGGAACTAGTTAACTGTAACCGGTACTTTTTGGGATCCGTTCATTGTTACTCGTTCATCATTTCTTTTACAAATTTTGTTTTGCTGTGTGGGTCACACAGAAAACTAGAAGTATTGTACCCAATAAATATTCATCACTCATGATCTGATTTTAAAAACTGAAACATTCGGACAAAAGAGATACCAATATTCGAAATTCAAACTGAAATATTGATTGACTTGAGCTAGTACGACTTATACACCTTCAAAGGATTGAAAGGGCTGTTTACTGTGCTTCAGAAGCTGGAAAGTGAAGATCGTTTTGGGAACTGTTTTGATAAAATCATTTAATTTCATCTTCAACTTTTATCGTTTAAAACTCGTAGATCTTATATACACAAACTTAAACTTTGCTGTTGATGAAAATTACACTGCAAAACGCAATTGAAGGGTCACTTTTTCGCAACCCTGTAACTTTCTCCCCCTGCAGCACAGAAGTTTGACATTTGGTTGAAAGGAGCTTGCAGCCTTCCACTGTAATGGCGCAAGAGCGTGGTGCCTTGGGGCGTCACCACGGACTCGACGATTCTTCAAGTTGCAAGTTGTCGGAGATTTTAAAAAATCAGCCACAGCTGAGAAGATCATGTGTGATGTAAGGTGGATTAATGATGTCACATTGGCATCCAGTTCCACCAAAATTCTGTCCACCGCCAGTGTTGACGTGCCACACGATGGGACATTCGTCACTCTCTCTCATAGCCATTTCTTCACCCCTTTTTTTGACGCCTCTGCGATGGAGGTCAAAACGCGACTCCCAGTCTTAGAATCACGCGATTTACCAGGTGATCAAAAAGTCAGTATAAATTTGAAAACTGAATAAATCATGAAATAATGTAGATAGACAGGTACAAATTGACACACATGCTTGGAATGACATGGGGTTTTATTAGAACAGAAAAAAAAGAAACAGTTCACAAAAATGTTCCACAGATGGCGCTTCATCTGATCAGAATAGCAATAATTAGCATAACAAAGTAAGACAAAGCAAAGATGATGTTCTTTACACGAAATGCTCAATATGTCCACCATCATTCCTCAACAATAGCTGTAGTCGAGGATTAATGTTGTGAACAGCACTGTAAAGCATGTCCGGAGTTATGGTGAGGCATTGGCGTCGGATGTTGTCTTTCAGCATCCCTAGAGATGTCGGTCGATCCCGATACACTTGCGACTTCAGGTAACCCCAAAGCCAATAATCGCCAGGCCTGGTGACCTGGGAGGCCAAGCATGACGAAAGTGGCGGCTGAGCACACGATCATCACCAAACGACGCGCGCAAGAGATCTTTCACGCGTCTAGCAATATGGGGAGGAGCGCCATCCTGCATAAACATCGTACGTTCCAACAGGTGTTTATCAGCCAGGCTGGGGATGATGCGATTCTGTAACATATCGGCGTACCTCTCACCCGTCACGGTAGTAGTTACAAAACCAGAATCACGCATTTCCTCGAAGAAAAAAGGCCCGATAACGGTAGATGTGGTAAGTCCAACCCATACTGTGACTTTCTCGCCGTGCAATGGAGTTTCCAAGACAGTTCTAGGATTTTCGGTAGCCCAAATTCTGCAGTTGTGGGCGTTGACAGAGCCTCGGAGCGTGAAATGAGCTTCGTCAGTCCACAACACGTTACTCAACCAATCGTCATCTTCCGCCATCTTTTGAAACGCCCACACCGCAAATGCCCTCCGCTTCACTAAATCGCCATGCAACAGTTCATGATGCCCACGGATTTTGTACGGATAGCATCGGAGGGTGCGCGTAAGTGGCAACCAAACAGTAGTGTATGGAATGCCGGTGCGACGTGCAACTGCACGAGCGCTGACTTCCCCGTGCATGGACGAACCCGCTACAGTCTCCATTTCGTCCTGAACTGTCTCAGAAGCATTACGCCTTGTGTTCGGTCGGCCACTACGGGGTCTATCGCCTAAACAACCCGTGGCTTCGAACTTCGAAATCACTCTCGCCACAGCTGCATTTGTCAACGGACCTTTGCCCGTTCGAAACCTATGGCGATAGGATCGTAACGCTAAACTAGCACATTCCCCATTCTGATAATACAGCTTCACTAAAAGCGGCTTTTCAGTTAACGTTAACATGCTGCGACTGCTGGCGCATCTGATTTTCTCTCTTATTACAGCTCCTGTTATAGACGATTGTCATGCGCAGTCACTGACGTTTTGCTGTCCAGCGCCGTCTGTCGGACATTTTGTGAACTTTGTTTTTTCGGTTCTAATAAAACGCCATGTCATTCCAAGCACGTGTGTCAATTTTCACCTCTCTATCTACATTAATCCGTGGTTTATTAAGTTTTCAAATTTATACTGACTTTTTGATCACCCGGTAGTTGTCAGTGGCCGAAAAAACATTTCAGGCACACTGCCGCTCAGTATCGATATGCAAAGGTTTTAGGGGTGGCATAAAGGGCGTCAATGAAACCACCCCCTTCCTTGGGGCTTTGATTCCCTCACAGTTAGCTGTCGAAAACGACCGTTCTCAGTGTGATGAGCAACAGTACGACGTCCTTCACTAACTTTGAGACTGCTGACAAAACTCAGACAATTCAACACTCCTTATACTACATCATGAGGCTGCAACCCCGCTGGACATGATCGTACCAATCAAAAATGTGTAGTGTAACCACAATTTTTGTCCTGGTGCACAGGATCGCACTAGGGATCGTTCAAAACCGTTTGACGGAATTTGAACTTGATACCAAGCAACAAAGGGTGTTTAAACTTTTTAGTCCACCTATTTCGCGATCTCTTGTGGTGAGATCAGAAGGAGGCAGAGTGTGTGCGATGCTGACACATATGTAGGACGTAGAAATTATGATACATCCAGAGATGGAGAAGACAGGTCCGGTAACGATTAAGAGTCTAGTGCTACAAGCGTGTAGCCTCTCACCTATTGCATGTACTCGGACGATATTATTAAACCGTGGAAACGCGAGGGTGAACACGGTGTCAGATTAATGCCACACGCATAAATATTATGCTCCTGGCTGAGGATGACGTAATTAGGAGACTAACATCCTGCTTACAATACATCACCCAAATGAAATACGTAAGAACTACAAAATTTCAACAAAAAACCAGATTATTGGCCTATCAATGGAAATTTCCAATAAGCTCCAAAACAGATAAGAGATAGAAAAGATTAATATGATTTTAGCAAACTCCTGAAGCATCCAAGGAAGGTCCCAGAACTAGTATCGCTTATTGAAGGTTATAATGGGCAGATAGCATTGGGAACAGAATGCTAGTTGAAGCCAGACGTCAATGACAACGAAATCCTAAGTTCAGACTGGAATGTTTATCGTAAGGATAGGTTAGTCGCCAATGTAGCGGCATGTGTATTCCAGTAAAAAATTCGATAAAATCTGACGATCTTATCACGGATTCCGAATGTGAATTAATCTGGGTGAAACTGAGTATCAAAGAACGGTCGAAAATGGTGATCGGATGCTTTTATAGACTACCTGGGTCGGGATCTGTAGTTCTAGAGAGTTTCAGACAGAGCTTGCAGAATATCGTTAGTAATTTTCCTGATCATGTCGTTGTAATAGAGGGATGACTTCAACTTGCCACGTATGGATTGAGAGTGTTGTGGCATCAAAACTGGTGCCAGAGATAGGGGTTCATGTGGCATTGTTGAGGATGTCTTGTTCGAAAATTACCTTGAGCAGATAGTTACACAACCAAATCGTGAGGGCAACATCTTAGACCTGTTGGCAACAAACACACCTGAACTTATCGAATCAGTTAACGTAGGGGAAGGTATCAGTGATCATAAGGCTGAGACAGAATCTATGGCGACGGGTTCTACAAGTAATGTTAAGAAAGGTAGGAAGATATACTTTCTCAGTAAGGGTGACAGGATACGAATTTCAGAATACCTCAGCAGTCAGTCTTAAATATTCGGTGATGAGGACGAAGATATGGAGAACAAATGGAAGAAATTCAAAGGCATCGTTCAATACGCCCTAGAGAAGCATGTTCCAAGTAAAATTTTAAGGGATGGGAAACATCCACCATGGTTTGATAACTACGTAATCAAAGAGCACTTCGTCTCAGATACAAGAGAAGTAAAAACCTAGCGGACAAACAAAAACTGAACGAAGCGAAAGTGAGTCTAAGGAGAGCAACGAGAAAAGCGTTCAATGATTTCGAATGTAAGACGTTGTCAACCGACCTGAGTAAAAACCCTAAGGGATGTTGGTTGTATGTAAAATCAGTAAGTGGGTCAAAATCATCTGTTCCTTCTCTCAGCGACCACACCGGAACCGAAACGGAAGATAACAGAGAGAAAGCCGTTGTAGCGGGGCTTTGAATTTCGCCACGCTACACTCGTTCCCTCAGATAAAAATATCCCGTCGCAGCGGTATGAGCGCTCGACGGCAGAGAGAAAATACTAAAATTGTTAACTCTTTTTTGTTTTTTTATTCCGTTTCAATTGTCTCTTGTTAGCGGTAGCTTAAGGCAGGCGTGATCGGATGCTGACGTAAAAACTTAATGGCTAATCTTGTTCTGATTGTAATGTGTAGACATTGTGGAAGTTATTAAGAAATTCGGTGGATGGAAGTAGCAAAGTGAATTAAATTGCATACAGTATCAAGATGATTTTAATTGGTATAAATTAGTGATCCCTGGACTGTTACAAGATTTCGGAGCAGATTTTTTCACGCTGAAATGAAGGAGATTTTTGAAGACGTGGACGCCGCGCGAAAGAAGACATGTTAACCTGGTAAAGAATGAACTCTAAGCTACGCCATTTCCCCCTGTCAGTTACATTTGTTATTCTCTGTTATTTTTCAAAATTTTTTGTAGTGGAAATTGGTTTAACTTTTGCTCAAAAACGCCACAAGGACCACCCCAACAATAGCTTTTTCGAATAACGAAGTCCGATAGCTTTTCCGTAATACAAAGTCCGATAGCTTTTCCGTAATACAAAGTCCGATCTGCATTTCTTTCATTCTTTCCCTTTTTCACGGTCTCTCTTCTCTCTCCCATTTTTTTTATTAACCGATACAACTGGCTCCCGCGACAAGACGCAATCTTCGGATGTGACGTTTTTGAGCAAATTTGAAACTTTAATTTGTATTTTTTCCCAACAGAGAATATCAAAAAATCCTGAACTTTAAAGGGTAACTAAAACACCAACTTTCTTGTACCTAAGCAAATGATTATACAACAATATTGTAAAGAATTTTTGTAACTAATTCAATCTGTTTTTCTTTGCATGGCATATGTTGATGCAAAACTGTTATTTTGAGGACTTTTGGTGATTATCCGATGGAGATGTATTAAGAAAATCCATATTTTGACGAATACGATTTACGCAGAAGTGTTTGACCAGCCGCTGCAGGACAGAAAATTTAATGGTGAGTCACACAATTATGTTTCATTCAAGCATTCAATAGCCAACTGCAGAATCCATTTTTCCCTTTCCACACATCCTGTAGTTTTCCTCTAGATTTTTCCAAAATTCTCTATCTCTATTGTAGTTTGTGGTAATTATAGTATTGTTGTAGCATATGAAGATCGTGAATTTGACAGCCAAACAGTCATTTGTTACGAAAAATTTTGTCCGCCCTGCTGCAGCTTTCTCAATCATTGTTTGCAATAGAGCAATCATTTACACTGACGAGAAAATATTTCAACCTAAATTTGAGTCAAATTTTTATTAATCAGACTTATATTATTCCCTTTTTGACTTACGATTATACATTCTATTACAATGGAACGCGGTAAGGTAGAGATAGTTTCGGCAGATGAGTTAAGTGAAGTAGATTCATCTTTCAACCAACAAGAAAGTCCGCGTTTCCCTCCATGGACCAGTTCACAGATCAATGCAATGATTGTGCCTCAAACTCGCAACATTTGTGATAATACACAGATGGCGACTTTAAATGACGAAATGTGGAATGGACGCGAGACTAGACCGTCAGCGCCATTGTTAACATCCATGTCAGAACCGAATATGAGACAAATTCAGCAATGTGACACAAATCGGACACAGGAAACTGACAAACTGGACCGACTATTAGAGTTATTTGCAGACATGAAACGAGACGTTAGTCAGAAAATTGAAGCAAAACTGGACGCACTTGGTCAGGACTTTAAACAAAGGCTAGATAAAAGCGACGAAAAATCTGACGTATTAAACCGTACTATGACCGAAAATTTTGAACGAACGACAAAACAGATGACAGAATTAAATAACACCACTCAAAAGCTCAGCCAGAGATTTGAAACTTTGTCCAACCGAGTCACTAAACAGGAAGAAACTTTGGTTACATTCACACACGAAACAAAAAACAATATCACCCGATGTGAGAATCAGTTAACTCAAATAGTTAATGTGCAGCAGGAAGTGAACACTCGTGTGGAAGAGTTAGCTCAGGCCCACACTTCAGCTAGCTCCACCCAAGAAAAGCTGACTGAAGAAGTGGGAAATATTACCCAACAACTTACAATGGTAGTTCTTGAACAAACCCACCTCAAAGAAAAGATAGAAAAACTAGAAGATCGAGCGGACCTCGCGTCACTAAACAACGACACCAACATGGCCGAAAGAATTGTACATGAATGTAAATTGTGTGACGACTACCTGGACAAAAAACTTGAAACAATTACACAGGACATACTTTCAAAAACAAAGACACATGTTAAAGACGAGACAAAACACATACAAGACGAAGTGACAAAATTACGAGACAATGCTGTGCCGTGTTTGGCGATAGGTGCAAACGCATCGTCAGGAAACGACAAAACAGCTAAAACCATGGCTAATGACACAGACAGAACACCACCTATTGTGGAATCACTTATTTCAAATCAAAATTACAATGTGCCGCTTTCTTTTCCACCGAACGAGCAATATTACGTTACCACACCTAGAGTAGCAAGTGACCTAAATCACATCAATACAGTTATCCCAACCGGCATGGCCGATGACACGTTTGTAAGACATGGGTATTTCCAGACATTTTCCAGTGAGGACAAGCACAAAGTCCACCCTATTGTGTTTATTAGATCATTTGACGGTGTTTTTCCACGTAGTTGGTCAGAAGTCGATAAAATCAGATACGTCACCAATCTCATGAGAGGACGAGCAGCTAAGTGGGGTGCCGCTATGAAACGGCGGTGCCTTACGTTTGAACAGTTCGAACAAGCCTTCTTGGACGAATTCTGGTCCGAGAATGAGCAACAGAGTCTAAGGAGAGAAGTGTGCAACCCCGAGACCTATGACCCTAAAAAAGAGACATTAAGACAATACTTTGAGAGGTACTTAGACAAGACACTGTACTGGTCCAAACCAGCCGACTTGTCAGCGATAATTGACACTTTAAAGAGCCACTTACCCTTTCCATACCGAGACAGATTAATAGGAGTACCGGAGAATGACGTTAAGACTTTCTTAAACTTCTTAGATCAAACGGACGTAGTTTACAGAGGCGATTCACGCCATTCAAATTTTATTCATATTAGTAACCAAAACCAGCACCCACCCCAAAGGAACCGTAGTGACGGTGGTTGGTGGAACCATCCGTCCGCGCCGCGACACAATACGATGCCTGCGCGCGAAACATACTCAAATGGAAATGTGTATGACGGTAGGAACAACCGCAGAAATTCGTGGAATAATAATAACAACAATAATTATCACCCATATCAAAATGGTAACTACAAGCAAAATGAAAATTACAGACAGTACAACAACAACAACAATAGGAGACGTGAGAATAACCGGTACAACTCGGGCTACTTTGACAGGAACATGACATATAACAGACATAATTACCACCAAAACAATACCAATCCCAACAATCACCGACAGAATATGTGGAACACACAAAATTCACGCATGACAAATCATAACCCTCCACGGAATCCGCCCCCGTTCCCCAGTACAGTTTTGCACTCCCCGCCACGAAGTAGCAATAACAATTGCGGCGCGCCATCAGCTGACGCGTGGGCGCCAACCGGCCGGAATGTAAACATAGTGGAGCTGGTCAATGAACCCGGCCAAACACAGCAGACGACGGAAAACAGTCGACGACCGAGCTAAGCGCTCGTGCTACGGTCGTGGGGTGTTGTAAGAGCGCAACGGCTGAGACGGTTTGTTTCCTCAGGTACGACGACAAAATGACAGCTATTATATTCAGGTCCTTTCAGAATAGCAAGCATACCTCACCCAGGTTGTTACTCCCTAGAATACCCGTTATTTCACAAGCCGAGGGGGCTGCATCCCCACAGACATTTGAAACCCTTTGTGCACTAAAACAACATAATATAATGATAACTAAGTTGAACATGAGCAAGTTGCTGTGAAAACGAGATCATAAATATTTATATTGAATACACGAACATTAAGTTATACAGCCTAAGAACACAAACATTCATTTATGGAAATTATATACTGCAGTTACACTTGCACACATAATTATGAAGAGAAGGTAAACCCAGGTGAGTACACTTACTAAATGAGAAAAGATATTCATGTAGGAATGAGATCTACGCAGCTTACATTTATTGTTAATTGTAAATTATAAGGTGAACCAACAGTTAGTTATTTCAAGGCACTATAATGACAGGAGATAATAGCTATTGACATCAGTAATGACATAGGTATGTAGCAGAATGAATGAGGACGTAAGAATGAATGATCAGTATGAATGAGTTAATATTTAGGTTAATATAAGAAGGTAAGTTACTGTGAAGTAGTTGATGGAGACAAGAGATTATTTGAGGGAAATATTATTGGAGTTTTATGAGAATGGAAGTGCCAAATGGCCCCACGTATGTGATATATTAATGTTTGATGAGGAATATGTTTAATGTATAAGGATATATATATATTATGATGAATATGTGAGTAAGGAATGAGTGAGAATGTTTTGGTAATATTGTGCTACATGGAGAAGTGAGTAAACAGTCTACATCTTTAAGATTACATAAGAATTTCAGTTTGAAAGAAAACATTTGTGATGAGTTAGAACACGTGAGTACAAGACGTTAAAAGTGAATCTATTTACAGTGCCCTTGAAAATGAACGAATGTAAGAAAAGCCGAGTGAACATAATGGTGATTACAGCTGTTGAAAGAAGTGTAATAAGAATATAACTTGGAAACACATTAGCTTTAATTTATTTCAGAAGTGTAACTTAGTAACCTTTCGTTAAGTTTTGTTAAGCCATTGTGTGGAAGAAAACATTTATAGTTCGTGTTCAGACAGGAGAATGATATTTTAAGGAACTTAAGTTGAAATATAGTTCTTACACATGACAGAAAACTCTGAGGAAGCAAAAGATAGGAGAGTTATTAAGGCCGTTTTGCGACTCGTACAACACCTCCACTTAAGCGAACAGATGACAAAATTACATCTACGTTGAAGAATGACAAAATTACATCTACGTTGAAGACATTTGACTTTTCAGGCTATGCAAGGTAAGTGCAAAGGAGCAGTGACCATCCATGCAGCCGACGTCGAGCAACGGACAGTGAGAAAAAGACATTTTACTGTCAATTATAATAATATGTTCTTTATTTATGATTTATAGATAGAAATGATATATATATATATATATATATATATATATATATATATATATACTACATACATGATGTTTAACCTTCACTAAAGTAGAAGAAAGTTCATGGTTGAACTCTTGAGAGGAAATTTGATATGTTATCATATAATACACATTATGAGAGAGACAATCTCTGAGATACATTTTCCATTTGTATAGACGGTATCCACAAGAAGTGGAGATATTGAGGATGTACTGAACAGATATGCGATTCACTCATGCAAGGATTTGTTAAGGTATAATACGCTAAGTCATATGAACAATCACAACACAAACCGAGAAACTGTCATGATGTTACCCTACACAGACTTGACGTAAGGACACTTACATTTATCCATGATTTGGTAAATTGTAAGCACCCCCTTTCACACACCCCTTGAAGGTGATGCAAACATTATAACGTATTGTGTACTCTTTTTATGTATTAGCAGTAGGATTTGGCAGTTTTTAGGTAGTGAATAGTTTCTTCCAGTCTATCTTTCTTTCCTTCTCCATTATCCTACCACCTCCTGCAGCTGGGTATTGTTTGTTTATGGAATGTAAGAATATATTGTGTGACAGTAAACTTCCAGGTATGTATAAAAAGACATGAAGAAAACTGAGTATGGCATTACAAGCCTGGTCAACCACTAGCCAAGGTTTGGAATAAAAAAAAAAAAAAAAAAAGAGAAATTATAAATGAAGGAAAGCCCGTGCTTTAAACATTAAGTCTTATATCCCTTGGCACGTCAAAACCTTAATAAAGAAAATCAAAATGACCATAAACCCCAATAAAAGAAAGCCAATGGGACTTAGTATAATTTTTTTTTAGTGTAAATATTTCACGTGTATATTCTTGTAAATTTATATGTATTTGTATATGTGTTAAAACTTTGCATATTGTCAACATATTTTGAAACGTGACCACGAAATGTAAGCTTTCATAATTATCGATGTAAACATGCTTGGACAAAGTGAACTGTTAAAATGTAAATGTGGCAAAAAGTGTTGCAAACTGTGTTAAACTGTGAACGTTATAAACGACGAATTTTGTGTTGTTTGTGAAACTTATGTTGCATAAACAAAATAACTGTTTGTAAATCGATATAAACTGCGATTTACTTCGACGATAATGAGGATTTTCAAACTGCAAATGAACGTTTGTTGGCAAGTGTAAACAATGTGGTGAAACACCTACCTTTGCGAACATCGACGCCGTTGTTCCTGGCCGGCCTTCAGATGCTTGGAGAAAATAAACTCAGCACCTGTCGTAGGCGATGTGGAGGCTAAAAACTACATCGACCAAATATGCCCCGGGAACAATAGTCACGAAAACGCACAAGGACCTGGAGTGTTGTGTCGTAACAGAAGACATGGACTTTGCTTCAGATCACGCACACGCTCAATCTTATGGTGTCACCGAACTTAACACGCCATTTATGCTGGAATAACAACTTGTAATGAACACTATGTGAGAGCGAATACTGTTGAAGACTGTCATAACACAGCGATTTTGAAACTGCCGCACGCGAAATTCAGTGATGCTACTGCGCATGCGCAAAGACTACGTGCTGCCAGAGGTGAATTGGGAAACCAACGCTGGAAGCGCACAACATTAACTGCGCTGGTGCGCAGCTTGCTCAAACACACACTATGTAAACATATATATATTAATTGTCTAAAAAGAATCAAAACTGTAACAAGTGTATGTAGTATATAGATTTAGAAACCAAGTATTGGCAAAGATAATCCTCTAAGTATGCACGTGGCGTTTCCTGGGAAAATATGTATAATAGACATTTAGGTATATCTATTCTATTGTTTGCTAGCCTGCCACGCTAAATGTTTTAGCGTGACAGTCGAGGGGGCGATGTAGCGGGGCTTTGAATTTCGCCGCGCTACACTCGTTCCCTCAGATAAAAATATCCCGTCGCAGCGGTATGAGCGCTCGACGGCAGAGAGAAAATACTAAAATTGTTAACTCTTTTTTGTTTTTTTATTCCGTTTCAATTGTCTCTTGTTAGCGGTAGCTTAAGGCAGGCGTGACCGGATGCTGACGTAAAAACTTAATGGCTAATCTTGTTCTGATTGTAATGTGTAGACATTGTGGAAGTTATTAAGAAATTCGGTGGATGGAAGTAGCAAAGTGAATTAAATTGCATACAGTATCAAGATGATTTTAATTGGTATAAATTAGTGATCCCTGGACTGTTACAAGATTTCGGAGCAGATTTTTTCACGCTGAAATGAAGGAGAGTTTTGAAGACGTGGACGCCGCCCGAAAGAAGACATGTTAACCTGGTAAAGAATGAACTCTAAGCTACGCCATTTCCCCCTGTCAGTTACATTTGTTATTCTCTGTTATTTTTCAAAATTTTTTGTAGTGGAAATTGGTTTAACTTTTGCTCAAAAACGCCACAAGGACCACCCCAACAATAGCTTTTTCGAATAACGAAGTCCGATAGCTTTTCCGTAATACAAAGTCCGATCTGCATTTCTTTCATTCTTTCCCTTTTTTCATGGTCATTAACGATTTTGAAACAATACACCGTAATACTGAATTCGATCTTTCGAAATTGTTTCACCGCGGAAGATGGTAACACTGTCCCTCCTCTCAATGGTCTTGCGAACGTCGAAATGGCAGATACTGAGATAACCAATTGCGGAATTGAAAAACAGCTGCAATTGCTCAGTAGTGGAAAGGCTTCAGGACCAGCTGAGATATCTATAACATTCTATAAAGATTATGCGAAAGAACTTGCTCTCCTTCTAGCAGAAGTTTATCGTAGATCGCTTGAGTAACCACTGGAAAAAAGCGCAGGTCATTCCCGTTTTTAAGAAAGGCCGTAAGACAGATCGACACAATTACAGACCTATATCGTTGACGTCAATCTGTTGTAGAATTATGGAACATGTTTTATGCTCAAGAACTATGACGTTCTAGGAAAATGAACATCTTCTCTATAAAAAAGGACATGGATTCCTCAAATAGAGATCCTTCGAAACTTAGCTCGCTCAGTTCCTCCATGAGATCCACAGTGCAGTGGAGAACGGCGCTCAGATTGATGCCGTGTTTCTTGATTTCAGTAAGGCTCTTGTCACCGTACAGCATTGCCGTTTATTGAAAAAAATACGAGTTTACGAAGTATCGGACCAGGCCTGCGATTGGATTCCACACTTTCTTGCAGATAGAACTCAACACGTCGCTCTTAACGTAACTAAATCGACAGATGTAAAGGTAATATCCGGATTACCACAGGGAAGTGTGACAGGATCGTCGCAGTTCACAATATATATAAATGATCTAGTAGAAAGCGTCGGATGCTCTTTAAGGCTATTCGCAGATGATGCAGTTGTTTATAGCAAAGTAGCAACGCCAGAAGAAAGTAAGAATTTTCAGAACGACCTGCAGAGAATTGATGAATGGTGCAGTGGATCCTGAACGTAAATAGATCTAACATATTGCGCATTCATAGGAAAAGAAATCCATTTCTGTAAAGCTACACTATTGATGACAAACAGCTGAAGACAGCATCTGCCGTAAAATATCTAGGTGTAACTATCCAGAGCGACTGTAAGTGGAATGACCTCATAAAACAGATAGTAGGAAAAGCAGACACAAGACTCTGATTCATCGGAAGAATCTTAAGGAAATGTAACTCATCCACGAAATAAGTGACTTACAAGGCGCTTGTTCGCCCGATTCTTGAGTATTGTTCATCTATCTGAGATCCCTATCAGGTAGGACTGATAGACGAGATAGAGAAGATCCAACGAAGAACTGCGCGTTTCGTCAAGGGATCTTTTAGCTGGCGAGAGAGCGTTGCGGATATGCTAAACAAACTAGTTAGAGAAGATCCAACGAAGAACTGCGCGTTTTGTCACGGGATCTTTTAGCTGGCGAGAGAGCGTTACGGATGTTCTAAACAAACTCCACTGGCAGACGTTACAAGGTAAACGCTGTGCATTACGTAGAGATTTACTGCTGAAATTTCGGAACAGCACTTTTTCAGAGGAGTCAGACAGCATATTACTCCCCCCCTCATACATCTCGCGTATTGACCACAAGGAGAAAATTAGAGAAATCAGAGCCAATACAGTGGTTTACCGCCAATCATTCTTCCCACTCACTATTCGCGAGTGGAACAGGGTTGGAGGGATCAGATAGTGGTACCGAAAGTACCCTCCGCCACACACCATTAATTGGCTTGCGGGGTATGATGAAGACGTAGATGAACAAATAATAGAATAAATGTCATATTTTCAGTTAATAGGCTGCGTATTTGCTGTGGGTTTCAAAATTACTTAAGTTTCAGATGATATGTCACATAACAGACAGGAGATCGGGTGACAAGACAGGAAAAGAGGCAAAGCTAAAGGTTTACATATTAAAGGGTTCTCAGGTTCTAATATACGGAATGATGTGTGGACGTTAACTAAGAAAGGAAATGAAAAATACTGTCGGCTGAAATGAACTATGAACTTTTTAAGGAAAGTTAAGGAATGTACTCTCAGAGATCAAACATAAAACTATATTATGACGAAGAGCTTCATATACAGTGCGTAAGTGAAAGAAACAGAGCAAGCGTGCATAAAATAGAAATAAAGTACCAACAGAAGGGAGGAAGCAGATTATTTAGTTGAACAAGTAACAAATTATAAACCAACTGAAAAGAAAGACGTAGGGCAAGCAAATAACACATGGCTTTTGTGAAGACAGAACAGTGTACACCATGATGAGATGAAAGCGCGGAAGGCTATACGGGTTTCTAATGTCCAGGCATTTCCCGTAGCCCGTGGTGTTTCCTACCGATAGCTTTGTTAGAACATAGCAAGAGTGAGCAGCTCCTCAAGCCTCCTACCAGAGACTAAACAAAATATATGTGAGCATTGGCCCCTAACTTTTATAGTTAATAAACTTTTGGGTAGTATAGCTATGGAGCCTCCAGAATATTTCGTTTTTTTTTTGGTGAAGTCACGTAAGAAGGTCAGTAACCTGCTCACGAAGTCACAACCTACTCCTCCTTTCCATGTCATCATCATGCCCCTCCCCTGTTCTATGTCACGTCCCCTCTCTTGGAAACAGACCAGTCAGAGAGCCTTTTGAATGAAATTTCCGCCATTTGACTGTAAGTTTAATGTTTATTCATTAATTTCACTCTTCCGCGAATTCGACTTTAAAGCTATTATCAAATGCATCGGTTCAAAAAATGTTTGGACGTGGTTCGTGCCTACCACAACACCGTGTTGGCCACCATTAGCACAGAAAAGTGGTAAACCAAATTTTTTTTTTGCACAGTGTCAGCTGCAGTACCTGTTTCTAATTGACAGTCAGATCTTATAATGCGGCAATGGTATATATGACCACCTATGAGTTATAAGTTTCAACACCGACGTGTCATTCAGACATGTTGGATATTTTGTGACTTCTTTCATCAATGCACTCTATAATTACTATAAAGACAAATTCGCTAGAGTGCAAAATAAGTGAATGCTAAAAAGAACTAAAGCCAAATGGTGGTAAGGAACGTGAGCCTACTAACCATAGTCCCCAATGAAAGAGAAATGAGTCAGAGAGCTCCTAAGCCAATACATCCATAAATAATTCTTCCAATCACAGCCCAGGATTTTAGCGACCAATAACAATTTTTCAACGCCACTTTACTAATTAGAGATCTTCTAAGAAAACATCCATCATTTGCCCTCTCTCAGTCATGGCTCAGCACTTTACCGTCCATTAAAACCAAACAGCCAACCAATACATAGCCCCCTAGAGGCACTATGTTCGAAAGTATCAAAACGATTTGAATTTCGCACCATGTACAACAGCATCGCAACAGTCTTTGGCGCAATGCACAGCAATACTCGATTACTTATCAAAATACTTAAGGTTATTGACAATACGTTTCGAACTTACAGTATTTTCGCATCGATATTACATTGTCTGAGAAGGTTTCTATTACCAATATTAAAGACAGTGATTCTAAACGAATTTCACATGGAAAATATAAATCTGGAAACACAATTTTATTGTCAGGGATTGTTTTTGTGTAATATATATATTCACAGTTCATGACAAACACAGGGACGTTGCCGCATCCAGTAGTGATCGAACGTGACGATTTCTTGTTCAGCAGCAAGTGGGAAGCGAGGCAGACGTCAGTGGGTTATTCCCCACCACAGATCTGTGTTTAAGACCACCTGCAATCGTCCATTACCACGAAGGGCGTCAGCCGGTCGCTGACACTGCAATAAAGTGTCACGCCTCTCAGAGCTATGTTACAACAGTAATGTTAACCGTAACAAATGTCAATCTTAACAAACGTGTGTTTTGGCTGAAAAGTGATTGTCTCTGCCACATTTCCGAGCACAGATGAACTTATAACATCCTATGTTTAAACTGATGGTTCTGAGGGTATATGAAGTGCTTGTTTTTACAAATCAGAGTTTTTCCAGGTATCTAGTACTAATGTAGTAATAAAGAGGTGTTTACAAATTTTCAGAAAATTCAATGTCGTCGTAGATGTCGATATAAACCGAACAACTTTTGTTACATTTTTGGGAAGTTCAATTTTGCCAGAAATAGGACGAAAATTTCGGCAGCCATAAAGGAAGCATTTGAACATAAGTTCGGAATAGAGGTATGAGACCTAGGTATGGATGGGCACCATATTTCTGTTGTGCTATAGCTAACTGCAAATCTATTGAATGGTGGAAAGGTAAAATCATAGTGGCATTTTTCACTGTGCCCATCGTATAGAGGGAGCCAAAGGACCGCATTATTGATTGTTACTTGGGTCTTAAAAAAATTCAAGGTTTTACTAACAAAAAAAAAACAACAAAGAATCACATTGTTTAGCCAGATCTACCTTCAGCGTGAATCCCAGTGCAGCATTTTGACAGCCTTCCAGTACCTTCAGGACCTACAGATCAAATTCAAAGAGACAGTGAAGCAAGTAGAATTGAAAAATGCATTACTACAACTATCCTCTATATCACTGCTCAAGTGAATCATTGCTGCATTAACTAACACAAGCAGACTTAAATGAGTTAGTGCATGTTCAAGGATTAAATAAAGAAACTGCTTGGCTCTTGGCTAGAAGAGTTTAATCTACTCCACCAAAGTACTAAAATCAGTGAGTGTAGGTACGTAGAACATGACTCTATTTCTTATTTTGCAACTGACGAGGCACTGACGTTTTGCAGTGACGCTCCTGGCCTAATGACAGTGCTGAACTTGACCTACAGTTCACAGGAATGGAGATCTTTCTCAAGGGTGTTTTGCTACACAATGGAAACAAAACGTCGAAAGATGCTAAATTAATTACGATACAATGAATACAAATGGAAAACATGTGTGGACTTAAAAATAATTGGAATGATATTGAGAATGCAACAAGGGTATACGAAGTACAGATGCCTTCTGTGTGAGTGGATTAATATTAAAAGAAATTCTCACTAAGTTAAAAGAAATGGCCTAAGCGGAGATACAAAGTGGGCGAAAAGAATGTGCAACGTGAAAGTCTGGTAGCTCCTGAAGACATACTACTTCAAATACTTACGTCAAGTACTGTACTGCCTTATCAGTAAATTTCGTCTCCCTTTCTTCTTCTACTCTGTCTCTCCCTCTCTCTCTCTCTTATTGGACCACTTGAATCAAACATTTTCTGGTCATCTTCTTCAACATTGCCCAGTATCTTTTCATTCGTTCTGATCGTTTTCGTCGTTCCTGATTTGGAAGTTTCCTTTTTATTGTTTGTCGTTTGTTTATTTTCTAACATTCTGCGTGGCGTCTGTTTGTTCTATATCGTGTCTCCCTACCACTTTCGCGCAACGACGCTCTGAGCGTGTATTTTAGGGAATTGACTAGTTTGAACCTGGGACCTGTTGCTGGTAAGGAGACGCCAGACCACACATGACATGTAGAATTCAGAAGAGTTCAATGAGACTAGCGATGATATAACCAAATACTTAATGATTACAGCGTCAGCTCCACTGCACTCCCTGTAAAAGATCTTTATACTAACTAAATTTGGTGAAAGGGGTTCAAGGCTTTCTTATTTTTAGTCAGCTGGTAAAATAAAGTCGAAAAAGCAGTTAAGTTTACCACTGGAAATTTTGTTCTACTCACAAAACATTGTTTATAAATTGCACTATTGTTAAAAGGAAATGTTTTAATACAGGATGGTAAAAACCAACTGCATTCAACAAAAATGTGAACGAATATTCCCTCAATGGGTTTCCAAGTTCTACAATGGATCGAAGGATGACCTATCCCATATCACATCTATAATCTAGGTTGAAATTAAGTTTCACAATAGAGAAAACTATCAAAATGGTCTACAGTGACCCTCAATTATCTTTAATTACTTATGTAACTTGTCGTAAATTACAGTGGCTGATGTGGCTTCTCAATAACTATATAACAGAAAAATCATCGCGTTTCAGATTTTTACTTCAAGTGGCAAATGTGAACACCATGAGCTTTAATTGACGATCGACACTAGTATTACGCAAAAAAGGGGTGTAACGGATCAGACTTCTGCAGTGAAGCTTTATGCACTGTTATGCGGCATCACGTGCATTCATTACCTTGTCAGTGTTCGTCAGGGGGCGGCGGCCGGCGCAGTGCCGCTCACCTCGCCGTCTCGGAAGCAACCCTTTCCTACCTTCTCCTTACTACAATTTACCGAAGTTGGTTTAAAAAACTATCTGGTTGTGTTTTCATCTGACCAATCAGGGTCTCAATGTTAACCTTAAGCTCCGCCTACAAAAATTCTGTCTATCCAATGAAAAACGTTATACTTTTCGTGGTGGGTCAATGTTTTTAAAGTTTGCAACGTAACAAAGACGCAAGAAAGTCTCACGCTAAAACTTGCAGCTGGTGTGGTCCTTTTAGCGTTACCGTAAGATCTATACTGTTCTTCTGGAGGGCTGTATCTTTTAACACGGGCGGGGGGATGGTCCTGATGTAACAGAGATGCGAAAAAGTCTCACGCTAAAACTTGCGGGTGGTGTAGCCCTTTTTGTGTTATCGTAAGATCTATACTGTTCTTCTGGAGGGCTCTAGCTTTTAACATGGGCTGGGGGGTGGTCCTAACGTAACAGAGACGCGAAAAAGTCTCACGCTAAAACTTGCGGGTGGTGTGATCCTAGCGGTTAGCTGGCGACGTGGGTGTCCATCCGTCCCTTATCGTAGTGCCTTCCAGCTTAACACGGTTCTGCTCTCAGCTTCTGTTCTCGTTTCTCCCCTCGGAACTGCGTCTGTCTCACGGTGGGAAGGTATAACATGCATTTAGGCATTCTTGTGTTAGTCTGTGGTATTCCATTTGCTCACTCGTTACTCGTATTGCTTTGGTTAATTTAATATCACGATTTATTCGTAGCTATGTGACATACTACTGGATTTGCTTATCATGTCAGGGTTTTCATGGAAGGTGTTGGATTTGCCTGACACCTTACATATCACCACCCTTCGAACTTAATTTTTGCACTGAAGTTAGGCAATGATTGAATCGTTGTCTAAGTCAGTCAAAAATTATTCTGTTATCTAAATTTTGCTGCCTACTGTTCAGCCACGTTATTCTGGTTCTATGCTAGTTTGTATTACTAATTCATATTTTTATATTCTTCCACATTATTCTCAAAAATGACAAGAGATGAATATTTTTATGCTATTATTAATTTTTAATTATTTTCATTCTTTATTTAAGTGTGAAGTTTGCTTTTTTTAAGAAGTTTGTCATCGAAAGTGAGGAGTCTTTCACATCCATTTTCTTAGAAATATATATATTTTTTATAAATGTAGTAATTAAGTAAAATCTATTCCTAACACATTTTCTAAAGATCATGTACAAGTAAAATGTTTTTGTTTCTAGACACTCATTTCAACATTGTTACACTAACAAATAAGAATTATTTCCAAGAACTGCTTTGACAAAGAAATATACATACACAAGTATTGAGATATTATCCTAACTAATGGTACAAATGTTAAAAGAAAAGGAAAACATCCAACAAAATAATTTTTTATTCTTTGTTTTTATAAGGAGAAAATAAGTAAAATATAGTTATTTTTTTACTTTTATGAGGAGAAAATAAGTGGCATATAGTTTTAGTGTTTATTATGCCTTACTTTTGTTCTTTATATACTGACTTATATAATGACTTATTTTTATCGATAGTCTATTTTTTTACTTAAGTCCATAGTCAATGACTTTTATTTTGTAGTTTATTAGCTGTATGGTGTGCTTAACTTATTTAGTTTTTCACACATTTCTTTTCACAATTCCCACATCACAAAATTTGATTTCACACATTGACACAATCCTATGAATGTTTAAGCATGAGGTTGGCGAATGTTTTTTTTTTTTTTTTTTTTGCACGAAGGTGATGGACTTGAGCGAGATGGATGTGGGCAAGTATTTGATGTACAGCTTCGTTCGTCGTTCCCTGTTGGCTTTGCAAGTGTGTGTTGCTGTTGTGGAGGTCCCATAATGGAATGGAGCTGTGAGTGCAGAATCTCGTGGTTTACTAGCTTTGTGTGCGTGAAAGTCATCGTTATGTGTCGCTGAAAGCAGTCGTTTTTCATTGTAATATTTCGCAGATGACTAGTTTACAATAGGATAGGGATTTGGGAAGGTATGTCGTCTCTTCTTCACCCATCTTCTTTCTTGGTCTCAATCTTGTGAATCTTCAACTTCTGTTCTTCCTGCTTTTTCTCTGCTTCTTACTTAATTCTTGGTTCTTCTTTGGGGAGGATACGGAAATATTTATTGATGACTAGTCGCTTTGAAGTTCTCCTCCTGGTAACACTTTGAAAAATTGTTTGGGCATGTCATATCTACTTTGTGGACGTTTTCTTCAGTTTCGTGCATCAGCATGCTGTTTAATAGCAGTAGGTGACTTTTACACATTTTTTTTTATTTTTTTTGCCAGTGGTGGCTTGCCCAAGCGGTCTTCTCGTCGGGCCGTTTTTTGCTCGCTCCACTGAGTGGGGGCGTTCGGAGACCCTTCTGGCGTTCGGTGTTTGCTTGTCAGTCCCTGCACCGGTACCTTCAGCAGTAGATTTACAAGCGCCCTTTGTTGGTCTCACTGTCCTTTCCCTTCTCTCGACGCTTCTGCCTTGTAGGAATTGTGTCTTGCTAATTACGTCCTTTTCTTTCTTGATACTTCTCGCATTGCAACTTGTGGGTCATTGCATCTTGTCCTTGCTGGAGTTTTTACGATGGTTCTTACAAAAAGTTTTACTTATAATTATTTAACATGTCTAGTACCTACATTGTTTTAAGCCTTCTTAAAAGATTTACAAATTTTGGCGCCCTTTCCATGTTACAATTCTAAGATATTTTGAGTCTTAACTTATACAAGAAACCTAAAATTTGCTTTTTATTTTTGTGTAGTGTCGTGGTGTATAGCATTTTAGTATTTCATGCTGTTAGACTATCTACATTTTATTCCTTCACCTTAATCTATGGTACTATTGGTGTTATTTTTGTTTTTGTTTTTATTGAAACTACTTTCTTTTTTCCACCTTCCTCTCTCTTCATTCTTCTTTCTCCTGACGATCTTATCTGCAACATAATCTAGAAATATTGTGCTGATTATTCACCAGTAATAAAATTAATCTTCAAACTTGTACTGAAAGTGTTTAATACTGCCAGTCTTAGGTAAGAATACCTTTGATTTATCTCGTAAAATACCCTTTAATTCTCTTTTACTGTGTTCCGAAATACCTTGAGCTTCTTGCAATTTTTCGTCGATTTCTTTATGGACTTCTAACATGAGTTGAGGCGATTTCCCCTTTTGTGTATACCATTCTAATTCTTCATCCTCTTTATCTCGCGTCATTCTTAATTGTTTGTTTATAACTGGTATTTCTTCTAATTTTAGCTTTTGCTCAAAGAGAAGTGTGACATTCAAGAATGTTACGCTACCTTTCCCCATACCTATTATCGCTCGTCTCTCATTTAAAAAATCTGCACCTATAATCAAATCTACAGTTAGTGTAGGTATAATCACGAACTTGGCTTCGATCTTTTGACCTTGGAACGAAAGAGTTAACCTTGTTTGTCTCGTAACTCCCGCAGCATTGTTTCTAATGGGACCTCTTACTTTAATCTTACGTGTTTTCAGAACTGGCAATTCCTCATTGGCATTACACTGCATGAATAAATTTTCTGAGATTGCAGTCAGTTCACTTCCGCTATCAATTACAATATTGACTGGAATATGCTTTACCACAGCCTTCACAATTGGTTGAATTTGAAAGGGTTGGTTCTGTTCTTCTTCTTCTTGCATCAACGAATCTTCCACTGAATCATACATGAGTCTTTTTAGGAATTTCCATTGTGAATTCGAACTTTCTGTAGGATAAGCTTCGACTGCTACTTCTCTCTCTTTTATTTCCTCTTCTCTATTTCTTCCTTCATTTACGCTTTCTTCAACATCCTCTACTTTTACCTCATTCTCGTCCATCTTCTCCTTCTTCGTCGCTACTTCCACATAATCGCATCTAAATGCTCTAATTATCGCTTCATAACTTCCTTCATTATATACGTTGGGTTGCGTGCCCACTCGTAACTTATTTTCAACTTCTGTCGACTGTGCATTATCCTCATTGAATTCGGTTTCCCTGGTTTCCATCTCAAATAGCTCTACAATACTCATTACTTCGTCCTTTCCTCTTACATTCGTTGTGCATGCCTCTGGTAATTCATCTTCCTCGTCAGTATTCTCCCAATTAATTTCGTCCCAACATGATATTGTTATTTTCTTGTCTTCGTTTTCATCTCGTCCCTGCGGATTTGTTTCTTCCTTCTTCTCTTCTCGTGATAAGATTTTTGCTTCCCTGTTCAAGGTGCTGCAATTGTCCTGGGTCGGTGCGTCATACTCTTTGGCACGGGCGCTTAGCTGTCAATTCGAACGTTTATCGGGGTTTGGTGGTCTTACCTCCACCTCTTCTATCTGTATTCTCTTTTCTTGTTCAGATTGTTGATAGTGGTTTCTTTGTTGATAATTTGCCGTTCTATTGGTTCTCCAGTACCCGTTCCGGTTGTCGTTATTCCCTCTGTAATAGTTGTTGCCGTTCCTGGGTGAATTATAGTTATTGCCATATTCTCTTCTAAATCCATAACCGGTCCTTTGTTGAAATCTATTGTCGTTTCGTGGTGTGAAGTTATCACATGGTTCGTAATTATTGTTTCTTCGTACTGTGTCTTGTGGATTCCACTGCTTTTTGTTTTCGTTTTCACGTGCGCTTCGTCTTTTTCTTGCGTCATCTTCCGAAAATATGAACTCTAGTTCCCTTAGAATACCTTTAAATGCTTTGACGTCATTGCCTCCGCGACCTACTAATGATTGCTGGTATTTCAATGGTAACTTCATCGCGGATAATTTAATCTACTCTCCGTCACTGTATGGTACATCTAAGCATTGATTTTTCCTTGCCATTAATTCGAAAAATTTCACGGGACTCTTCTCTCCTGAATTTGCAAAATATGGGTTCTGTAATAATTCGTACTTCACTTTGTTCTGTGCTTCGCTGGACCAATATCGTGAGAGAAACTTCTCTCTGAAATCTTCGTACGATCGGCATGTCGCTGCAACATTCTGCATGGATTCTGCGACTGTTCCTGACATGTGTGCACATATAAAGTCTAATTTGTGTGCTAGCGTCCAGTGTTCTGGTAGTCCTACTCGGAATTGTCAATAAAAGTTCCTTCTCGAAAGTGTTGAAATTTTCTGACTGTGAGGAAATGCTCGTTGTCGTACTTCGTCATAGTTCCATATGAAATTCGCGATTCTTCGCCACTTTTATTTTTGATCATTTCTCCCGTCATTCTTTCCGGTTGTGGTAGATCCATTGGATATTGTCCACTATAACTTTCGCCTAGCCTTGCGTAGTATCGTTGGAGTGGTACACAATAATTTTCTTCTATCTGTTGTGAACGTGTAGCTGAATGCATTGCACTGTATTCTTCGCGACCTGGCTTTCCATTGTCACGTATTGGTTCGGAGTCTTGTCTGGCTAACCTTGCTGCTTCATTGCACGATCCAAACTGTTTTGAAACATACATTTGTGGTTCCGCATGTGTTTGTGATGATGTTTGTTCATCAAGAATGTCGAACCGTGTTTGTTGCTGTGCAGGCTGTCTGATTTCACGTATGTTACTTTCCGCCTGTGATTGGAATCGCAAATGCGTGATATCTTCGTTCATTGCTTGTTTTTCCGGTGTTGTTACAGATACGGATGTGGTTGCAGACTCAGTGCTTGTTCGATCCTGTTCACTATGCTCTTCAATGGTTTGCAACAACTCTGTTCGCAATTTCTGAAATTGTCGCTTCGTTTGCGCTTTTATTTTGACTATGCGATTATCATATCTTTTCAGCGCTGCTTTTGTGATACATTTGTGTAACACACTGTTTTCAACAATTTCACGAGCTGTACCTGCTGCTTGTCTAGTAATTACGTTTATCTGTTTCTCTAGTTTCTTGACTTCTACCAGGGTGTTGTTGCGTAATGTTTTGATCTCGTCCTGAATGTCATTACGCAATGTTTGTACGTCCACTTGTACCTTGTCAATGTCTGTTCTCAATTGATTGTGACCTGTTATTAAGTTTCCTATCACTTCTCGTGATTCTTTTGCCTCGTCTTCAATATGACTTAGGTGTAACTGAATTGTTTTGTTTTGTTTTTTAATCTCACGCATTTGCGTCGTGGTTTCAGCATTCTGAATTTGAATTTGGTTCACTATGTCTTTATTTTGCCTTGTCATGGTTTCCGTAATTTGTTGTAATAATTCTGCCAGATTGATGGGTCCTACTTCGTTTTCTTCCGACGTCCTACGCTCTGTGTTTTCGCCCAAGTGTTGGTTTGCAACCGATTGCATTGAACTGTGCGGTGACACGTTTCTGCTCGCATTCCTTGTACTCTGTGGTGAGGGAGCTCTGATTACTTGTACTATGGGTTCTACGTATTCAAGACGCATATTAGAATCCTCATCGACTCTCTCTCTACTTTCCTGCTCTTCTGTCGTATGCTGACTTATGGTTTCTATGTCTTGACGTACATTATCCTCATTATGGTGCGTTATCTGTCCTATTTCTCGCGATACTGCACCATCTGTTGTACTGTCCTCTATTCTCTGTCCATTTTCATGATGGGTCTCTACCTCAATTCGGTCGAGGTCTCGATCTGCCATTGCTAATCTTTCCGAATCCCTTATTTTCTGTTTTAAAAGCAATTCACGCGCCCTACTTCGCGTCAACATGCGCTCATACGATCTCACGCGTTTCATAAACTTTTTGTTCATACGACTTGACACTACCAAGACTGACAATCCATTCACTTACTTGTTGGGTCAGAACCAACTCGTCAACGATGTATCAGCCACCTGTGCACTTGCATTAGAGAGAAAACTTAATTCTAACAATATTAAAATTCATAATTTAATTATGCTGTTATCTCTGCTAGAATGTATATCTATTGAATACTTTATTACTATCTATCGCTGCACCTACTGTTTTCGACTATGTATAACTTTAAGAAAAAAATTTTTTACTACGAAAATTTTTCAACAGGATATTTTTCTGACCTAGTTAGGCATGTGGTCGACCTTCTATCATGGTATTTTACCATCCTGGCAGGGTCGCCATTTTCTAACATTCTGCATGGTGTCTGTTTGTTCTATATCGTGTCTCCCTACCACTTTCGCGCAACGACACTCTGAGCGTGTTTTTTAGGGAACTGACTAGTTTGAACCTGGGACCTGTTGCTGGTAAGAAGACGCCAGACCACACATGACATTTAGAATTCAGAAGAGTTCAGTGAGACTAGCGATGATATAACAAAATACTTAATGATTTCAGCGTCAGCTCCACTGCACTTCCTGTAAAAGAATCTTAATACTAACTAAATTTAGTGGAAGGGGTTCAAGGATTTCCTATTTTTAGTTATCTGGTAAAATAACGTCGAAAAAGCAGTTAAGTTTACCTTTGGAAATTTTATTCTACTCAAAAAACATTGTTTATAAATTGCACTATTGATAAAAGGAAATGTTGTAATACAGGATGGTAAAAACCAACTGCATTCAACAAAAATGTGAACGAATATTCCCTCAATGGGTTTCCAAGTTCTACAATGGATCGAAGGATGACCTATCCCATATCAAATCTACAATCTAGGTTTAAATTAAGTTTCACAAAAGAGAAAACTATCAAAATGGTCTACAATGGCCCTCAGTTATCTTTAATTACTTATGTAACTTGTCTTAAGTTACAGTGGCTGATGTGGCTTCTCAATAACTACACTCCAGGAAATTGAAATAAGAACACTGTGAATTCATTGTCCCAGGAAGGGGAAACTTTATTGACACATTCCTGGGGTCAGATACATCACGTGATCACACTGACAGAACCACAGGCACATAGACACAGGCAACAGAGCATGCACAATGTCGGCACTAGTACAGTGTATATCCACCTTTCGCAGCAATGCAGGCTGGTATTCTCCCATGGAGACGATCGTAGAGATGCTGGATGTAGTCCTGTGGAACGGCTTGCCATGCCATTTCCACCTGGCGCCTCAGTTTGTAACCTCCCCCCACACTTATCGACCTTAATGACAGTGAAAAATGAAACCGCGTGTACCTAATGGGAGTTTTGGAAAAGCAATCGTCACCGAAGTTAACCTGTCGGTAAAGAGGGAGGAAAGGGTTACATCTATATGAAAGGAAAAATGCAAATGAAACTGGTGGAAATTAATTTTGAAAAGGGGTAAAGTTAATAAAGAAAGTAAATGTGCGGCCGTTACGTTAACAATTAACTAGCGGTAATTAGGTATTTGAGATTTGGGGAAATCACGGTCGCCAGTCCTAAGGACAATTACTATAGTAACTGAAAAAGAAAGATTATTACACATATAATTAGCACTAGAAGCGTGGCAACTGAAGGTTGACACGTGTAGTGTGAAAACTGAAAGTTTGTCAGAAGTAATAAATTTCGCTACACCCTGACTTAATTTAGCAAAAGAATTAATAAAACCGGAAAATCGAAAGTTAATTTAGTGACTGAAGTTAATAGTGAGCTTCCTTTCTGAAGCACATCGAAATTCAGTAAAATACAGTTAGTCTTGGACTACCTCAACAATCGTTTCAAAAGCTACTTGAATCTACGCAATTTAGAAATAAGAGATTTAACTTTGATCTTGAATTAAATGATTCTGAACAATTAACAGTAGTAAAATGTAGTACGTACCAAGCTGAGCTGCAGTCACAGGTAAGCTAAAATACGGTAACAAAGCTCGCACTCTTAATTCGTGCTTGTGTAATCTGAATATTGTAGCCAGCTCTGAGACTTTAACTGAACTTTGAAATTAAAGCAGTGAAATGGAATTATGCTGGCGTTTGAATTTCAACGACACTCGGGTTCATTTCGGAAAAGGAAGGGACCCTGCTTGGCAATGAAATTGGGACAATGAGCAACAAAGGTTCATGCTAAGTTGCTGTAATTTTGCGAGACAAATGGAACAATTTGAAAAGCTGAGGTCTGCCATACAGTTCTGAAACTTTACGTGCTTTTAGTCTTCCTTGTTGGTTGATTGAAGGTTTGAAGCCGTCGATCGAGGAGGTGGCGACAGTCACTCATTGTCGGCCGTCGCTGTTGCAGAAGCTGGATGTTGGCGCGCCTTCTTCTCGACACGGTCACCAGGCGAAACGGGCTCTTGATGTGCGCCAGCTAATGCTTCCCGTCCGCGACACCATGTCAGAAACTATCATCGCGAGTCGAGCGCAATTACATGCTGCCAAACCCCGAAAGCGCGGCAACTCGCGGGAGCGTCACACAACACACCTGCTCCACTCGCTACTCCAGCCAGACCCCTTCTGTTCCGCCCGCGCTCCACGCGGCAGAGTTAACCCTACCAAAGATCCTACACACTTTGATTCTTCACACGACCCATCGATGTAATCGTTCGATAGCAGTTTTCCCTAGGCAAGACCCAGCGTAAAAATACAAATAATATTTACGAAACAAACCAATTATACATCGACATGAGTGCATAAATATATATATATACAAACCGTAAAGCAATTACAATATATAAAGAGACAGAAATGTCATATCTTGAGGTAACAAAACAAGGAAAAAAATAATAGTACAATAGATGGAAATAGGAGGATATGCATTTCCGGCGTTACACGTGCCCCACATTGTCTGAGGATGTTCGTGTAACGTAAACAGACTCAGAAAATGTCCCAAAAAAGAAACAGCGGAAATGCATATGCTCAAAACATCAACAAAATTTAGCATTCGTCTAATTAATCATAAATCAATTTTTAGACCATAATAATTGAGTGGGGACACTCCTAATCTTATTCCACTCTGTCATCTTGCACAAAATAAAACAGGTTGACAACATATTAAAATTCATAGAAGATATAGAAAATGGTTTAGCTATTCCAAAATCATTAAAATTCGTAACACTATGAGAAATGGAATACTATTTGCAAAATTAATCAGAGTACATGGTCATAAAAACAGGTAGATCAAAATACGCAAATTAATACTTAATTACATAGAATACACATTTTTACATAACCTTTTCATAATTAATATCTCGTCATGAGATTCCACTTAACGCTAAACAAGAAAATAATATTCAGTAGATCGAAAAAAAACATAAATATTGACAGTAGAATTCTTTCAGCTGTCCAGGAAGAAAAAAAATTCCGCCTTCCGTACTCGCAAGTACAAAGGATCCGACAGTGGCACAAGAGCCAACAGCGGCACAAGAGCCGACAGCGGCTCGCCTCGCCAGTATTGTTGCGCCCGCGTGTGCGGCACGCTTGACCTCACTCGCCCTTGTGACGGCGTTTCCAGAACGTCCGTTCCACTGAATTCTTTCGGAAAAACTCACTCCCGAGTAATCTCAAGGAGTCCCTTAATACTATCACAGTGGATAACTCAACACTGTCCATCATCACACGCATGTACTAGCCTGAAACTTAAAACAGCGTCTAAGTACATCGGCAATGACTAGTAAAACACATATTCATGAAATCTTACAGCTAGTTACAAAATCATATTTACGTTGCTTAATGTACTGTGACTCAGCTGAAAACTTAAATTAGCAGCTTGGATTTTTCAGTTGATTAGATCATGATTAAATTGATTAAAATTAAATTGATTAATCAAAACGCGCTTTAGTGTCCTGACGACGTATGCGAGCATCGGCTTTTAGCTTCATTACTTCTCGCAAACGATCCTTTTTCACACCAATACTAATGTCAATCCGTGGAGGGAATTTGATTATCTCTTCCACTAAACTTGTACTTCTGTCACCCAACAGGATTTCCTCTGGAGAAAATCCCGTAGATTCATGTCTCAAGGTGTTCATAATTCTCTCAAATACTGCTACATGTTTGCCCCATGCCCTATGGTTGTGATGGCAATAGGTACGGGAAAGTCGGCCTCGTCTTTGTTCGTGTGTTACGTTTGACACACCGTCTACAATACTTTCCAATTCACTTTCTACATTATTGTCAATGCCGAGATTCTTCACATTACAGTAGTTCAGATTCATACCTACGTCAATACCGTCCGGCCAGTTAACAATGTGTATAGGCTGGTATTGTCTATGCACACCGTCTCCTGCCTCGTCAAAACTAACTACTATTGTTTTATCTTGGGACGTACATGTCAACGTTTTGCTTTCGCAGTTAATCACTGCACGGTACTTTAATAGCCAATCTAACCCGATAATTACTTCCGTAGTTAAGTCTGGCACGACGACAAACTCTTGTTCAAATCGTGCCCCACATATCTCGAAGTTGACAAAAATCTGTTTTGTGACCGGTTTACTGGCCTTCCCAGTAGCAACGATAATTTTCACTCCTGTTACTGGCATAACTACGATGCCAGGTCTGTCTTTCAGTAACTCAAATATTTTCCCAGATACAGCACTCAATTCTGCACCGGTGTCAATCAACACGTTTAGTTGTAGGCCGTGCATATTAACAGACACTACTATCTGTCTACACTTGTCCTCGACTGTTTCTTTATTTTCCCACAGTAAATCCTCCTCTACATCCATGTCATTCCAGAACAACCCATCCGGCTTTGATCCTAAATCCGGCTTATCTGGCGGCTTTTTCAGTCTCTGTTCACATACAGTTTTAATTTCAACACGTTTGTCCTGAGGCTTAGTCTCTAGCTTCGCCTCCAATACCGAAACCTTTTCCTGTAACTCGTCAACTAGTGAGTGTTGCTTTGCTATCAATTCACTAATTGTCACCTTCGTTGATTCCTCTTTAGTCAGATTGATCTCATCTGCCAATCTACCTGGAGACATGTGCCCAGTAGTATCTGAAATTACTTCCTCTGGATCTGCGCAACCCACACTGCTATCGTCTGACTGTATAATGTCAGCTCTAACCTCATACACGCTGTAATCTATGTGCCTTTCTACCAATCGTGTCCGGCTATCACTAAAATTTTCGCAATCTTTCTCCTTAATACTCTCGCAATGTTTAAACTGGAGGTTTGCGTCGGATGGGTCGGCTACTTCTACCACTATAACTTTCGGTAAAGTCTGCCGGTTAGGGCCAGAACTTTCCGTTACTCCTTCAACATCTAACTCCTGCGGGACGAAACACGACGAATCTTGCTCGTGCTCCCCATTAACATCAACTATTTCTGGTAAAGTCTGCCGGTTAGGGCCAGAACTTTCAATCACTTCACAAATACTATCTTCCTGTGGGACGAGGCGCGGCAAATACTGCACGCGCTCCCCATAAACACTTCTCCCATACAGACCCCTATAATCTCTTAGTTCGTCGTATAAGCGACCGAACTGCCTTAACCAGACCTCATCCCTCTCTGCATCCCCTCGCTCGATGACGGACGTTTTATCCGACATCTGATCTTCTCTCAACAATTGCGAATCATTCTTAAACTCAATCTCCAGTTCCGCTGTGGGTATTACAGCTGGCACCTTATAATCGATTTCCGGAACACTACTTAAATTGTTCTCACTGACAGTGAATGTACCTTCTACTGCCGTGTATACAGCTGATCTACTACTTGTGGGCGCACTCCTTTCTCCTAACACTGGCACACTCTCCCGCCGTTGATTATTCCATACGGAATTTTCATAACGACGACACCTGGGTTTTCTCCTGTTATTGGGCCGCCAAAATTTCTCCACGCCCGGTCGGCCCCTCACCGGCGCGGCTAATGGTTTCCCTGTCTCGTCCCAGCAGATACGCTCCCCGGATGCTGCTGAGGCGGCTGATCACACTCTCTGGCGTTATTACTATTCTGTGAAGCCCGTATCACGTTAGTATGATACTGGTTTCCGTCATTCCTATTATTATTTGCATTGTACCGATTGTTATTACGGTCCGAACCATTATTGTTATTGCTGCCATGGTTGCGGTATGCATTATTCCCATGGTTATCGTTGTTGTGGTTGCTGTGGTACCCGTTGTTGTTACCACGGCCTCTACCACTGTCGCGATTATTGCGCCAATTGTCCTCGTCCTCCACTCTTTCCAGGAAATCATTTATTGTCCTGTAATTGCTTCCTACGTAGCGTTTTGTATCATCTGGAAGCTTTTTGTAGAGTTCCCAGATTATTTCGGATTCCGTGCGGCGATCACGCAAATATTCCAACTTGCGGATCCAGCCCTCACAAAACTCCTTCATCGAGCCGCGCGAATTCGCATCGAAAGGCCTCGATACGACAAATTCGCGCCAGACACTTTGCTGTTTTTGCTCTGACCAGTATTCAGCCAGAAACAAATTTTTAAACTCGTCAAAAGTCAGGTTCGTAATGTTGAGGTTTAGGCCCCAACGCTTGGCATCACCAGCCAACACATCAATAACCGCATTAATTTTTCTCTCATTAGTCCATGATCTGGGTAAAACTCTTTCACAATTTTTAATGAAATCCGTCGGGTGTATACCGCCTTTTTTCAAGGGGTCGAACCGCTCCTCTTTCGTCAACAACCCCGAACTATGTGCACAGATTGGCACATAGCTCTGTTTTTCATCAAGTTTCCTTTCTAATTCCGACACCCTCGTAATCACTTGGCAAGTGGTTGTCGCAAGCGTTTCCACTTCCCTCTTTTTCTCTTCGCAGGTGTTAGCCTGCTTCGTCACTTTGGTATCTACTTCGGATACTAAAGCCTTTAAAGTTTCCACCTTCTGTTGATCCTCTTTTCTCACTAATTGAATTTGTTCCGTCACCTTATTCTCGATGATCGGAGCAACTGCGTCTCCTACACTTTTCTCGATTCTGCTAATTTCGGAATCAAAACGAGTATTTATGCTCGCAATTTCCGCCTGAACGCCTATCATTTCCTGTTTAAGGTTACCGATTTCGGTATTAATCACGACAATATCGTCTTTGATTTGATCAACTTTTGTGTTAACAACTTCAACATTGTTGTTAACAACATTAATAGCTTTGTTCTGATTGTCTAGCATTCGTTCAATTTTTTCAGACTGAGCTACTTGCTTGGCAGCCTGAGCTGCTTGCTCGGCAGCTTGAGCTTCTTGCTTGGCAGCCTGATCTTTAATTTCTGCCGATTGACTCTTGATTTCGTTAATCAAAACATTCAATAAATCAGTTAAATTCCCGGAAACCACCGGTTTTACTTCCGTAGCGGCTTCCTCTTTCATTGTCCCCCCGTATTCGTTATCAAGGGATTCAGATTTGATTTTCACTTCCGATTCCGAAACATTTTCTAAAGTCTGGAATTCCATTTCTGCTCTTTGTTGCGATTCGGCGGTCGCATCTTTCATGCTAGCCGCCTGCCCCGGAACAATGAGTACCGCTGTGCGCGTTTCCCACTGTTCGACCGATTGTTCCGTATCTAAATCTACCAAATTTTGGTAATTGTTGCCTTCACTCTTTTTAATAATTTTCAATATAAATGCAAAATCTCAACTCTAATTAGGATTCCTCACACGAATATTCTCGCTGACGTATCGACCATTTTGTAACCAGTACTTTGTTACGAGATTTGCACAATGCAAAATTCGTGTCCAGAACAACCTCAAATTTGAAGATTGTCCTGTCACCAGGTCGCCACGTGTAACCTCCCCCCTCACTTATCGACCTTAATGACAGTGAAAAATGAAACCGCGTGTACCTAATGGGAGTTTTGGAAAAGCAATCGTCACCGAAGTTAACCTGTCGGTAAAGAGGGAGGAAAGGGTTACATCTATATGAAAGGAAAAATGCAAATGAAACTGGTGGAAATTAATTTTGAAAAGGGGTAAAGTTAATAAAGAAAGTAAATGTGCGGCCGTTACGTTAACAATTAACTAGCGGTAATTAGGTATTTGAGATTTGGGGAAATCACGGTCGCCAGTCCTAAGGACAATTACTATAGTAACTGAAAAAGAAAGATTATTACACATATAATTAGCACTAGAAGCGTGGCAACTGAAGGTTGACACGTGTAGTGTGAAAACTGAAAGTTTGTCAGAAGTAATAAATTTCGCTACACCCTGACTTAATTTAGCAAAAGAATTAATAAAACCGGAAAATCGAAAGTTAATTTAGTGACTGAAGTTAATAGTGAGCTTTCTTTCTGAAGCACATCGAAATTCAGTAAAATACAGTTAGTCTTGGACTACCTCAACAATCGTTTCAAAAGCTACTTGAATCTACGCAATTTAGAAATAAGAGATTTAACTTTGATCTTGAATTAAATGATTCTGAACAATTAACAATAGTAAAATGTAGTACGTACCAAGCTGAGCTGCAGTCACAGGTAAGCTAAAATACGGTAACAAAGCTCGCACTCTTAATTCGTGCTTGTGTAATCTGAATATTGTAGCCAGCTCTGAGACTTTAACTGAACTTTGAAATTAAAGCAGTGAAATGGAATTATGCTGGCGTTTGAATTTCAACGACACTCGGGTTCATTTCGGAAAAGGAAGGGACCCTGCTTGGCAATGAAATTGGGACAATGAGCAACAAAGGTTCATGCTAAGTTGCTGTAATTTTGCGAGACAAATGGAACAATTTGAAAAGCTGAGGTCTGCCATACAGTTCTGAAACTTTACGTGCTTTTAGTCTTCCTTGTTGGTTGATTGAAGGTTTGAAGCCGTCGATCGAGGAGGTGGCGACAGTCACTCATTGTCGGCCGTCGCTGTTGCAGAAGCTGGATGTTGGCGCGCCTTCTTCTCGACACGGTCACCAGGCGAAACGGGCTCTTGATGTGCGCCAGCTAATGCTTCCCGTCCGCGACACCATGTCAGAAACTATCATCGCGAGTCGAGCGCAATTACATGCTGCCAAACCCCGAAAGCGCGGCAACTCGCGGGAGCGTCACACAACACACCTGCTCCACTCGCTACTCCAGCCAGACCCCTTCTGTTCCGCCCGCGCTCCACGCGGCAGAGTTAACCCTACCAAAGATCCTACACACTTTGATTCTTCACACGACCCATCGATGTAATCGTTCGATAGCAGTTTTCCCTAGGCAAGACCCAGCGTAAAAATACAAATAATATTTACGAAACAAACCAATTATACATCGACATGAGTGCATAAATATATATATATACAAACCGTAAAGCAATTACAATATATAAAGAGACAGAAATGTCATATCTTGAGGTAACAAAACAAGGAAAAAAATAATAGTACAATAGATGGAAATAGGAGGATATGCATTTCCGGCGTTACAAGTTGGACCAGCGTTCGTGCTGGACGCGCAGACCGCGTGAGACGACGCTTCATCCAGTCCCAAACATGCTCGATGGGGGACAGATCCGGAGATCTTGCTGGCCAGGGTAGTTGACTTACACCTTCTAGAGCACGTTGGGTGGCACGGGATACATGCGGACGTGCATTGTCCCGTTGGAACAGCAAGTTCCCTTGCCGGTCTAGGAATGGTAGAACGATGGGTTCGATGACGGTTTGGATGTACCGTGCACTGTTCAGTGTCCCCTCGACGATCACCAGTGGTGTACGGCCAGTGTAGGAGATCGCTCCCCACACCATGAGGCCGGGTGTTGGCCCCGTGTGCCTCGGTCGTATGCAGTCCTGATTGTGGCGCTCACCTGCACGGCGCCAAACACGCATACGACCATCATTGTCACCAAGGCAGAAGCGACTCTCATCGCTGAAGACGACACGTCTCCATTCGTCCCTCCATTCACGCCTGTCGCGACACCACTGGAGGCGGGCTGCACGATGTTGGGGCGTGAGCGGAAAACGGCCTAACGGTGTGCGGGACCGTAGCCCAGCTTCATGGAGACGGTTGCGAATGGTCCTCGCCGATACCCTAGGAGCAACAGTGTCCCTAATTTGCTGGGAAGTGGCGGTGCGGTCCCCTACGGCACTGCGTAGGATCCTACGGTCTTGGCGTGCATCCGTGCGTCGCTGCGGTCCGGTCCCAGGTCGACGGGCACGTGCACCTTCCGGCGACCACTGGCGACAACATCGATGTACTGTGGAGACCTCACGCCCCACGTGTTGAGCAATTCGGCGGTACGTCCACCCGGCCTCCCGCATACCCACTATACGCCCTCGCTCAAAGTCCGTCAACTGCACATACGGTTGACGTCCACGCTGTCGCGGCATGCTACCAGTGTTAAAGACTGCGATGGAGCTCCGTATGCCACGGCAAACTGGCTGACACTGACGGCGGCGGTGCACAAATGCTGCGCAGCTAGCGCCATTCGACGGCCAACACCGCGGTTCCTGGTGTGTCCGCTGTGCCGTGCGTGTGATCATTGCTTGTACAGCCCTCTCGCAGCGTCCGGAGCAAGTATGGTGGGTCTGACACACCGGTGTCAATGTGTTCTTTTTTCCATTTCCAGGAGTGTATATAACAGTAAAATCATCGCGTTTCAGATTTTTACTTCAAGTGGCAAATGTGAACACCATGAGCTTTAATTGACTATCAACACTAGTATTACGCAAAAAAAGGGGTGTAACAGATGAGACTTCTGCAGTTCTGAGAGAAGCTTTATGCGCTGTTATGCGGCATCGCGTGCGTTCATTACCTTGTCGGTGTTCGTCAGGGGGCAGCGGCCGGCGCAGCTCCGCTCACCTCGCCATCTCGGAAGCAACCCTTTCCTACCTTCTCCTTACTACAATTTACCGAAGTTGGTTTAAAAAACTATCTGGCTGTGTTTTCATCTGACCAATCAGGGTCTCAATGTTAACCTTAAGCTCCGCCTACAAAAATTCTGTCCATCCAATGAGAAACGTTATACTTTTTGTGGTGGAGCAATGTTTTTAAAGTTTGCAACGTAACAGAGACACGAAAAAGTCTCACGCTAAAACTTGCAGCTGGTGTGGTCCTTTTAGCGTTATCGTAAGATCTATACTGTTCTTCTGGAGAGCTCTATCTTTTAACATGGGCTGGGGGGTGGTCCTGATGTAACTGAGACGCGAAAAAGTCTCACGCTAAAACTTGCGGGTAGTGTAGCCCTTTTTGTGTTATCTTAAGATCTATACTGTTCTTCTGGAGGGCTCTAGCTTTTAACATGAGCTGGGGGGTGGTCCTAACGTAACAGAGACGCGAAAAAGTCTCACGCTAAAACTTGCGGGTGGTGTGATCCTAGCGGTTAGCTGGCGACGTGGGTGTCCATCCGTCCCTTATCGTAGTGCCTTCCAGCTTAACACGGTTCTGCTCTCAGCTTCTGTTCTCGTTTCTCCCCTCGGAACTGCGTCTGTCTCACGGTGGGAAGGTATAACATGCATTTAGGTATTCTTGTGTTAGTCTGTGGTATTCCATTTGCTCACTCATTACTCGTATTACTTTGGTTAATTTAGTGTCACGATTTATTCGGAGCTATGTGACATACTACTGGATTTGCTTATCATGCCAGGGTTTTCATGGGAGGTGTTGGATTTGGCTGACACCTTACAATTGAAATGATCGTTCTGTAGTCCACTAAAGACTTCCGTAGTCCACGCCTCTTCTTTGTAAACATTCACCTACCTCTCTGCTTTATACTTCAATAAAAATGTTTCTGTAAATGCAATACATAAAATTCTGTCTCAATAGTAAATTTAATCTCTCAATGTTTAGTACTTGAGTAAAATAATGTTCCTGACAAATACTATACTTCTTCATCGCTATATTTCAGTGCTTGATATATTTTCTATTTTATCTTATCTTCGTTGCCGTAAGATAGAGGAAGATGGAGTGTGTGCAGTATCATACCACAAAGTTTACATCAAATGCTTCACAATGATGATTCATTGCTTCAACCACTATAATGTGCCAGATTAATGGTCCACTTCTTATTGTATAGAATGACATTTCAGATGAAATAAATAAAGTTAATATGTTATAAGTTTTTATTTTGTTTTCAAACAACAAATAAGTTATTGTTTCACACATGCAGTAAAAATAGTTACAAATCACATGTGGTTCTTCTTATATTTTGACACCACAAATCAGTTACAAATCACGTTTAATGTTTCATTAAACAATAAAATCACTCATCATTTTAGGTGACTGTGCTCCCAAGTAAGATATTAAATTTATAGAAGTGTAAAATGTTTATCATTTTGTACTGATAAACCTAGTTTGAATAGTTTAATAGAAGAAACTGTTTTATACTTGGACTGAATACGTATTGTACATTTGGTTTAACTATAGAATTCAATGCACATGCCTGATAATCATCAGCTGTTTAACTGAAGAGTGTTTGACACCCTTTGGTCTGTGCATTACACATCCTGGTTCAGTCTTGAGCCCATACATTTTAGCCTGTAGACTGACTAATTTTGTAACATATGAAGAATCAAACCATTCTGTTGAAAATGTCTGAAGCTTTAATACGATAAATAAGCTATCAGTATTTGAGTAAACACAGTTTTACATGCTTTGCTGGAAACTCTTTCAGTAAATATAAATATTGAAAGTTTGTAACATGGTCCTCTAAAATATTTAAAATAGCCATTGCTATCACTATTTGCCTGTGAAACACTAAATTAAGCCTGTTTAATTCAGTATCCACTACTTTTATGTTATAAATAACTCCTTTTGGAAAATTTGGTGTAGCAATGAATGCATCTGCTCTGCATCTACCATCATAGGTTCTCACTGGCTTTATGTCTCATTTTTTTTATACATTCTGTAAAGTCTTACAAAATACGTTATTAATCATTTGGAAAGATTTTTTTCTCTGAATCTTTGCTTGCACTCATACGTTTCTTTGCATGAATCACAATGTATGGTTTCAACTAGTAAGATCGTCTAAATGGTAACAATCAGTCGATCTCTTTTAATAGTAATTTACTAAGCAACCGTTGTTTTAGATTTCTATAGTGAACAAGAGTTTTTCTTATGCAAAGTAGAAATTACTGTCTTTGGTCAGTTACCATCAAAAGGTGGTGTCATTTTTTTTTTCAAGACAAAAGTCAAATCTGAACGAGAAAAGTGAATATTCGCTGTATATTCCAGATCTACATCTAAAATACATCCAATCTCAGAATCTCTGTAATGTTTTTTTACATTAAAAGTTCCAAAAATTTCTGGAAAAGGCTATGCAAAAATAAAAACTTCTAGGAATTGTTTCAATAGTCAGTTTTAGTATTGTAACTAACCAGGAACCTATTGTTTGCAATAGCACATCTACAAATCAATGAACAATATCAAATCTAATCCCTCCTCCAATAAAGTGACGTCGTATAATACATTAATAAACTGCAATTCTGCTCTAGTAATTTTCATGCTAAGCCAAGTGAAGTAATTACATATTGGGACCCAGTTTATATGTTTTAAGACATAGCCTATGACAGTTTTTGAATACATCAGCAGTCAACAATACACACACCAAAAAAAGTTTTGCATCATCCCAGTTCCCAGAACTCCTGAAGAGAGACGTTGACTGTGGATATTGTATCACAGACACAGTCCCTTTGGCTGTTCAGAGATGTCACTAAATGTGCTCAAAGATGTAAACAACCATGAAGGAGCAGCGTCTATTAGACGGAGGGGGTCCGACAGCCAACCACTTCCATTCGTTCCACTAGGAAGGAGGTACACGGCTCGTGTAATATGTAGTTCAGTCATGTCTAGACGGGCAATACCGTTGTTCGATCGCGTCCGCATTGTTACTTTGTGCCAGAAAGGCCTCTCAACAAGGGAAGTTCAAATGATTCAAATGGCTCTGAGCACTATGGGACTTAACACCTGAGGTCATCAGTCGCCTAGAACTTAGAACTACGTAAACCTAACTAACCTAAGGAAATCACACACATTCATGCCCGAGGCAGGATTCGAAGCTGCGACCGTAGCGGTCACGAGGTTCCAGGCTGAAGCGCCTGGAACCACTCGGTCACAACGGCCGGCCAACAAGGGAAGTGTCCAGGCGTCTCGGAGTGAACCAAAGCAATGTTGTTCGGACATGGAGGAGATACAGAGAGACAGGAACTGTCGATGACATGCCTCGCTCAGGCCGCCCAAGGGTTACTACTGCAGTGGATGATCGCTATCTACGGATTACGGCTCGGAGGAACCCTGACAGCAACGCCACCACGTTGAATAATGCTTTTCGTGCAGCCACAGGACGTCGTGTTATGACTCAAACGGTGCGCAATGTGCTGGATGATGCGCAACTTCACTCCCGACGTCCACAGCTCGGTACAGATGGACCCAACAACAAGCCGAATAGTGCAACCAAATCGGCAGCATATTGGCAAGGCATTCGTCTTCATGGACGATAATTCGCGCCTACAGAGCGAACTTTTAGTCAACGAATTCCTTTCGGATAACGACATCAGTCGACTAGAGTGGCCAACATGTTCGCCAGACATGAACCCCATCGAACATGCGTGGGATGGATTGAAAAGGGCTGTTTATGGACGCCGTTACCCACCAACCACTCTGAGGGATCCACGCCGAATCGCCGTTGAGGAGTTGGACAATCTGGACTAACAGTGCCTTGATGAACTTGTGGATAGTATGCCACGACGAACACAGGCATGCATCAATGCAAGATTACGTGCAGCTGGGTATTAGAGGTACCGGTGTGTACAGCAATCTGTACCACCACCTCTGAAGATCTCGCTGTATGGTGGTACAACATGCAATGTATGGTTTTAATGCGCAATGAAAAGGGCGGAAATGATGTTTATGTTGATCTCTATTCCAATTTTCTGTACTGGGTTGCGAGGCCATGCAAACCTTTTTTTATATGTGTATATTAGTTTTGAAATATAGATCGGAAGACGTTCTTAGCATCCTATGCTTGAATAAATGTCATAAACTTATGCTCTCTGATTGTGGCCTTCTGTGATTATTTCACCTGTAAATAAGCTTATAAATTTCGCAATTGTAGGTAAAAGAACTTTTATTAAAAGCAATTCATTATTCACATACCCACACAGACATCTGCCTTTGTGATTGATTGAATGAAAATTGTGATCGCTATGAAAATATTCCCTCTTTATCTTGAATTTGTGTGATTTCACGCATGATACATTTTTTATAGTGAACATCTGAAATAATGAATCAACTCTGTAAATTGGAACCTACATTGCATCTCCTTTCTTGGTACTTTATTGTAATACTCTTTGTAAATTATTATTAATACTAATCTGTATTCGATATGAGCACAGGAACATTGCCTGCCTTTGGTTTCACTTGTTCATCACAATCTGTCATCATTTGTTCGCATACCATCCCAATAAAGAAATGACTATCTTTATTGGCCAAGCTGTGAAATTGATTGGGCCTGTAAAGGACGACCTGCAACTGAAGTTGCGGTTGGTATGTGCTTCATCCCAATATGTCACATTAAAGTGACAGAGTGCTCTAAGATCAACATCGTCTTCCTCAAGCAATTCTTGGCAGATATGACAGACACCTAATGCATGAAAAGCTAAATCATCTACACGATGTCCACACTTCTATGTACAATAAAACCCATTCACAGTCTCAGCAATTACATACAGATGGTCAGTGAATTACTTCACGCAACCGCTACCTATGTACCATTTCAACTCGGAATATTCTTCATTGTAGCGACAGGGTATATAATAGACCACACCGAATAGGGCTACTTGCAGTCATAATAGTAACTCTGATTCGTATCCTGACTGCAAGTAGCAACTGCTTGTAGAATACATTCCATACCATCATAAATTAAAAAGGGACTGATTTAGTTTTTTGCTAAACTTATTAAACTTTACATACTCCTTCTCCTCATTAGACATGTTACTGTTGCCTGCATTAAACTTTACGTGATCAGTCAAGCGTGCATCTAAGTTTTCTTTGAAATGAAAGTAACGTAGATAACACACAAATACCCTGATGTACTTATCATGAGCAGTAATGTTATAATGCGCTAACTTCAACAGGTTTTATGCAACAGAAATGATATGCATCTTTTTCAAACAGCTTACGGGAATTCATCCAGGTAATATTTACAGCGACCGCCGATACTTCGACAAGAGTACACCCCGACATTTTCAAGGCACAAACTGCAACGGGCAGGCCCATCCCTGTTTACAAGGTTGCTCGCTGATTTAAACTCAACAGCCTCCTTAATGACACTCTCCCAATAGCTGGGCGTTTACGACGTACAGGTGGTCGGTAGTGCAACGCACGTTTAATCTGTCTTTCACTATAACCATTTTGACGAAACGTAGCTTCAAAATGGGGCAGCTCAGCTGGCAAAGTCTCAGTGTCGGAAATGACATGTGCTCTGTGTACCAAGGTACCAAGCACCCCTTCACGCTGAGCCGGATGGTGACGACTTTTAGTCCGTAAATACAAGTCGGTGTGAGTACGTTTCCTGTAAACTGCATGTCCTAATGATCATTCAACCTTTCTCCTAACCAAAACGTCAAGAAAAGAAAGGCAACCATCCTCTTCCACCTCCATCGTAAAACGAATGTTCGGGTGGATCAAGTTCAGATGTTCTAAAAAGCGATTCAAATTCTGCCTACAATGAGGTCAATCAACAAAAGTATCATCAACGTATCTGAAGAAACAGGCGGGTTTCAAAGGCGCCGACTCCAATGCATGCTCCTTGAAGTCTTCCATAAACAAATTTGCGGTCACAGGAGACAACGGGCTACCCATCGCAACTCCATCTGTCTGCTCGTAGTACTAGTCATTCAATAAAAAGTAAATGGATGTCAACACATGCCGAAAGAGATTAGTTAATTCAGCACCAAACCTAACCTCAATTAACCACAGCGAATCATACAGAGGAACATGAGTGAAGAGAGAGACCACATCAAAATTTACTAAAATATCAGAGTCATTCAACCGTATTCCCTCCAAACGACGTCAGAGAGCAGCTAAGTTCGGGATATGATGTTCTCACCGACCAACTTGTGGAATCAACAAAGAAGCAAAATGTTTGGCTACACGGTATGTTGGAGTGCCAATATATCACTCACTGTAGGATGGAAAAGAACCCCTTTCCTTGTGCATCTTCAGAAAGCCATATAACCTAGGGGGCACAGTACTATAGGTGTTAAGACTCTTGATAGTGTCATGCGACAAACCACTTTTCTTCAGGAGGCTGCTGGTCTTTCTCTCAACTCTTCTCGCGGGGTCAGCATCGATTCTGCGATACGCTGAGTCAGGTAATAAACGTTGTATCTTTTGTACATAATTCTTTTTGCTTAAAACAACGGTGTCATTGTTGTCGTCGCCAGGTAAAATAACAATATCAGGAAGAACTTGGAGAGAGTGTAATGCAGCCTTCTCTGCTGATGTTACATTACTCTTGGGTGGACGAGCCCTAGTCAACACACGGCATGCATCCCTCCTAACCTCCTCTGCAGTGTCAGGGAGTAGTTTGCAAACTGCCTGTTCAACTGAACACTTAAAATCATTTACCGGCATACTCTTCGATGTAGGTACAAAATTTAAAACCTTCCTTAGAATGGATAAGGCTGCGTCGTCCAAAGATTTCTCTATGAGATTTATCACAGAACGTCAAGATCCTACACCTGCTCTCTCCCTTGTCAGAAAACAGAGGTATAGAGTCGATGTTACCTCACCTGATAGTTCGTTGTCTTTCACTATTGATACCTCTGACTTTGGTCATCTTTGGTAGCCCTAGAGTTCAGTGTGTGTTTGTGTTATCTTTGCTGAATTACTCCACAACCATGATTTGAAAATTGCCTGTACATCGCCTGTCTGTTGCAGTTTGTGCCTTGAAAATGTTGGGGAGTACTACCACAGAAATATAGACGGTCACTGTAAATATTACCTTGCTGAATTTCCGTCAGTTGTTTGGAAACTGTATATGTCAGGAGAAACTCAGGTCTCACAATATGCATCTGTTTACAACCTACAATATTGTAAGGTGGCAGATTGAGTGAATGTAAATTTTGCATGTTACATGAGAGATTTTATGTGTCATAACAAGTAGATAAGTTTGTCACCTCACATACTTCGGTGATACTGAGCAGATTGGACTATTAAAATGTACAGTGATTAATGAAAAGGGATAACACTCGATTCGACGGTATTAACACACCGAACCCAAACCCTGCATGTTAATGAGCAAAAGGTGAAAAACGCTGCTGGAGGAAATGTTTTATTTTGGGGGCAGATGCGAGTTGCACCGTTACGGCCCAAGTACAACAGTTTGGTGACCCGTGGGAAATAGGACAATAATCACGCTGGGCGATACATCAAGAAGAGCAGGTAGCAGACCAGTGCTGCTTGCTATGGAAAAATTCTTTAGAAAACTGCATTGGGGAATTTCCAGATGGATATAAACAGAACAACGATGCACCTGATCACGTGAGAAGCCTGTGGTGCGCTTGTGATGTACGCGTGTAACTTTTAGGCGTCACGAACGGGGACAAATTTTCGATTGGCTGGAATAAACTCGGAAGGAGTAGAAAGGGGTGAAATTTCGATGCAGTTTGAAGGTACGCCCTTTGCGATTGGCAGAGGTAGTTTCCACAAGATGAAAGGAACGCTCCCATTGGCCTGAAAAAACCATGACGTGAAACACGAAAGGACACAGGTGAGGGACAGTTTGCTACGGAAGACGCAAGTCCGAAAACTTTGAGGACTCTCCTCTGAACCAGTGTTAAGTGTAGAACAAGGTGCATCATGCTCTGTACGACGCCGAAAGAGCAGTTTTGTGTGAATACTGCGTTCACTTTGACTGACATTCGGCTAAAAATTTGCTGAAGAGTTGTTGAGCTGCAACAGCAGAGAAACGAAACAGCCACGTAGTTAATTGTTCTTGTGAGAACTGAAAGGGCATTGTAGTATACACGCTGCTCGATCTATGCACGTGTATATCGCCATGTTTCCAGATTAGGGATGAGTGCATGTTTCCTCGCATAACGAGAAGTGTAGGCAGTTTCTGTTGATAAAATCAGTCAAGATTTTGATTCGCTTTTTTATAGGATTTTCAGAGGGTGAGAGCAGCCCTGAAGCTGACAGCTCATCGCAGCTAAGGTAAATGCCACTAGCAGAGGTATAAACTTTTGCTCATATTGTCACAAAAACTAACCATCCTTCGTATACTTGATTGTCATTCTAAATGGTATCAAACTCAGAACCGGAATCGTATGATTTGTCATAATATTGGCCAACTTCAACTTGCTGAGAACCTTCTATTTAAATTTGATATTGTTGTGTTCAGTGTAATTTCAGCTGAACAGGACGTAATGCCTTATCTTGACAACTGTCCTAACCTTGTCATGTCACAACCTATGTAAATTCGTATGCTTCTTTGACAATAATTCTGAAAGCAAACAAATTGCCTACAGGTAAACACTAATGTGCTCTGTCCTAGGATAAGGGTCCACTCCTAACCCCAGTCACTGATCCTAGACACGCTAATGCACTCACAGGGTGTTTTTGCTGATGTCTGCAAACGTAAAAAAGGGTTGGAGTGTCGGAACATTAATAGATTCACATGTTGCTTTGTGACACATAGTGGTAAAACTTATAATTCTTTCTCATTCTCCTCTTTTCCTATGCCCCTTAGCTCGTGATCGGAATACTAGATACCATACGCTTGTTGTAGAGATACTTTTCTTCTGCTATTTGATATATGTACACTTGACAGCAAAAAAAGTGGGTCACTGCCAAATACAACCAACATAACGTAGCTGTGTTGCAGGTCCCCTAAACACCAGAACCCAGTGGGGTACAGTCGTTTGACTACACGCAATGGGTACTGCAAGAGACTACTAGATGGTTCAAATGGCTCTGAGCACTATGGGACTTAACATCTATGGTCATCAGTCCCCTAGAACTTAGAACTACTTAAACCTAACTAACCTAAGGACATCACACAACACCCAGTCCTCACGAGGTGGAGATGGACTACTAGAGACCAAAGGTCTTTATGACAGTCAGTCTAAGCGTCAACTAATATTGTCATACAAAACATATTAGAAAACACGTTCTTAGCGATGAGACACCCCATAACACTCATAAACTAACATTAATTACAACAAGTGACATACCAAAAGTTCTGAGAAAATGGATTATTTTACATATATCGTACAGTAATCCTTAGTCAAAATTAAATACTTGAGACAATATGTGGAGTTACAAAGCTATATGGCAATTGGAAAAAAGTTTTTCACTCTCTAAAAGGTTTTCCATCCACGTGCTGAAGGTCGCTCAACGGCGAGTGGCTCTGGAAACTGGATATTGGATGAACCAGTAGAAAAACGCTATTAATAGCGACAAGCACTCTAAGGAAATCTCAAAATTAACACCGAATCACCAGTAATATCATTGCTCTCGTAACACATCAACAGCTACGTGTACACAAATTTGAACTTTAAATGACATGACCAACGTCGTCGTTCTGGACCTGGATTCAAACCCAGCACCTATAGCCATTGCTAACTAAACTAAGCTTTGTTTGTGCCTTATTGAGACCCGATCACTAGGCATAAAGAGACACGAAGTATAGACATTTGCACCAGTATCAGTTATCAATTCAGGTCCCGAAAATAAATGACGAAACGTTAGTACTGAACTGGGATTCCTGTCATAACAGTTAACCTCCTGGAAACTACCCCCAACGTCGTTTAATATGGTGTCCTTCACAAGGAACAAAGTGTGCTCATGTTTAAAATTGAAATGCCATCATATAAAGCTTGTGACATGGATGCGTACCCAGCACATAATCGGATTGTTAACGACGTACAGTCATGCTCAAAAGTATCCGAACGACCTGAATTGCATTTCACCTGATTCCCATGCAATTCACATAACGCAGCTGTCTAGCAGGTCCTCTAATCGCTCCTTGGTACAGTCGATTGACTATTGAAAATGGTTCCAACAAGTCACCACTAGAAAACACTGCTCTGTATCGCAATAACTCAAGATGTAAAGTAATACCACGATACTACAAATATCAGAGAACACCTCATCACAGATACGATTGTCCTTAAAGCTTGTAAGTTCACATTTATTGCAATAAATGACATACCTGAAATGTTAGCACTCTCATTATTATGTCAGATAGGTAATGCACGTAGTACATTCGTCGTATTCATGATTTCCTCTTCAAAGTAACATACCATACTTGCTATTTAACACAAAATGTCATTAAAAATTTACGTTATTCACCAGCAGCTAGTTGCGAATATGTATGAACTTCAAATTACACGACGAACCGCCTCGTTCTGCATATGGATTCAAACCCAGGTCATGCAGGCTAAGATTTCGTGGCTGACGGAAATTAAGTTATTCCTGACTAGGCATAAAGACAGTGATATACCTCATTTTTGGACAGTATCAGTTAACAAATATCAACTTTAAATTACATAACGTAACAATTTTAACAGACGCGAATTCCTACCCAGCATCTATTGTCCCTGTTAACGAACTACGAGAGATGTTAAATACTGCTCCTTCACAAGTAACTTACTTGAAATGCAGTGAGGTAAAGCTTTGTGTTGGACAGGGATTCGAACCCAGATTCTAATTGGATTGTTATCGAAGCACAATCAACTTTGACATATCGGATTTTCTCGGCAGTAGCTAGATGTCTTAACTGAAATCACGAGACGAAACATTAATTTTTCCTTCTCAGGACTCCAACCCAGCACGTATCGCTGTTATATTCTAGAGAAAAGGAACGTTAAGTATGGGTTCGTTACGCCAGCAGCGACATGTGAGCATGTTTGAACTAGAAATAAAATGACGAAGAGTTCAGTGCTGACTGAGAATCGAACCCCAAACATATCGTTTTTGACTACACACAAAGAGACATCAGCTACCGAATTTTTCTCCACCAGCAGCTCGGAATAACATCCTTGAACTTACAGTGATCCCGCAAATAGTTCTGTGTCTCACTGGGAGTCAAAAACGTCATATATCGTTAGTGCTGACAACGAATTAAAATGTATTAAAAATAAAAATTATTATCCACCAGCAGATAGGTGTTCTCATGCTAGAACTTGATAATACATAGTGCTGGGCCAGGATTCCAACCCATTCATGCGCAATATGTGGAGATGCTGAGGAATCTGCAGTTTTGAACAAACAACGAGTTGTAGTCGAGCTGTATGGTCGCGAAGGGATCAAATTCCACGTTAAGGGCGGTTTGAGTTGCATTCCCAGTTCAGAACCAATTTTATCGACATACAGAAGCTCAAATAAAAGATGGAATAAGTGTCCTGGCACCATACACAGTGTTTGTTTCGTCACTAGAAATAAATAACTAGTATAAGAAATGTTACCGGTAATAGAATTTCTACATATCGCCACTCCTTACTTTATTGTGGTTCCACCTAACGTCTACTTGTTAGAGAAGGAATATCATGTTTAATGTGATTTTCAGACCACAATGCCATTATACCTTCTTCACTTGGCATAGCCAGAAGAGAACAGAATCTGCCTCTGCCTATTAAAAAGCATCGGCAGAAGTTGGAATCGAACCCAGACTGTCATCATATGAAACTACCATCAGCCCAACAGACCACCCAGTGCATACATTCGACTCTATTTTGTAATCACCGAAATAAAATAACGTAACTGCCACCTACACAGAACTGCCAACAGTGTAGGATGCAGAAATTCAAATAGGAAGTGTTCCTTTCCATTTGAGCTACTCTATTGCGCTATCTGTTTGTTGAAACCGTCGTGCAGTGCAAAAGAAATGCTGTAAGTGTCTGTCTCTCAGAAGTCTAGATCCAGCCATATGTATCATCTCACAGCACTGTGGAATGCGGAAGTTCTGGAGGAACTGTTGTTCACTTCCAGAGCTGCTGTTGCTACGTCACAGCTATTAGCGTAACGGTAAGTGTCGTGCACTGTTGATAAGACGTCGTGTGTTCTGTTACATTCGCTACTACATTTTTTTAAAAAGCAATTCTACTGTCTGCTGAAGTTATCAATTTAATGGAACTTTTAACATAATTCTCTTCACTTCTCAACCCAAAATAGTCGCATGTGGAAAAAAGTCTAACTTCTGCGTCACTTTGTTCTTTTCAGGTTTAGTAGACGGCCAGGCAGCAGATGCGTCTCGAAGCTTTTGTATTATGTTTGGGGAGAGCCCATCGTGCCGAAATATTCAGAAAAGTGTTTTCTACAGTAGCTGTCGTCTGGTAGTGGCATTTTATTCTTCTTCAAACCTTTTTTGACAGCTTTAACTCAGAACAAGTTTTCAGCATGCATGTAATTAATAAACTGCATGTGCATTGTCAGACTGTTATAGATAACATCAGAGAATTCGAGTATTTCGTTGATGATTAATTTCTCTCTCATGTTTAGTATTGTTTTAACAACACTGAAAGAAACCTTACGAAAACTGTGCACTGTATTGCAAAAAATGAAATAAAATTACCCACGATAACCTTACGACGAAAGTCTGTTTTAACAAAACTGAGTATCTGTACACAAGCGTGCCTCTATCTGCACGAATTAGCAAAATACTACTCACTTAGATTTCGATTGGGTCTGTGTTTAAATGGTATGCTGTATCATACTCAACAAGTATGCAGATGTGGCATTTCATAAATAAAGTTACGTATTCCTAGAAACCCAAAATTTGCTTGTCAGCAGCGGAAAGAGACGTTACCTGTTGTGCAGCATTGTAAGTTTTTCACCATTGCACTATGAGCTGAAAGTATTTTCTTACGATTTGCTTATCGATGTTTGATCTGACTGCTTGCAGCTCTTACACAGAAGGGATAAAACCGTTACATTCAGCGAGTCTGGAACCGCGTATAATAGTAGACACTTTTCCACAAGTGACCGCGTTAACACAGAGCTAGCGGATAGATATGGTTTGGCCTTCCTCTTACGAGGCCAATAGTGGCTAGAACACGTAAACCGCTGTTTATAGGACGAGATTAGTTGCGATTGTCACGTTCAATGAGTTTTCTGGGCTGAAAACCGTAAATTTACAATCTTCTGTTATACCTCAAGCGATAACAACTCAGATTAGACAATGTAAGTGACAGGAGAAATCAAGTGAACTTTGAGGCTTACTTCCGTGCAAACCACGAAGTAACTCGTCGATCACAGAGTTGCCAAACATACCTTGCGTTGTTGCCAAATCTCAGTTACATTACCAGCAGGAAGAAGACGAACCGATGTGATCCTACAGCGGGCTGGGAAGTGACCATAGCTGGCGCCTCAAAGACGCGGCTGCCATGGCCTGGAATACATAATGCATCTGATTCGCATTTCTGTAACTAGGTTTAGGGACTGGAGCTTAGTTACTAATAATACTCAGAAATGACTGGTACTAAGCATCATAAATGAGTAACTCTCAGCCGGCTGGAGTGGCCAAGCGGTGTTACGCGCTACATTCTGGAAAAGCGCGACCGCTACGGTCGCAGGTTCGAATCTCGCCTCGGGCATGGATGTGTGTGATGTCCTTAAGTTAGTTAGGTTTAAGTAGATCTAAGTTCTAGGGCACTGATGACCTCGTAAAGAAATCTTTCATTAAAATGACTCGTTCCACATCATTACGAAATGTCGTATTCATGATCTATGGAACAAGAATTAATCTAATCAGATCATATTGCTGACTATCCATGAAGAGTCATGAAGTATCGAAATTTTCGCCTATATCAGTAACCAAATCTAAACTTTAAAATAAACGACGATAGTTTTTGTAATAAACCGGGACTCCTATCAAGACCCTTTCATCCCTGTTAACTAACCATGAAAGATGTCTGATACACCTCAATTCAGAAGTAACGAAGTGTGTATGCATTTAAAGATGAAGCGCATGATGTGAAGTTCTGCGACGGAGATACGAACCCAAGACGTAATCGGATTGTTAACTAAGTAAAATCAAATGTTACGTATCGGTTTTTCTTGCCAGCTGCTAGGTGTTTGAATCTAAAATAAGAACACAAAATTTTGTGCCTGAGCGACAATCGAACCGCACTCCTATCGTTCTTCTTTATTGTCCACGAATATTGCTTACGTATCAATTGCTTACTCACCAACAGTAAGATGTGTGTGTGTTTGTCCAGAAATTGTTGGCAACATGAACAGACATTAAAAATGCACGTTAATTTTCACTAGCAGGCCGGTGTGCACGTGATAGGGCTTGAAATGAAATTATGAATATTTTTGTACTGGATCAGGATTCGGACCCACATATTTACCTTTGGAGGAGACCTAGAGAAGACTGCAGTCTTGGGAAAGGGAACGAAATGATTGAACTATACTGCTCCGAGAGATTCAGATCCTCGAAAGAGGAGATACGAATTCGAATCACAGTCAAGCACCAAATTTTTCAACGTCTCTAGTTCAATCAAGTACAAGTAAAATAAGAGCCCTGTTCCTTTAGACGACTATCAGTTCATCAAATAAAATAAAAATTTTCTAATGTAAGTAAGTTTACTGGTGACATTATTTCTGTTTACCCCGACCTCCACCTATGTCATTTTCCGACGTAAACCGGCTCTGCCTATTTTGGAATGAAGGAACGTGATGTTTAATGCGGATTCTGGATTATAACAGCTTTCTCTTGAGGTTACCAGAGATAAAGTAAATCTGTTTGTGCCTCTTAAAAGTAAATGCCCGAACCCACGCATTGCACTTGTGATAGTTCGTTCCGCCAGACCATTGTGGCCACATTTCCCAGGCCTAGCAGTGTGCTGTAATGGATGGTGTGCTTAGCTTACAAAACTAGTCACGGTGGAGAAAAACGCGAGTCTATTAAATGGTTAAGTAGAAGCAAGCTTCTGACGTGGAGATTATGCTATTCTCATGTCAGCAGAATGTAAAGAGTCTTGTAGGCGTCGTAGCCTCGATTTCAAGCCATTTTGAAATTTTTACTAACTCAGGAAATTTCTTAGGTCAAGCAAATCCACTATGAAGTGTGAAGTTACCGGATAATTCGATTATCACCGTCATTATTACTATCACTTTCTTCATACCCCTGCTGGAACACATGTGCTTGAAGATCATTTAAGGCCTTTTGGTCATTATAGAAGTAGTTGACCAAGAACAAGTTCTTTCCCTGTCTACGGAATCCTTTTCATGTTAATATCAAACATCAACAATTACTCGTAGATTACATTACAAGCAAAGTAATTGATGAAGAGGTTACATGATAACGAAAACGTGCTGCTTTTCTTCATTCACTTGCACCTAGAAATGGCTGGCGAATACTGCCAAACCAAAAGCCAAGGGATCTTACTGCCTTCCGATATACGTCGCTGTCGGTTCTTCCATATGATTTGGTCGACGTGACCTGTTTCAAGTTGTGTATGACAGAGAATGTTTTAGAAAATCAATTGTTTTCCTTTACAATAAACAGAAAGATTTTCATTCTAAGCTATCCAAGTCCAAAATTTTCGCAATATTACTTCATATTTAATATTCGCTTCCATAATGTAAGGAAAGTATTTCACAGTTGCAAAACTCGCCTACGACTCACTGTCCTTACACTTAGTAGCTGACTGTAAATTCTAGCTCAGAGTGACGCCAGTTTAAGTAACCTAATGTAGCGAAGACTGTTTGCCAGTGCTCTTTCTCACCGGAAAATATGCAATTCACTCATTGGGCTCCATAAGTACACTGTAACAGTAGAACAGTAATTTCTGTGTGTATGCAATGCATACGGATTGTAGAATTTAGTGTTGCTCTCTCTTCCACTTCTGTGTACAACATGCCTGACCTAAACGGGCCCTTTATCAGTATAGGCCCTGGGCGGTGCAACATCATATTGACAACAGTAATGTACTTATACTGACAACCTCATTGTTCGTTTTTCCTGATTTTGTAATCATTTAAATAAAACAACATGACCTTCCAGTGGCAGACATTTCGTCCCTCTTTTCCTTCTGTGAAATTTATCAGTAAGCTTTTTGCCTTCGAACCAGAGTACGGCTGGTAAACGATTTACAAACCCTGATTTAGTGCCGTTAACACGATTTCTTTAAACATTCTCGTAGCTGAATGAATTTAGTTTCTTCTTAGATGTCTTATGCAGCAACGTTCACAGTTATCCCAAATAGGGCAAGTTCTTTAGGAAAAGTTCTTTATCCAGGTTCGAAGATTGTAAAACTAACTTCCCAGAGTTTGTGTCAGTTTGACCTTTTCGTCGGATAGCACTGCGTAAGTATTTTGTCTAAGAGGTATTACAGTAGTGTTCCTGTAGCTGTGGGAATCACTGGTTGAAAACGAGTTTCACACCAATGCGTACAGTACTGATTAATATTCAAAATGATTATAAACCTAAGTCTGCGTTCATCCACAAACTGAGGCGTATTTGTAATATTGAAGCTAGACTATGTATCCTTGTCTCCCCTGAGTGGGCATTGGAAGGCGTTTACACACACGTATACGAGGGTAATCCCAAAGGTAAGGTCTCCTAAGGGACACGCAAGTGCCAACGCAGGCACAAACGAGAGATCCTTAATTTTAATGGCAAGCTGAAACCACAGTGTTGGCTGCATTGTGGGAAGTTGATAAAGAGCTAGAGTGTGGATACGAAGGTATTAGGTTCGATCCCTCACCAGTCTCACGATTTTTATGTGCCATTTTACACATATTTTCCTTCGGACAGTGTTTGTTGATTTGAAAAACGCCGAGTTGCACTGTGGTCCGAAAGCCACATTAAACTGTAGGTTCCTATCAACTGGCTAGGTAAGTCAACTGAAAGGTCGGATGAAAGCAACAGCATACCACCTCGAACAAGACCGTGCCCATTAAAGCAGTGTGGTGTTGAAACCCCTCTTCCGACTGATGACTGCTTTACTTTCTATGGGTTCTAAAGTTAATGATCTTCGGGTTATTAACATTTTTGTGCTTTCATGCTGTAGCTTTGATACCAGTAAACGTAAGTAACCGGCCGTGCACTGTCACCGTTCGAGTTGTCAAGGTGGTAGACGACGATGCTGTCGACCCCAGTTACAATTTTGGCCATGGCTATGTTTCAGTCGAATACCTCTATACGCTTCCAAATTGATATCTGATAGAGCTGTATTTAGCAGCATGAATCAGATTTGTTTACCGTGCAATATATCGGACAACACGTCAGTGCAGCGAGATTTCGTTTATGTGCTGCGCATGGTGCAAGAAATATTTGTGTTTTGCTTACTTCTGTGATAGGTTTCACCCCACTGAATGCGAGCAAGCTCACGAATAGACTGTCAATAACTGGAATTACGCAATAACACACTTAAAAGTTGTATTTTTGCATTATGTATCCTGATGGAAATAACTGTAAACAGCTTATATGCCTACTTGCTTATTATCGCGCTTCTCGATGCTTTCCGCAAAAAATTAAAATTAAAATAAAAAGAGAGAGAGGGACAGAGAGAGAAAACAGAAATGTATTTGAAATATCAGCTCAGTGATAGGTAATATCTCGTTGTACTAGCGATATGTATGGCTACGGGGTTCTTTGTTTTCTCTCTGCAAACAACGAGAACAGAAATCAGTAGCAAAGTGGTAAGAACACCTATTCAGTGCGCCAATTAAACACTCAGCCATTCTTGGTTATTTCGTTAATCGTCTGTAATGCAGCAAACATCCTTGATTATTGATTTGTACTTACTACCATTGTTATTGTTATTCGTCACTCCACAACAGCTTTCCTATCACTCATTGCTGCCGATGCACGTAACTAATGGATCAGGATGAATGGAATGTGGGATGTTTCGTCACGGAGAATATACACATTTATCTCGGCGTCTTGTGTCTCAATAAGAGAAGACGAAACGGGATGCCGGTGATGCAGGTAATAACACCCAACTATTTCTGTCTACTTAACACTATGACGACAGACAAACTGGCGTCTCAATGTATTTTGATTATAATTCGTTATTCTTTTTGCGACGACATTTTAATAACTCGTGGGAGCAGGCATAATATATTTCTTTTTGAACACCGAACAATAACGCACAAAGATAGTGGAAGGAAGGATACAAAGAAAAATTCAGACTCATGGGTGTGGATCCAGTTCATCATAAGATCATAAGAAGACTAAACAAGAGGGAAACATTACGAAAGCAATGAATACGCTGGTTAGTATACATTATTTGTATAGATCTGAAGATGAAAAAGCGCAGATCTGCACAGTGCCCGCATCTGCACTTTAGCTTCTGTCTTAATGGGCATAAGTTTTAGTTTCTTCTCTTCTGAATTATCAAATGAATTGATTATTACGTGGTACAGAGTAATTAGGTAACTGTGTTTCTTACAGCTTCCATTCGCAACAACATTTTTCTACATTATAGTGCAATTCATGAAATTCTACTTGTATGATCACAAGACTGCACATAGATGCAATCGATTTCGAGGTGCAAAGTGTTTGTTATCTTACTTTCCGTGACAGGTGGTCAAAGTTGATTTCCAAAGACTTTTTATTGTACTGAAACAATCTTTTGTCACAAAGTAACAAGGTAAGTGTTTTATTCGTATATATTTTGTTGGAAACTGTAATCGTGATGGAAGATTACACACCTGAATGTTTGACACAGCTGGTAGGAGAAAACGCTGCATATTAACCAAACCCCGCGCCTCCTCTCCTTATCCTCCTATGACACGAGCACGGGATTCTCCTCCTATAACGCTACAGAGCTGTTTCTAGCACAGCTGAGAATTGGCAACATCGTCACAAACATTTGGCAACACTGTGGCAGTGCAATCACTTCCGCGTATGGTACTGAATTGACTCGCTAAATTCACTTGATATTCTCTTTCCATTTGAATGACTCGTGGTATATAATCCTCACGTAAACTAAGACGCTGAGACAGATATTTCAATTTTTTGGCTAAAGAAATGCTATTCTTCACATAAGTGACAACTTATAGTATCTTTCACGATGCGTTATGAGGCTGAGCGACCAATACCATGACGAGAGTTGCGTGCTGGCAGCAGTGTGTCCGTAGCCCCGTGATACTCCGCGTGCCTCGTGTTCCAACGGTTAAGAGACTCGTCAGTTCTAACCGTGGTAGGGGCAGCGCGTGCGAGCTTTTTTGTGTATTATTTTGTGGAGCTGCGAATTCCCAGAAAAAATTCTGTAACAAAATCAGCTTTACACATCAAATCATCGACTCAGTAAGTTGTGTTAATGTTTGTAGATGTCGGCTATCTGACTGCCAGGCTGCTATACAATACAAGCGTCTCGGAAGAAATTCGAATCGACCGTCAACGATACGAAATTCAATACTGTTCTTCACTTAAGAGTCACATGCTAGGGTGATAAGTATGAAGGAAATAAATTGATTGGCAAATCGCAAGAAAATACTTTCAGCTCAAAGTGCAATGGTGAAAAACTTACAATGCTGCACAACAGGTAACGCCTCTTTCCACTGCTGACAAGCAAATTTTGGGTTTCGAGGAATACCTAACTTTATTTATGAAATGCCACATTAGCATACCTGTTGACTATGACACAACATACCGTTTAAACACAGACCCAATCGAAATCTAAGTGAGTAGTATGTTACTAATTCGTGCAGATAGAGGAACGCTTGTGTACAGATACTCAGTTTTGTTAAAACAGACTTTCGTCGTAAGGTTATAGTGGGTAGTTTTATTTCATTTCTTACAATACAGTGCACAGTTTTCGTAAAGGTTCTTTCAGTGTTGTTAAAACAATACTAAACATGAGAGAGAAATTAATCATCAACGACATATGCGAATTCTCTGATGTTATCTATAACAGTCTGACAGTGCACATGCAGTTTATTGATTACATGCATGTAGAAAACTTGTTCTGAGTTAAAGCTGTCAAACAAGGTTTGAAGAAGAATAAAATGACACTACCAGACGACAGCTAATGTAGAAAACACTTTTCTGAATATTTTGGCGTGATGCGCTCTCCCCATACATAATACAAAAGCATCGAGATGCATGTGCTGCCTGGCCATCTATTAAACCTGAAAAGAACGAAATGACGCAGAAGTTAGCCTTTTTTCCACATGCGACTATTTTGGGTTGAGAAATGAAGAGAATTATGTTAAAAGTTCCATTAAATTGATAACTTCAGCAGACAGTAGAATTGCTTTTTAAAAAAATGTAGTAGCGAATGTAACAGAACACATGGCGTCTTATCAACAGTGCACGACACTTACCGTTACGCTAATAGCTGTGACGTAGCAACAGCAGCTCTGGAAGTGAACAACAGTTCCTCCAGAACTTCCGCATTCCACAGTGCTGTGAGATGATACATATGGCTGGATCTAGACTTCTGAGAGACAGACACTTACAGCATTTCTTTTGCACTGCACGACGGTTTCAACAACCAGATAGCGCAATAGAGTAGCTCAAATGGAAAGGAACACTTCCTATTTAAATTTCTGCATCCTACACTGTTGACAGTTCTGTGTAAGTGGCAGTTACGTTATTTTACTTCGGTGGATACAAAATAGAGAGGAATGTATGCACTAGGTAGCCAAGGCAGCTAGTTCATGGCGATTCGGTCAACCAAGTAAATGAATGTACTAAACATCCTGCAAACCACCACAGGGAGCCTGTGTGTCAGAATTCACATCTTGTGTGCCGCACCGGTGTTATGATACAGAAATGAGTCTTAGAGAAGAGGGTTTGGTGGTCTGTTGGACTGATGAAAGTTTCATATGATGATAGTCTGGCTTCGATTCCAACTTCTGCCGATGTTTTTTGATAGGGGAAGGCAGATTCTATTCTCTTCTGGCTACGCCAAGTGAAGAAGATATAATGGCATTGTGGTCTGAAAATCACATTAAACATGAGATTCCTTCTCTACCAAGTAGACATTAGGTGTAACCACAATAACGTAAGGAGTGGCGACATGTAGAAACTCTATCACCGGTAACTTTTCTTATACTAGTTATTTATTTCTAGTGACGAAACAAACACTGTGTATGGTCACAGAACACTTATTCCATCTTTTATTTGAGCTTCTGTATGTCGATAAAATTGGTTCTGAACTGCGAATGCTACTAAGACCGCCCTTAACGCGGAATTTGATCCCTTCGTGACAATACAGCTCGACTACAACTTGTTGTTTGTTCAAAACTGCAGATTCCTCAGCATCTCCACATATTGCGCATTAATGGATTGGAATCTTGGCCCAGCACCAAAGTTTTCACTATGTATTATCAAGCTCTAGCATGAGAACACCTATCTGCTGGTGGATAATAGTTTTTATTTTTAATACATTTTCATTCGTTGTGAACACCAACGATATATGACGTTTTTGACTCCCAGTGAGACACAGAACTATTTGCGAGATCACTGTAAGTTCAAGGATGTTATTCCAAGCTGGTGGTGGAGAAAAGTTCGGTAACTGTCGTCTCTTTGTGTGTAGTCAAAAACGATATGTTTGGGGTTCGATTCTCAGTCAGCACTGAACTCTTCGTCATTTTATTTCTAGTTCAAACATGCTCACATGTCGCTGCTGGCGAAACAAACCCATATTTAACGTTCCTTTTCTCTAGAATATAACAGCGATACCTGCTGGGTTGGAGTCCTGAGAAGGAAAAATTAATGTTTCGTCTCGTGATTTCAGTTAAGACATCTAGCTACTGCCGAGAAAATCCGATATGTCAAAGTTGATTGTGCTTCGATAACAATCCAATTAGAATCTGGGTTCGAATCCCTGTCCAACACAAAGCTTTACCTCACTGCATTTCAAGTAAGTTACTTGTGAAGAAGCAGTATTTAACATCTCTCGTAGTTCGTTAACAGGGACAATAGATGCTGGGTAGGAATTCGCGTCTGTTAAAATTGTTACGTTATGTAATTTAAAGTTGATATTTGTTAACTGATACTGTCCAAAAATGAGGTATATCACTGTCTTTATGCCTAGTCAGGAATAACTTAATTTCTGTCAGCCACGAAATCTTAGCCTGCATGACCTGGGTTTGAATCCATATGCAGAACGAGGCGGTTCGTCGTGTAATTTGAAGTTCATACATATTCGCAACTAGCTGCTGGTGAATAACGTAAATTTTTAATGACATTTTGTGTTAAATAACAAGTATGGTATGTTACTTTGAAGAGGAAATCATGAATACGACGAACTTACTACGTGCATTACCTATCTGACGTAATAATGAGAGTGCTAACATGTCAGGTATGTCATTTATTGCAATAAATGTGAGCTTACAAGCCTTAAGGACAGTCTTACCTGTGATGAGGTGTTCCCTGATATTTGTAGTATCGTGGTATTACTTTACATCTTGAGTTATTGCGATACAGAGCAGTGTTTTCTAGTGGTGACTTGGTGGAACCATTTTCAATAGTCAAACGACTGTACCAAGGAGCGATTAGAGGACCTGCTAGACAGCTGCGTAATGTAGGTTGCATGGGAACCAGGCGAAATGCAATTCAGGTCGTTCGGATACTTTTGAGCACGACTGTACATAAAATCAGAAGTTAAATATCAAATGTTTCCTCCAATAGCGAGATGCTGGAACCTTAAATGACGATAGAATTGTTTTTGTCTGACTGGGATTCGAACGCAGCATCTAGCACCGTCGTTTTCTAGCCAGGAACAGACGATAAATGGCTATTGTTTGTTCACCAGTAGCGAGATGGGCGCATGTTTAGCTAGACATCAGGCGACGAAAAGCTCTGTGCTGAATGGAATTCAAACCCCGCACACGTGGTCATGAAGAAACTTTAACTATCAAGTTCTTTTCCAATAATAGCTAGGAATGGCATGATTGTACTTTCAATGATGTGATGGAAAATACTCTGCTGGCTAGAAGTTGTATCCACAACATATCGTCGTTGGTGATCACAACGAACACAACGTCAAACCCAAATCCGTTTTCACCAGTAGGATGAAGAGGAATGTTTGAACTTGAAAAGATGTAAGGAAACGTATGATCTTGTAATGTTGTGATAAAAAGCTCATCATTTGGCTGTGAGTTGAAACGAACGCGTTACAGCTGACAACGCACGAAGAGACGTTGAAAATGCAACTATTTTTCACTAGTAGTTTGGAGTGCACATGCTAGGGCTTGAAATGAAATAATGAATATTTTGTGCTGATCAGGATTCGAAACCAGATACGTGCCTTTCGAGGACGCCCAGAAGAGTTTGCCATCTTCGAGACCACAGTGAAATCGAATTCTAATCCCAGTCCAGCACCACAATTTTCAACGTCTCAGTTTCAAATAAAGTAAGAGCCTTGTGAACTTACATGGCCATTGGTTGATTAAATGAAATACGATTACTAGTTTACGACGGCTTGCTGATGACAGATTCTCTGCCTTACGGGGTTTCTCCATCTCTCACAGCTCAAACGAATGCCACTCTGCCCCAGTCGGCAGCGAAGGGATGTTATCTTTACTGCGGATATTGAACTACGGAGCTTACTGGCGTTCTGCACTTGGCGTTACTAGGGTGAAGGAGAGCTACTTGTGTGTGTTAAAAATCTACGCCTGACGTGAGATGTGAACCTACACGTTTTACACATCAATACAAAATTAATCCATCAGACCACAGAACCCCCTGCCAAGCACATAATTATGAATGGCAGAATATTCATTTAGATGTAGATGCAGATGTCAAGGGACGCGTAACAGGAAGGAGGGCGGGATCTGGGAATGGATAGAAGTGCAGAAGTGCAAAATATAAGCGTGAAATGCTTGCAAAGTATTGCTTCCTTAGATGTGTGCCACAGTTCGTTTTATCTTAGGACCGAGAGATTAGAAGGACTGTTCTCAGAACGAAGAATGGGTTTTAGGGAAGGGGAGGCCAAAGAATACGGTTTCATAGGTGTTGAGAGGAATGATAGAGAGTAAAGACAGCAGCAATTAAAAGAGAAAATGTAACGTCATTGGAAACCGCTAGATTTGTTTATAAAGTTTTGGGGGAGTGGAATAGAAGGGCACTTGCGGCGATGGTGTCAGAGAGGGAGAGTGTGAGAGAGAATAGAGGAGATATTAACATCGAGTAAACATAAATGTTCAAATGTGTGTGAGATCTTATGGGACTTAACTTCTAAGTTCATCAGTCCCTAAGCTTACACACTACTTAACCTAAATTATCCTATGCCCGAGGGAGGACTCGTTTGCGTATTGTGTGGAGGACGGAGGGTGTATTCATGGATGGAGGGGAATAGAGAGACGTATTTGAAATAACAAAAACTACTGTGACGGAGTCCATCTACGCTGATTAGTTTGTAAGTATGTAGACAGGGTATAAATGAAATCAAAATAGAATACTTAACAAACTGTATAATCAAAAGAAACCCACTTGAATTAAAAGGGCAGCTCAAAGGAAAGTTAAGCCATATTATATCTTTTCTGTTGCCACGCGATCTTTCACTAGCTCCCAATGAGGAAAAATGACAAAAAAGAAGACATAACAAAACATTTTAAGGACTCTAATATTTTATTCAGAATCCTTCATTATTTTGTACTTCTATCATGCGTCTTGGCATAGAATGTATAAGCCGTCGGACGTAACAACCTGAAGAAGCAACTTCCTCCCAGGCTTCCAGGACGCAGTCCCAAAGAGCGTCCGCAGTAGCTGGTTGGTTTCGTGGCCAGTGCTCTGTTAATGTTCTGGCGACCTCAGCCCACATATTTTCCATGGAGTTCATATCATAGACAGTCCATGACGTTGACGCCAATCGTGGAGAGCCGCTGCTGAACAGATGCAGACTTGTGAATGGGAGAATGGTCCTCTTCCAATGTGACGTCTCCTTCTGCGTACAGCATTCGCACTAACGGAAGCATCACATTTTCCAATATGTGGGCATACTGCACGCTGTCCAGAGTTCCTTCTATCCTGTGAAGAATTCCCGCCCCTCTCGCAGAAATCCAACCCCAGCAGGTAACAGATAGCCGGCCACTTCTCGTCGTGGTTACATATTCGCATCGATGGCGAGTCCCTTGCGGCCTATAAACAATTCGTGGACCGTCGTTATTGGTGGAAAACACCTTCTCATCAGTGAAAATGACGTTGTCCCACGACGCCCTCAGATGGAGCTCCGCAAATGCTAGCCGGTATAAAACGTTGTCTTCGCTGAGCTCTTGTTTCACGGCGGATCGTCGTGAATGCAGTCCAGCGTCCCTCAGCCTTCGGCGAATCGTGTCACTGGAGCCGGGGAAGTTGGTCTCCCGCCGCAACTGCTTCGCGTTCAGAAAGGGATTTTCTCTGCTCCTAGACACTAGGTCCCTGACTTCCTGCTGTGTGATCACTCTCTTCCTGCCTGAGCCAGGAGCCCTGTTGGTGGTGCCTCTTTCAAGGCAGATCCTCCACCATCTCGTTGCAGTGGTATGTGGTACGCCATACCGTCTGACAGCTTCTCTGATGGAACATCCTCCTTCCTTAATGAGAGCGACGACTCTACCTCGGCCAGCCGCAGTGGCCGAGCGGTTCTAGGTGCTTCAGTCTGGAACTGCCCAGTCCCATAGTGCTCAGAGCCATTTGAACCATTTTTTGACTCTACCTCGAATAGACCTCTCCCAGTGAGCCATTATGGCAGACAGCCTGATGTGTATTTCTGCTTGCCGCTCTTATACTGATTCCAGGAGAGGAGGTAAACGTATTTACGTCAAACGGAGCGGCAGAGGCATAGGCATGCGGCGCAGCCGTGCTGGCTCGTCCCGGGCTGTTGGCCCACCAACGCCATCGCCAGCTCGCTCACTTCCGTCTCGCCTCGGCCAGCCTGGCTGGCCCGTAGCTCGCGAGCCGCGGCTAGTACAGACCCGGGCCGCAAGGCTACGATCACCCCTTGAAGGATCAAAAGTTACACCTAAACTACCCAAGTCTATAGTATAAACTAACGCAGCTACAGTATTATGCTATAACATGTGCAGGCACACCTACAGTTGACGATTCATTCAAATATTTGACGAACAATACGTTCAAAAATGCATTCATTTTAAACATAGCTACCACCAAATATTTCACCTAGCTAGCAATAGCATGACGCAGGAAACTATATTTTCTTGTAAGCGCTGTGCATTAGATATAACCTTAAGAAAACCTGTATTCAACCACGACAACTAAGCAGAATGTAAAAGTAAACAGGTTTGGCGGCTGCTTCTCCAAATAATAGTATATACTTAGTATATAATACACGTTTTGTGCACTAATAACATGTACTCAGTGTCTCTGAAACAATATGTGCTGCACAACGGAAATTACTTTCTGCTGAGGCACTTCATTTACATCTCAATGATACACGACTACTAGAGAACATTGTTCTTTACGGCAGTCAATCCACTTGTAAATTAACATCATGATATCGCAGATACACTCCTGGAAATGGAAAAAAGAACACATTGACACCGGTGTGTCAGACCCACCATACTTGCTCCGGACACTGCGAGAGGGCTGTACAAGCAATGATCACACGCACGGCACAGCGGACACACCAGGAACCGCGGTGTTGGCCGTCGAATGGCGCTAGCTGCGCAGCATTTGTGCACCGCCGCCGTCAGTGTCAGCCAGTTTGCCGTGGCATACGGAGTGTCTTTAACACTGGTAGCATGCCGCGACAGCGTGGACGTGAACCGTATGTGCAGTTGACGGACTTTGAGCGAGGGCGTATAGTGGGCATGCGGGAGGCCGGGTGGACGTACCGCCGAATTGCTCAACACGTGGGGCGTGAGGTCTCCACAGTACATCGATGTTGTCGCCAGTGGTCGGCGGAAGGTGCACGTGCCCGTCGACCTGGGACCGGACCGCAGCGACGCACGGATGCACGCCAAGACCGTAGGATCCTACGCAGTGCCGTAGGGGACCGTACCGCCACTTCCCAGCAAATTGGGGACACTGTTGCTCCTGGGGTATCGGCGAGGACCATTCGCAACCGTCTCCATGAAGCTGGGCTACGGTCCCGCACACCGTTAGGCCGACTTCCGCTCACGCCCCAACATCGTGCAACCCGCCTCCAGTGGTGTCGCGACAGGCGTGAATGGAGGGACGAATGGAGACGTGTCGTCTTCAGCGATGAGAGTCGCTTCTGCCTTGGTGACAATGATGGTCGTATGCGTGTTTGGCGCCGTGCAGGTGAGCGCCACAATCAGGACTGCATACGACCGAGGCACACGGGGCCAACACCCGGCCTCATGGTGTGGGGAGCGATCTCCTACACTGGCCGTACACCACTGGTGATCGTCGAGGGGACACTGAACAGTGCACGGTACATCCAAACCGTCATCGAACCCATCGTTCTACCATTCCTAGACCGGCAAGGGAACTTGCTGTTCCAACGGGACAATGCACGTCCGCATGTATCCCGTGCCACCCAACGTGCTCTAGAAGGTGTAAGTCAACTACCCTGGCCAGCAAGATCTCCGGATCTGTCCCCCATCGAGCATGTTTGGGACTGGATGAAGCGTCGTCTCACGCGGTCTGCGCGTCCAGCACGAACGCTGGTCCAACTGAGGCGCCAGGTGGAAATGGCATGGCAAGCCGTTCCACAGGACTACATCCAGCATCTCTACGATCGTCTCCATGGGAGAATAGCAGCCTGCATTGCTGCGAAAGGTGGATATACACTGTACTAGTGCCGACATTGTGCATGCTCTGTTGCCTGTGTCTATGTGCCTGTGGTTCTGTCAGTGTGATCATGTGATGTATCTGACCCCAGGAATGTGTCAATAAAGTTTCCCCTTCCTGGGACAATGAATTCACGGTGTTCTTATTTCAATTTCCAGGAGTGTATTAGGAAACACGTTACTAGGGATGAGGAAGGCCTTAACGTTTGCAACTAAACATATTACTCCTAGCTACTACTGAATATGAAGTTTATTATTAACGTGTCTTCATAACCATGTGTGCGGCGTTCGACTCTCAGTCAGCACAGACGTTTTCGTCACCTTATTTCTAGTTAAACGTGTGCACATGTTCCTGGTTAGACAACGACGGTGTCGGCGCCGGGTTCGAATCCCGGTCAGCCAATACAACTTCAGTCGGCATTTAAGGTTCCAACCCCACTACTGGTGGCAAACTGTGATATCTACATTCTGATTTTACGTACTTATTCAACAATCCGATTAGGTGCTGGGTTCGCATCCTTGTCCCCAGCATTACATGATGGCATTTCAATTTTAAACTTGTGCATCCTTTGTTCCTTAACAATGCAACACTATACAACGTCTTTCGAGGTTAATTACCAAGGAGGTAATTGTCATGTGAGGGTTCCTGCTTAAGTACAAAGATTATCGTCATTTACGTTCAAGTTGAGAATTGATAACTGATACTGGTGCAAACGTCAATATTTGACGTCTCTTTCTGCCTAGTGATCGAGTCTCGATAAGGCACAAAGCTTTGCTTGGTTAACAATGGCTTTACGTTCTGGGTTTGCATCCGGATCCAAAACGAAGACGTTGATCATGTCATTTAAAGTACAACTTTGTGTACAAGTAACTGTTGATGAGTAATGTCAACAATGATATTACTTGTGATTCGCTGTTAATGTTGGGATTTCCGTAGAGTGCTTGCCGCCGTTAATCACGTTTTCTTTTAACTGCTTAGTATTACATAAAGTTGATGCGAAACCACTCCCCGTTGAACGTTGAACGACATTCAGCATGTGTTGGATAAACCTTTTAGACAGCAAAGAACTTGTTTCCAATTGCCATACAACTTTATAAATCCATAAACTGTCTCAAATATTTAATTGTGCCTAAGGATTACCGAACGATTAATGTGACAAGACTAGTTGTCCCATAACATTGAAATGTCACTTATTGTAATTAAGTTTAGTTTACAAACGTTAAGGACTGTCTGATCTCTTCTGTACTATCGTGTTGTTACTTTACATCTGGACGGACTGTCATAAAGACCGGTGTTCTCTAGTAGTCTCTAGCGGTACCCATTGTGTATCTTCCAACGACTGTACTGTCGAGGGTTGCGACTATGTGCAACACAGATATGCTATGATGGTTGCATACATTCAGGTTCAGCCTACACGTTGGAATTCAGGCGTAACCAACTTTTTTTGCTGTCGAGTGTACATCATAGGAAATGGTATTTTGGTAATGTTTAATTGATTTGCATCTGGCCTGCCCGGTCGTTAAATTTGACTGAGTATCTGGACAGTGCTGCCCTCTCTGGAGGTATCTGTACATGAGGGACAGTGGTGAGGGGGCCACCAAATGGTACACTCGCCGCGGCGAGGGAGAGATTTGGCAGTGGTGATTGGGCCGTCGGACGGGCTGCGGACGCTAACATGGCCTATGCTTAAACACACGTTATGTATTCTGGTTTAAAGGATACAGACCATTTAGAATCGCCCATTTAAAACATGAATTTCCATTAGTTTGAATATCTATAACTGTGTTTTTATTTATCACTTTTGGCAGTTTTTGTAGTTTTCCATTAAAACCTTTCTTTTCATTGATATTAACCCACATTTAACTCTTTCTTTTCACAGCAGCTCTAATCTCTCTCTTGATATGTCTTCAGTTTTCATAACAGTCTGCCACTAATAATAGTTAACTACCACTTAGGATCAATTTTGGTTGGCATTAAACTCAAATTCTTCGTACTTTCGTACTTTTCTGTTACTTCACGTGACTTGGATAAATTAAATGCTGCAGACCAGTGAAAAACTGATTTTAAGAGGCCAGTCAATTCCACGCAGTCTGTTGTCAAAGAGGTAAAAGCATTCATTCAGGTCATGTTTAGAGTCCTTATTGAGTGTCACTCCTGTACATATTCGAGTTTCACAGCACATCAGCAGAAATCCATTTTAAAATCAATCGTTGTATTTATTCTCATCTGTTTTAGAGACGATTTGCTCATTATTGGAAACAATACGTTCGTAAAATCAATATCTAAAGTACAAACGGAATTTCTGGATCATTAAAGTTACTCTGTGTAATAAATTCAGCCAAATTTTTCCCCAGCACTCTTTCAGTATTTTTGCAAGACGTAGCACTGACACAATTTTAATGCTATGTTGTTTAGTTGGATATATATTGCTAGGTTAGTATTTATGAAACTGCCTCAGAGTCAACGATGATTCCTGTTATTCAGCTTAACACGACATATGCCGAGAACTTTTCCGGAGTTCAGAAGCTCTAATTGATTTTACGTGAGAGCAGAAACCCAGGCATATTTTACAATCCTTCGGAGAGACGATGACCACTGCTCCGAATTACGCCACACAGTGACTAACAGGTATTTTTCAGACACGACAGCTGTATCTTGGCTCAAGTGCAGAGGGCAGGGGTATAGAGTCGACAGTCTCCTTCATGCGTACGGGTATTACCTCGCTTCATAGGGCGTTAGTTGAGTTGCGCCTTTCACCTGTCTGTCGGCTAACTTTAAGCAGTCCGCCGCATATATTGTACAGTGTTCCACATACTATGGGAGTGCTGGTGATGTTTCTCGAGGGCACTTATAAAATTGATTAACTTCAGACATGTAAATCGTCATTGGAATTCATTCATCTTAAACAGTCTGTAACACAGATATGGAAATAGCGTACTCTCAATATGTCTACGCATTTTGACATAAATTTTAGATGTGAAATTACCTTAGTATTGTCAGTATAGTTACCAATTTTTTTCGAGAGACATTTTAGGTTTAATGTATCACTTCAGATACCAACAATGAACGCGCCCTTGTACATGTTAATACCAGTTTAACATCAGTAGTGACGTGTGGGAACTCCTGTTTTTTATTAATTACTTGCACTTGATGGTTGTCTGTCTTATCATACTGAAAATAATTAGAGCATAAAATATAACATATAATCAAGCAAGGAAATTACTGATAAGGCACTACAGTCTTTGAAATACAGAAAAAGCAGATCTTAGTTATAGTATTTGACATAAACATTTTCTTACTGAACTATAAAACAATCATTTAAGAATGTTTGTGTTTGTGTGTTTACGTTTTTTTGACGTGGAAATACCGTAAGTTGCATTTTATTCTTTTTTGATAAATAACATAGGTGATTCGGATATTTTTGAACATTGCACAAAATTCAGATCATATGGATATTTCTGAACTTGACAAAGCCTGTTGCTACATACATTTTGGTTGTGTCGTTTTAATGACTAATAAAATACTGCTCTGTGTTTGAGAGATTTTAATGTGTATCTGTAAGAGAGAAAGCTGAAATTTATCGACGAGACAGAATTTTGGATGACGAAACTGCGCATCTAGTGACTGCTGTCACTTGCACGTAGACGTCCCAAACTCGTGATGACGTCATAGAAAGGAGGCATGGCATTTAGCGTCATGGATAGGGCACTGACCTATGCACGTGGTGTTACAAATGTAAACAGTGTGTGCTGGCAGTCCCATAGCTGTAACGCTCTCTCGGCCGCATAACGTGGAGCAACATGTAAAATATTACGCAAATTTAGGTTTTTCATCGTTGCTCTTCGTTAGATGAGGCAAATAGCAGGATGGTTCCATCATTATAGTACAATACAAACTACTGCCCCAGTGATCTTGTCATCGACGACATGTTACCCCAATGTATCTTCCTTCCCTCCACCACCGAAAAAGCACTGTCGTTTTACTGGGTGAAGCCAAACTTCACCTACAAAATTTCAGAGTTTTTGCAGATGTGTTTGGATATTCTGGTCTAAGCTCCCTTTGTCTCCAGTGGCTCGTCACACAACAACTGCATTTCATTCGATTTCTTCCCCCCTTCATAAATGTATCTATATTGCACTCAAACTGGGAGAGAACACCTGAAAATAAGTTACACATTATTATGGCAGTCATAGTCAGTTTTACTGAATGGTACACTACACCTCAAAGTGACACAGACACATGACAATATTTTTCAACAGAGTCGTCAAGTCTCCGTAAGCAATGGACTGAACGAACCACCAACTGATCAATTCCCCGATAGTAGAAATCCGATCCTTGGTGACGTAACTGTTCAATGGTCACTGTGCGAACGTCCTCAGGTCGGCAAATCTGCTGTTAAGGCGAATCAGCTCCTCGAGTGCGTAGACATTGCTTGTTTGTTCGGTACTGATGTCCTTCCTTTCTGATAACCACGTCAGAGTGGCCTTGGTTACACTCTCGGCAGCGTTTCACTGCGACTGAACGTGACACTGCAGCTGGTACTTGTACAGACAGAACTTCACGGAGAATCTGTGTGCATTTTAGACTGTTTGCCCACAAGAATAGTACTGTCCGGCGTGCTTCAACTTTGGAGAACGGATCGCGTTCCAGCGCTATTTTAGTCGCACGCTATAATGGACCTGTCGTAGCAAACCTGTGCCCGCAGAAACCCCAGAACGTGTACTCTATTCTTACAGTACACCGCACTTGTTATACCATGGTTATCAGCGGGGGAAGACATACGTAACTTACTTTCTGAAATAGCCTCGTATATGAACATTGTGTCAATATGGACGGAATGCCCTTTGTATCTTGTTGGCAAAGAAGCTTGGTCAATTTAGACAGAGCCTTTTCCGTTGACAACTACGAGTATAATACCAACTTTACTTTTCCCTCTCAAGCTTACATTTGGTGCTGCTCGGTTCTGTTTCGATTTGATTTTTCGGCAGTGTCAGTTGCACTCCGTGTTTCGTATTATGCGTTTTGGCGATTGCAATTTATAGGCTTTTTCACTATTGTTAAGGTATTTTCATAGAAATAAAAGTAACTGTGGTGGCAAATAAATAAATCGTAATTTTACACATATCAAAAAAGTTTTGCATTACACCGTTTCCCAAAACTCCTGAACATGGACGTTGACTGTGGATATTGTATCACACACATAGTCCCTTTGACTGTTCAGAGATGCCACTAAACCCACCACAAGATGTAAACAACCATGCATGAGCAGCGCCTACTAGAAGGAGGGGGTCCGATAGCCGATCAGTTCCAGTCATTCCACCAGGAGGGAGGTACACCCCTCGCGTTGTCTGTAGTTCAACAACGCCTAGACGGTCAATATCGCGGTTCGATCGCGTCCGCATTGTTACTTTGTGCCAGGAAGCGCTCCCAACAAGGGAAGTGTCCAGGCGTCTCGGAGTGAATCAAAGCGATATTGTTCGGACATGGAAGAGATACAGAGAGACAGGAACTGTCGATGACATGCCTCGCTCAGGCCACCCAAGGGCTACTACTGCAGTGGAGTGACCGCAATCTACTGATTATTGGTCGGAGGGATCCTGACAGCAACGCCATCATGTTGAATAATGCTTTCCGTGCAGCCATAGGACATTGTGTTACGACTCCAACTATGCGCAATAGGCTGCATGATGCGCAACTTCACTCCCAATGTCCATGGCGAGGTCCATCTTTGCAACCAAGACACCGTGCAGTGTGGTACAGATGGACCCAACAACATGCCGAATGGATCGCTCAGGATTAGTATCACGTTCTCTTCACCAATGAGTGTTGCATGTGCCTTAAACAGACAATCGTCGGAGACGTGTTTGGAGGCAACCCAGTCAGTCTGGACGCCTTAGCCACACTGTCCAGCGAGTAGAGCAAATTGGAGGTTCCCTGATGTTTTGTGGTGGGATTATGTGGAGCCGACGTACGCCGCTAGTTGTCTTGGAAGGCGCCGTAACGGCTGTACGATGCGTGAATGCCATCCTCCGAGCGATAGTGCAACCATATCGGCAGCATATTGGCGAGGCATTCGTCTTCAAGGACGACAATTCGCCCCCTCATCGTGCACATAATGTGAATGAATTCTTTCAGGATAACGACATCGGTCGACTAGAGTGGCCAGCATGCTCTCCAGACATGAACCCGATCTAAGATACCTGGGATAGGTTGAAAAGCGCTGTTTATGGACGACGTGATCCACCAATCACTCTGAGGGATCTACGCCGAATCGCCGTTGAGGAGTGGGACAATTTGGACCAACAGTTCCTTGAAGAACTTGTGGACAGTATGTCACGACGAATACAGGCATGCATCAATGCAAGAGGACGTGCTACTGGGTATTAGAGGTATCGGTGTGTACAGCATCTGGACCACCATCTCTGAAGGTCTCGCTGTATGGTGTTACAACATTCAACGTGTGGTTTTCATGAGCAATAAAAAGGGCGAAAATGATGTTTATGTTGATCTTTATTCCAATTTTTTGTACAGGTTCCGGAAGTCTCGGAACCGAGATGATGCAAAACTTTTTTTGATGTGTAAGTTGTTACTGAGTAACGTGGCACCAGAGAAGACAGTTAAGAAAATATCACTGAGCACACTCCTAAATTTAGTCAGCGCAGTTCAGCTTCACCCTGCACGTAAACCAACTAAATGGCTGGCCTGTAAACTATCGGCGATGGTACTTTTACGGTAGTCAGTGACTAGCATTTTAAAAGCGAAGTTGGTGGTACAGAAAAAAGAGAATACGGTGTAATTTGGTAAAATGAGGAAAGCAACTGGTATCGTAGAAGGAATGGCTAGCGGAGCAGCGCTTTTTAGTGTGTTACAACTTCTAGTTTGTTGCCAACCAACTAACTTTTATTTACATCTGTCTGTTAATGATTTTATTTTATTTTATTGTAAACCAAGACATCTTAATTCGCATGTAAATATCATGAGCGACTATGGTACTAGCCATCAGAGATATCAGTGTTTTTTAATTATGCCTCAGGTGTTAACTTTGAAACGTAGCTTTATAAGTTGTTAAAATCGGATGGTAGCTCCAAATGTCTATCGCAGATAAGTTGTAGTTGTCACTTTCATATGACTATTCATTTAAAGTAGCATAGTCGGATAAAAAGTATACACTACACACTCTTCAAAACATTATGCGACACCTTTGCGTGCACGTACTGCAGAGAGCTGTAAACTGAGTGTGATGCCTGAATAGAAAGCCTGAACTAGCAATAAATGTATCTGCATGTTTATTTGTTTTATTTCTGATGAGGCTTTCGCTCCATAAATTTTGTGCACTAATTACCATTCGTCCAGTTAATTATGTCAATAACCCCAGACCCTTTACACTCGTTGGCGAATTCTGTTTAATTTGCGCCGCTATCACAAGTGCAGCAGACGAATCATAAATGAAATTTCGATTCGCCCGGTGAGCTTCATTTACATTTATGTCACACCATGTGAAATTCAATTAGGAATCGCTGAACCTCGGCGCTGGCCTTTGATGGAGCTCGTTACGCCATATGCCGATGCGCCAGCAGCACGAAGTGTGCCAGGCCAGCGGGAGAACGTCCCAGTACAAGTGCCAGTGCCGAAGCTCGGCTATCTCCTCTGCTGTGTTAGTTCAGGGGTTCTTTTCGACGTTTACAAAATGTATGCCATGTCTGCTGCGATTTTGGCTTGAAATCTGCTGCTAGATCGCTGGTTTTGAACTGCGCAGTCGCATGAGAATCTAATGTGTCAGTTCAACTTTGACAGCCGAACTTCATCGACTGGAACAAATACTCAGACTCAAAATTAGACTTAACACGTAAACAAGTCAGTCACTTCAAACCCAACTGCTGAAATGGTACGATAACAAATCAGTAATCATTGTTTCAGCATGATTGGTTACCCTTTGTAGCAGTAGTATTCGTATGTCGCTGGAACAATGAAGGGCACCAACCAATTGGAAAAAAAGGATAGATCATTTCCGTTTTGTTAAATGTTCACCGAACCGTTACTGAAAATTACCGGCCTGTATTGCTGACGTCAGTCTGTTCAATTATGGAACATGTCCTGTGTTCTCGCATTACTGCGTTTCTGAAGACCAAAATTTCCTCTGCAAATTCCACTATGGATTCCGTAAATAGAGATCTGGAGAAATCGGGGTGAACTCGACAAATGAAAAAGTTAATTAGTGGACTTAATTACTGGCCTGCCCCAGAGGCGTGTTGTACGGCCATTATTGCTTACAATATACTGGGAATCCCTGGAGAATTCAGGGATGTGACAGGAACGATCATTGGAAGCAGAAAAGTCTAATGAACACGGGCTCTAATATGCGTATCTTACTAGTAACGAGCACTTCATCATCGATTTTGTGAAACAAATCTCTTCTACTGCAAGCTCTCTACTTTCCTTAGTCTGAGAGGTGGTACCAAGGACCAAACCAAGGAAAAAAGTGTCCAATAAGCGTGAACTCTAATGTGCATACCTTAAGAGCTATCAGTACTTGTCCATCTTTGGTACTTTGAAACACACCTTTTCTGCTGAACAAGTGCACGTAGCTCTTAAAGTGCATTCTTTAGAATGAATGTTTACCAGACTTTTTTACTCTGAATGATCGTCCGTGACATATCCATCAATATTGGCCATTTTTCCTGGGTCAATGATCTAGTGGATAGCGTCAGAAGCTCTACGAGGCTTTTTGCAGACGATTCTCTTGCCTATAGGAAGGTTTCAACGCCAGCAGACTATAGCGGAATGCAGAGTGATCGGCAGACGACCAACGATCAGTGAAAGCTCCGGCAGTTGATCTGGAATGAAAATAAATGCAACGTATTGCGGTTCAGTAGGCGAAGAGATGACTTACTTCCCGATTACGCAGTTTCTGGAAAATCACTGTAAACAGTAATAGCCGTAAAGTATCTTGAAGTAGTTACCCTTTGCTGTACAAACGTCTTAGTTGTTATCTGTGCCCTACGTTGACCTACTTCAAGTTGTCTGTAAAAACACCAATATATGTATCATGTTACTAGTGCCACTCATAACAGGTGTCGACTCTGTTACCAGCATAGATAAAACAGCCTTAGTTCTGCGTTTTTATTTTAACCTGTATCTGTGCTAAAATATAACATCGCATGTTGCAAGAATGTCATTACTGAATAACTGCAAATATGTTGTACGTACAATTTTTCTGCTGTTATGTTTCTCGTAGTACGTTGTATTATATTTCTGTAGGTGCTTAACAATGGCACATGATCCGAAATCGTAACGACACAATGAAAGAAATTACAGCTAAAGGCGGAAAACGACGTCATCTAAATAATTTGTTGATGCTCTGGACGCTCACTGCAAGATGTTAATGATGTAGTTGCCACAAACTTGAAGATGTAGAATTTCAGCGGAACTCAGTTCAAGGGGCATACGGAAAGAAGTGTCAACCCGAAAGAGCGTTTTGGGAGTTATTGTATATTGTATGCTTAATTAAAATCAAAGAAAAGAAGACAAAACATAAAAAGTAACAACATTTTACATAGAAGGCAGCGCTTTCTAGCATCTGGTAAGGAACTACTTGTTAGCAGCACATGACATGATTAACCCGTTATAATTCTTGCACGACTGCAGGATGTGAGTGAGGATGAAAGGAGGTATTATGTTTAAACTAGACTCCTCCCATACTTCTCTTTTCCAACAATTTTCCCAAATGATATGACTTTCAATCGCCTATTTACACGTCTTTTCCATTTAATATTGTGTAATGCTATTACCCATGCACATAAATAATACAAAAAGTTACGGAAATTTACATAGAATGGTATAATCTGATATTATCACATTCTTTCTCTGGTTTACGCTCTTTACCATGCACTTACCTGTATTTCTATTCCGTAAACCAAGTGCAAATACTATGTCGTTCCGAATTTCGTTAAAAAAATGTTCAAATGTGTGTGAAATCTTATGGGACTTAACTGATAAGGTCATCAGTCCCTAAGCTTACACACTACTTAACCTAAATTACCCTAAGGAAGAACACACACACCCATGCCCGAGGGAGGACTCGAACCTCCGCCAGGACCAGCTGCACAGTCCATGACTGCTGCGCTCTAGACCGCTCGGCTAATCCCGCGCGTTTCCGAATTTTATTCAGATCAGCAAATAGTCAGACTTTACTGTAAACAATAGCATCGTCTGCAAACATTCTAAAATAGCAACTGATCTTTCTGTTAAACAGTTTATGTTTAATGAGAGCAATGACGGAGCCGCCGCGATTACATGGACTACATGATGTTGCTTTTGTTTCCGTTGAACTATCAGTGTCTAGTATCACACATTAGATCCTATGAGTCAGTGTGGCTTGAACCCAGTCATATATATCAAAGGGTGTTCCGTACGATCGTATATTGGTTATCAATCGGCAATGTAGTATAATAATGAATGCTTTTCGGAAATACAAAAAATCATAACCTTCATATAAGGCTGCGTCTGCTGTCTCCAAGCGTGTCAAGGAAGCTAGCTGTGCTTCACACAGCTACAATCTCGTGAATTTTTGAGAGAAACATTTTATCCACAACGAATACAGGTGTGTCCGAGCTTAGAGTAGGATTTAGAATCAAATATAATAAGGCAGATGTACAGGAACTTCCTGAATTCGTGTTGCTCCAGCAGCGGAAAGTATTTTCTTCACTTCGTTACTATCTACACCACCGTGGTATGGAAAAAATCTCAATAAAGTGTGAAGAGTTTCCTGAGGACGCGTCCCACTCGTTTCGTCCCTACCGTCTCACCTCTCTTCAGCTCTCCTGCGCACAGTGGCCGTCGTCATAGAGACCGCAAGCACCGACAAATATGTGAAGATTGTAAATTTCCTTTTGTGCGGCGCTCTCCCCAGACGATCCGGCCCGCGGATAATACGATCCAAATCGCCTTTCCTGTACGGCGCATCGAGAGGGAAGGGGAGAGAGAGAGAGAGAGACAGACAGAGAGAGAGAGAGAGAGAGAGAGAGAGAGAAGGGCCACCGACTCGGTAATATCTTGGCTGAAGCTTAGCCTATTGGGGCTTATTGATGTAGAGGATTCTTTGAAATATGAGGACAGCCTCGAGCGGCGCGGGAAGTAGTGGCTGGGGGCCCCCATATCCGTGTATTCAACCCGAGAGGCTGCACGCCTGTGTCTGCTCCTGATCCGCCCGGCGGAGCCCGGCTACGAGACTTCCGCTGCCACTGCCTCTCGTGTGGCAGCTTTGGAGTCAAGCGTGCTGCAGCGTGTATCAAAATTAATAGCGAAAACTGACACGTTGGAAAGTATGTGATAATAGGCCAAAAGAAAAATACGAGGGTTATTCAGAAAGTAAGGCCAGACCAATCGCGAAATGGAAACCACAGTGAAAATCCAATGAAGTTTTGCACAGGTGTGTCGGCCAGTGTCTCAAGTATGCACGTCGATCGCGTTACGTCGTTCGTTTTAGTTCTGAGCACACTGGAAGCACATAAAGATACCTAGAACAATGGTGTCTCCCGCCAAGTACGAGGGCCTGATAAGAAATTTCGCCTGAAGCTATGCAGCCAACATTACATAACTGTTGTGCGTTTTCTTCTTCAAGACAATTCTCTACCGCATTCTGCAGGGGCAATTAAGATGCTCCTGCCACGTTTTCAATTGTAAATGTTCGATTACTCACAATACAGCGCATAACTGTCTCCCTCTGAGTTTCACCTCTACTCACATGAACTGCTGGCAATGAAGACAACATTTTTTGGCACAGACAACGAGCTGTAGGTCAGCGTAGAGAATTGGCGGAAAGCACTGGCGGATGCCTTCTATAAAAATGGTTCAAATGGCTCTGAGCACTATGGGACTTAACATCTATGAACATCAGTCCCCTAGAACTTAGAACCACTTAAACCTAACTAACCTAAGGACATCACACATATCCATGCCCGAGGCAGGATTCGAACCTGCGACTGTACCGATCACGCGGTTCCAGACTGAAGCGCTTAGAACCGCACGGCCACACCGGCCGGCCTGCCTTCTATAACGGGGGTATTGGGAAGTTGGTACAACGCTACGACAAACGTCTAAGTCGGAACGACGACTATGGAGATAAGTAGCCGAAAGTTGTAGCTAACTGTTGCAAATAAAACAGTTTTGATTTTCACTGTGGTTTCCATTTCGTGATCCATCGTTCCTTACTTTGTGAATAGCCCTCGTATTTTTCCCAAGTGACTCCCTACAGTTCCGAAGTATTGTGGGAAAAAATCGTATTTCTCTCAACCTACAAAATTTACTCATAAAAATAGTTCTTTATTTTATTGATTTAGGGCTTTATGACCATTTTTAGTTATCATAAAATTATTTACAACAACCTACATGTCAACGTTCTTATAAAATAAAAGCCATTCTACGACACTACCGAAAATAGTCAAATAAGGCAGTGAGGTCTTTTGTTACATTCAACACGATAATAAAAATAGTAGCATGTTCGGTGATATAAGTAATGTTTAGATACTTGAAGACGGTCATAATGATGGAGGTAAGTAATAAATGCAGAATTCTAAGAATATCCATTACAACGATTGGAGGTAGCGATTGTGGAGAAAAACATATAACACACAAATGTGAGGCTTGTTGTCCACGGTTACATGTTTCGGAAGTCAAGCTCTCATCATCAGGCAGTCTGCATTCAGCCCTTAAAGTACAAAATAATCAAATAACACAATAAAGTAAGGTATTCTGATATAAAGTCGTCGTCTTAAATTAAAATCGCCAACACCTTACCCTGAGGCGACTAAAGTCATGGCATATCTCCTAACATGGAGTCGGACGTCCAGTTGCCCGTCGAAGTGCAGCAGCTCCACGTGGCATAGGTTCAACAAGTCGTTGGAAGTCCCCAGCAGAAAAACTGAGCCATACTGCCTTCATAGCCGTTCATAACTGCGAAAGCGTTGCCGGTGCAGGATTTTGTGCACGAACTGTCTTCTCGATTATGTGCCATAATTGTTGGATGCGTTGCATGTCGGGCTATCTGAGTGGGCAAACCATTCTCCCGAACTGTCCAAAATGTTCTTCAGAACAATACGAATAATTGTGGTCAGGTGATATGGCTCAGTGTCGTCCATAAATATTCCAACATTGTTTGGGAACATGAAGTCCTTGAATGCTGCAGATGGCCTCCAAGTGACCGAACATAGCCATCTCCAGCAAGTGATCGGTTCAATTGGACCGGAGAACACAGTCCATTCCATGTAAACATAGCCAACACTATTATGGAACTACCACCAGCTAGCACAGTTCCTTTATTATAACGGGGGTCCACGGCTTCGTGGGATGAGCATCGTACTGGAATCCTGCCATCAGCTCTTATCAACTGAAACCGTGACTCATCTGACCAGGCCACGGTTTTACATGTCCTCTAGGATCCAACCAATATGGTCGCGAGACCGGGAGCGGCGTTGCACGCAATGTCCTGGAATTAGCATTCACATTGATCGTCTGCTGCCATAGCCCATTAACGCCTAATTTGACCGCAGTATGCTAATGTATACGTTCGGCATACGTCTCACATTGATATCTGCTGTTACTTCACATAGTGATCCTTGTCTGTTAGCACTGATAACTCTACGCAAACGCCGCTGTTCTCCGCCGTTAAGTGAATGCCGTCGGCCATAGCCTTGTCCGTGGTGAGAGGCAATGCCTGAAACGTGCTGTTTTCGGCACACCATTGATACTGTGGATCTCGCAATACTGAATTCCCAAACGCGATCCGAAATGTAATGTACCATGCGTGTAGCTCCAATTACCACTCCGCGTTCACAGTCTGTTAATGCCTGTCGTGCGGCGATAATCACGTCGGAATCCTATTCACACGACTCACCAGAGTACAAATGGCAGTACCGGTAATGCACTGCTGTTTTATACCTCGTGTACGATATACTACCGCCATCTGTATAGAGTACGTGTATAGCGATATCCCATAACTTTTATCAACTCAGATTGTTCTCTCTTTTGCAAAAGTACGAAGTTCAACTAAGTGTGACGGATACCCAGACGCTTGCAGACTGACAAATTATAATAAATGTGTAGTAGCCACTGCCGATACGAAACAGGCTTGCAACGTTCTTTTATCAAAATAGACTTTTTAAGTTTACGACGAATGAATGTCTGATCTGGGGAATTGATTCAAAACTAGAATTGTCATGTAGCGTGTTGTAACTACCAGTGGTGTGCTTACTCTGTGTTATTCTTAGCAAAAACTTTACACGAATCGATTGGGCAATGCAACTCCCAATACCAATGAATAAACAGAGTCGCTGCAAAATGCCTTCAGCCCCTTACGCTCTAAATCCTCTGGCCTTGTTCAAAACTGATAACTTTGGTCCCTGTGCACATAACAAATAAATTAAATTGTCTTATCTCTAAAGGAGCAACGGTGGAAAGCGATATATTCTGATCTCTCAAAAAAGTATAAATATGCTAGCTACAGGCTCAGCGATGTGCAATGCTGGCTGTAGTACTTTGAAATGCTCATGAAATTGTTTTGTCCGACAAATGAAAACATTTATGAAAATCCAACTTCTTTGAAAGACATATGGCCTGGATAGGGAGGCGGTACTGATTGTGGTCAGTTCCTAACACTAATTTTTTCTTAGCAAAATTAAACTGCAAGTTAAGTTTGTCTTTTCAAAAATATCTGACAATTGAAGTTCCATTACTCACAGTTGATTGACAAACAATGAGATTTAAACAGCAAGTATTATATAACCTCATTAAACCAGTATAAATGCAAATCATCAAATTAAATATAGCTCTGTTAACAAATCTTAGAAATACCACAAGCCGGCCGTTGTGGCCGAGCGGTTGCAGGCGCTTCAGTCCGGAACCGCGCGACTGCTACGGTCGCAGGTTCGAACCCTGCCTCGGGCATGGATGTGAGTGATGTCCTTAGGTTAGTTAGGTTTAAGTAGTTCTAAGTTGTAGGGGACTGATGACCTCAGATGTTAAGTCCCATAGTGCTCAGTGCCATTTCAACCACTTAAACATCACAAAGTGAAATATCTAACTAGCCTTTTTATCAAAACAGTTTATGTAATTTCTGAGGTTACTCAACAATTACAAATTTTCAGCCAACTCATGTTTACTAACGTGCTGGCAAAAGCAGAAATCATAATTATTTAAGATCTCTACCTTGCTTGCATGAAGAGTTCTGCTTCGAAATTTGCCAGTATTGACATATCTACATACTCGTAAATCTAACACTTGTATTATGATATAAACACCAATCTAACACTTCGTAGCTTCACAGAGCACACCAAAAAAACTGCCTACTCCATAGTCTTTCGTCCAGCGCTCTCTTACACCAACACTATAATAATCTCAGACCAGAAGCGGTCGTGCAGACAGAAATCCGCATTATCGAGCCTATCAGTGACACTAATCTTTTATGGTATACTAGTTTCATTCTAATTTATTAATATTATTATCTTATTATGGTGCCACATAAAAGTGTGCCCCAGTATACTTCTTACAGGCTATGCTCCAAAAGAGATTGAAGAGAATTTAGAGGTGGAGCTCGTAGTGAAGAAGGGTAGGATCTCTACCATCTTGTCGAACTAGAAATATCACTTCACCAAGGTAAACTTGATACCGTGCTTAACGTACGAATGAAAGAGAGCGGTAACTGGTTCTTCAACCTGTCCATGGATCCCTTTTTGAATTTAGCAATGATGCGATATATATTAGCAGTTTTGCATCTCGCGATTACAGAGCAGTCAGTGGGAGCCGCAAACTTGTTTATAGGACAAGCCGGTGTACGGAAAGGAAACTGGTGTGACGTTAAGCACAAAACAAGCACTTTGGCGAACGGGCGGTATTATGAAGAAGCAAAACAGAGTATCAGACGTTACTTTAAAATAAAACGGGGACTTTATTTCCGAATACTATTAATTTAATTCGTGATGAATCTGTACTTTTTAAGTGCGTACGTACGAAGAATTAAGTGCAGACAGACAAGTGCATAGCTGTGTATAAAATTCCTGACATTTGTGTGTTTTATGCCAAATAGCTGAAACAAACACAGAATTGTTTCATGAGGGATTACGATATATGACTGTTTTCAATAAACAAAAGTTTTCCAGTTCAAAATGGCTCCTCAAAAGAGTCTCATGCGAAAAAGTCGCGAATGTGTGGCTACCAGCCACAACTGACTCTAGTGTGAAATATTGACCTAGAGTGCACAAAGATATCTGAAGTGTAAACATAAGTTCAAATATCACTCACGCCCTACCTCAGAAAGATATATCGTATAGCTTCAGCGTCTTACGTGTTAAAATTTACTGTATTCTGTTACCTGATAAAAGAGGTGTTCTACATGTCGTCCCCACATTTCGATATAATTCGTCCCTTGCCCCGAAGTGAGTTTCGAATTCTCTTAAACATTCCTGGAGCATATCAAAATCTTGAAGAGACTGTACAGTTCCAGTTCTTAAACCATATCAACAACAGCGTTGTACACTACCATTTGGATGTCACCCCAAATCCCGAAGAGTGAAGTCAGGTGACCTTAGAGACCAAAGTACACGCTCTCCTCGACGTGTCCGTTTGGATCAATTTGACACCTTAAATGTTACATTACATCAACAGCCTTTGTTTCTGTTACTGTTTACTTTCATCTTTGTATTTTTGTTGTCATTTTCTTAGGATATAAGCTATAGTAGTTTGTGGGAAAAGGACCTGGAATAGTTTATTGGAAAAACTAAAAAGGACGAGGTGAATTTGAACCACGGTGTACGACGGTGTATGATGTGCAAGTTCCATATGTCAGGTAGCTTATCTAAACAAAAGCCTTCTGCATGTAAGGAGACTCGTGCGTAATATGATCGACTGCGACAGACACAGCGAACAACTCTTAGCCTTGCCGGTTTCCCTTACTTTTCCTATCTCTCTCTCTCTCTCTCTCACACACACACACACACACACACACACACACACACACACAAGCACATGCACACACCAGAGCTCCAGTATGCTATACTCGGTCATTCTCTTGACAGCTGGAAACGGTGGGGAAGTACGACGCAAATTCTGTTTATGACTCTTCATAAGTCAAAAAAGGGTCACATCCTCAGCCTTACTCTCTCTCTTGGCATTTGTTGTTTCTCTTTATCTTACAAGCAACGAAGTCCGTAGTACAACATCGCGCGAGGTGGCCTGATCGAAAGACGCTTGATTCATATTCGGAAAGACAACGGTCATTTCCACTTCCGAGCCAGATTTAAGTTTTGTGTGATTCTCTAAGCAGCTAGAGGTACATGCTGGCACAATTCCTTTATTACCATTCGGTCGATCTACTACGATCTACTATCCATCTTTCGAAATACGCAACATACAGAATCGGCAGAATGACGCCATTAGTTAATGCCTAAAGTGACACTCTTCCCTTTGCCACCGTACAAGATGCTACTCCAGGTAGGTGTAAAATGAATGTGCGCAACGGAAAATACTGAACGCGAAAATCAAGATTTGGCCCTGTCTGACTACCCCCTGAAGCAGATCTTTGGACCTTTTAACTGTGATATTATTTCCTCCTTCTTTTTCTTTAACATGTAAATCACAACATAAACATAAATAAATGAACTAGTAACTACTAAATGATAAATGTTGTTTCTGTATATACATTTATTGTAGCTCAAAACCCCTTTCTATATTGCAAATGCTTATATATCAATGTCCAATGGATATAAAGAGATTTAAATGAATTTCCTAACTAATATTACTGATCAATTGTCCAAACAAGCCCCTTGTTTTGGCTGCGCGATCTAATATAAATAACGCGAGATGACTGACCCTATCTACGTACTAAATACTAGAAGACACTACTTTGAAAGATGATCTACAGTGATGTGTAACCTCAGTGAAAATAAAACTTACGTGATCACAGCTGTTTAGCTTTATAGCCCAAATAAGCCGAAGCAATTAGCAATATCACGGTATATACTGCGTCCGGTGCGTCTGAGTGATGGTTCTCGTACACGTCTGCGACGATGGAAGAACTCCAGCCAGAAAATAAACTCTTTCAAACACTAGGACGGCAGAAGGTGGTCCTTTGACTAGTATAATCTAATACTCGCATCTCCTCTCTGAGTTCTACAGACAAGAAACGCGCACTCCCAGCCACAAGAACGGAATTCAGATAACGTCTCTACGTGAGTATAGACAGAAGTGCTCTCAATCTCTGAACGCTGCGCACTCAACGATAACTCCTTACCCGGAAGTGAAGTCCAGAATCGAATAAGTTTGCAACAGTACAGTGCGTAACTGTTCTAACTATAAAATCTGCTGAGAGCAAAGACAGCAAGTCCGTCTGTACTAACATAAGCTGATACTGAGCGACCGTCAAACACGGGCGCTCAAAACGGAAGACCTCTTTCTCTCTACCGCTGGCTTCCCAGCAAAGCTCGGCTCCCCTCCCTCATAACTTCAGAAGGCGAATCATATTCTCGATACCACGGAATATTCTCCCTCTTTACAGATTCTTCCGAACGCAGACTAACCATATTTTAGTCTTTTGTTCTCCAGCGCGGAAAGTTTACGAGGAAATACCTATCCCCGTTAATTAGGAATCCATACAATGATACTCTTCTCAGAGCGAAAATCCTCGGAAATAACCCAGCCTGCGTGATTTCCGTAGTAACGCGTCCTTGTTCCTCTCTGTTGCGTCCAAGATTTTCAGAATTTCCAGTTATCCTTCCGGCTCCAGCCGCCACTCTATTGTGCTTCAGCGCTCAGGTGCCCCAACCGTGCGGCTAGGGCTGCTTCTTCTGTTAAGCAGGACCAGCACACCTGTGTGGGCTTTTCCACCCAGGGCCTGAGTTACGCCTGCCGTTTCATTTCCACTGGCGTTCCAACCTCTACTGGTATGGATAATAAAGACACTCCCTCACCTTTCGGGCAATAAGCGTTAACAACTATTTACAAAGTGTATGTCACAATGTCAGTCGTCTTTAAATATTCATATATATGATATACAACCTATCAAATGATGCCTAATTCCGGTTGTAAATCATGGCAAAGTATGTAGATGAGTGCTTGTAAAGTACGAAATTATAGGCACCTTACAACCGAACATATCACTACCACAGGTTTTGGTACTTCTGCTGGATTTGGGCTCAATGTGGTGCGAGCTGTTTCGGATCCTTGTGATATATTGTAGGAGTACGAGATTTTGCAGTGCCCTGTCATTCTATGTACTGTTTTCTTCACGTTGCTTAAGGGGAATGGCTCTCCTTCTGCATACATACTCCACAACCCACCGTAAGGTAGCCTAGGTATTTCCTTTCCTGTTCCACTCACAAACAGGGCAAGGGAAAAATGATTATCTATGTGCCTCCGTACGGGCCCCAATATCTATAATCTTATCTTTATGGTCCTTACGTACGTTGGCGGCAGCAGTTTCGTTCCACAGTCAGCCTATATTTCCCATTCTCTAGATTTTCTCAATAGCGCTCCTCGAAAATAACCTCGCCTCCCCTGCAGTGTCACCACATGAATTCCCGAAGCATATCTGATGTTCGAACCTATCGGTAACAAGTCTAGCAGCCCTCCTCAGATTTGCTTCGATGTCGTCCTTTAATCCGACGTGGCGCGGATTCCAGACATTCGAACAGTACTCAAGAAAGGGTCACGCCAGTGTCCTATAAGCGGTAAAGGATTATAGATAAACCATACTTTTCTAAAATTCTCCCTATAAACAGAAGATGGCCGTTTTCCTTCCCTACTACAATCCTCACATGCTCATTCCATTTCGTATTGCTTTACAGTGTTACGCCTAGATATTTAAACGCCATGACTATGTCAAGTAGGACACTGCTAATGGTATACTCAAACATTATGGTTCCCTTTTCGTGCTCGTCTGGACTATCTTACATTTTTCTATATTTACAGCTAACTGCCATTCATAAACCAAGGTAGAAAATTTGTCTAAGTCATCTTGTATCGTCCATTGTCACTCAACGATAATACATTTCCATACACCACTGCACAGTTAGCAGAGAACCGCAAACTGCTGCTTACGCTGTCCGCCAGATCATTTATGTATATGGAAAACGACAGCAGTCCTCTCTGGTGAAGACTCACCGTCGAGGACAACATACTGGGTTCTGTTACTTAAGAAGTCTTCGAGCCACTCACATACCTGGGAACTGGTTCCATAAGCTGGCATCTTCGTTGACTGTCGACGGTGTGGCACTGTGTCAAATGCTTTACGGAAATCTAGGAATGTGGAATCCATCTCTTGCCCTTCAAATGGATGCGTCTAACGGAAGATACTCGATTCATTCCTACAATAAAGTTCTGCCTGATAAGGTTTCTTTCCTTGATTAACCGAAGATGTCCTTCAACTGTAGTTGTCCTGTTTCGCTGTGGTTCTTCTCATTCAGTATCTCCGAAATACAGAAGAATTCTCTTAAGCAAGATCAACGGCTCACTGACACGGCTACCTGTTTTGATATGCCACAAATGCACTGCAGGGCGAGGCGCTCTGTAAACAAAGTTGTCGGCTACAGCACGACAATCCCGTGTGTAGATGGGGTGACTATTATGTACACAACCGCGTTAAGGCACAGTAGCGATCTCTGAAGATAATGCCACTGTGGATGGTAGGGTAAAGTGCAACGTAAATATAACTATGGCACAACAAGGCGAGGTGCTTCGTAGATCATGGTGGTTAAGCGTGGTACAAAGAGAGACTTGTCGGGGAAGAGATCCATTTGTCGGTGGCTTATTTGAATCCTTCTGTGGGACATGTTTTCTTAAGGAATGTTTGGCTAACAAGAGAGAAGAGGTGGTATCGTTCAGATCCTTATCACCAGGCAGCGCCCCAATTAGTTTAGGTTACCACCTACCTGTTTCCAAAATCGCCTGTATTACGAATGAAAATGAAATTTTTGTGGAATCCTAACACTGAATAGATAAGTTCAGTTCAGCGATCTCATCGATGCTGTCTCCGAAAAGTAGTCTAAGTGCCAGCTCACATACACTGAGGTGAATAGTGTTACGGCACACTTCCCAGTATCGTGTCGAACCTCCTTTTTCCCGGCTTCGCGAAGTGACTCGACGTGGCATGAACGCCACAAGTCAATGGAAGTCCCCTGAACAAATACTGAGCTATTCTGCATCTATAGCTGCTCATATTTGCGAAAGTGTTGTCAGTGCATGATTTTGTGCACGAACTAACCTCTCGATCATATCCCACGTTGTGCGATCTGGGTGTCCAAACCATTCGCTCGAACTGTCCAGAACGTTCTTCAAACAAATGGCGAACAATTATGGCCATGTCCGCCCCCGGTAGCTAAGTGGTCAGCGCGACAGAATGTAAGTCCTACGGGCCTGGGTTCGATTCCCGGCTGGGTCGGAGATTTTCTCCGCTCAGGGACTGGGTGTTGTGTTGTCCTAATCATCATCATTTCATCCCCATCGACGCGCAAGTCGCCGAAGTGGCGCCAAATCGAAAGACTTGCACCCGGCGAACAGTCTATCCGACGGGAGGCCCTCGTCACACGACATTATTATTGTTATCATAGCCATATGACTTTCCACACTGCATCCATAAAAAATTCAGCGTTCCTTGGGAACATGAAGTACATGAATAGCTACAAATTTTCTCCAAGTATCGAACTTAACCACTTCCAGACGACCCAATCGATTCCATGTAAACACTGCACCAGCTTGCACAGTTTATAGCCTGGGTCCATGGCTTCCTGAGGTCTGCGCCACACTCGAAGCCTACCGTCAGCTCTTACCAACTGAAACTGGGACTCATCTGATCAGACCACGGTTTTCCAGTCATCTAGAGTCCAACCAATATAGTCAAGAGACCAGTAGAGGCGTTAGAGCGATGTCGTGCTGTTAACAAAGGCACTCGCGTCCGTCGTCTGCTCCACAGTCCATTAACGCCAAATTTCGCCGCTCTGTCCTAACAGGTATGTTCGTCCCACATTGCTTTCTGCTATTATTTCACGCAGTGTTTTTCTTATAGCACTGACAACTCTAAGCAAACACTGCTGTTATCGGTTGTTATGCGAAAACTGTCGGCCACTGCATCGTAGTGGCGAGAGATAATGCCTGTAACGTGGTGTTTTCCGCACACTCTTGACACTGTTCCTCGAGTCTATCTCCAACTACTATTCTGCGTTCAGAGTCTGTCAATTCCCGTCGTACGACCATACTCATATCTGACAGCTTTCCACATCAATCACCTGAGTACAAGTGACAGCTCTGCCAATGTATTGCCTTTTTATACCTTGTGTACGCGATACTACTGCCATCTGCATATGTGCATAGTGCTATATAATGACTTTTGTAACCTCAGTGTGCATCATCTTCTACTTTTCTGTGATCGCATGTAGCCATACTTCAGTCGATATAATCCCTTGTGAGAGCGTTCTATGTAACACACGTACATACAATACCAAACTGTGAGAAAGAGTACAGAGAGATTCTGTTTCATGATATCGCACTGACATTTATGGTTTTGTTTAAGGGTTTGGATTCAATGTAACTATTATCCACACTTAAGAGTTTAGCAAGTCGTAATTATATCTGGTTAAATCCACATGTCAGTTGATGGATGGAGAGAATGAAACCAAGTTTCAGAAGAAAGGTGATAATGTGGCACTGTTTGGACACCTATATGACGAATTCAGTGTTGGCTGCATGTCAGTAAAAAAAGTACATAACCTAGTAATCATTCTCGAATGGTAGAAATGTTTTTGTTTACTTAATGAGAATGTACCCTTGGTTACATAGAACCTAGCGAGATAAATCAAAAGTGGTATTCACCAGGCATTCAATTTACATCTAAGCTCCTATTTAAGAAGTCAGGTTCTAGAAAAATATTCGGTACGAAATGGGCATGGAGAAACTGGAAACTACACAACCTAACCTCCCTAACCACGCACAGCACTACGTCTTGCACATATACTCTCCAGTATCACTGAAACATGACCATCTACGCTAAATTCATGACTAAGTAATGTGTAATATTATAGCGAATATTGATGAGCTTACCCATCTATAGGTACTGCGCATTCCTTGGACCGGAAAACTAAATGCTCTTGATAGGGAAAAGATAAAAACGGGCAATCGCACTGTAGCCGCGATTGCACTGATGACAACTTGTGACAGGTTCAAAAGCTAACGCAGCTTAATACTCCCTTAAAAGGAACCGTTAGGTTTTTAAAGACTCACGTTTTTTACCGGAGTACACGAATCATCGTGCGTACATTGGATGATAAATGAATGAACGTATCATAACAATTTTATTCATGATATTCCCACTAAGAGAGAGTCAGAGATGTGCCAACTGTTCACTGGCAATTGTATTGTAAGGTGGATATCTGCTATACCCTTGGCTTCAGACACTCGCCTATTTTTCTTAGCTTTTTCCATACCCGCATTAACTGCCGTGACACCACTTGCTATGCGCCTGTTACTATTTAGATGGGTTCGTCATGTATGACACTGTCGGCTGAGGAGTTGGAGGACTACCTTTTGTTAAGCATAGTGGAGATCCTTGTTGGTTTGTTTCACCGTGGTAGTGCCGACCTGTTAAGCGATATAAAGGACACAAAATCATATCTTTTTATTTCTATTTGGAGTATAACGCAGGCTCGCAAACTGTTTGTGAGCATTCTAGTATTCTCCGCGTGCTCTTTACACTCCGTTTTTATCTTAATATGTTGTCTGCCGTAGAGTTTGGCGTCAATTTTCATTTTTTATGACGTGACAACTAATTATACCACCAATCGTGATAGTGCCTGGGCCATAAATATGCACATTATTGTACTTCATAGATTACAGTGTGACATTTTACTTAAAGTGAGGATAAGTCCTCATGTGTACTAGACGTTTCCTCATTTGTAAGAATTATATAGGTTAAATACTCGTATGTAAAAAATGGAAATCTTTGTTTGGCGGAGCTCCCGATTTATATTGTCTAGTTTTGATCTTTTTTGTGTTTTTGTCTGTTCCCTTGTTAATATGTGATGTTAAGTAGTTTCAAGACTTAGAAGTAAGTGCACATGTTTCATTTTACTGTGCTGGATGTACACAGAGATTTGTTGTAAGCCTGCTTCTTCCATTTTGTAGTCTACTTTAAATGCTTTAATGATTACCCGCCGCTTTCTCTAAAGCTTGCTTAGAACACTTTGATATACGTTACATGTATTCTCTTTATTGTGCAGGAGCCTGAAGATGGCATACTGGGATACCGAAACTTGTTGTCAAAATGAAATAAAATAACATCTGAACTACACGGCGGTTGTCGTATTTGATTGATAATTAAGGTATGAACTTTAGTCACGGCGTAGGAGGTGCGCCTTACAAATAGCTGTTGATCAGCTAGCTCACACAAGATACCAAGCGGAACATGGTTTTCCACTAAAATCCAGTTTTAGAGAATTTTCCATGTCGTTGCTATTACATGATACAGGCTTCAATCATGTGATTCATTCCTATGTGATGTGCACATTAATTAAGGATTTATTACTCGAGAATGGCCAATACCTGAAAGAAATAAGATCTGAGAGAAATAAATAAGCAGTAAAATCATGGCGATGTCATTTACAGACTATTTTTGTATATGTACTCACTATAGTTTCACGCCAGTTTCCTCTACAGTTCCGTTAAACCCTCAACCGAACATAATCCCATCTCAGTTACTAACATCTGATTCGTTCTTCTAGCTGGAGGAAGTAACTTCTGCAGTAACATGGTGTTTCATTGATATGAGATGAGCAGCTCGGAGATAAAATTGCACCCAGTGTCTAATTCGTCGGGGAAATAATTGAAAATACTGGCTTAGAAAACTTTATTATGAATGAATCCATTACAAATTGAGGAAAATATTTTAGTTAGCCAATCCACTGACGGATGGTGATAGAGGAATTCAAATGACTCCCTGCAGACAGCTGCACAACTATATGCTTAGTAAATGTCTCGCCTAGTTTTGCATGATCTTCACAGCTATGCATACTCCGTTGCACACGGCCCAGTCACACAATGACACAACCGCCTATGTTCGATGTCAACGTGCAATAACCTCCCAGAGACGACCGATGGCAGCATTAGCGGTGGAGGGCATGAAACGCCTGCACGGAGCAGTTTATCTGATGTTCCAATGGTCGTGAGCGTTGGGTTTTGGGCCAAGGGTGGAAGGATTTCCGAAATGGCTCTGTATGTAAGCTGCTCGCGTGCCGTGTGGTGTAAGTATACTGTGTATGGCAATATGGTGCGCTATTCAAAACCGGCGTTGAGGCGTCTGTAGTGCACCACTGACCATAGATGACAGGAATGAACGATGGCTGTGAAGGTGTGTACAGGCGAACAGATGTGCAACTGTTCAGCCACTGTCTGCCCATATGGAGCAGGAGGGTACCAACAGCGTCTCCTCAACGAGCGTTGCTGCAGATGGGCCTATGCAGATGCATAGTTCATGCAACCTGCTAACAGCTGTTCGTCGACGCAGTACCGCTACTGGACGTCCACTGAGCGACGATAGGTGACCTTTCAGATCAAACAGGTTTTATGCACAATCGGTTGGCGTGCACCGAGTAAAGCATCTGAAAGCAAACCGGGATTGACGATTATGGTCTGGAGAATGTTTTGGTGACGTTTCCTGGTGATAGAGTCTTTCTGGAAGGCACAGCGTATCAACACAAGTATGCATCTATCCTTGGGGACCACGTCCATCCCAACTTGCAGTTTGCTCTTCCTCCACACGATGGCCTGTACGAGCAGGACAACGCAAAAAAAAAAAAAAAAAAAATGGCTCTGAGCACTATGGGACTCAACTGCTGTGGTCATAGGTCCCCTAGAACTTAGAACTACTTAAACCTAACTAACCTAAGGACATCACACACATCCATGCCCGAGGCAGGATTCGAACCTGCGACCGTAGCGGTCGTGCGGTTCCAGACTGTAGCGCCTTTAACCGCTCGGCCACTGCGGCCGGCCCAGGACAACGCAACGTGAGACTGCTCGCAGTGTATGTGCGTGGTTCGAGGAGCACGGGTATGAGTTTACCGTACTCAATTGGCCACCCCACTTGCAGAATTTAAGCTGATAATCTGTGGGATTATCGCCATGGAGCGTTAACCGTGAAACCTAGCGCAGCTGTCTACAGCACTGGAGTCAGCATGATTCCACATCCCTGTAGGCTCCTTCTAGAAGCTCACTGACTCACTTCCTGCACGTCCGCGCTGCAAAAAGTGATTATTCAGGCTTTTGACACGTAATCACATTAATGTGGCTGGTCTGTGTAACATCTGCATATGCGCAACAACATGTTTCAGGGTTGCTAGCGCCAAATAGCTTACTAATGCAGAGTAGGAGAATAACAAGTCTTATGCAGTCATACTATAACAGACTTACACTTCCGGTTAATGAGGATTTTTAAATGACACTTGCACAGAATATTCACTGTTGTTTAGGAAAGACATCTGTTCCGAAGAATAACGAATATCCTGATACGTGCAGATTCGGTCATAAACGAATTCTAGATGCTGAAAATACCGCTGCAGTTGTAAAGTTCTTTTATTATCACACGATCGGTTTCAGACTCTCACACGCCCATCTTCAGGTGTCGTAACTTGGTGATGTAAGCTCAGGGGTCACAGCACCAAATTACGACACCTGAAGATGGGCGTATGAGAGCCCGAAACCGGTCGTGTGATAATAAAAGAAGCGGTATTTTCAACGTCTGGTATAAGGCTCAGTTGCTGATGTTGCTCCAACAGCATTGTTTCAGAATCGTTTAAAGGATAACAATCGAAAGGAATTTTGACAAAAAAGGAGAGGTCACAAAGCTGTAAATGTTTTGGAGAGGCACAACGGTGTTACATCAGGCATCACGGTGTGGGGAGCTATCGGATACGCCTTCAAGTCACGGCTGGTAGTGATTGAGGAAATTCTGACGACAGAACGTTACGTCACAGATATCTTGCAACCTCACGTATTATCTCTCACACAACAGTATTTTCAGCAAGAGAATGCTCTTCAAGAAACAGTATTTGTATTTACTGTCTGCGAGAGGTCGAAGGTCTCCCGAGGCCAGCTAGATACGCAGATCTGAACCTGAGAGAACACGTACTGGATCAGCTCGGACGTCAACTCTGCCCCATCGCCAGCGTCCAGGTTAAAATGGACCACTTACAGCAACTGTGCGCCAGCTTGCCTCAGGAGAGGGTACAGCAGCTTCACGACTCCCTTCTCAAGCCAATCAATGCATGCATCCAGGTCAGAGGGGACGCAACGTCGTACTGATGATTGGATTCATACTGATGAGTGGACTCATATTGTCAAGTTCTGTGTACATTTGACTAGCTTTTTTAATCGCTGAAATAACATCACGTATCACCTCTACCTGTGAAGTTTCACTTCACTCCCCCCTGTTCTAAGTGCTTCGATTTATTTCTTTTCTTTGTGAGGCAGTGTAGAAACGAACTCCGATTAAGAAATAATACAAGGAACTTACACTACTGGCCATCAAAACTGCTACACCACGAAGATGACGTGCTACAGACGCGAAATTTAACCGACAGGAAGAAGATGCTGTGATATGCAAATGATTAGCTTTTCAGAGCATTCACGCAAGACTGGCGGCGGTGGAGACACCTACAACGTGCTGACGTGAGGGAAAAAAAATGGGTCTGAGCACTATGGGACTCAACTTCTGAGGTCTTCAGTCCCCTGGAACTTAGAACTACTTAAACGCAACTAACCTAAGGACCACACACACATCCATGCCCGAGGCAGGATTCGAACCTGCGACCGTAGCGGTCGCACGGTTCCAGACTGAAGCGGCTAGAACCGCACGGCCACCAGCGGCCGGCGACGTAAGGAAGGTCTCCAACCGATTTCTCATACACAAACAGCTGTTTACCGGCGTTGCCTGGTGAAACGTTGCTGTCATGCCTCGTGTAAGGAGGAGAAATGCGTACCATCACGTTTCCGACTTTTATAAAGGTCGGATTGTAGCCCATCGCGATTGCGGTGTATCGTATCGCGACATTGCTGCTCGCGTTGGTCGAGATCCAATGGCTGTTAGCAGAATATGGAATCGGTGGGTTGAGGAGGGTAATACGGAACGCCATGCCGGATCCCTACAGCCTCGTATCACTAGCAGTCGAGATGACAGGCATCTTATCCGCATGGCTGTAGCGGATCGTGCAGCCACGTTTCGATCCTTGAGTCAACAGATGGGGACGTTTGCAAGACAACAAACGTCTGCACGAACAGTTCTACGACGTTTGCAGCAGCATGGACTATCAGGTCGGAGACGACGGCTGCGGTTACCCTCGATGCTGCATCACAGACAGGAGCGACGGCGATGGTGTGCTCAATGACAAACCTGGGTGCACGAATGGCAAAACGTCATTTTTTTCGAATGAATCAAGGTTCTGTTTACAGCATCATGATGGTCGCATCCGTGTTTAGCGACATCGCAGTGAACGCACGTTGGAAGCGTGTATTCGTCATCGCCATACTGGCGTATCAACCGGCGTGATGGTATGGGGTGCCATCGGTTACACGTCTCGGTCACTTCTTGTTCGCATTGACGGCACTTTGAACAGTGGACGTTACATTTCAGATGTGTTACGACCCGTGGCTCTACCCTTCATTTGATCCCTGTGAAACCCTACAATTCAGCAGGATAATGCACGACCGCATGTTGCCGGTCCTGTACGGGCCTTTCTGGATACAGAAAATGTTCGACTGCTGCCCTGGCCAGCACATCCTCCAGATCTCTCACCAATTGAAAACGTGTGGTCAATGGCGGCCGAGCAACTGGCTCGTCACAATACGCCAGTCACTACTGTTGATGAACTGCGGTATCGTGTTGAAGTTGCATGGGCAGCTGTACCTGTGTACGCCATCCAAGCTCTGTTTGACTCAATGCCCACGCGTATCAAGGCCGTTATTATGGCCAGAGGTGGTTGTTCTGGGTACTGATTTCTCAGGATCCATGCACCCAAATTGCGTGAAAATGTAATCACATGTCAGTTCTAGTATAATATATTTGTCCAATGAATACCCGTTTATCATCTACATTTCTTCTTGGTGTAGCGATTTAATGGCCAGTAGTGTATTATATTTTATTCTGAGAAATTTCAGTACCGACGTCAACCATAAATACTGTAATCGAGGACGCGCTGTGGATGGCAGTTAATAATGTAGGCAGCCGTGCAGCAGATCCGCTACGTATCGTCGTTTCCAGGAGATCAGAGCGCGTCGTTTTACAGAAGATTGCGGAAGTGAGCTGACAAGAGGGGCAGAAAGCAGTGGAACGCAGCGCTGCAGGCAGGCCGCCCGTGCGGGATTGGACCGAGGTGGGCCGAGTAGTGCCTGTAGGTGGCGGCGCACATCAAAGAGGCGGGCGCGCCGCGCAAACAGCCGATATTGCTGCTGCCGGTCAACAAAGTGTACAGGCCGGAGCGGAGCAGAGCAGACCGGACGGCCTGGCCGCCAGCGTTCCTCTCAGCAGCAGCGGGCAGCGTTTGATTTCCTCGTGCCATACATAGAGAGAGCTCCAGTGGGGCACTCGTCGCCACAGCTGGCGACCGCACAAGTACAGCTGTCGCTCACTGGCTACCAAGTTCGCAAATATGTGTCACAATCTCTGTCCTCGCCAAACTTTCAGATACGGGTGTGGTGACAGAATTATTATAGTATACGAGCTGTTTTCAAAAAGGTTAACGGAAATTATGCAGTATCGCTTACTATTTAGTCCGGTCTGCGTCATTCTTTTTTTTTTTCCTTTATTGGATTTCGATTCCCCCCGAAGCGGGCGGGCTGGCAGCAGCTTAGTACGCCGCTCTTCAGCCCACAGAATTTTTAAAACATAAGAAGATAAGAAACAGTAAAAGCAGGCGATAAAACGGTGACGTAAAATGTAAAACGGCGGAAAATTGTGGATAGTTAAAACATAAAACAAAAGGTGGGCGATGATAATAAAACACACAGGAAGCAGACAGGGAGAATAGTAGACAGACGATTAAAAAAACACGGCGACAATCTGGATTTAGTTCGCAAGAGATATAAAAATCACACCCTGCAACAGTATGATGTCCATTCGCAACACTTCGTAAAAGGCACACAACACTTAACAATCACTGGAAACATTGCCCTAAAAAGTAGGGACAAAGTTGACACACCACAGGCAAGGGCAGATGGGGAGGGGTGGGGGGGGGGGGCGGGACCTGGACAGATGAGGCGAAAGAAAGGGGGGAGGAGAGGAAAAACGAAGGTGTGCGGGAACTGACGAAGGGAGAGGACTCAGAAGGGGGGAACAGGGCAGGCGTGAGAGGGAATGGGGAAAGGCAGAGGAAGGAAACACAAAAGGACTCGGGGGAGAGAAGGGAGGCAGAGAGAGGGTAGGAAAAATCAGGACAGCAGGGGGGAGGGGAAGAGGGCGCCCAGGGAAAGGACAAGGAAAGGAGAGGGGTGAGGATTAGAGTTGATAGGAGGGATCATTGGAGGGAAAGAGGGCATCATCTGGGAGGGGGTGTTGACGGAAACCACCATGAGAAAGGAGATGAAGGGTGTAAAGATGGCAGGCAGGGGGGACACAACAGTGAAGGTGCAGCAGAGGGCGGGGGGTGGAGAGGAGAGGAGCAACCAGGGGATGGGGGGGATCAAGGCGGCGTGAGGTATAGAGTATATGGATATGCTCGAGGAATAGGAGCAGATGGGGGAAAGGAATGAGGTCATAGAGGATCTGTGTGGGAGACGGGAGGCAGATACGGACGGCAAGGCAGAGTGCATGACGCTTGAGTGTCTGGAGCGACTTATAGAATTTGGGTGCGGCGGATATCCAGGCGGGACTGGCAAACAGAGGATGGGATGGATTAAGGATTTGTAGGTATGGAGGATGGTAGAGGGGTTCAACCCTCATTCTTTCTTTGTTGCATTTCGAGTAAAACATGAAAAATAATTAGGGAAATGACTGGCACCTGCAGGTTGATGGCATGTTTACCCCCCTCCCTTCTTGCTGTTAATAGTAACAGCAGTTGCAGCCATTGGGTACAGCTTTCATAATCAAACCATTTTGCAAAGAATATAAACTCGATATCTGTGGATCTATGGACAGACGGATCGCTGGCCAGAGAGGCCAGGCTAAGCCCCCGCCATGCCGTAGTGGAGAAATAAGGCAACTGTTCCCGAACTGAAGGCCACTTTTTGCAGGAACGAACACGTATGCTGACCTGTGACTTACAGGATATGAGAGACAACCAAAGGATCAGAAGAACGAAATTAAAGGATTTTACACTTTCCAGTAAATATTGAACAATCAAGTTTGTCTTAAATGAATATAGTTCGAGAAACTAGGGTTCCTTTCTGACAGGTAGGAGCGAAAATGCGACAAGTTATCGATTCGAAATAGTTCAAAAAATTTTATGGAACTTACGAAGTAGCAGATAGTAAGATTACTTCATCATTCATTAAGGTTTCCAGTTCCAGTTCCTGTTTAATATTTCGTGGTGGTAAGTTCCTGCGAGACCAAACTGCTGAGGTCATCGGTCCCTATTAAACTATTGAATCTAACTTAAACTAACTTACGCCCACGACAACACACACACCCACATCGGAGGCAGGACTCGAACCTCCGATGGGGGGAGCCGCGCAACTGTGGCAAAGAGTGGGGAGAGGGTGAAAAAGAGGATGACTTATTATTTGTATAAAAACACCGTGGGCATATGACACACCCACTACCTCGATATATGGCCGTGGGGATGAGGAAGAGTGATACATAGAACTGTTCGAAAATGTTCGAAACCATATGTTGGTATTTCTACCCTGTACGTAGTTAACTTCGATTAATGTCAAAGTACGACATGGATCCTATCCTCTTGGGAAAAATATTCTGGAGGTAAAATAATCCCCCATTCGGATCTCTGGGTGTGGACTACTCAACAGGATGTCGTCACCAGGAGAAACAGAACTGGTGATCTACGGATCGGAGTGTGGAGTGTTAGATCTCTTAGTTGGCTAAGTAGGTTAGAAAACTTAAAAAACGAAATGGATAGATTGGAGCTAGATATAGTGGGAATTAGTGAAGTTCAGTGGCAGGAGGAATTGGACTTCTTGTCAGGTGAATATAGTGTTATAAACAAAGTCAGGTAGGGGTAACGCATGAGTTAAAACTGTCTCTTATTTGCGTTGTTCATTTTATCAGTGAGGCTCCGAGACTGAGCAAGCCAACAACGTTGACAGTGCGTTTCTTTCGGAGTCAAACATTTCGCCACATAGCAAAATACCACAGATACATTTAGTGTGCTCTCTGGTGTCACATGGTATAAAACCACAGTCATAAGTTACTGAAATGGTAAAAGTGCATCTGTTACTGAAGCTTAACGCCACTATCTTACCTCACAAAACGTGAAGAATTTCATGTATGGTGAAAGGAACAGATTAGAAGCGGTTGACATGTGTGGACTAAGATGGGGAGAGAACGAAGAGGTAGGAAGTTTTCTACTCAGGGGAATTAAACGTTCAACATATTGATAGGAGACTGATGATGATACGACTGCAATGTAGTTATAAAAGAGGTGGTATAAATGCAAGTATACATGCCGACCATGATGAGGAATTGAAAGAAGATTTTGGTAAGCTTCAAGAACTTACGGAGACAGAAAGTAGAAATGGCTGCATTGTCATGATGGCGATTGGAATGCAGTTGTGGGGGCGAAGGAAGAGATGATACAATAGGAAACTTTGGATTAGCGATAAGTAATGGGAGAGGGGAACGGCTAGTTATTTTCTGCAAAAAAAAAAAAAAAAAAAAAAAAAAAAAAGAAAAAAACTTTGCACATGGACCTCAAATTTGAATGGAGAAAGATTGGACTATATTTTGATTCAAAATATGTAGGAACTGTTTGAAGAATGCCAAAGCTTACCCAGAAGCAGACAGACCACCACCTTGTAGTGGGAGAAATACACATCAAGTTGAAGAAAGTGTCTGGAAGTTGAAGAAAGTGTCTGAAGAAAAAGCAAAAGAAAGACTGAACTTGGAGATACTCAAAGGCTTCAGACTTAGAAGACCGCTTTTTTTTTTGGAATTATGGGACGGAAGTAGAATGGAAGAATGTGTAAATAATAAATGAATAAAAATGAGGGAAGGACTTATAAAATCAGCCAAAGAGGAACTGGGAATTAAAGTGTCCAAAAGTATCAAGAAAGGATGGATGACGGAAAATATGTTGAAAAAGAAGAGAGAAAATGGAAAAACGTGGAAAATGAAGAAGACACAAGAAACCGAATAACTGATTCAGAAGAGAAACCAAAGAAACAAGAGAAAATGGATGAAAGGGAAACGCTACTAAATAGAGAAAATGGAGAGAGAGGGACAGTATTCAATGACGTACAGATTAGCTAGGAAAATAGTTCCATAAAGTAAAAGAACAAAGACTGACATGGAAATAGAAAGAGTGGACGGTGGATTATCTGAAGAAACGTGGGAGTTCTGAGCAGATGGCAAGAGTGTATAGAATGTTTGTATAAGGTGGATCAAATACCAAATGAAATCAAACTTGAAGAGGAGGAATGTGTGCCGTAAGATGGAAAGGAGTACAGCATCTTGAAACCAGAAGAGGAAATGCGCTGGAGGAGATGGAGAATCGGAAGGCATGTGGAATCGAAAACTTGCAAGCGGAAGTGTTGAAGAGTTTGGAAAACAGGGGAAAGAACATATAATTTATTTCTGTTATAAGATATCTGACAAACGGCACTGTCCTGATGACTTTCTTGCAACAGTAATGATACTAACTGACAAAAAGAGAAATACCAAAATCTGTGAGGAGCGTAGGACTATCAGCATAATTTCTCAAGCAGCTGAAGTATTGCTGACAAGGGTAACTCCACATAGCACCCAGTCAGATTTAGTGGTAAGATGTCCCAGTGGACAGCTCATCAAAAAAAAAAAAATGAACACGGATTAAGCATTAAAACAGGAAGAAGGTGTACTGAAATGTGAAAAGGGAGCAGAATAGAAACAGTGAACGGTCCAAGCTGAAGATGTGCTACGTCGAGCCGGCCGAAGTGGCCGTGCGGTTAAAGGCGCTGCAGTCTGGAACCGCAAGATCGCTACGGTCGCAGGTTCGTTCCTGCCTCGGGCATGGATGTTTGTGATGTCCTTAGGTTGGTTAGGTTTAACTAGTTCTAAGTTCTAGGGGACTAATGACCTCAGCAGTTGAGTCCCATAGTGCTCGCCCGCATCTCGTGGTCGTGCGGTAGCGTTCTCGCTTCCCACGCTCGGGTTCCCGGGTTCGATTCCCGGCGGGGTCAGGGATTTTCTCTGCCTCGTGATGGCTGGGTGTTGTGTGCTGTCCTTAGGTTAGTTAGGTTTAAGTAGTTCTAAGTTCTAGGGGACTGATGGCCATAGATGTTAAGTCCCACAGTGCTCAGAGCCATTTGAACCATTTTTAGCCATAGTGCTCAGAGCCTATGCTACGTCGAAAGAATTTGAGTAACAGCGGCGTCGTGGTTATTTGGTCACGGTGTTGGAGAGCGACCGGAGAGATCCGTCTTCATATCTTTCTCGTGGTCTCTCTTCTTTTTTTCATAAAATTATGAACTGTTAGTCTGGTCATTGATCTGTCTGTTCGCTGTATTCAAATTTGTACCTGTGTCTGGTGTAACGTCCGTTTGCAACAGAGGAAGATATGAAAGGGTCCTCCAGACGTAAGTAATTCCATCTTGTTCTATATAAGTAGAACAAGTTATGACTTTTGCGTTCCGTTTTGGAAGTTTTAACTCTTTAATTCCTTTGTTGTAACATAAATCATACCCGTTTATTTGTTGTTTTCATTTCTGTGAGAGGTCTGTGTGGTATCTGGACTGTTCTCACCATTCCTCACATTTACTTGCAATGACGACATATTCTTACTACGTGACTCGTATTCTATAACCTGTGTATAGTATTATAACTGCCAAGACCAGAGAAGGTGAATATACTTGTTAATGATCGGATGGAAAGTTCATAATTTCGTGAAAAAAGGGGCACTAGGGAGATCTGAACATGGATCTCCCGCTTTGCATTCCAACACCTTGACCACAACCACAACGCCATAGTTCTTTCATCGCACACGATCTTACACTTCCTGGGCTTGGACCGATCACTGTTCCTATTTTGCTTCATTTTTCACAGTTCAAAACACCTTCCTACTGTTTTCATGCTTTATCTGTGTTCAGTTCCCGACGGTCTATGTATCCACTGGACCATTTTACCACTAAACCTTAGAGGTATGCGGTGGTGAGTTTCCCTTGTGAGACCACTGAATAGAAAGCTGTATGGCAAGCTGGATAGATGGTCCGGGAGGGAACAATTCGGATGTAGAAGAGCAAAAGAAACAAGAGATGCTAATGACCTGTCAAAAATCATAGAAGAAGATGTATTGAGAAAGGTAAAAAAATTTACGCTGTTTTTATTGCTTTGAAAAAAGTATTTCGACAGAGTACAATGGAACAAGGGGAAAAGAGTAGATTGCAAGGGGAAACGATTGGTATAAATCTATATTTACAACAGAAAGTGAGAGTAAGTATTGTTGCCCTTCCTCATTATTGTTCAACTTCTACCTGGAAGATATTACTGCGAAACACTTAGATGGAAAATAATGTGTAATAGTGCAAAGAGAACAGAAGGCATATTAGTGACAAAAAATAGACGAACTGTAAATAAAATGCTAAGAGATGTCGATGATGCCTGTGTGGAATACTGGATGAGAATCAATACAGGAAAAAAAATAGAAAATGAAATCGGCAAAGGAAAGAGACTGGCACATATTAACATAAAAGAAGTTGTTATTAGCAAAGTAAGAGCATTTAAATATCTTTCAAGTACAAATACTGAAGACTTGAGATGCCATCAGTAAATGAAAACCTCATTGCTATAGCAAAGGAGGGATGCAACAGAAAGAGGAGATTATTGTGTGGCAAAGTAGATAAAGATCTGAAGAAAAGATCTCTGAAATGTTTTGTCTGGAGTGTGGCGCTCTATGGGGCAGATACACGGACACTGAGACGAGAGGATGTGAAAAAGCTAGAAGCATTAAAGATGTGGATGTGGAGACGAATGGAGAGGATAAGCTGAATGGAAAGAATACGTAACAAAAGAGTGTTGGAAAATGTTGGTGAGAGGGTAAGACTGTTGCAGGTTACAAGAGAAAGACAGAAGAAATCGATGGCAGAGTCAATGAGACGGAAGTGCATGCTAATAGACCCTTTGGAACATCTAGTTACTGGGAGGGGTTTGAAAGGAAGGAGACGATACAAGATGATAGATGGGGACGACATTAAGAGAAGTGAAAATTACTTGTACTTGGAGAGGATGGCAGAAGTCAGGAGCCCATGGAGAGCTAGTTACCACACGAAAACCTGCCTTTGGTCAAAACACTACTGATAATGACGAAATGACGTTGCAAGTTTTACGAGGTCGTCTATAACAGTTCTGCAGTGTAGCTAATAAAAGCGCACTAGCTGAGAAAACACATACATTTAGAATAGTCTTATAAGAAGAACATCAAGTTACGCATAAATGCTTTTAAAACAGACTGTAGTTTTGATAAGAACACTGAAATGAAGAAACATACTTTTCGTCAACGACAAACAGCACATTCTATTTATAGAAGCACCTTTATAACGAGATCAGAAGCCGAAGTTGATCGAAACTGATAACAGATTAATAAATACAGTAACACCAGTGAAGTAACGTATCAGAACATAACGAATAATAACAAATAGTACATGTTTTTTGTACAGTCAATCTTCCATAGCCATTAATACAATGGATACAATGAGAATACAGAGGGAACAGCTGCTTCTCAAAGTCTCCTCATCCGACCAGTTAAATCCATGTTTTCCTCGCGAAGGTGCTGGGGACAACACCTGAAGCACTTTTAGATGACCAGTTCTCCAGCGAATTGCTTTTATCCAGGTATTCCTTGGATCTTTCCTTTTGGAAATATGAAGTACCCTAATAATAACGAGATAAGAAAACTATAATAACTTAACTACCAGTTGTTGTTGTTGTTGTGGTCTTCAGTCCTGAGACTGGTTTGATGCAGCTCTCCATGCTACTCTATCCTGTGCAAGCTTTTTCATCTCCCAGTACCTACTGCAACCTACATCCTTCTGAATCTGCTTAGTGTATTCATCTCCTGGTCTCCCTCTACGATTTTTACCCTCCACACTGCCCTCCAATACTAAATTGGTGATCCCTTGATGCCTCAGAACATGTCCTACCAACCGATCCCTTCTTCTGGTCAAGTTGTGCCACAAACTTCTCTTCTCCCCAATCCTATTCAATACTTCCTCATTAGTTATGTGGTCTACCCATCTAATCTTCAGCATTCTTCTGTAGCACCACATTTCGAAAGCTTCTATTCTCTTCTTGTCCAAACTATTTATCGTCCATGTTTCACTTCCATACATGGCTACACTCCATACGAATACTTTCAGAAATGACTTCCTGACACTTAAATCTATACTCGATGTTAACAAATTTCTCTTCTTCAGAAACGCTTTCCTTGCCATTGCCAGCCTACATTTTATATCCTCTCTACTTCGACCACCATCAGTTATTTTGCTCCCCAAATAGCAAAACTCCTTTACTACTTTAAGTGCCTCATTTCCTAATCTAATTCCCTCAGCATCACCCGACTTGATTAGACTACATTCCATTATCCTTGTTTTGCTTTTGTTGATGTTCATCTTATATCCTCCTTTGAAGACACTGTCCATTCCATTCAACTGCTCTTCCAAGTCCTTTGCTGTCTCTGACAGAATTACAATGTCATCGGCGAACCTCAAAGTTTGTATTTCTTCTCCATGAATTTTAATACCTACTCCGAATTTTTCTTTTGTTTCCTTTACTGCTTGCTCAATATACAGATTGAAGAACATCAGGGAGAGGCTACAACCCTGTCTTACTCCCTTCCCAACCACTGCTTCCCTTTCATGTCCCTCGACTCTTATAACTGCCATCTGGTTTCTGTACAAATTGTAAATAGCCTTTCGCTCCCTGTATTTTACCCCTGCCACCTTTAGAATTTGAAAGAGAGTATTCCAGTCAACATTGTCAAAAGCTTTCTCTAAGTCTACAAATGCTAGAAACGTAGGTTTGCCTTTCCTTAATCTTTCTTCTAAGATAAGTCGTAAGGTCAGTATTGCCTCACGTGTTCCAGTGTTTCTACGGAATCCAAACTGATCTTCCCCGAGATTGGCTTCTACTAGTTTTTCCATTCGTCTGTAAAGAATTCGTGTTAGTATTTTGCAGCTGTGACTTATTAAGCTGATAGTTCGGTAATTTTCACATCTGTCAACACCTGCTTTCTTTGGGATTGGAATTATTATATTCTTCTTGAAGTCTGAGGGTATTTCGCCTGTTTCATACATCTTGCTCACCAGATGGTAGAGTTTTGTAAGGACTGGCTCTCCCACGGCCGTCAGTAGTTCCAATGGAATATTGTCTACTCCGGGGGCCTTGTTTCGACTCAGGTCTTTCAGTGCTCTGTCAAACTCTTCACGCAGTATCATATCTCCCATTTCATCTTCATCTACATCCTCTTCCATTTCCATAATATTGTCCTCAAGTACATCGCCCTTGTATAGACCCTCTATATACTCCTTCCACCTTTCTGCTTTCCCTTCTTTGCTTAGAACTGGGTTTCCATCTGAGCTCTTGATATTCATACAAGTCGTTCTCTTATCTCCAAAGGTCTCTTTAATTTTCCTGTAGGCGGTATCTATCTTACCCCTAGTGAGATAGGCCTCTACATCCTTACATTTGTCCTCTAGCCATCCCTGCTTAGCCATTTTGCACTTCCTGTCGATCTCATTTTTGAGACGTTTGTATTCCTTTTTGCCTGTTTCACTTACTGCATTTTTATATTTTCTCCTTTCATCAATTAAATTCAATATTTCTTCTGTTACCCAAGGATTTCTACTAGCCCAAGTCTTTTTACCTACTTGATCCTCTGCTGCCTTCACTACTTCATCCCTCAAAGCTACCCATTCTTCTTCTACTGTATTTATTTCCCCCATTCCTGTCAATTGCTCCCTTATGCTCTCCCTGAATCTCTGTACAACCTCTGGTTCTTTTAGTTTATCCAGGTCCCATCTCCTTAAATTCCCACCTTTTTGCAGTTTCTTCAGTTTTAATCTACAGGTCATAACCAATAGATTGTGGTCAGAGTCCACATCTGCCCCTGGAAATGTCTTACAATTTAAAACCTGGTTCCTAAATCTCTGTCTTACCATTATATAATCTATCTGATACCTTTTAGTATCTCCAGGGTTCTTCCACGTATACAACCTTCTTTCATGATTCTTAAACCAAGTGTTAGTTATGATTATGTTGTGCTCTGTGCAAAATTCGACCAGGCGGCTTCCTCTTTCATTTCTGTCCCCCAATCCATATTCACCTACTACGTTTCCTTCTCTCCCTTTTCCTACACTCGAATTCCAGTCACCCATGACTATTAAATTTTCGTCTCCCTTCACAATCTGAATAATTTCTTTTATTTCATCATACATTTCTTCAATTTCTTCGTCATCTGCAGAGCTAGTTGGCATATAAACTTGTACTACTGTAGTAGGCGTGGGCTTCGTATCTATCTTGGCCACAATAATGCGTTCACTATGCTATTTGTAGTAGCTTACCCGCATTCCTATTTTCCTATTTATTATTAAACCTACTCCTGCATTACCCCTATTTGATTTTGTGTTTATAACCCTGTAGTCACCTGACCAGAAGTCTTGTTCCTCCTGCCACCGAACTTCACTAATTCCCACTATATCTAACTTCAACCTATCCATTTCCCTTTTTAAATTTTCTAACCTACCTGCCCGATTAAAGGATCTGACATTCCACGCTCCGATCCGTAGAACGCCAGTTTTCTTTCTCCTGATAACGACATCCTCTTGAGTAGTCCCCGCCCGGAGATCCGAATGGGGGACTATTTTATCTCCGGAATATTTTACCCAAGAGGACGCCATCATCATGTAATCATACAGTAAAGCTGCATGCCCTCGGAAAAATTACGGCTGTAGTTTCCCCTTGCTTTCAGCCGTTCGCAGTACCAGCACAGGCCGTTTTGGTTATTGTTACAAGGCCAGATCAGTCAATCATCCAGACTGTTGCCCTTGCAACTACTGAAAAGGCTGCTGCCCCTCTTCAGGAACCACACGTTTGTCTGACCTCTCAACAGATACCCCTCCGTTGTGGTTGCACCTACGGTACGGCTATCTGTATCGCTGAGGCACGCAAGCCTCCCCACCAACGGCAAGGTCCATGGTTCAGTTAGGTAACGTAAATGTCGCGTGACTAGGGCCTCCCGTTCGCTGGGTGAAAGTCCTTCGATCTGACGCCACTTCGGCAACTTGCGCGTCGATGGGGATGAAATGATGATGATTAGGACAACACAACACCCAGTTCCTGAGCGGAGAAAATCACCGACCCAAAAGGAAATCGAACCCGAGCCCTTAGGGTTGACATTCTGTCACGCTGACCACGCAGATACCGGGGGCGGACACCAGTTAGGTGAATGTACCATTGATTAAGAAAACATTACGACGCTAAGTCGGTTAAATCTCTTAAAATATACATACATTGTTTAAATACAGGTGTACTTCAGGTAAGATAAACTGCAATATAATTATTTGGGGTTACATGTAATGCAAAAGCAAACATACGTAAAATGTTTCCACTTACTTGCAACCCGTAGTACCAAAATTACGACAGATAGCTTGTTTCCAACGCCGACAATGTCAACAAGGTTGGTAGTTAAAGCGGTTTCTCCCTATTTCTGACGACTGTTTTGTCTGGACTGTGCGGCTGGTCCCGGCGGAGGTTCGAGTCCTCCCTCGGGCATGGGTGTGTGTGTTTGTCCTAAGGATAGTTTAGGTTAAGTAGTGTGTAAGCTTAGGCACTGATGACCTCAGCAGTTAAGTCCCATAAGATTGCATACACATTTGAACATTTGAAAAAATGGTTCAAATGGTTCTGAGCACTATGGGACTTAACTGCTGAGGTCATTAGTCCCCTAGGACTTAGCACTACTGAAACCTAACTAACATAAGGACATCACACACAACCATGCCCGAGGCAGGATTCGAACCTGCGACCGTAGCGGTCGCGCGGTTCCAGACTGTAGCGCCTAGAACCGCTCGGCCACCCCGACCGGCGAACATTTGAACTGTTTTGTCACTACGCAAACAGTTATTTGCACGTCGAGGCTCTGCTAAGACGTGTTACCACAATCCAGGCTGATTACTCTGATGAGAAACGTGAACGTCGATTACAAGAGAATGAATCAAAACATCATACGCTGATGGAATGAGGTACGAATTGAACGTATGTGTGAAATATATGTGACATGCGTAAGCGGGTGAATCAGCGGGCAGAAAGCTAATAAAAGTACAGCATCGCGAATCCTGTTTATATATGAAAGGCTAAAACGAGATTATTATTGTAATAAAGAATCGGCGCTACGTTTTCCTGTAATATCAGGACCGACATATTCCAAAACAAAATTTACTTTAATAACTTTAAAGAACATTACCCCGCGAGCAGGTTACGGGCAGAAAGATTTGCTGGGTCGAGGTGGTATAAATTTTACGAATCACTTCTTTACATTTGTAAGTAGGGGCAGTAAAGGGAACGAGCAGTATTGTTTGGATATCAGGCGCTGGTGTGCAGTGGTGGCGTGACGGCAGGTCGTGTTGTACTGCTCCACAAGAACAGTCCATTCGGGCAGACCCCGGGCTGTGTTGGCACGGTAGTAAAACATAAAATGCTAATTCTGCGGCGGTCTTTACTGAGCGCCATACACCGGTTTATGCTTGAGAAGGCTTCAGAGTTAAAGCCCTTTTCCGCTTCGAGTGGAATCCTATGCTTCTTTTAGAATCACTTACCCTGGCCATTAGAGCAAAACAGCAATGGCCTGAGAGACGAGAATGGACACTGGTGGTATGATGGTATGTCTAGGGCAACTGCAATGAGTCAGACAAGAAAAACAAACGATCTACGTTATGACTGCAACATCTTTCCTTTGTTTAGAGGACCTGGCCATGCTGCTGTACTTGGTGTCTAGCAAAATTCTTAGATTCTGAAAAAAAATATTGACATCGTGTCGGAAAGCAGTGGGATATCTAGCCGTTAGTTCAATGTCCATATTTTGTTACGCGTTATCTCATTATGGCAAGAGTGTAAGTGGACAGGAGTAATCTTTAACTTCCTGTTTTGTAAGTTTCTATGAAATTTGTCTCCTGGGACTTCAAATTTTAAACTTGATCCTAATTGAATCAAAACATTCCTCATAATGGTGATTTTGTGTGTATCAGTAGTTTGTGGCAAGCAGTTGTAAGTAATGAACAGAATACAATCGCTTTTCAGACCATGAAAAATGAGTTAAAAATTTCCGTGTTAAAACTACCGTGAGGTCTGATCGCGAGTCGTGGATGGGTAGCTCTGACGATAGAGAATTTTCTTGCGAAATGCAAAGGCTCTGTGTTCGAGTCACGGTCAGGCACGGAGTTTTAATTTGCAAGCAGGTTTCCGATCAGCGCGCACTCCGCTGCAGAGCGAAAATTCATTGAGGAAATAATCTCCCAGACTGTGATTAAGCAGCTGGCCGTCGTGGCCGAGTGGTTCTAGGCACTTGAGCCTGGAACCGCGCGACCGCTACGGTCGCAGGTTCGAATCCTGCCTCGGCCATGGATGTGTACGATGTCCTTAGGTTAGTTGGGTTTAAGTAATTCTAAGTTCTAGGAGACTGATTATTACAGATGTTAAGTCCCATTGTGCTCAGAGCCATTTGAATCATTTGTGACTAAGCGAATTACCCGCTATTCCTTTCTTCATGGAGTGTTAGCCCAAAGAGTACACTGGAGAAGTTTTGAAGGTAGCAAAGAGGGTACTGGAGGAAATAGAGGTGTGAGGACGGGTCGTGACTCGCTCTTGGATAGCGCAAGTGGTAGAAAACTTGTCTGGGAAAGTCAAACGTTCCGATCCGGGGCACAGTTTTAATCAGTCATAAAAATTTTAAGAAATAAAAAGAAGGAAAGTTTGATAGGACATGTATTGTGACGTACAGTGGTATCTACTATGGCAGTGGTTTCGTAAGTAGTTGGGAAAAGCCCACAGGGCGACAGAAAGTGCAGTATGTAACACATATAAATGAAGATGTTTGATGCTGAAAAGGTATAGAAAGAAATGAATGTCAACGCTAAACCAATCAGTGCTAACATAAAATTAAATAATTAATGACAACGTGATATCGTTGCCGGCAATAATATATGCGTTTGCTTTTCTAAAGGCAGGAGCCACTATAGGCATCGGCAGAAATGATACAGCCTTATCAGTGTTCACCTGGCGTAAATTGATGAGTCAAAAAAAATGGCTCTCAGCACTATGCAACGTAACTTCTGAGGTCATCAGTCGCCTAGAACTTGGAACTAATTAAACCTAACTAACGTAAGGACATCACACAAATCTATGCCCGAGGCAGGATTCGAACCTGCGACCGTAGCGGTCACTCGGTTCCAGACTGTAGAGCCTAGAACCTCACAGCCACTCCGGCCGGATAAATTGATGTGTCACCAGGTCTTCAGATGTGCTATAGATTCGAAAATTAGGTTTAGTAATTAAGAAGTAATTGCCTGATATCTATTTCATATGATTTGTATCCGCATTTCCTCAGTGTTCTAGCCGAGTGATACGAAAAATAGAAGAAACTTAATGCCCAAGTTATAGATAATTTAATCTCATGTTACAATGAACAAAGATACGCTGTGATTGTGTTTACTGCAACCTTCTGATACCTCTGCGACTGATCAAATGTTTTATTGGAACCGATTACCACTCGGCTTTGCTTACACTGTAGTTCTATTGTTCGAACTTTGATTGAGAAACGCATTGTATTTGTTTTGTGTGACTAGAAGCTACTATTTCGTGTTGTTAATATACGAAGTTTGCTGAAAATGTATGCGAATTTTCGTTTTGTTTGTTTATGTTGCTTGGAGCGGGCGAGGTCTTTCTCCGTACAAAACAAACAAATAAATAAATAATAAGCGTTCCCACTCAAATGGCTTGGCGAGTATGGATCTGTCAGATTGTCTGTTGTTGTCAACTAAGGGAACGGACGGGCAGTGAAATTACGTACAACTAAAAGCATGGAAATACCCATTTGCGAACTGTTACGACTCAGAAATCCGTTGTGTATGTGCGTTTCACGGATGCCTCAAGGAAGTTTCAATAAAAGTGTACTGATAGTATGTCCTCGTGCAGAAAATTTGTCTGTATTACAGCAGCTCTCGTCAGAGTTATGAAAGTTTTGATATTTGTTCGACCCGGCACATTCCAACAGATGCGCTTCTAAGAGAGCAAAATTTTATTTAATTCATTCTAAAAAACGAAAGAAAACCTTTGTGAAAAAAGACGGTGTACAGAAGAGGAACTATAAACTGAAACATGGTTTGCCCGGCAGAACACATGAAACCCAATAGCGACAAATCTGCAGGTAGTTGGGATAAACCTGAGCTGCCACAATCCTTCGCACAGAAATCCTGTATTAAATTAAAAATTATAGCACGACCATGATGTCTTGTAATGCTAACTGTGATCTTAGAGACTTGAAACTGAGAAATGTTGATGCTAGTTGGCCAATCAAGTGACAGCATGTCATGTTTGTACCAGTCGATGAAGAAATGCTGCTGGTGGGATGAAGCATAAGGAGTGGTTAATCTTTGTGGCAGTCAGGGTCTCGTGATCCATGCAGTCTGTGCATAACGAACAGCTATTCGAGTGGTGACGTGTGCGTGCTTCGATAAAGGAGACCATCAAATGACAGAATAAGCCAAATGGAACTACAAAAACAACTTTACTGTGAAATAAATGGAAAGCCATAAATAAAATGAGAGTGTCCACACGCTTTGATTCAGAATCTGCTGTTGGGTAACATTCAACGCCTTGCTGCAATGCAGTATGCTCGCATCCTCCTTAACGCCTGGTTCACGTATTGGTCAAGACTTCACTGCTGAAGCCTGTTCCACCCTTCGACGGCGGTCCACTTGCGGTTATCCACTGCATTCCTATGAGGAGGATTTCTGCAACAACCCACTGCAATGCAGTTCCCAAAAATGCTCAGTTAGATTCATACAAAAAACGGCGCAGGACATTCCATTCAATTGACTCCCGCCTCCAAGAGGAAGCTGTCCGCGAGTTTAGTGCAGTGTCATCCTGAAAGACAGCTGCACCGAAATATGGACTGTAGGGCTACTAAGATGATGAACTTGATTGGTGACTATCGCTCCAGTTCCTCAGAAGGGCTAAAACGGGGACTGGAGTATTGCGCCTACTGAACTCGAGACTTCCAACGATATTCCCAACATTAAGCAGACCAACAATAAACTTAGTCTGGAAATTAATGGTGAAACAGATAGTGTGGAAATAGAACTTGGTGCGTGCGATATTGGCGATTTAAACAAAGTTTTAAAACGTTCAGGAGAATGGATTGCGCTACATGCAAATATCGATACACTTAAATCTGAAATGTTGACTGTTGACTTTAACCAAAAGGACAGGTTTTGAAGAAAGATTCTTGTAAATGCTACAGATCTGACCAGTCAGTGAATATGCTTCCTGTCAGTAAAATCTGTGTTGAGTGTAAAATTGCAACATAGCCATACTTAAACGACAGATTGAGTCATACAATTTGTGGATTCTTTCGCAACAGAGTTTACGATCGTTGATACCCCTATCAACGCTATATACATCCCAGTAACAGTTCTGACTTTGGACTATATGGAGCTGCATATTGTGGACCAGGATAATCAACGTGTAGCCTTGTGGCGAAGGAATCATTGTACTGCTACATCTAAAGCAGAACCAGCAGTGACCTTGAAAGTGCAGATATCCAAAAGCGGCGATGGCCTTCAACAAAGCCAAGACTTGTTGCAGTCAGAAGCGACGACCTTTAACCTGCCGGACCGGAAGCATCAGCGGCGAGCTTCAGTCAGCGATCCCAACAGCTCCGTATTGTCAATGAAGACAGGATCGGAATTAGACCAAAGTGCTCAAAGCACAGCGTGGCATTTCACAAGAGAACAGTAAGGTGGTAACATGTGCAAACCACGAGTTTCTTAAATTAGTCGATATGAAGCCGCACAGGACGTCGTTCGATGTAACTAACCTGAACTAACCTGGTGGAATACGATGAGTGTATCACTTACATCAAATAATGTTTTACATCACCTTGGCTGCGAGAGTTACAGAACTTGTGCAGATAATTGTAATAGAGATCAACGTAAACATCATTTCCATCCTTTTTACTGATCATGAAAACCACATATTGCATGTTTTACCACCATACAGCGAGACCTTCAGAGGTGGTGGTACACATTGCTGTACACACCGGTACCTCTAATACCCAGTACCACGTCCTCTTACATTGATGCATGCCTGTACTCGTTGTGGCATAATATCAACAAGTTCATCAATACACTGTTGGTCTAGATTGTCCCACTCCTCAATGGCGATTCGGCGTAGATCCCTCAGAGTGGTTGGTGGGTCACGTCGTCCATAAACAGCCCTTTCCAATCTATACCAGGCATGTGCGATAGGGTTCATGTTTGGAGAACATGCTGGCCACTCTATTCGTCTATTTGAGCGATGTCGTTATGTGCCTCACCAATACGCTGCCGATATGGCTGCGTTACCGATCGGAGGATGTCATTCACTTATCGTACAGCCATTACGGCGCCCTTCATGACCACCAGCGGCGTACGTCGGCCCCACGTAATGCACCAAAACAACAGGGAACTTCCACCTTGCTGCACTCGCTGGACAGTATGTCTTACGCGTCTCCGACGATTATCTGGCTGAAGGCATATGCGACACTCACCAACGAAGATAACGTGATGCCAATCCTGAGCGGCCCATTCGGCATGTTGCTGGGCCCATCTGTACCACGCTGCATGGTGTCGTGGTTGCAAAGATGGAGGTTGGGAGTGAAGTAGCGCATTATGCAGCCTGTTGTGCACAGTTTGAGTCGTAACACGACGTCCTGTGGCTGCATTATTCAATATGGTGGCGTTGCTGTCAGGGTTCCTCCGAGCCATAATCCGTATGTAGCGGTCATCCACTGCAGTAGTAGCCTTTGGGCGGCCTGAGCGAGGCATGTCATCGACAGTTCCAGTCTCTCTGTATCTCTTCTATGTCTGAACAACATGGCTTTGATTCACTCCGAGACCCCTGGACACTACCCTCGTTGAGGGCCGTTCCTGGCACAAAGTAAAAATGCGGCCACTATCGAATAGCGGTTTTAACCGTCTAGGCATGGTTGAACTTCAGGCAACACTAGCCGTGTACCTGCTTCCTGGTGGAGTGACTGAAACTGATCGGCCGTTGGACCCCATCCGTCTAATAAGCGCTGCTCATGCATGGTTGTTTATATCTCTAGGCGGGTTTAGTGAAAGCTTTGAACAGTCTAAGGGACTGTGTCCACATTCAACGTCTATCTTCAGGAGTTCTGGGAACCGGGGTGATGCAAAACTTTTTTTGATGTGTGTATATGCCAGAAATGCTTCCAGCATAAACCTTATGCGTCAACCACATTTAACAGGAATGGTGAAATTAGGATTGCGATCCCACACGAGGACGCTTTAACCCTCTCACGCAGGAGTTTCATATACCTTGATAGACCATTTAAGAAAAGGGATGGTACTACTACAGTGACATTTAACCTTACACGTAAGGCTTTAGCATTCCTTTTTCATGAGACGCAAAATGAACTTAACGGGGTCGAGATTGACTGTACACGCAATGTAGGCATAACATCAACTCTTAAAACGTATGTCTCTTCTTCTCCCTCGGTTTTCAACGATTTAGAAAATGCTGGATGGTTTATCGATGAGCCAGTGGGTAGAACAGTGTATACCGTTAAAATAGTATGTGGAATCCTTTGAGGACAAGCAGCGACTTCTTCTGAATGCTTAAACAGGAACTTGCTCGGGTAGGGAGGGCAGCAGAGAACGGCTCATACATTCAGACAGCTCAAAAGGAGAAAGAGATCGCCATCAATAAAATAATACGGAAAATGCCACACATCACAGTATGAGAAGTCAATGTTTGAAGCTTTTAAAAGTTGTAAAAGCCGGTGTATTTCTACTGTTATCTTTCCGTTAATGAGAGGTATTCGATTACCCAATGCTACCAACACGAAGCAGGCAAGCCTGTCTGTTAAGAGCTCCGCTCACCTGAAGGCGTCAAGGTTCATCGTACTTGCATTTCAGACCAATAGAAGAGGTAATATAGCAAATTATTCCACCAGATTTGGTAATTTCAAGTCAACTAATGGCAGACCCTACCTGAATTCTGAATTCCATCTGTATGACAATTTACGACTGCATTGGAATGAAAATGTGCACAGTCCAGCATATAACGTGTATGCAACATTCTATCCTTCATACTATGAAGAGGAAGGATGTCTATTCAGTCTACAGAAATTCAAGGAGCTAGCGCGAATCAACATAACGGACCTATAAATGTACGAATTGAGTCTATTAGTGTCTGGAAGAAGAAGAAAAATGGAGCGTCAACAGCAGCCGAGATCCTTATCTGCCCCTCCTTCACAAAAGAAGCGTAAAAGTAAGTATTCACGTAAGTAAGAAAACGTGTTAACTACGCTTTCAACTACAAAATTTGTAGAGTGTATGACTGGAAATCACCTGACTGGAAGTGCTGCCATCTTGGATACTTAGAGTATAAAAGGAAGACTGAGAGCCGCAACTGACCAGTCTTCCATGGTAGTTGAAAGCGTCAACATGGATTTCTCCAAACAGCTAAACATCTCTCAGCTATTAAGGAGGAAGACAAGACCAACAGACATACGCTTCGGTTTATGGTAATTACAGCAGAACCTGAATGATCTTAGCTACTGACATTGGCAACATAGATTACATCGAAAGTGGTCTACTACTCATCGAGAAGAATGTAAATGTGTTAACACCTGTTACAGAATCATTTTGCGATAATATTGTGGTTGTTAAAATATGTGATCAAATGGACTGTCAAGAACTATTAGAAAGAAGATGGTCTGTAATGTTAAAGAAGAAGATGTGTGGGTCATCTAACTGTTATCTACGTAGTAAATTCTCCAATTTCGGCACTGCCTTTTAGCCTACGCAGGAACTACAGTGTGACAGCAAGGCAGATACCGGAAACAATCGGCACGGAAGCAGTGGAAACTATTTCGAGGAATAATGAAAATCCTTCGGTTATACCATATAAAGTGGAATTAGCTGAGGTTAAAATGGGTGTTTTAATGGAAGAGCTTCCTGGAATATTGCAACAGCTAAGTGTAGACGGCTGTTACCTTTTGCATTTGGACATATCGCAAGAATTTGTCGGAATTTTTAATAAAATGGAGACGTGTGACTCCTTAATATCAAACCATGATCTCTGCGTGGAAGGAGGTCGCTAGGGAAATAGCAATGTGATTATGGACAACAATAAGACAGTTTTTTTTATTTTTTTATTTTTATTTGGCCTTTGAGTGCGTACTCAATTTAGCCATCGGCAAGACACAGTGAAAATGTACACATAATTGAATAAACAAATACAGAAATGCATATTTACAAGAATAAAAAGCTTAACTGTTACAGGTTTGTACATAATGTTTTAAAAATTGTATTGAATTGAATTGGAAAATAATTAAAAGTGCCTTGGCTTACAATTTACACCGATTCTGAAATATCTTCATCAGCAAGACATATTTATAATTTGCGTACACCATTAAAACCTACAGATTGTGACCAGTGCTCTTGATGAAGTTAACTACCACTTTATATAGACGAACGTCTTTAGTATACAAAAGAGAAGAAGCTGATTGAGGAAGATGGTAGCCCATACTCAGCAATGTCTTCAGAAAGACCAACCGTTCACGGTCAAATTTGGGGCAAATAAATAAGATGTGGTTGATATCAGCTTCCGACTCAGGACCACAATCACATGCTGGTGATCTGTAAACGTAGATCCGATGTAGATGTTATAGGAAAGAGGCATGATTGAAGCGGAGTCTTACGATGGTAGAAATCGTGGATCGGTCCAGATGTGTCCTCATGAATCACGGCTGTGAAGGAATCGGAGGTTGTAGCACTGCGTAAGAACCGCATTTGGATTAGACTGTCTAACGTCGTTAAGCTCCTACTGTAGAGTAAAGATATATAACAAATTTATATGTCAAATGACAAGTCCTTGAATGAACAAAGATGTTGGCAACCATATTACAAATTTTATAAAGTGCCCTGGCATGCGACTACAAGAAACTTTTAGGTCTTCCTTGGCTAAACAGCATGCCATTACCAGGCTGGAGGCTACTATATACAACTACGGAATGGACCGTGTGTTCAGCCGCGTGCAGGAGTGTTTACGCGTGCTGGACATCAACAAACAGTATTTATAATGTGCTCTATTTTACTCTGTGCCAGTTCCGTCCATGAGGCGTCAATTTATATATAACTTACATAACAGCTGTCGTGTTGTGTTTAATAACGTTCTGCTGTTTGTCTACTGGGGTAATAAGAATACCCGAAAACTGAAGGGTCTAGAAGTGTCTTCCAGATACTCAAGACCGAGAAAAGTTCATCAACTGTGTTCAGTCTGCATATAGTTTTAATTATCTACCTATAAACTACGTGGAGGCTCTAAACTCTGACTCCAACAAAGGTTATATGAGTATTATACAGAAATGTTATGTTAAAGTGGTGAAAATTGTTTTTCGCAATACTGTCCGAAGTAGATATTGCAGAATTGGGACTGGTTGACATAGACAATGTTATACCACAAGTTCTAAGAAAAAGAACCATTGTAACAAATACACTTAAATCTTTTCCCATAAAAGAAACTTTCAGTATAGTTAATGTGTAATGCGGACGGAAAAGGAAACTATAAATGGAGAATCTCGAAGGAAAGTAAAGAAAACTGGAGTACGTGCAGAAGACACTGCCATAGAGGTATAGTATATGTTGTAATTGGAAAAGTGAGAAGCTATTGTGGATGTGCAGGCCAGATTTACATATGGCTTTAGACACACTAGATGGATAAAATTGGCTGTGAAAGGGGAATGTAAAGTATTGGAATTTACAGTAAACAGTAATGGACACTGGTCACATTTTGGAGTACTGGCCGAAATCAGTGGAATCGAGAAAGTTTACTATATTAAGGAATAAGCGAAAAGTGTGTTTATTAAGCTGTATTCCCATTTGGATTGGCTTAAAAAGAATGGTTATGTTCTATTCCCATTTGGATCGGCTTAAAAAGGATGGTTATGTTCTAAATGTGGCAAACTGGATGTTGTCCACCTATCAAAAGAAGAGCTGTTTGCCGAGTTTAAGACTGATGGAGTAACTGCATTTAATGGACACACATTTGCAAAAGTTGTAAACTTAAAGCTCTGTATAGAAATCCGACAAGAATGTGGAGCAGAAGAGTTGCTGTTTTTGATACATCTGGAGGGGCCCTTACCCTGACTGTGTGGGGAGAATAGGGCTATAGCATATAAAATGACGATAGCCTAAAGTACTCGTACAACATAAGGCCACGTACGCTCCGTTGTACTCTTTTTTACATGAACACACATGACTCCTCTGGACGGTACAATGGAGAAGCGAGTGAAGACAGACCATTACAAACATTGATATCTGATCTGGACATACACTAAGAGGCCAGGTCAGAAAAGAAGGTAGGCGGATCAGAAAAATAGTAACTAGATGAGACAGTCGTTGCCTACCATACTAAAAGCTTCGACGTAAGCGCTCAGGTGGAAGGAAGGCAAAACGCAAATCGTGAAACACGTGTCACATTCAGCTCATTATCACCTAAAACTGAGGGCAGGTCTGTCTGTAAATCGGCTTGAACCATCTCGTTACATAAAATAAAGTCGGTTGAAACGTGGTGAACTGTAATCAGCACCCCACATGCATCAAAAAAAGGTGGTTCTTCACGTCTGAGAACGAAGCCATGCGTCAGGGGGCTGTGTACTATCCGAAATCGCGTTAAACAAACTTTATCGATTCTGACTGGCCTGAAGGAGGTGCACCATGGCCTCAGAATCTCATTTATTGATCGCAACTTACTTTCGGTCACGCCCAGCCACTCTTCCTTCCAAAGACGCACAGAGGGATAGAGTAGTCAGTCAGTTGGGAAGGGTACGTGCCTCCTTGGCCATGATATCGGCCAACTCATTGCCACGGATACCAACGTGTCCTAGTACCCAGCAGAACGGGATCTTCTTTCTTTGTCTTTGCAAGTGCTGGATGGCGTCTTTGATGTTCTGGACACTTCGATCTGCTGGGTACACAGACTGGATTAAAGGCGGTTCACTAAGCGAATCAGAGCATAATTTGGATCCACGTTCACGTTTCATCTTATCCACAGCTTTAAAACTCGCATAGAATTCGGTGTCAAAGATAGTAAACACACTAGGCAGACGGAACATAAAGACTGAGACAAAAAAACTGACAGAACAACCGATAACATCCTCCTCTTTGGACTCATCTGTATACGCCACGGTAGAGTCGTGGAACTCAATTAAAACGGCAATAAATTTAGAAACGTAGTCTGGAGTGAAAAAGTTTATTACACTCTGTCAAATCTAAAATTATTGTAGGTTTCCGTAACAATCAGGGCGGAGATTTGTGCAAACGTTCCCTCTGTATGTTTGATGGAGACACTCCCTGATCCTATAAAAGCTGCTTTGCTCGTATACCGAATGTTTTCGTCCCTCGTGAACGAGTGCTATAGAGACGTTTTCATGATTCTCAGATATTAATATCGGGGAAAGCCAGCGAAGTCGGAAACGACCAGAGCCTGGGTGCCTATTTAGCCACAAGGAGCAGCTAATGGTGGCTCCCCAGCCTCTGCACATAGGCTCGCTATAGGGCTCGTCCTGTAGGCTCCTGCGGCCAATCTGATGGCTTCGTTGTGTACGGAATCCAGCATCTTTAAATATGTTGTGCCGAGCCATAGACTGTACAACCGCAACCAAGACATGATCGCACGAAACCTTTATACAGCTGCAGCAAGCAGGATCTATCTGCACCCCAGTTCTTCTCATTCAAGCACTTCATGATATCCATCGCTAAAAGAGATCTTGTTTTGAGTTACTTGAGGTGAGCAGGCAAGGAAGTTTGCTATCAAATGAGAGACCTGAAAACCACACCGTCTTCCTAAAATGTAAAGCAGCCTTAGTTCTGGAGGTGTAAAAAGAGAACGATCACGATTAAAATCAGTACATACTCTTTTCTCTGTGGAGAAATTTAAACATGTCCGAACACACGATTCTTCCAGTCAACTAACTCACGAGAGGAAGACATCGGACCAGAAATGGAACAGAAAATAGAAAAATCATCCACAAAAAATGAACACTCCACAGGACTCCTCACTGCAGATGCTATGCCATTGATCGCAACTGCAAATAAATTCGCGCTTTTGTAAAACGCTCCCTGTGGGATACCGTGAACTTGAGGAAATCTATGAAAAAGAGTATTCCTTACTGTACTGAAAATAACGTTCTGCCAGAAAAGACCACAGGAAATAGGGGAGGCGGCCACGAAAGCCCCATTCATGTACCTGACAAAATATATCGTATCTCCACATAGTGTCGTATGCCTTTCCAATGTCAAAAAAGATGGATATAAAAAACTGTTTCGGTAGAAATGCCTCCAACAGGGTGAGGCTATCAAGGGTGGAACGATAACTTCACATTGGCAACGAATGAGAAGATTTCCAGATTCTAGAGTCCAGACCGGGTGGGAGTTGATCATCCGCTCTAGCTTCTTTCCTACACAGCTTGCAAGACCGACACTCTGATAGCTGCCTGGGAATATGCGGTCCTTCCTGGTTTAACAATGGGGACCATTAGAGAAACCCTCAAGGAACAGGATATTTCACATCTCTGCAAACCTTATTACAGAGAGCAAGTAAGATATCTTTAGATTCAGGGTTAAGGTGCCATAGCATACCATAATGTATAAAGTCTGGCCTGGGATTGGTATCGCGAGCTGCAGCTAATACTGTGTCCAATTCCCACATGGAAAATCGGAAGTTATAGGCCTCGTCATTGTTGGAGGCGAAAGCAAGACTTCTCGTCTCCCAAACTTAGCGAAAGGTGTGGAAACCTGGAACTGGATACATAGACGATGTTACATCGTAGAAGTACCAGGCCACCGTGTTAGCGATATATGTGGGCGTTACTTTCAGGACTCTGTTGTTCTTTACGGCAGCTAATGGACATTCCCATCCTCCAGTGACGGAAGCTGACCGATTAATGGACTTCAGAAACTAGTGCCGTGATTGCTTCTTGCTCTCCTTCATTGTCAATTGCGACTTTGCTCTCGCCAACCAAAAACCTCCAAGGTTCTCTGCCGTTGAACTATGCGTGAACCTGCGCAGCGCTTTCGACCTGTCCCGTATAGCGCAACGACAGTGATGGTTGCACCAAGTAACAGGTTACCTTCTGTGACGGCGTGACGATTTAGGTATAGATGCATCAGCGGCAGCGTGAATTTCATCGGTAATGTGACCCACCCAGTCGTGGACGCTATCCCTGCGCTCAAGCACAGCCAGCTGGCTACAAAGCGCCCAGTTCGCCTTGAATAGCAGCCCCTTGGGTGATTTTCCCTCAGGATCCACTCATTGTAAGAGTCGGACAGTAATAGGGGTGTGGTCACTGGAGTGGAGGTCGTCTGCCATCTCCCATTCGACAGAGTGGGCAGGGGAGCAAACTGTCAAATAAATGGTGGAGGATGTCCCTGTTTCCGTGAAAAAATGTGTCATTGAGCCTGTATTCAGGAGACACATAGTGTCAGATACTAATACACTTTGAACCACTCGTCATCTTTGGCAGGTGGAGAGACTACACCATGGAATAATATGGGCATTATATTCCCATAAGAGCACAAACGGTGGTGGAAGCTGGTCGATTAGCTCGGAAAGGTTCAAATGGCTCTGAGCACTATGCGACTTAACTTCTGAGGTCATCAGTCGCTTAGAACTTAGAACTAATTAAACCTAACTAACCTAAGGACATCACACACATCCATGCCCGAGGCAGGATTCGAACCTGCGACCGTAGCGGTCGCTCGGTTCCAGACTGTAGCGCCCAGAACCGCACGGCCACTCCGGCCGGCAGCTCGGAAAGAGCCTCGCCATCCAGTAGTGCCGGTGACGGAAGGTAGAGGGAACAGACGGTTACCTGAAAGGACACAAGATGCACAGTGTCAGCAACTGCCTGTAGTGTGGTGATTAGGGTTACAGGGGAGGAGTAAAGTGTGTCATGGGCGAACACTGCCACTTCTCAGTATGCGCTATCGCCACGAAGGTGATCTTCTCGATATAGACGGTAATCTCTAAACGAAGGGGTATCGGATTCCTTGAATTGTGTATCCTGAAGGCAGATACACACACACACACACACACACACACACACACACAGAGGTCTGGTCTGGTCTGTGTGAGAAACTTTAGTTCATCCACACGAACTCTGAAGCCATTTAAATTCCACTTCAGTATGTCCATTATCTATTGGGAAAGGTTGTCTTCTCTTTCTCTGTGCACCTTGGCAGTAAACATGAGGTCATCGGTGGTGGACTAGTCGCCGATTGGAACCCCATCCATTGCCAAATCGCCAATAACAGCAATAACAGCCTCTTTCACTGCCGGTTTAGAAACTGTTCCACTGGACTTTGACTTGGACTTTGTGGTGGCTTTCCCTTGTCGGACTGAAACACGGGAAGTTCCCTGAGTGAGTGTACCAGTCGGTGCTAGTGGGAGAGCTGCTGTTGGGGACAATGGCTGTAGTGACGTAACAAGACTGTTACGCCACACGGTAGTAGCCAAAAGAAAGGCACGCTAGACTAATGCTGTGGCCGATAGTGCACGAACGGCAATAAGCAGACGGGCGTGAAGTCTGGAACATGAGAACTTATAAATGAATACGAAGAAAAGTATGTAGATGCTTTTTACTTAACTTTTATTTATTCCTTGGAATACATCTCTCTTGAATACTCGTAAGCTATAGGCACTGATACAAATGGCTCCTTGCTATTCGTAGCCATTAACTTCTGATGGCTATTCTGTCTCTCGGCTAATGAGAGAGAAAGGCTTCGTACAACTGGGCGATAGCTAGGTTCTCGTACAACTGGGCGATAGCTAGGTTCGCGTACAACTGGGCGGTAGCTTGGTTCTCGTACAACTGGGCGATAGCTAGGTTCGCGTACAACTGGGCGGTAGCTTGGTTCTCGTACAACTGGGTCGAGTCCACTCTCGTATCACGAGACCTGCCTTGGTGGTGGCGCTAGGTCTGCGATCACAGTGGCGACACGCGGGTCCGACATGTACTACATGGACCGCGGCCGATTTAAGCTACCACCTAGCAAGTGTGGTGTCTGGCGGTGACACCACATTCCTCCCCCGCAAATCGGCGAACGGTCGTGTAATAAGGCTTCCGCCCGCCGTGGGGAGGACCACATGTTGACGTATGCGATGAGGTGGGGAGCCTAACAACAGGCGAGGCTGTGCCACCCGCACCCGGCCATCCGGTCCGAGGGGAGCTAGGAAACGCCTGCAAAACTAGTCCAGGGTGCACGTCAACATGCGGTGTATGCGCCCGTAAAGAGACAGGAGGGACTAAAGGGTCGACCTCCATTGCGTCGGGGTAGCCGACGCGCGATGACGTCATGTGGTCCGGAGCGGGCGGGCGTTCCATGGCGGAGGACATCTGGTCACGGGAAGCGATCGGCGGCGCGTGACCCTGGGAGGCGCTTGGCGGCTGCAACGAAGCGTCGAACGCGGGCGGCGCCGGCGGCGGCTGCTGCTGCTGCTGCTGCTGCTGCGGCGGCGGCGGCGCGTCGCCATGGGGCAAAATGGAAGGCATCGTCGGTAACACCTGGGGATGAGGCGAGCCAGTAGATGGGTCCCCAGGGCGCTGACCGGACGGCACCGTCGCTGAAAGCAGACGGGGAGCGGCAGAACCCGAGCGACGACAGAGGCGCAGCTGATTGAGATGCCGACGCACCTCACCAGAGGCCCCCAAAACCAAATACATCGCGCGGCCGAGGCAGCGAAGAATGCGCCCTGCGAGCCAACGCCGTGAACCTCGATTGTTGCGATAAAATACAACGTCGCCTGGAACAAAAGCAGGAGTCTGCCGCTGCACAGGAAACTGATGCGGCGGATGCAGCAAAGACATCAAGGTGCGATGAGGACGACCGTGGAGCAACTCAGCCGGCGAGCGACCATCTCGGGGCTGAGAGCGATACGAAGACAAAAAGAGCAACAATGCGTCCTCCCGAGAATGCGACTCTTTCAATTTCAACATCTGTGACTTGAAAGTCCGGACCAATCGTTCAGCGGCACCGTTGGACTGAGGCGAAAACGGCGCGGATGTCAGATGTTGAATACCATTGGCCTGGCAGAATGACTGGAATTCTGCGGACATGAATTGTGGGCCATTGTCGGAAACAATAGTCTGCGGAAGACCTTCAATGCAAAAGATAGCAGACAACGCTTGGATGGTGGCGGAGGACGTCGTGGAAGACATCCGGACAACAAAAGGAAAATTACTGAAGGCGTCGACCAGAACCAACCATCGAGCATTCCAGAATGGACCAGCAAAATCAATGTGCAAGCGTTGCCAAGGGGAAGTGGCTTTTGGCCACGCAAAGACTTTCCGCGGCGGTGCGGACTGTTGTTCGGCACACGCCGGGCACGAAGAACACATATTCGTAATCGCAGCATCGATTCCGAACCAAGTACAGTGCTGACGAGCAAGTTGTTTCGTTCGCACTATACCCCAATGTCCTTGGTGAAGAAGCCGTAAAACAGAGGACTGTAACGAACGTGGGACCACGACTCTGGACTGATCATTATCAGAACGCAACAACAAAACACCACGTCGAACAAAAAGTCTCTCCTTGTGAGCAAAAAATCGGCGAACCAACGGATCCTCGATCCGAGACTTTGACAAAGGCCATTGCGTAGCAACAAAACGTAAAACAGTAGCAAGGACAGGGTCAGCAGCTGTGGCTGTAGCGACACGACGAAAATCAATCGGAAACGATTCGACCACTTCATCGGTTTCCGAATCAATGAACATGCAAGCAAGTTCGGAAGAATCGAATGCTTTATCCTCAGCAACAGGCAAACGGGACAACGCATCGGCGTTTCCGTGCTTAGCAGTGGACCGATACAAGATATCGTAGCGGTACTGCGAGAGGAAAATAGACCAGCGAATGAATTTCTGCGCTGTACGTGGAGGTACAGGCTTGGTCGGATGAAAAAGCGATGTCAAAGGTTTGTGGTCTGTGATGATGGTAAAGTGACGACCATACAAGAAATCATGGAACTTAGTAACACCAAACACGAGAGCCAAAGCTTCTTTCTCTATCTGTGAATAATTTCTTTGCGCAGACGAGAGCAATTTGGACGCAAAGGCAATAGGGCGATCATGTGAGCCAACTTTGTGCGCAAGCACAGCACCGATCCCGAAATCCGATGCATCTACCATCAACAAAAGGGGTTTCTGGGGATCGAAAGGCGTAAGGCAAGTATTAGAAAGCAACGCCGATTTCAACTGGCGAAAGGCGCGTTCACATTCCGGCGTCCAGACGAACGGAACACCTTTACGGCGTAAGCGATGAAGCGGAGCTGAAATGGAAGAGGCATTGCGCACATATTTATGGTAATAATTAATTTTACCCAACACACTCTGTAGCTGTTTCACATTTTGAGGGGACGGCAAGTCCTGTATGGCACGGAGGTGCTCTGGACTCGGATGTATGCCTTGGGCATTAATGACATGTCCCAGGTATGGTAAGTCACGAGCAAAAAACACACATTTGTCCTTCCTCAAGCGAAGACCATTTTGCCGCAAGACCTGAAATAATGTTCGTAAATTCGCAAGATGATCTTCTTCTGTCTGTCCGGAGATCACTATATCGTCCAGATAGTTTGCTGCAGTAGGGACCGACGCACAAATAGTTTGTAAATATCGCTGAAACAAGGCAGGGGCGGATGCACACCCGAAAGGCAGTCTTTTGAAGCGGTACAATCCAAGATGCGTGTTAACCACTAATACGCGCTGGGATGCGTCGTCCACCGGTATTTGCAAGTACGCATCGGCTAGGTCCAACTTTGAAAAATATTTTCCCGGGCACAGTTTAGCAAAAAGATCTTCCGGGCGGGGCAAAGGAAAAGTAGCAGTCACTAGCTGTGGATTCACTGTGGCCTTGAAGTCCACGCAAAGTCTCAATTTTCCGGAAGGTTTTGGCAAAATTACTAAGGGTGAGGCCCAGAGAGAAGCTTGCACACGTTCAATTACACCCTGTGATTCGAGATCGTGTAACGTTCGTGCGACCTCATCACGCAATGCGTGGGGAACATTGCGCGCCCTGAAAAATTTCGGTTGCGCGTTTACCTTCAGTTCTAAATGTGCTTCATAGTTTTTAGCGCAACCTAAGCCCGGTGCAAAAATGTCTGCAAATTCGTCACACAGCCGAGAAACACTGTCTGTAGGCACAGTCTGATTCACTGATAGGACCTGATTTACAATAGACATGTTAAACAACTTAAATAAATCTAGACCAAATAAGTTCACTGCAGTAGAAGAACGAAGAACGTAAAATGACACAAGTTTTGTTTGTCCCTTGAATGTTGCAAGAAGGCTGCACTGTCCTAACACAGGAATTTTCTGTCCGGAATATGTAGTTAGCTTAACATTTGCGGCACGCAACGGAGGTGCGCCCAGTTGTTTGTATGTGTCGTGATTGAGCAATGAAACTGCAGCTCCGGTATCGAGCTGGAATGGTATCACTTTGCCTTCAAAGTCTAAGTCCACAAAAAGTTTATTGTCCTGCTGACGACAAGAGCGACTGTTTTGTGCAATTGGAACAGACACTGGTACAGAATCACTTGCTAATTGACGTGATTTCCGGCGACGTCGACGCACAGTTTTTGTGGGACGAACACAGTCACTGTTAGAGAAAGTGTCACTGGACGAAGTGGAATTAACGACATGAACGTCCATAGGCGAAGGTCCACGAGCCTGAGTGTCCTTGGGTCGATTCTGGCGCGAAGCAAAGGGCCTGGAATGATCGTGATTGTCTGATCTGAGCTTTTTCTGGCAAACACTTTGAACATGTCCTTTCTTATTGCAGAAAAAGCAAATAGCTTGGCGTGACGGGCAATGTTCACGCGAATGTCTAGTAGCACACCGCGGGCATGATTTCACTGCATTTGTGGGCCGGCGCGGCACACCTGGCTTAGCACGCGGCGGTCGCTGTGTGTCCGTGCGCGAGGCCCGGTTACCGGGCCGCGCAGGGCGGCCAGCGGGCCGGTTAATGTTACACACGGCTGGCGAAGTTTCAAAAGATTCCTGAGCACAGTCCAGTGTGTCCTGTCTATCCAATATGTCTATCACTTGTTGAAGGGAGGGATTAACTAGTTTCAAAATTTGCTCCCGTATGCGAACATCAGAAACGTTCTGTGCAATTGCATCACGCACCATTGTATCTGAATAAGAAAGACCACAGTCACATTCAAAGGCACAGTCCCTAGTAAGTCCTTGCAATGTTGCTACCCACTCCCTATTAGTTTGACCGGCCGTACGTTTTGTACGAAAAAACGTATACCGTTTTGCAACCACATTAACTGTTTCTTTGAAATAGGCATCCAATGCAGACAAAATTTCCTCGTATGACAGAGTTGCTACGTCGCGCCGGGGAAACAATTTCACTATCACACGGTATGTGGACACACCGACACAAGAAAGCAAAAACGGCTGCCGCTCATTACCTTGAATTCTGTAGGCAGCCATGTGAAAGGCGAACTGACGAGACCACTCTTGCCAGGTCTCATCGGCTGCCACGTATGGTCGAAAGGGAGGTGCAACAGCGTTCAGTGGCAGCGGTAGCGAAGAAGCGGCGGCGGCCGCATCGGTGTGCAGCGCACGTTGACCCTGGACGAGCTGTCCAAGGGCATCCAGTAACGCCTGCGTCTGCTGATTCTGCAAGCGATAAAATTCGGACAGTACATCTGGAGATTGTGGCGAAGCCATGACACAATTAAATGTAAGCAATCAGAACACTTTAAAGCGGCGCCAACGTGGCAAATGAATTAATACAAACTCTTTTTCTCGTCGCCAATCTGTAGTGACGTAACAAGACTGTTACGCCACACGGTAGTAGCCAAAAGAAAGGCACGCTAGACTAATGCTGTGGCCGATAGTGCACGAACGGCAATAAGCAGACGGGCGTGAAGTCTGGAACATGAGAACTTATAAATGAATACGAAGAAAAGTATGTAGATGCTTTTTACTTAACTTTTATTTATTCCTTGGAATACATCTCTCTTGAATACTCGTAAGCTATAGGCACTGATACAAATGGCTCCTTGCTATTCGTAGCCATTAACTTCTGATGGCTATTCTGTCTCTCGGCTAATGAGAGAGAAAGGCTTCGTACAACTGGGCGATAGCTAGGTTCTCGTACAACTGGGCGATAGCTAGGTTCGCGTACAACTGGGCGGTAGCTTGGTTCTCGTACAACTGGGCGATAGCTAGGTTCGCGTACAACTGGGCGGTAGCTTGGTTCTCGTACAACTGGGTCGAGTCCACTCTCGTATCACGAGACCTGCCTTGGTGGTGGCGCTAGGTCTGCGATCACAGTGGCGACACGCGGGTCCGACATGTACTACATGGACCGCGGCCGATTTAAGCTACCACCTAGCAAGTGTGGTGTCTGGCGGTGACACCACAATGGCTCCACATTGTCAATCTGAAAAGTTTGTGTAACTGAGTCTCTGGCAAGCACAGTATTGACAGATCCATACTGTTGGCATGTGCAGCAATAGGAGCGCGTGTGAGTAGTAACAGTTGCTATTTCCGTTTCTGTCATCACACTAAGTTTAACTATGAGCTGTGTCACAGCTCATGCAAATGAGGTAGCCTGTGATGGGGGCTGCATGGATGTAAACAGATTCTTTGCTTCGGCATACGACACGTGACTTGTACGTGTAAGTTCTTGAATTTTCTTTTCGTCCCTATAGATTGGGCACTCTCTTCTCCAGACTGGATGTAAGTTAGAGCAGCTAACGTTCCACGCCTGCTTCATGAGTTGTTTGAACATAGTTCCCACAAATAGCAATACTATTACACGGAACAGTTGTATGACCAAATCCTTGATACTTGAAACACCACATGGGATTAGGAAAAAAAGCAACCTGCCTTAATGTAGCTGGGCAGGTCTTGCGTATTGAAAGTCAGAATGATAGTAGGTGTTGTTTCAAGCCACCCACTCTCTTCTTCAGATTTTGAACTTCCGTAACACCGTCGTCTTTCGATTCCCATTGTAAGACACCGATGTCCTCATCCCTGAGGTTTACACATGTTACATCCCTGCAGCTGCACTATAAGGCTTTATCCAGTTCACCAGTAACAGGGCATTCACTCAATGTTGTTGCTGTCAGAAGTTTCTGAACTTGCCCTGAAGGGGTCGTTTCAATCAACAATGTACCACTACGAAGCCTTTTTATTATCTTCAGACCACTCCTAATACCATCTAAACCTTTCTGGAAGTAGAATGAGAACACCTTAGCAAAAGTGCCCTCAGCTGTTTTAACTATCACAAAACTTTTTGACACGCCTGTGCCCTGCTACTGCAACTGATTCTGCATTTCTGAGGAATATGCTCAGGAGAGGTACTGTCAGGCTTCTCTTGTTCGGATGGGTAATAATGCTCACTAGTGGCCCATCCAATCCACTGGGAGCAGTCTCTGAGAAATGAAGAGGCTCCATGGTCGTCCCACGAGCAGCTAGGGAACTCACGTCTACCCAGACAGAGCCCCACTTGTCCAGGTAACCCTTACATAACTTAGATGCAGCAGGTGCCCCAGAGGACGCCCACTGAAGACTGTTCTGCCTCAATAGCCATGCATAGCATTAGCGCGCAGCACACCTTAGGGCTGAGAGGTTTCTTTAGAGAGGTTCGTACCACCCTCGCAACCCAGTCGGTTAAGCCAAGATCCGTGGCCCCAGTGTTACACACCATTCCACCACCGCGACGGTGGTCGTTGAAGCATGCCCAGAGACTACGGTGACAGAGAACTGGCGGCGCTCGGGGAACGCGGGATCACCAAGCCCCTTCTCAGCAAATGAATGCTGAGCCCCTGAGGGGAGAATAGTTGCCAATGCACACACAGGAAAATGTGGAACGCTTTAACAATAGTGTCATGGAGGAGATAAGAGGAAAAATGAATACCCCTGAATGCTCTCGCCAAGAAGAACTGCAGGAAAGAACAGAGCCAATAGTTAAAGCCATAAAATTAATATTTTACAGGAAGAAAGTTAGATGTCTGTCAGAATTCTGGAATATACCTTGTCTGTATTCGTCATATTACTGACTGCAGAAAGAAATATATGATTCAATCGTGAATTTAAGTTATAAGTTAAAAATTAAATTGTACATTATTAAAACAACATCTGACAAGGAAAAGGAAAGAGCTATTTTATGTGTGTAAATGTGTAAGCAAAAGTTAAAAAAGATCTTGTAGAAAATATGTACCTCGCTAAACTATCAAAAATCCTAAGACATTTCCTATATACAATGATCTGTGCATATATTTTGGGTGGGTGACGTGAGTGGTCGGATGACTTCGAATACTAGTGAAAGGTAGGTAGTTGAAAGCATAGCGACCTTGTTTTCTTAGCTGTATGGTCTATGTGCATATATTTCAAATAGGAGATAGGTGTGGTTGGATGATCTTTAAAAGTAGTTGAAACTTGGTAGTTGAAAGCATAGCACTTCCCTTTCCTTACCTATATGAGACTTACTTTTACGCTCCTTCCAAGACGGAGAGGCAAATAAGGATCTCGACTGCTATTGACGCTTCATGGTTGGTTCTTCTTTTTCCAGAGACTGACTGCGTCTGTGATTGGTGATCTATAGTGTACACATTACATCACGATCATGTGACCAAAATTAATTAGTCAATCAATTTCAAGACTTCAGCAGTGTTTTTCGATCGATTCCCAGTTACGAATTTGCCTTGGAAGCAGTTCTCGCATGGGCTGGTATCCCACAAGGGAAGTCTTGGGGTTTTGCGACAGGAATTTCTCAGGTGTCAGTATGACAGAGTTTTGGGCACCTGGTGCTTTCTTCAGGAATGAGCGTGACTTCCGGTCCGAGCGCCTGTCTCCCGACCTGCGTGCGCTGTAATACGTGAAAGATTTTTAATAGAGTAATTACGTGGGGGTGTGATACGTTGATGTCGATTTCGTGACGATATTTCTTGTGGATCGGGAAAAAACTGTCTAAGTACTTCTTTTCGATTTCTTTAATACGACCTGTATCTTCCAAAACTGCAGAAAATGATGAGCTTTTCCCACCAACGGTTGCGAACAGAATTTTATAAATAAACAATATTTCCTTCGCTATGTAATTGACATTGATTTCAATTTCCTGTCATGAGATCCTCCCCATGGAGAACAAATTGAGTCCTTTTCCCGCCGATTTCCAGGTGGGGGAGGGGAATGGGAGTGGGGGGGGAGGTGGGAGTAGAGGCCTGGGAGATTTCCCAGAGGGGAGTGGTTACTTAATTTATCGCTTTTATTAATTAGTCAATTTATCTGATATCGAAGCTCTGCCTGAATGGTTACGAGAGTTCCCAGAGAGGTGGTGGAGGGGGATTGGGCGGTAGGAATGGGTTGGGAGTGATCTTAGAAGGGTACATTATCCCTAGGGGGCATAGATCAACCCCATGGGTTATCAGTACCCGCCCACCCCCCAGTGGGGGGTGGGGTGGGGTGGAGAGGACACATAAATCAGTGAAGCTAGAATGTATGCAACACACACGCAAACACACACACACACACACACACACACACACGAGAGAGAGAGAGAGAACTGACTTTAGTTTTCATCATATATATCGTTGGGTTGGCAACATGTTGATAAACAAACAAAATATTAAGGGACATAAAGGGAAGACACAGTTGTAGCGACTTTAAATAACAGTTTTCGGTAAAATATCTACAGGTAATGATAGAAAAGTAATGGTAATTAGCGAAAGAAAATGAAAATGGCGAAGAAAAAAGTTTTTAAGTAAAAACGCGCTTATGTTTCATAAGTGATGTGAAGTTATAGATCGACGTCCAGTATGTAAACAGATGAGACGAAACGCAGATGCCAGCGAAAAACTCGAATAACTGTGAGTTACCACTTATTTCGAGACGAGAATTGTTTTATAATCTACATATATAGCATGTCAAAACAAGACTGTATCGTTCTAGATTCCACTGAAGATTGCTTAAAGTAAAGGGCGAAAGGCTTCTGGAACAAATAAAATACATTATAGGAAAGAAAAATTATAAAACGAGCATCTTTCTTATTTTCATGACAATATTCGACATCTGTGATGATTATGTGATAAAGAAAATTTGGAAAACTTGATTGTCTGCACTAGTTTCCAATTGAAATCTTGTAAGTTCAAGTTGTCTGCTTCCGAAAGGGAGCGTTCACGACGCTTATCATGTAGCTGCAGTTATTATCGTCAGCGGTAGGTAAGTTCCACAGTAAAAATACATTTAAGATGTCGTTTTGAAACCTAGCCTTTTGTTCTGGTTATAGTTTCATCTCCTGGATGTGAATTTCTGTTTGGATTATTCTTACGCATGTTTATTTTCCTTATGGTCAGATTTGGACAGTATGTTTGTTATTTTTTCTTAGCAGCACTATCGGAACTGTTTTGAGAGATGGGAGACGCGTTGTTGTCGGCTGCCATTCTCGAAGCTGATATCGCTTTCTCCCTGACACCGAAGGTCATCGCCTCACCTTTTGAGAGTAAGGCGCTCCCTAAGGGAATAGCTTGGCCGGGGAGGTCAGTGGTAGTAAGAAGACGACCCCATAGAGCAAAGGCCGCTGCACCGGGTAGCCTGGTAGTCCGGTAGCCCTGTTAGTCATGTCAGACATTTGAGACTTTTCTGAGCAAATCAAATCAGAAACCAGAAGAACTGTTGCATTATATTGCCACTATTGGCACAAAAAAAATAATTTAGAATAGAAAATGTAAGTGAACACATACTGAACGTATCTTTAATGCTGCTGGTAGGGGTATGATAAATACTGTTCGGGGAAAACATAATTAAATTTCGCAGATCGTTTCAACTCTGACCAATTATTCGTCAATATCCTCACGTATGACATTAAAGATGCCACAAACTTTGAACTTGCGTCCAACACTCTGGTATCGTAACACAACTCAGTAGAATACCAAAATATTTTCTGCATTTTTAATTTTCGATATATTTTTCCTACGAATCAAAGTTTGCAAGTAAATGTGAGGTCCGCCACTTATGCAAAACACCGTTTTTCTCAGTACCCAGACATGTTTCGGCACCACTGTGCCATCATCAGTGGGTTTTCGCTTTTTTTATTTATTCTGCAATGTGAACATTTTCGTTAAATGATTATAAAATTATGTGCATTTTTACTTCAAACGACAGGTCATTTCTTTTTGTAAATACCTTTACATTTGGTGTGCATGAACTTTTGTGTTAATTACTACAGGTAGCTTGTCATCTGCAACCAAAAGATGTTGATGAGAAAGTTTTTTGCTGGGAGTTGACCTATCTTCAAAATGTAATTTAGTTTTTCGCGATGTTTTCGCGCCTATTTTCGTATTTACTTACGTTTTCGTGAGGCAAGCGCTTCCATTCTCCACATCATGCTGAGATGTTGTTATGCATACGTAACTATAACAAGTATTTTCCACAAATAACGTAGTAAAATACTTTTTCACTACACCAGAACACAGTGTGATAGTAGTTTGTTATGCGTTGAAGCCCAGTCAGTGTTCATTTGTTCACCAGAGAGTCCGGCGCCAAATTTGAATTTTGTTTGCATTTTATCTTTGTGTGTGTGTGTTTTCTGTGTGCTTCCTTAACTGTGTGTGTTGTCTTTTATATGGTATTCCTTTTGTGTGTAAATGGTGCGTCTTTGCAGATTTTCGTGTATCTATTTTTCGTGTGTGTGTGTGTGTGTGTGTGTGTGTAGGGGAGGGGGTGCGTGCGCGCGTGTGTGTAGACTTTATCTGTTTGTGCTGTTTTTATTTGTAAAGTTCCTTTAATGTGTTAAATAGTGTGTCCTTGCAGAGTGTAGTGTATTCCTCAATGATCAGTTTGCTGTATAGGCTGTGGCTCGGTTTTAATGTTCTTAAGTCTGTTTCTATTGTGATTGGGTGGTGGTTGTTGGCTACAAGGTGGTCAGCAAATGTGCTATGGGAGCTGTTGCTTTTTAAAGCTCTGAGATTTGAAGTTTCTGCATGTTTGTCCTATGTATACTGACTGGCAAGTGGTGCATGTGAGTTCATATATTCCTGATCTGTTAAATTTATCCATGGGTGCATCTTGTGTTGTGTTCTTTTTCTGTGTTGTGTTCTTTTTCTGTGTTGTGTTCTCTGTCCTGTATCCTATTTGGAGTCCTTGTTTCTTTAATATGTTGCCTATTCTGTGAACAATATTATTATCATAGGTGAGTATATGCCATTTGGCTTGGTGTGTGTGTTGTTGCTCTGTTGTTTCGTGTGTGTGGTCATTGTGTGTGTTTTGTGTTGTTCTGTGCCGGGTGAAGATTTGTGTGTGTATGGTGTGTTCATTTTTGTACTGTTTGCATATTTTTTGATTTAACTTGTCTACCATATGGGAAGTACAACCATTTTCTGCTGCTATTTGTTTTATTGTGTTTAGTTCTTGTGTGTAGTTCTGTTTGTTCATGGGTGTTCTGTTTAATCTGTGGAGCATGAATCTGAAGTTTTTATACTTATGTGTCAGTGGGTGCTTTGATAGGTTGTGAATGGTGGTGAGTGTGGTCGTCGGTTCCCGAATATTGTGAAGTTGTGTGTATTGTTTGTTTTTTGTATGGTGAGATCATAAAGTGTAATGTGTTGTTAGTTTCTGTTTCTAATAAGAAGTTAATTTTTGGGTGTAAGTTGTTTATTTCATTGTGTAGCTGTTCTATGTGTGTATGTGGTTCCTCAATCAGGCATATTATATCAACGAAATAACGGTGCCAGTATATAAATTTGTAGTTCTTTGGTTTTATTATGTGTGTGAAGATCACGTTCTCCAGGTTGTTCATGAATATGTTAACTAGGAGGCCACTGATTGGTGATCCCATTGGCAGTCCTTCGTGTTGAGAATAAAATTCTTTGTTGAATACAAAATAATTTTGTGATGTTATGGTCTTGAGTATGTTTGTTATTTCATTGATTTGTGTGTCTGGTGTGTTTCCTTGTTGTTACAATCTTTGTGTGATGATGTTGATTGTTTCATTTATTGGAATGCAAGTGTACATTGATGTGACGTTGAATGATATGAAGGTTGCTGTGTCCGGTATGTGTATGTTCATGATTTTGTCTATTAACCCCTTTGAGTTTTCCACATTCCTGTTGTTATCAAACGTGTATAGTTTTTTCAGTAGTTTGTGTATTTGTTGAGCTAGGTGGTAGGATGGAGCTTTTCGGAAGTCAATGACGCGTCTTAATGGGATATTTTCCTTGTGACCCTTTCGTAGGGCTTTTAGGGTGGGTGCTTTTGGATTTTTCTGTGTCTGGTCTTTTGAGAATGTGTTACTGATGCTTTTCAGTGTCTGTTGAATGTTTTTCTGGTATCTTGCTGTTGGGTCATTGATCAGTTTTGTGGTGTTGTTGTCTTTGAGAAAATGTAGTGTTTTCTTTATGTATTCCTTTTCATACATAATTACAGTAATATTCTCTTTGTCTGCTCTTGTTACTATGGCATTGTTGTGTTTTAACTTCTGTTTAAGTTTACTGGCTGTGATTTCCTCTGATGTTTTATGGTTAGAAATAATTGTGGATTTGTGTGTTCTGATTATCTGTGTTATTTCTGCAGCTACTAATCCTCTTGTCAAGTTTGCATTAATATGTAGTGTGCTCAGTCTTTCTTGTTCCTGTATAATGTCTTCTGATTCCGTTATGAGGTTTTCTACTATTTTGTGTGACATGTTTGTGTTAATGTTGTGTTTTGGCCCTTTTTCTAGTAGGCTCTTTTCTTGTTTGGTAAGATTTATGTCAGTTAGGTTAAAGATTCTGTCACGGAACTTATATTGATGGTTGAACAAATGAATACTGACTGGGCGGGGACACATAACAAACCACAATCACACTGTGTTCTGGTGTAATGAAAAAGCATTTTACTACGTTATTTGTGGAAAATACTTGTTATAGTTAGGTATGCATCACAACATCTCAGCATGATGTGGAGAATTGCCACACGAAAACGTAAGTAAATACGAAAATAGGTCCGAAAACATTGCGAAAAACTAAATCACATTCTAGAAGATAGGTTAACTCCCAGCAAAAAACTTTCTCATCAACATCGTTTGGTTGCAGATGACAAGCTACCTGTAGTAATTAACACAAAAGTGATCCTGAAAATTCATGCACACCAAATGTATAGGTATTTACAAATAGAAATTATCTGTCGTTTGAAGTAAAAATGCACATAATTTTATAATCATTCAACAAAATGTTCACATTGTAGAATAAATAAAAAAAGAAAACCCACTGATGATGGCACAGTGGTGCCTAAGCATGTTTGGATTCTGAGAAAAACCGTGTTTTGCATAACTGGTGGACCTCACATCCAACAAATTTTTAATTGCAAACACGGCCAATACAAGGAGCTGCATATCAAAAGATGGAAATGTAGTAGTGTTTTGTGATGATAATGAAATGTTTTCTCATTGTAAAGTGAAATAAATGTTTGTTGTAAGTAGACACGATGGCTTGGAGCGATATGATACTGTGACAGAATATAGTGAACTAACAGTAGCATTACCACTGTGCGCGCAAGTGCATTAACAGGTTCGACACAATGCAGAGGAAGGCGTAGAAAAGTGCTGAGAAAGACTCAACAGGGCCGACAAGCGCAGCGGCTTTTTTGCTGGGTAATGCTCTTAATGCATTGCTGCTAAAGTATGTAATGGCTCGGAAAATAATTTTTGTGGACAGGCGAAGTAAATGGATTTAAATAGTCACAGTTTAATTACCGCAAGAGGATGATTATCAACGTGAAGAACACTGTGGGTCCGATTTCATTTTTTTATGGAGCTGCAGGAAGAAGATTCTGTGCCACACATTGTCAACGAACAATTCCTTACATTGCACCGACAGGTCAACCTGAAGCAAGATCCAATAAATTATTTGGTAAGACTTATATAGAGCTAGCCAGCGTCCTAGTGAATTCTGTGTTTGAATAATACCGAGCTATACTAAAGTTTGACTTTTAATTGTATCTAAGACAAAATCCCTAAGTAGGTTCCATCCTATTCAGTATTTCTGATCCGAGAGAGTCCTGATGATTAGGAAACTACTGCAGTGTTTTATGAAAGAAATAATAGTAACAAAAATTTCAATAATTTATATGACTACAAGTAACAGCAGTACTCAAATCTAGTAAATAGTAATTTGAAAGAGAGTAGTTGACAGAGCAAGATTCAGTAAAATATATAATTTCTGTGTATTTTTCACGATAAATAAGTTTCCAGTTTTACGAGAGTACAATCATTCAGAAATATTTGTTAATGTCTTGAGCAAATAATAGTGGTTATTGCACGAATTGATCACCAGTAATTGTCAATGAAGAATAATATAAGTTGAAGTTGTATGAAACCGATAAGTCAGTAACGTCATATCACGAACGTCGCCATTCTTTTACAAACGGAATTTCCACTTTGCAAATTACGTAACTGTAACTCACAGGGAAGTGATTATTGAATGACGCTACATCATTACGATAAATTTCAAGCTAAATGACAATCTTCAGTGATGAATACACATAAATAACTTCTTGAGTAAAAATAAAAACATTAAGTGTTGTAACGTTACGAAATTTTTCCATTTATGTAACTGTTGCTAATGAGATTTTGTTGTTCTTTGATTATTACTACTTGATTTCCATGAATTGTGACTTAAGTGAAAGGTATTTATCCGCTATAACTTATCCCGTTTGAAAACTACCCCCCCCCCCCCCCCCCCGTAATAGTTACCAATTTAGTGCTGTTTTCGTTTTGCGGCAAGGATTGTTACATACGGTTCTCAGTATTACTATTCTATTCTCCTAATACAGTAGCAGTCTGGTCCGTGTCATGCAGTGGAACAATTGATAGACGGCTATACGGGAGAGATGGCTAATCCTTGTTGTTCTTCCACAAACCGCTGTACAGCGCTGCTAGTCAATTGGCAGTTTGTAACGTGAGCGATTGTTACTGCTCAGTATGACTGTTTATTTCAACTAATAGTATGTAATATCCCTGATTTTAGTTTTCAGTTTACTATGATTTTATGCAATGTGCCATATATAGCCTTTCGATTCAACGTAACTTAGGCTGTGAGTTGCTACGGAAACTTCAGTTTTAGAGTTGTTTATGTCTAACTGCATACCGGTACGCAGGTTTTGTCTGAGTTTGCGTCTACCATATTTGATGATGCGGTTTCCGCCTCTTCTGACTGATCGCGAGAGACTACCGTCCAATGAACGTGTTATATATTGAATTTTGGTGGCATTCTCATTTCTTTTGCAATTGCCAAATAGGTACATTCGAAAAGCCGACTCTTCTAGGGCTTCATGGAAAGAAGAAGACTTCAAAAATTATATTAAAAAAGTGAACAACTATGGTTATTCTGTGAGGAAAGTTTCCCAGGAAAGGTCTTGAGAGAAAATTAAAGAAACACAATGATTCCAAAATTACAACGGGGCTTAGTTATAGCTTGGGTTCAGTTAATGAGTTACGATTTGTCCTTCACACACACACACACACACACACACAAAATCAGGCCCGTTGTTACCCCTTAATAGGGCTGTGCATGAGGTCCAGCTAATGATTTTCCTGTGCAGCTTAGTTTAAAACAAATTTAATAACGAAAAAGGAGAAGCAAGTTACGACTGTTACTACTGTTCCTATCTCGACATCCAGAAAATCTAAGGGCGCATCTTTGGCCGGAGACCACGGAATGAATCGTGATGACGTCAAGGAATATTTCAACTTGCTATCAACTCTAATGGAAGAAAATGGTTTGCTCAATAAATAGGGAAGTATATTTAACAAGGATGAGGCAGGCCTTCAATTAAATAGCAGACCAGGTCTTTTGTAGCTGAAAAGGAGCCAAAAACACTTCCTGTGATTACTTCGTCATAAAAAGAAGACGCTATTACACTCCTTGAATGCTGGAATGCTGAAGGCATGTTTCTTCCTCCTTATGTTGTCATGTAGAGAGTTAACAAAAAAGAAAAAAAAGTACAACATGCCACTGAGAAGTCATATCAGAGATCCGCCTATGAGAATGATGAGATCTTGTTTGAATGGTTAAGGTATCATTTTGTTCCCCACAAACCTCTTGGAACAGTTATGCTGATTCTGGATGGCCATACTTCATACTCTAGCTTGGTACAGATGCTGGAATTTGTCGAGAGGAGTAGTATCATTTTAATTTGCATTGCCAGCCATACCACCTATTATGTGGAGGTGCTGGACCAGTCTCTCATGAAATCTTTAAAGTTTCATTTTAACACTTCCGTTGCAATCTGGAAAGCTGTTACAAGAGTATTGGAATGGAGCTACAACTGCAGAGAACACCGTCTCTGGATTCAAAGAAACGGAAATCTCCTAGTTTAATCCCGATTACACATTTAGATGTGTTCAAGATAGACTTACAGGAAATGAAAACATCAACCTACCTGGCCAAACACTCGAAAAAAGACCCTCGTCACCCTGGCCATGGTCCCCTACTAGGGCAGATATAGTCGAGTCATCTAGCCAGAAATCAACTGAAAGAGTTCCGTACCCAACCCTCAATCCACTATTAGATTCACGGAGTCTACTTCAGCAGAAAACGTGGCCGAAAATCCCTTAAAAGTAGAGCAACGTCACTCTTACCAGGACATTCTGCAAGAGCAGACGATAGACCTGTTTGATCTGTGATTTCAAATGAAACGAATCAATTCATCCCTAAAAAAACCCTGAACAATATTTCACCTTCGCCAGCTAGACCAGAACCTCGAACAAACGCACATAAGCTTACAAAAATTAAAGCTACAAAGGAAAATGTTAAGAAGTTAAAACTGAAACTTGAAGCAAAACGAAAGAAACTAGGCCTATTGCAAAAACCTAATGAAAAAGGTTCAGATCAGGAAGGTTAAAGGCATTGTACATAGTTCAGACTGATCAGAGGACATTCAGTTCAAGGAAGAGTAACGTGACGAACTTCTTGAGAGGAGAACGTGTGCGTTGGATGCTTAAAAGACTGCTCAAAAACAGTGTGGCAGGTGTAAGCGTTGTTTACATGAATTCTTCACATCAAATGTTGATATTTAACATCGATGTGGTAACGCAATTTTAAAAAATAAGTTAAGCTAAGGCTATAGAATAAACATTCCTTTTCCTAAATTAAATCTGATTCTAGATTCAACTAACTGCATAATTGAGACGATTTCTCATATGTTCCAATGAATTAATAAAAATGTAAAAAAATTTTAAAACTTGTAAAATGCTTTTTACAAATGAATTTTTGTTTAAGTTCTAATTTATCTACAATTAACACATTTATAAAGTATTTTTATACGTGAAGAGATTTAATAAGACACGTTTAAAGTGTTAAAAGGTTTTTAGAAACTGCTTTGGGATTTCAAAGCGTTTTGACGATGGATATCTCTCCCTTATGTCTGGTCATCTGACCCTCATACACAAGTAAGATGGCCAACTGTTGCACATTTATTAACAGTTTTTAGCTAGTATGATATTTGGTATATCGTTGTAGACGAGGTCTACATCTGTTTTTTATGAACTGAATAGATAGTTTATGGAAAATTTCATGTTTTTCTTCTGTATTAGGTTGTGAATCTGGCTTTTGAAAAGAAATCAGGGCCATCTGACCCGGATGTACCTTACCTGTGATTAGCTACGACAGACCATGTGGATCGAACCAACGAGTTCAAGTAGCGGGGTATCGCCGTTACATTCCTGTCATCATACCGCGTTAAGAGGCGGCAAAAATCTCGTACTTTCGGTTCTCTGGGCGACGGTAACTCACTTCGGGGACGTAGCTGTAGTCTACAAGAAACATGCAGTGTGAGCAAGTTTCAGCGAGATGTTTGCGACTGTAACAGCGGCACATAAGAGTTTGACATTAGTTTGTCGGTCAGTGCCATTGTTATTATACGCATCCGACACTGCTGTACTCTGACTGCCCAAAGACCTATGGCGGATGTTCGTAAGACCAATTCCACCACCCCGACTTCCGACGGGTAGAGTGGTATAGCGAATCTTGAGTATCATCCCATGGCTGACAAAATATCCGAAGGTCGCCATCAGCAGATGAGCAATTCCCGTCGGCAGTGGTATTATATATGCAATATGTCGTATATGCGGTGCAAGATATACACTGAGATATTGAACGCGTTGTATCATGCCCAAGAGTTGTAAGGAATTATCAAGCACAGGAACGCGAATCATCTGGAGCAGGTGGCAGTAACTCATCGTCGCCGTCCTCCGTTGATCACGGGTTAATAGGATACCCTGACATTTCAGCGTTTCCACCACTCGTAAGGGGCCGAGGTCTCCATCAGTCTTCATCCAGTGGGCATTGTCCCCGATTTTTCAACATTCAAAGCACTGCCCTCCGCAGCTCCAAACTATGCGATCCAATCGAAGGTCGTACGCACCTCCTCCGCCGATCACATAAACAGCAGGTCATCCCCATATGCACAACCGATGAAGGTGTTGCCCCTCAACTCCATGCCAGTGACCGTCTGCCGCGACTGTTCATGAGCGGTTGAAGCCCTGCGTCGGAGAGGACCTTAAATTGCGGCCAGCCTTGTCGTACTGAGTTCATAATCGGAACAGGGTCACGATCTCAGCCGATCATTGTCACTCTGAAGATGGCACCCCGTGGTAGCCGCATGACGATCTCATTAAAAGCGGATGGAACCACCATGCAGAGCATGACCGATGTTAGGAAGTCATGATAAATCCGTTCAAAGGCTTGATCAAAATCCATAGAGACCAAAGCCGCCATAAGTTGACAGGCGGAGGCCAGTGCGATCAGCGCCTATTGTATGTTGCAACGTATTTCAAGACACAATTGATCGGGGAAAATATTGTGTGACAATACTGTCTTGAGCCGTGTCGCCATCATTCGGGCAAAGATTTTATAATCACCACTAAGCATGCTTAGCGGTCCGTACTGATCCACGCTATGACCTCCATCCTTTTTCCAGTATCGGGAGAAGGTATTATTCAATGAAGACCAGCGGCGCTTACCTGTCAGGCTGCATGATGTCATTATATTGTTAGCCATTGGGACATCATGAAGTCTGTAGAATCCCGGTAAAATCTACAGGTAAGCCTTCCGGTCCTGGTGATTTGTTTGCTGTCCCTTTTTTGAGTGTCTGCAATATGTCACCTTCTGTGGTCGCTTTCAGGAGCACTTCCTCATCCATCCATGTCAGTCTCGCCTGTGCCGCACGGAGTAGCCGTGCGGTCTGACGCGTCTTGTCACGGTTTGCGAGGCTCCCCCGTCGGAGGTTCGAGTCCTCCCTCGCGTATTGCTGTGTATGTGGTTTATCCTTAGCGTAAGTTAGATTAAGTAGTGCGTAAGCTCAGTCCTGTAGTGGTCGCAAGACCTCCTCCCCAACCATGTGAACTGTCTGGGCACCAATGAACAGCCGACGTAAACTGTCCAAAAATACTGAAGGTATGTTTCTTGGTGAATTCGGATGCCGACCATCCGAGATATGGAGTGTGTCGATTAACGTTCGATGGAAGCGTCGGTTTTCGCGTATCACGTGATGCATTGATGGAGTTGGATTCATGTCCCGGAATATCACTTATAGTTCCTAGCAGATATTAAAATTGGGAATTTGATCTTCCAGAGTCAGGACGCAGTTGAAGTCACCGCCTAGATGAAAATGGTCGTATCTGCGGCTGAAAGAGGAGCAGTATCTTTGAAATTTCCCCTTTGAATGAAAAGAATGACAGTGCTGGTAAAACTTCTAAGTTACTTGATACTGAAAGAGCTGAGCAAAACTGAACGTACTGAGACGGTTTTCTCTTTACTTATTCTGATCATTTCTAAACTGACACAAAATATTTTAGCTCAACGCAATCTGACTTTTAATAATCCCTACAAAGGAACAGCCCTGACTAACAATGATCTATACCCTTCGTGAGTCACTTACCCCACAAAAATCTTCGTTACTCGAACTACTGCAACACAGCGAGTGCCAATACTGCCAGCTAAATAAAATATTCTAACTACTAAAGGGACTAACTACTGATAGGCATATAGTTAGCAAATTTCCTTTTTCTGACGGACACACGTCCAGATCGTCCGCTCTTATTAACATCTCAAAACTCTGGCATCTCTCCCCCCACATCCACCACTGCTGGCGGCTCACCTTCAACTACCCAACGCTACGTGCTGTACACATCCTACAGCCCAACACTACACAGGCGAAAAACTTCCAACAACGACTCCAACCAGCCACAGACTACACACAGCGCAGTCAGCGATTTTGATACAGAGCGCTACGTGTCGTTACCAACATAAAAGCCTAAACAGCCTATTTACATCTTCAGAGTAAAACTGTGTCATTTCCTTTCGATGGTCTGTGCCAGAGGGAGAGTCGATGTTAACACAGGTCCCGTTCATTTTAACTGCCAGACCTCTTGCAGATGCTAGAAAAAACGGATCCGTTGGCGGTATCTCTCGGTGATCTGTGAGTGAAGTAACCATGTACCTCAGGGAACACGTCGATCAATACCTCTTGCACCAACAGGACATCAGCGTCAGATGCGTATATCACAAACGTGTTATAACTTCACAGTTGAAATAAATTTGTTGATATTGACAGTTCCAGTTTAATAGGCTTGCTGTCTGGTGTCCTTAATGTGAACTCGAAGTGGAGTAGGGGGTGCATTTGCAGCGTGGACTCCAGCGATTTTCACTTAGGAGCTAGTTTCCTATAGTCGTCCAACATCATCAGGTATCTGAATGGGTGGAGGCAACCATCGCTTCCTTCAGTGTCGCATTCTTGATCGGTCGTAATTGCGATCGGTGTCGCCTCTATCGTTTCCAACGACATTGTCGCCACCTCCTCAGTAAGTGCATCGGTAGAAGGCTTCATCGTCGGTGTCGGTAACGCCGTATCCCTTAGTACCGCTACCCGTGTCAGTGTAATGAACATGGACGCATCTGTACCTTGTTCGTTGCCCCTATGAAGTTGCGTTTATCTGCTCTGGAGGCATTCCGACCGAACATGGTCCTCACTGCCGCCTCCGGAACAGGTCCTTGACTGTCTGTCGCATATCACTACGGCTCTGCAGCGTCTGATGTACAGATATGAAGGCAAAGGTTTTGTCAATGCAATTCATACCTGTCAGCCTCTTTTAAGTACTGGATAAGTTGTATAACTTGCCCATATTTCGGCGGTGTGACTGATCACCATACCATCTTGTCGTCCTGCGTCTGTTACCATCATTTCTGGTATCTCGAATCGCAGTTCAAAGGTCCGCATGGTGCGGATACCTAAATCTGCATGATCCATTGACAGATCTCCTATATGGCCGTATGTACGTCATTCGACATAAAAAAAATGGTTCAAATGGCTCTGAGCACTATGGGACTTAACTACTGAGGTCATCAGTCCCCTAGAACTTAGAACTACTTAAACCTAACTAATCTAAGGACATCGCACACATCCATGCCCGAGGCAGGATTCGAACCTGCGACCGTAGCGGTCACGCGGTTCCAAACTGACGCGCTTAGAACCGCACGGCCACACCGGCCGGCCATTCGACATCGTTCAGTATCTTGTCACATGTCGCATCTGCAACCAGCTTGACGTAGGTGCCACTACTTACAATTGATAAATGGATACGAATAATATCATTGTAGTCAATTCGCACTTCGTCTCGCAAATGAGTTCGATTCCATGTGCCTTATTTCCCGCATATTCGTAACGAAACGTGAAGTTGAGCGAAGTTTCTCTAAAAGAGAGTGCCATAGCGCTCGTCTGTAAGAATTTACACACTCCAAGCCGGCTGTAGTAGGCACGACTTTGGGGCACGAGGAGGAGCTGCCAGCACATAAACAATACATTCGAGCTGCTTTACTGCGAAAGGCAGACTGCCGCCTCGACCGTGAGAGCGCTCCTCCAGGACCGACCGAAGCTTTCATATATCCCAGTGTCCACATCGCATAGTGCTCGCATATACCAGGTGTGCCGGTATGAAATGAGCGTTAAGATACAAGTATGTCGATAGGGAACAATTGTTGTGAACGAGCCTTAATTTTTTTTGTTTGGTTGGTAAGACATCTGTCAAAGATATTTAGTATACATCAAGTCATGGAACAAAAAACATCATATGTTTTCATCGTGTTAACAATGTCGAATTTTGTACCAGAAAGTGATGATTTGCGGAAAGCATTAATTTTTTGTTTTCATTTGAAAAAAAAATGCTGCAGAGTCGCATCGAATGCTTGTCGAGGGATATGGTGATCATGCTCTATCAGAATCAGCATGCAAAAGATGGTTTCAAAGGTTCAGAAATAATGATTTTGATGTAAGAAATGAAGAACGTGCAACACCACCAAAAAAGTTCGAAGACGCCGAATTGCAAGCAATATTAGATGAAGATGATACTTTGAGTCAGAAGCAAATGGCAGCAATGCTAAATGTTGCATAACAAACAATTTCTGACCGTTTGAAAGCTATGGGAAAGACCCAAAAGTGTGGAAAATGGGTGCCACATGAATTGAATGAAAGACAAATGGAAAAAAGAAAAACCATTTGTCAAATTTTGCTTCAAAGACATGAAACAAAATCAATTTTGCATCGAATTGTTACTGGCGATGAAAAATGGGTTTATTTTTAAAATCCTAAACGGGAAAAATCATGGGTTAATCCGGGACAACCATCAATATTGACTGCAAAACCAGATCGATTCGGCAAGAAAACAATGCTCTGTGTTTGGTGGGATCAGAAAGGTGTGATGTATCATGAGCTTCTAAAACCCCGTGCAACTGTGAATACTAATCGTTACAGACAACAAATCATCAATTTGAACTATGCATTGATCGAAAAAAGACCAGAATGGGCCAGAAGACATGGCAAAGTAATTTTTTTACTCGACAATGCACCTGCACACAAAGCAAAACTGGTTCAGGATACAATCAAAATACTTGGCTGGGAGCTGTTACCCCACCCGCGGCATTCACCAGACTTTGCCCCTTCCGACTACCATTTGTTTTCATCAATGGGACACGCACTGGCTGAGGAACACTTCGATTCCTACGAAGAAGTCGAAAATCGGATGTCTGATTAGTTTGCTTCAAAAGACGAACATTTCTATTGGCGTGGTGTCCACAAATTGCCAGAAAGGTGGTCAAAATGAATAGAAAGCAATGGTCAGTACTTTGAATAAAATGTTTTTACTTTTCAATTCAAAAATAGTGTTTCATTTTCACAAAAAAACGCTCATTTCATACCGCTATACTTGGTAAATCGTGTGATTCCCGCACAGGGATAGACATTGTTTTGCTCGTCAGATTGCCTTACTTTGGCATGAAATACTGTTGGACAATGTTTATATTTTACAGTGTCTGTATAGTTCGTTAGAATATTCCTGCGGACATGGAACGCCGACAGAATTATGGTGCATTACGCAACATAGATGAAAGGTGTCAACGACGGCTGTGAAGATGTGTACTGGCAAATAGAGGTGCAACTGTTTAGCAGCTGATCGCGCAGATATAAACCAAGGGGCTGCCAACAGTGTCTCGTCAACAACCATTCAGCGTACGTTGCCTAGACAGCAGGTGCCTGATTCACTCATCAATGCTGTCCGTCGTTCATCGGCGACCAAGCCTGGAATCTGCGCGCCAGTACCGTAATTGGAAGTCCACTGAGTGGCGACAGGTGGTCTTTTTAAATGAATCACGGATTGAGCTGCATCGGGCAGGTGGCCGATCATCGGAAGGTTCCAGGCCGGAGGGAGCCTTCTGTGCTGGGGAAAGTTTTCTTGGCATTCGAAGAGTGATCCGTCGTTCTAGAAGGTACGATGGATCAACAAATGTATGCATCTACCTTGGGTATCATGACCACCGCGACATGCAGTTTGTTTTTCGTCGGCGCGATTGCATCTATCAGCAGGAAAATGCGACGTGTCCACAGCTCTCATTGTACGTGCGCAGTTCGAAGGGCACCAGGATCGATTTATCGTACTTCTCTCGCCATTATAGTCTTCGGTCTAAATCCCTATCGAGAATATATGGACCAACTAAAAAAAAAAAAAAATCAAATGGCACTGAGCACTATGGGACTTAACTTCTGATGTCATCCGTCCCATAGAACTTAGAACTACTTCAACCTAACTAACCTAAGGACATCACACACATCCATACCCGAGGTATGATTTGAGCCTGCGACCGTATCGGTCACGCGGTTCCAGACTGTAGCGCCTAGAACCGTTCGGCCACTCCAGCTGGCTGTAGACCACCTCGATCGGGCTGTTTGCTCCATAGATACTCAACCGAGAAACCTTGGGCAGCTGGCTACAGCACTGGAGTCGCATGGCTCCCAATCCCTGTAGGTTCCTTCCAGAACGTCATTCAGTCTCTTCCTGCAACTCTCAAAGTGGTTCGCGCTGCAGAAGGTGGTTATTCAGGGTTTTGGCAGGTCGTCACATTGATGTGACTGCACAGTGCCCATATTCCTTACAACGTCACATGACTCCAGTTCCATAAGAGGGCATTCTTTCTTCCGATGGAGAGCGGTAATAACGTTTTTACCAATCAGTGTTACTCTAAATCTAGATGGTTGGACGAGGAGTGGGAACTCGTTTCTCCAGAATGCGAGTCGAGTGCCCTAACCACTGAGCCTCCTCCTTCAGCCACGCGATTGAATTTCGTGTCGAGATAGACATTTAATCCATCACCAAAATGGAAACATCAACAGTCTGCCCCTGTGTCTCACGCAAAACTCGGGTGTGTAGGCGTGTGCTATCTCTCCACTGCGTTGTGCAAGCGGCTGAAGCGAGACGGAGGCAGATGAGGTGAACAAGAGCCGGCGGCGCAACTTTGTACTCCGCCGGCTGCGGCTGCTAATGCCCCGAGCCGAGCGCCACGGAGTTAGGCTGCTCCGGCCGTAACCGCTGAGTGCGGACACGGTGCGCGCCTCTCGCGGAAGCCGCGCAAGATGTGGCCCGCATTAAGGCGCTGCCTGCAGTCGCGGCAGGCGCCACGTCGTACGCTGTTCGCACCTGCAGAAGGCGCGGCTGTTTGGCATTCAGAGGGAGACACGCCCCACACCACAGTGTGAACGCAAATGGTGCATCTTGTCTGTATCTAACCTACAGAAGTCTCATTGTGAATTAGCTGCTTCGTCCTCTGAAAAGACGGCGGTGTTACAGGTGAATGAAGCGGTATCATTAATCGGTGCGCATGCGACTGTATGCGCTACCAGTATCTTCCAAAATGTCTCACATAAATGAAGGATTTTTCCGGAGCTCATATCTCGGGTTCTGTTGATGATAGAAAAATAGCTTCAAGTATTTCCGATAACCTTTGGGCTAGAGATAATTTGCACACCCAAGTGAAGGATACTCTTACTGAACTGTCCTACACCAGAGGACCAAAGTTTGAGTATTACTTATTTTCACCAGCTTATGTAAATGAAGCAAGTCGGTTGCTCCATTTCGCATTAGATGTGGTCTGCGGGCTAATGGAGGAGCCACGTAGCGCGTGGGCAGTTCCTGAGAAACCCGAAAGAAGCGTTCCTTAACATTTGTCAGTCGTTATCAGCGGATATTGAAATAACTAACCACAGCAGATTGCTCAAATTTTAATACTTGAACAGCGATGATGTCAATGTTGTTTTGAGTGTAGATGAAATTCATCTAAATTCTTATTTGGAATATAAAGGAGGTAGTGTTTTGGGCATGTCATATAACTCGGAATGTGCTGCAAATTCAGCATTTGTATTTATGTTGCAGAGTGTCAAGTCTTTGTACAGGGATGTTGTTCACATTTTACTGGTGAAAACCATTTCATCTAATGCATTATACGATGTGCTACTGGCCATAATAAATGGCCTTGAACTAATAGGCTATAGGGTTTTTTGTGTGGTAACTGACAACAACAAAATTAATAGCAAAACCATGTCAATGTTTTCTCTGGATAAAGCTGTTAATATAGTTTTTAAACATCCATCTGATCCTAATCGCCCACTTTTCTTTTTAATTGATGCCATACACATTGTTAAATGCATAAGAAATGTGTGCCTGAACCAAATAAATGATGGTAAAGATATGTTTTATCGTCAGTTTCCAGTTAGAAAAGAAGTGGAAGAAAATAAGTTTTCTGTAGCTTCTTTTAAAACACTGAAACAGATTTATGACATAGATTCCAGTTCTTTAGTAAAATATTGTCACACATTGTCTCTCAAATCACTTTGCCCTACATCGTTAGAAAAACAGAGCATGAAACTAGTGCTGCAGATATTCAATCAATATGTGTCAGAGGGCCTTGAGGTAGCTAGTGATAAATTTGATTTGAGACATGCACCATCAACAGCAGAATACATTCGAATAATAACAAAATGGTTTGATGTCATGAATGTGAAATCAGTGTTTAAAGGGAAACACAAACAGATTCCTTATATGGATCCGTTGACAACTGATAGCGTTTCTATGCAATTTTTGCTAGATTTTCTAGACTGGCTTGATGTGTGGAAACCAAAGGGTTTGTCAAGTGGGTTTCTCAGAAAAGAAACATTTTTTGCTGTTCAGTATACAACATATGCCGTTGTAGAGATTGCTCGATACTGTACTGAAGAGCTAGGTATGAGCTATTTACTGACAGCCAAGCTACAAACAGATGTGCTTGAGCGGCGTTTTGGAAAGTATAGACAGCTTGCAGGTTCCCAATACAATGTTTCAGTGACACAAGTCTATGAAGCAGAAAAGAAGCTTCGAATTCAAAGTGTAATGCCTTTAGTTTTATGTTCTCCTTCCTATGGCAATATCACAGTAGGGGCCATAAAAAATTTAATGTTTTCTGAAGTTGAAGAAACAGACACATTAGACATAGAAGTCAGTGTAACTCAAGACGATGTTCTTTCGGTGAAAGATATTGCAACGTCTTTAACTTTCATTGGAGGCTACTGTGCTCATGCAGTGATTAAGAAGCTGAAATGTGAGAGTTGCCTTAATGAAATTATGATTGAAAAGGAGTTGCCAATAAACGAACATTTTAGTTTGATACAGAGACTTGATCATGGAGGACTAAAATACCCATCAGACACTATTTTAAATATGATTGTCTACACTTATATTGTCAGCAGCAAACTTCTCAAAGAACATGAAAGAGATTTTCTTGCCTGTACGAATCAACGTGCTATTGCCTGTGCAGTAGCACTTGCTACTCTTCACGAAAATGACTTTTTATTATTTGATGGGGTATGCTGCAATGGACATTCATCCCAGGCAATAATGAAAAGTGTTGTTTGAGTTGGTGTCAATATATTTTTAAACAACTACTGTAAAAAGGTTAATGGAAAAAAATATCAAAAAACACTCAGCGAAAACTGCAAACTCTTACAACATAATTTTAAAATCTTTATCTTAGATTCTTTTTAAATCATTGATACAAAACCTGTCATCAGTAATACTGCCACATCAACAAATGCCTCTTAAGCTGAACTAGTCAGGTTAATCTGAAACTAGTCAAACTTACCAAATTGCAACTTATGGCTGAAAGTTTGTATAAATATTTTAATATACAGCTGCTAACAGCTATCAACACTAATAGCCTAACGTGAAATTTTTATCAAAGAAATTAATCTTCGGCGGCTGGCGCGCTGCCAAGATGGACTTGAGCCGCCTTATCGGCGGGGTCAAAGGTCAAGCACTCACAGAGCTGACGTTACATGCTGTTGCATACTCTATGTCGACAGATTCTAGATGTACCCTTGTCCGTTTTTAAGCTACGCTACAGATCAATTTATTTATTTATGAAAATACAAAGTACAGTCTCCAACAAATTTTACATATTCACAAGTACCTTTCCCTTTAATCCAAATAAATACAGTTTCATTAACAGATATCTTACGTCTATTGCGGGTATACAAGGAGAAGGGTGAGGGTGACATATAAGATGATTTTCCAAAGTCTTTATTTGCATTTTCACAAACATGGTATGTGCGATAGGCTATGACGTCACGGTCGATGAAGCTTTCGAGTCCCGATACATTGGGTACGCCTGTACCACCTCGTACAATTGCGACGGTTAGCCAACCATTACCATGGGAGAATGTATCGTTCAGATCAATACTAAAGTTAAGTCTACATCCACAAAAGACTGCAGGTCCATCTAGTAGAGAGTGTGCAGCAACAGGTTTTATGGTATTTTTCTTCTTTTCAGCGGCAGATGTTGTCATTTCGACGTCTTCAATTGTTTTATATATTGTCTGCCATACAGAAGATATCGTCGCCGTGCAAGATAGACAATATATAAAACAATTGAAGACGTCGAAATGACAACATCTGCCGCTGACAAGAAGAAAAATACCATAAAATCTGTTGCTGCACACTCTCTACTAGATGGACCTGCAGTCTTTTGTGGATATAGACTTAACTTTAGTATTGATCTGATACAAAGAACCTTACACTAATTCTTTCTCAGTTGAAGTTGGATGGTGAATGATACATACAGGAGGGAGGGGAGGGGGTGTGGCAGGCAGAGAGGACCAATAGTAATCTTTTTATAGTATGTGAAACCTAAAAATCAATTCGCTTGCTTTTCCGAGTATGACTTAAACCACTTCATTGCTGCATGCCTTCTTCATAGTATTTCTAATTTGTGTGATAAAGTTATGTGGCCCAACATGGCACATGCCTTTGACAAAGACAAGACAATGCCATTTTGATCACCTTCCTTTATTATTTTGAGAAAAACTTACACAAACAGTGCTTTAGCAGACTCCACTTTTTTTGCAAACAAGGTTAGTTTGTTTTGATGATAAATGGAAGACAAGAGCAGAATTGCTCTATAGTTCTCTACATTCTCTTTTGTATACTGAAGTTATTACTTTAGCTTGTGATACATGTGAGAAATCTGCCAATTTGTAATGATTCATTAATTGTTACTGTTGAAAAAGCTACTATAGTATTTATGCATTCTTTAGGTAGACAAACTTCGATTTCACGTAGTGTTTGTGGTGTTCCTCTGTCTTCTAATACTGTCACTGTTATGAGTGCAGATGTGCATGCTGTGACAATTGCCTCTCTTTTTCTGAGTTTACTACTTTCTCTGCAGCTGTTATAACTGTTGTTCACTCAACGTTTTCTTATGTAGATCATGTTTGCACACATTTTATTACCAATACAAATGAAGAAGCTGGTAGGGGAGGGTTTTTGCAGTACTTTCATGGCCTTCTTTGTGTATAATGATTGGCTGGTCTCCTCATCTAATAGTAATGTAACTGTGGAACAGCTCTCACTTCTGTTACAAGCACTATTGAGTGCCACTAATCCTCAGGTTGACTAATTACTGAGCTCTTTAAATAGATGCTTGCTCTGTGCCATAAAGTGCCTTCTTGTTAGCTCATCTTTGCTGAGGAGGAAAATATCTGAGGTGGACTCTCAGGTATGCCCTTCTGTTGGCTTTTTGAATATATTTGTTTATAAAAGAATATTAAAAAAGCTTAAGCCTGTCACAATTGCTTTTCCCTCACCTAATCTAATTAATGTAACCAGATCATATTCCAACACCACTTGACACATTTTTGCCACATAACATACACTTACAGTTGGTAATTACTTGCAATTTACAGGGTGACCTAATATAATGTCTATATGCATCGCCATTTTTCTACTACAGTGCTTTCATATGCATTCTTCCTACACAAAACTTTATGGTGCAGTGTTTTATTTGCATTCTTTTAGTGTCCCACTTACTTAAAGACCTTCCATTACTACCCTGGAGATTATAAAACAGCAATTTAATAATTAATGTTGTTCAAAATTTATCATTATTATTCCTACAATTATGAAACTTAAGTCTCAAGAATGTGGTTATTGTTAGTGTTTGGCCTTGGTGCCCATAAGTCTTAATTATTTTGTCCCTACATAGTATTCATGCTGTACATCTATAATTTTCTATTGTGAACCACTATAATCTAAAATTTTTCTCATTCCATGTGTTAGTGATTATTGACAAGAGTGTGTGGAAGATGAACAAAAGAAATAAATAAATTCATTCATACACAGAATTTTTTTACTTAATTTGCATTCATTCATATCAGCATGGTCAGTAGATGAAACTTGTTTTCCACTTCTAAACAATTACCAGTACATATATTTTGGAATGATGATCTGTTAAAGTATTGCAACTAAATAGAGCTGAACCACCACCCCACCCCTTTCCCCAAACTTATGTAAGGATGAAGTATCTAAGCCACTGGTGAGTGCAGCCCAAATGTGGTGCCAAATGAAGGTAAGTGTTCATTTTTCACAATTATTTAATCACAGGTCACATCACGTCATAAAACTTCTCAACAGATGAAATGAAAGTTTACTTCGTAGTTGAAATTTATTTATGTGCAATTCATGCAATCAGTTTGTTTCAAAGTATATACTTCTTAGTACAGAAACATTCTTTCTTCAAAGGTATTCAGTTTAGAGCAGCGAAATTCTAACCTGGTAATCTGTATTTTGAGACCTCATGTAATTTCAATACGTAATGGAAATTTAGTGAACTTACTGAGAAAAGAGAATTCATTGAAATTTGTATCGGCAGACCAAAACTTTATGGCAATATCATTACATACTCATCTTAGGTCAGTGAGATTTTCTTAATGGAAAGAAAGTTTCTTAGGGAAAGGTGCACAAACTGTGAAGAGATATTATATCATTCATTAGAACTGCATTTCACTTAAAAATATTAACAGGAGAAATTTATTTAAATTAAAAAAAAGCATGAATACAAGGTTGCTGAAATGGTGGACTAAAACATATGTAGAACATGTCTTTCAGGGCAGTGTTAGTTTTTGAAACGACTCATACAATTGCTTATTACCAGTGCCTCTCTATAGGGGGTGTTATAATTCGAACACTATTTGCCCAATTTTCGTGTTTCTTTTTTTAATTCACAGGTATATAATCCAATCAGGTTTTAAAATGGATTTTGCTACATAAGGAATAAACAGCGGCAATAACAGTGTCCGTAAAATGTTAGCTGCCAGTGTGCTACTTTGCAAAGTGCCGTCCACATTATTAGACTTGCGTCAAAGTGATGCAATATTTAACTTAAAAAACAGAACAAAAACCCTAATAGAAAGTCCGCGAGAGCATACGAGAATCTTTCGCGGGTGGCTTTCAATCAAAATTTTTGTCATTAAAAATCGTCTTTCACAGGAACTGCAAAACGGAAGAATGGTGAATGGTGGTCAGCCATAAAGGATAAATGTATACCGTTGCAGACGTTTAGATTGCCCTTTTCGAGATTTACAATTTATACTACAGCACTTACAGTTTAGGAATGGTATTGGAAAAGAGCACACTGGTCGCAAACACTTGCACTTTGTGTAGCTGACGATCTTTGAACGGCTAACCAGACTGCCATCAAACAAGTCGTGACAATCCCCATTAAAGCAACTTTAAAATAAACTACAATGAAATGGGTCCATTCATTTGGGAGTTTTGATGCCTCAGATAATGAAAGTTATTACAGCCACTTTTTACGTCGGGGCTAAAAGGTATGCAGAAATAAGTTACAGTCAAAAGAACTGGGTCATTTGAGAAAGGAAATCTTGTAATTCATGAGAGAGGTATGTCAGATTTCTTTACGAATTTTCCTCGTGCGGTTCCCGTAACAGTCTATTGCTGTGGCCAAACGCGAGCACCGGCACCAGACTACGTGCGTGACGTCACTGAGCGGGCGCGCAGGCTTTCCTCTATAGGGGGTGCTGCCTGAAGCCTATAGAACACCTTTGGGATGTTTTGGAACGCCGACTTCGTGCCAGGCCTCACCGACCGACATCGGTACCTCTCCTCAGTGCACCACGCGGTGAAGAATGGCCTGCCATTCCCCAAGAAACCTTCCAGCACCTGACTGACCGTATGCCTGCGAGAGTGGAAGCTGTCATCAAGGCTAAGGGTGGGCCAACGTATTGAATTCCAGTATTACCGATGGAGGCCGCTACAAACTTGTAAGTCATTTTCAGCCAGGTGTCCGGATACTTTTGATCACATAGTGTATTTAGCTTTCGGAAAAAACCTTCTACAGAAATAAACTGATACACATATTCATTCACACTAGCAAACACATCTCACGCACTCATGATCGGTATCTCCGGTAGCATTCTACTTCGAGACGCTACAGAAGGCAGTCATGTCTGCGAGAGATGTGCTTGCATATGTGAATGAATATGTGTGTGTGTGTGTTTCCTTTCGTGAAGTGGTGTTTGATCGAAAGCTAAATCGATTTCAAAGCTCTTTATCCGTTACCGAGAAACATATCAAAAGCATGGTTTTTGTGTACGGAAGCCAAGCCGCGAATTTCAAGACGGCTATGTTCAGTAAATGTAATTTGTACAATGTATTTCTTAGATAACTATCTTGAACGATCTCGAAAATTTTCGTCATATCTTTATCCCTTTTCGAGATACATAGGTTTAAAGTTACCCTACTTGTACACACAAAATCCGCTGTGTGTACTTTACCATGTGACGTACCGCGGAGAAATATGCTGTAAAGTCGTCGTTACCGTCAGAGGATTTGTAGGAACTACATGTTACAGGAATGAAGCAACTTGCGAAAGTTTTGCGGATATGAAATCCGATCTCAGGTGTATAACTAGTTTTGTATTATTTCAGTTTCACATAAGAAAACCATCAAAATTTTACTGGCCATAAAGTTCTTTTTATGTACATAGATTGTAGCGGCGTGTGAAAATTTCTACTAAGGCCGATGATAATCGAAACCGGGTGTCCTGCTTATCGGGTAGGTGCGTTACACACTAAGCCTCCTTGGTATAGCGGTTCACACAGCTGCATGAATTACTCTGCCACGTGTAATTTAAAAGAAACTGAGGCGGCAGTGAGAATTTGGATCGAGGAGGCAATGTTGTTGCTCTTTTGATGTTCTTATGAGGTAACGAAGCACAATTCACAAGTGCAGAAATCTTCTGTTGTAAACGTCATGTAGCGTTGTGATAAATCTACCTATCACTTAACAAACCATACATGTTCTCCATATACAGACCACGAGATGACAGTACTGTACCTTACCTTTGTCGGCCTTCAGTACCACGAAGTGCACCTCTTTCTGTAGACGTTAAATTGTTGCACAGAGGAGGAGCTTTCAAAAGAGCACGGGAAGTTTCACTCATTTTCTTTCTGCAGTATCCGAAGGGCGACATAGTAAAACTTCTTAAGCACCGCTCACAAATGAGAAGTGCCATCAGTAGATAAAATAATCAGTAAAAGTGGAAGACTGGAGAAGTAATGCTTGCACTGAAAAGAATATAGCATACTGTTGCTAAAGACGTACATCGAAGAAGCATTTCAGTAAGCGAAAAAGAATTTCAGTAGAAGAGTGTGGAACAAGATTCAGATGGCAAGATCGCATTCGAGACAGCCAATCAATATGAAGGCAATGAAGAGTTGGAAGAGTGTTGAACTGAACAGACTGCATAAACCTACTTAGCACAGAACACAGAACAACGCTGAAATAAAAGTAACAGAATGAGAATAGCGGCTTCGTTAAATTGTGTGTCGAAGAAGCGGAGCACTCAAAGAAAATTTCAGGAGAGGAGTAAAATTGCTGCGGGACAGACACAAATATAAACTTCTTCAAATGACGTAGCCGTTCCGTCCGAAATGATAAAAGAATAGAAGAGTGCTGACTCGTAGAAAAAGAACAGTTAGTAGGGGACATAGATTAAGGGCGGAAAAAACATTACTTTGGTAAGAAAGAGAATAGAGCCAACGATTTGCTTAACATTAAAATACGGAAGATGTAGTAATACAATAAGTAAAAGGAGGTTTATAAAAGGAGCAGATTATAGGGAAGTCGCGACGGTAGAAACCTGTAGCACGAAGACCTTTAGATGATCGACGGTAGATGCTCGGACTAGCATTTGGTCCCGAGAGTAAATGAGTGTAACGTACTGCGCACAAAGACGCTACGAAATCCGCTACTGTACGGACACAATATTGGCGACAAATCAGTGGAAACATTATTGTTATAAGGTAACTAGGATTAACCTTCGTGGCCGAGCGGTTCTAGGCGCTACACTCTGGAACCTCGCGAGCACTACGGTCGCAGGTTCGAATCCTGCCTCGGGCATGGATGTGTGTGGTGTCCTTAAGTTGGTTAGGTTTAAGTAACTCTAAGTTCTAGGGGACTGATGACCTCAGAAGTTAAGTCCCATAGTACTCAGAGCCATTTGAACCAATTTTTGATTAACCATCCGCGTCCACGTAAAGTAGAACGACCACAAAAATATATAGTACGTAAAGCAGATGCGAGACTGAGATTTATTTGCAGAAGAAATGATCTTGCGAGAGGATTAAGGAGATGCTCAACAAACTTCACTAGCATACCCAACAAGACAAGTGTTGCGTATCACCGATAGTTTTACTATTGAAATTTTGAGAATAGACGTGTCATGAAGAGTCGGACAACGTCTACTTCCTCCCACATACGCCTCGTGAAATGACCACAACGAGAAATTCAGAAAAATACTGGCTGATACAAATCTTTATCAACAAACACACGCTGTACTGGACGGAACAGGAAAAGTGAAAGAAAATGTAAGAGGGATGAAACTTCCTGGCAGATTAAAACTGTGTGCCCGACCGAGACTCGAACTCGGGACCTTTGCCTTTCGCGGGCAAGCACTTGCCCGCGAAAGGGAAAGGTCCCGAGTTCGAGTCTCGGTCGAGCACACAGTTTTAATCTGCCAGGAAGTTTCATATCAGCGCACACTCCGCTGCAGAGTGAAAATCTCATTCTATAAGAGGGATGTTCAGTAAGTCATGCAACACATTTTTCTCTGAAAACATGTTTGTTTCATTCAATGTTCCTACATTCCATGTTACACTCCGCGCTTTTGGCTACAAAAACCTATATTTCCACATTATCACTGTTGAATTCGAAGGCCTTACGCCCCCTTAGTGGGGTGGTCTGTATGCCATCATAGTACCACTCTACTGGTGACGTCGGAGCTGCATCAGTGACCTCCCTGTTATCCACGTAATGCTTCCCACGAGGTGCATCCTTCATTGGGCCACATAGACAACAGTCCGAAGGGGCGAGATCGGGCTGTAGGGTGGAGGTCTCACAGATTTGCGCAACCTTGCTGCGATGATAACAGACACCTCGCCCAACGACTCACCTTGCTTTTATTCACTATCAGGTCTTCTTAGGCATTCTGCAAGCACCTGTGAATATCTGCGATGCTGTGATTGTTCACCAAGAGAAACTTTATGAAAGCAGTGAGCTTGAAACGCATTGAAAGTTGTCAATACTCTCTTAGGATTTAAAGGTTGGCTACAGCGCGCATACACACGCTCTGGAATCTAAGATATTGTTGCCGCGCTTCGCAGCGCACGGATTAACTAGTGGCAGTTTGGAAGCCAGTGTACGAGCCCGCCTGCTGTGGTGCGCAGGTGTGTTGGTCGAGGGGTCGTCGCCGAGCTGCCGCACTGCCGTGTCCGCCAGCAGCGACACAGGATTTGGTATTGAGTTGATATTTTTTATAATTTGCAGCGCGCTTATTAATTTAAAGAAAAGGGTTTGTGTATGTGGGTAGCAGTAGAGGGTAATTTTGATAATAATAGGAGTTGAATTGTTAAGGCAAACCATTGTTAGGTGAATAGATTAAGTATTGATTTTAGTCATTGACTTCTTTTGTAATTGTCAGGGAATTGTTTCACTATGTCTTTAATTGAGAAGAATTTCAGTCTGTCTCAAGAGTTTGATTAATTTGTAATATTGCTTTAATGCCACTGGAGGCAGATTTTTTCAGGTAGGGCGTTCCCATTGAAGAGATTGACATTCGGGCATTCCCATTGGAGAGCTCAAAGTTCTTGATAATAGTAGACGAATATAATGTACTTTTTTCACTTGACGTTGACGCTCCTTTATGCACCGTCCGGTACCGGACGCACTTTGAACCGTTACTGATTTTATAAGGAACAGGTGGTTTATTTGTAACGGAAAAGTCCGCAGAATATTTCAACAGCTGGTGATTTTAACTGTGCTTTGCTTCCTGTAGATCAGTCTCCCAATTTTAATATATGTCGAAAACTGCAAGATTTAGTTCTTTCCCTGAAACTGCAGGATATTTGAGCCTGTAGGTATCCGAGTCTTGTTAAATATACCTGGTTCAAATGGCTCTTAGCACTATGGAACTTAACTTCTGAGATCATCAGTCCCCTAGAACTTAGAACTACTTAAACCTAACTAACCTAAGGACATCACACACATCCATGCCCGAGGCAGGATTCGATCCTGCCACCGTAGCAGTCGCGCGGTTCCAGACTGTAGCGCCTAGAACCGCTCGGCCACAAATACCGTTTTACTTCTGCTTCTGGCAGTACGCTTGACAGACTTTATTTATATGATACAATGTATGACACGATTTCGGCTGTCGATGTCATCCCTACCAGCTTCACTGGCCACTGTAGAGTGACTGTTACTTTAGATCACACGCGACGGTCCGTGAAATTGTTTCGATCATCATGGATGCTGAAAGTGGCACACTTGGAGGATGCCTCTCGATGAGATGACCCGGAAGAGTGGGACTGTAGTCTGCATTCAATAGCTCGATACACGTCTATTTTGGAATGGTTGATCCCATTGGCAAAGCCGAGGCTTAGACGAACGTTGATGAGATCCTGCGCGGGTACAGGACGCAAGAATTTCACTACTCTCTCTTATGTGATCATTATGGAAATTCTCATCAAGCTCCAATACTATAGCAGACGTCAAGCGCGTAAAGGCGCAATTGTTATGGTTAAAGCAGCGTCAAAGGAAAGGGTTAAGGCTGCAATCCAAACAAAGTTCTGTGGTAGTGGATGAACTGACTTCATTGTATCATCTCATTCGATATCACACTCGTCGTCAACGTGCACGACAGGACATATTTCATGCTCTACATCAGTTATATGTTAGGCTGTATAAGATACCCACTCCTGTCGATAAGTCATCCAATTTATTTGCTCAGGCACTCATTTGTAGCCTTATACCTGTTCACAATGCTACATTTTTACAAGCTTTTCAATGAGACGATGTCTATGACCTTATTGCCAGCTCGCTTTCTAGCGTGTCGCAAATTTCGTCCAATTACCTCATTAAATTTTGATTATAAGACTGCTGCAAGAGCGGTGAATAGCTGGCTGTCTGCGTTGCTGGGGAAATTTGTTTCTGACCGCCGAAGTCTTATCCCTACTCGTACTATTCTGATCCCGGTAGCAGATTGTCACGGTATCATATCAGTGGACACTATAACTACTTTACTTTTGTTGTGGTGCTCTGGCATATTTGCATTTTGACAAGGCGGTCGACTGTGTCAGCCATGGTTTCCTGTTGCAGTTACTGGAAGCCATTGGGTTCACAATTGAGTCGGAGAGGGCTTGTATAATTTGTCCTCTGGTATCCAAGCTTCGGTGGCTGTCGATGGCCCACTGACAGCCTCTATTACCATCTGTAGGGCTTTTACTCTGGGAAGTCTGCTTTCAGTTCACTGTTTGCTCTATCAGCTGAGCCCCTTCTTCGAAGAACCATCGCTCAGTTACTAGACTGGACACTGTTGGGTGAGACGATTTCAGTGCACGCATATATTGAAATTGTGAGGGTGTTCTTTTGGTGTCCCGCCGAGATTCCTTAGCTCAAGCTGCGGTAGATGCCTTTCGCTTCCTATCGTGCCCCATCAACGAAGGCATATGTCGACTGATGATATTACAGGATTTTCATAATGGTGTCGTTTCGTGGACGACAGTGGTTGACAGAGACGAATTTTTGAGAGTCATAACTGACCGACTTACATTTCAAATGGCTACATCTAATTGTAATTCAGGTACGGTGAATATACAAGGAGCAGTCCTGGAACATGAACAGCGTTCCCTTAACCTGCTTCACAAAGTTCGGATTCAGGATAGCTGCGTCAAGTACAAAGCATAATGCATCGCTCAAATCTTTCCCTTCTGGCGATGATGGCTATGAAACTGAAACAGGACTCTAATTTTTTTTATTTAAGTATCGCATTTTTCGATTACGATATGGTGTGGTTGCCCGTGCGCGTTCTCTCAGGGCTTTGAGACTTTCCGATATTCAAAGGAATGCGTCTGCGTTATTTGTTATGGGCCGCGTGATGACTTTGTCTCTCTCACGCAATCACACATTCAAATCTTTGTGATTTTACTGTCTGCGGTCTTGATCCGCCTGGCTATGGAGGTCGAGTGAATTTCCAGTTCAAACATGTCCGTGAAGCCACAGCCTTTGTACCGTACACTGGCGCCATCCGCCCATTGAGACACGAGCATTATTGGAAACTGTCAAAGATGATCGCGGTTTGCGGAAGGCCGGCGTATACCAGATTCCATGTCAATGTGGGAAAACACATACTGGACAGACAGGGCGTACCATCGGAGATCGTTGCCGAGAACACCAGAGCACTGTTTGCCGGAGAATCATGCTGTGGATTACGAACGTACCAGAATCTTGGCACAGACTTCGAAACACTCGGACACCGTCGTTAGAGAGGCCATATAAATTCGTACCAGTGACGATCTCATTAATCGAGATTCGGGCTATAATTTTAGCAAGGCTTGGGAACTAGCACTGAGTTTAATTAAGAAGACTGTCAGCAAATAAGACGTTCTGGTGACCAGGACAGACAGAGAACTTATATCAACGCCATTACAGACGCCGATCGCGGACCCCTAAAGGAGCAGGTCAGGTGGCGGGGGCAGGGGATATTAGTCGGCCGCGCGCCCTCAGGAGCTCAGTTCGCCAGCACACCTGACGATGGTGACACGTTTGATCACTGAAATATTGTGCACGTTGAACATTATGAACCGGCAGTACATCCGTGAACTGTTCGTTCCAATAATACGCTGCGAGAAATTGAAGAACCACATTGTCGGATGTCACTGTAACTTCATACAGGCACACACCTTTAGCAGGTATGAAAATGATTAAAGCTACAATTCTCTACGGCAGGTGGAATGGCCGTCGGAGCTCACTATACTTCCTACGTCGAGAGCTCTGACAGCTGGCAGCGCAATTGACAGCATTCGACCCGGAAGGGTAGCTAACTAGCAGCGGTCGCCCAGCACTACGGCACGATCTGATTAGCCGTCGTGGATGCGCGAAGCACGTGCGCCAAGGACGCGTCAACTTCCAGAGCTCTTCTCTCGCCGTAGGCACTATAGTACTGTTCGTGTTTATTGTTGTTACAAGTCCTGCCGTGGTATATTAGGGGCTTGAACAGCGTCAAATCTTGAGTGAACAGCGAAAAAAAATGGTTGAAATGGATCTGAGCACTATGGGACTTAACATCTGAGGTCATCAGTCCCCTAGACTTAGAACTACTTAAATCTAACTAACCTAAGGACATCACACACATCCATGCCCGAGGCAGGATTCGATCCTGCGACCGTAGCAGTCGCGCGGTTCCAGACTGTAGCGCCTAGAACCTCTCGGCCACAACGGCAGGCAGCGAATCGTGAGGAGGACGCAGGTGACGCATGTATATAAGAAGGGTAGAAGGACGGATCCTCAAAATTACAGACCCATATCCTTAACATCGGTTTGTTGTAGGATTCTCGAACATATTCTCAGTTCGAATATAATGAATTTCCTTGAAACAGAGAAGTTGCTGTCCATGGATCAGCACGGCTTTAGAAAGCATCCCTCCTGCGAAACGCAACTCGCTCTTTTTTCACTTGATATCTTGCGAACCATGGATGAAGGGTATCAGACGGATGCCATATTCCTTGATTTCCGGAAAGCGTTTGACTCGGTGCCCCACTGCAGACTCCTAACTAAGGTACGAGCATATGGGATTGGTTTCCTAGTATGTGAGTGGCTCGAACACTTCTTAAGTAATGGAACCCAGTACGTTGTCCTCGAAGGTGAGTGTTCATCGGAGGTGAGGGTATCATCTGGAGTGCCCCAGGGAAGTGTGGTAGGTCCACTGTTGTTTTCTATCTACATAAATGATCTTTTCGATAGCGTGGATAGCAATGTGTGGCTGTTTGCTGATGATGCTGTGGTGTACGGGAACGTGTCGTCGTTGAGTGACTGTAGGAGGGTACGAGATGACTCGAACAGCATTTTTGATTGGTGTAAAGAATGGCAGCTAACTCTAAAATTAATGCAGGTGAATACTCCATTAGTATTGTAGCGCTTGACACAGTCACGTCGATTAAATATTTTGGCTTAACATTGCAGAGCGATATGATGTGGGACAACCATGTAATGGCTGTTGTGGGGAAGGCGGATGGTCGTCTTCGGTTCATTGGTAGAATTTTGGGAAGTTGTGGTTCATCTATAGAGACCGCTTATAGAACGCCGGTGCGATCTATTCTTGAGTACTGCTTGAGCGTTTGGGATTCACATCAGATCGATTGAGGGAGGACACAGAAGCAATTCAGAGGTGGGCTGCTGGATTTGTTACTGGTAGGTTTGATTGTCACGCCAGTGTTACGGAAATGCTTCAGGAACTCGGGTGGGAGTATCTAGAGGAAAGGAGGCGTTCCTTTCGTGAATCGCTACTGAGTAAATTTAGAGAACCAGCATTTGACACTGACTGCAGTACAATTTTACTGCCGCCAACTTACATTTCGCGGAAAGACCACAAAGATAAGATAAGAGAGATTAGGGCTTGTACAGAGGCATATAGGCAGTCATTTTTCCCTCCTTCTGTTTTGGAGTGGAACAGGGAGAGAACATGCTAGTTGTGTTACGAGGTACCCTCCACCACGCACCGTATGGTGGATTGAGGATTATTTATGTAGATGTAGATGTAGAGGACACGGAGATGCTTAATACTCGTGTGAGACAGCGCTATGAGCGCAGAGTTTGGAAGGAGCCTCATCACAGGTCTGGTCCAATCGTATAATATCCAGATCTCTGGGGCATTCGGCTGTGCCAGTTGGATTAGTTAAGAATGTGAGGGCAGACATAATAACGTCAACATTCCGATCTACCACATCTGACCACCACAAGGAAGTTTCATTTGTAGTACAGGTGTCGTTTTTACTGAAGATAAAGCTGTCATAAGGATGAAATTTTAATTAACATATCCCACAGACATGGAAATTGCTGTTATCAGTTTGGCAGCAATAGGTCAAGGTATTCGTGTTGTAGTACTTTCTGTTCCCTTCACTGTACTTGCAGTACTGAATCTGCCCTGTGGGTCTTAGCGGACATGTAGTGCTACTTTCTGCGAGTTCACAGGAAGTGAGGTGTAATGAAGCGCGTCGCCACTGTTTGAGTCGTGACCCCGCCCGCTGGGTGGGACGCTCGCCTCAGCGGGGCGTGACGTGACGTGGCGCGGCGCCGGCCGCAGGTATGCGCCTAATAGACAGGCGGCGCCTGTCCCCGACCCTCGACCCTCGCCGCCGGAATTAGCCGCGGCGCGCGGACACCGACCCGGAATGTCTCTCGGATTAATTCGGAGAGCGCTGCGGGCGGCGCGCGCACGCGCGCACTCGATTGCGTGTTGCCGCGACTCCCCCGCGCAGGGTGGCGAACCCTGTGTTTGTGCGTGTGTGTGTGTGCACATGCGTGTATGTGTGATGCTGGAGGTGAGACGCGTGTGGTGGTGAGCTGCCACTAGCGGCCCCAGATGCGCATTCCTTGCCAGCGTCGCGAGTTGAGGGCGACATGTAGTGTAGCTACGTCTGAAACCAGCAGGCATCGGAATTTCAACATTAGCTGCACTCTCGAGGCAACCTCTAAGTTGTTTCATGAACCCCATACTTGCATTATAGCTCCCCATAAGGGGCTGACTATAGTGCCCTTTTGTTACATTAAGCTTCATTAGCCTATGGTAATTTATTACTAGCCCCGTCCACGCTTCAACTTTCTCGAGTAGTCATCCATATCTGTTCTCCGCACGCTACGTTATGGCGTGTAATGGAGAATACTTCTGATGCTACTAGGGGCGTTCGATAACTAAATGACTCTGAGCACTATGGGACTTAACTGCTGAGGTCATCAGTCACCTAGAACTTAGAACTACTTAAACCTAACTAACCTAAGGACATCACACACATCCATTCCCGAGGCAGCATTCGAACCTGCGGCCGTAGCGGTCGCGCGGTTCCAGACCGTAGTGCCTAGAACCGCTCGGCCACTCCGGCCGGCGTTCGATAACTAGTGTAAATCTTTTTCTTAGCCAGTTACGGTTAAGAAATTGCGGAATTTTGCTGTGGAACATAGTGCGATATTCTCGCTTCAGCTCCTGTAGTTTCATGAAGTTCCGATAGGTGGCGGCGCTATCGTAGCGTTCAGAATGGTGTCTGTAACTGAACATGCTGAAAGTAGCTAGCTCTAACTTCTTATCTCGTGTTTTCTACTGAAAATCCCGTGCTTGTACTCTTGTTAACTTTACTATTACAGAGATCGCCTAAACTTTTTTTTTGGTCCTGTGCGCAACAAATAACTTACTTGGTCTTACTGCTGCCACTGCTTGATCTGCTGCATTCTATTATTTAACAAAAACATAAAAACCTACTATTCATGCTGAGTGCAATGAATATTCTGTATGACAGCTCGTACTGTTGCTGCGGCTGCTACTGCTTACTACAACTGCATATAATTCAAGAGAAAGGGTTTGGTCAAATCGAAACTCGATAAATGATAAACCGAACAAGTAAATCCTTTCTTTAAAAACTATATTCTGAGAGCGATTCTTTCTCATCCAATTAACAAAACGCTAGAAGCTCTTTGAACAATCGCTTCGTATGTAAAACAAAGCAGTCCCCGTGGAACATTCAGGAGTCACATTAAACACAGTGCGAAAACCAGAAAGAGAACAAACGAGTAAACTGTACTTCTTGTGGGAAAACTACATCTGCACAGGAATCATAGATGAACTGACGCTACGAAGGTAGCCGGAGATCCGATTCCACCCTATTAACATTCAAAGAAAGAAACGCAGAAGCCCGCAAACTTTAACAACAAGAAACAAAATTCGAGTTGCTGATCAACAGATTTACGTCATCATTATCAAGATCTATTTCCGAGTCCAGTGACGAGTCAGAGGGTGGCGTGGGTCCTATTCCGCCTCTGGAATCTTTGTGTTTCGTCTTTTTATGATTCATCGTGTGCTAATTTTGGACGCGTTGTTTACATCTACTAGGAGCTCTGAGCACTATGGGACTCAACTGCTGAGGTCATTAGTCCCCTAGAACTTAGAACTAGTTAAACCTAACTAACCTAAGGACATCACAAACATCCATGCCCGAGGCAGGATTCGAACCTGCGACCGTAGCGGTCTTATGGTTCCAGACTGCAGCGCCTTTAACCGCACGGCCACTTCGGCCGGCCTACTAGGAGCATCGGCAGTCGGGCACGTAGGCGGTTCTTGAACAGTACCTAAGCGAGTCACAAAGAACGAACTGCAGAGGCCCACTGCGTAGGATGGAGTCCTTACAATTCAGAACAGTACAGAAGAGAGGGCTCAGGCACCACAACATCTGTGTTCACAGGTAATATTTCATGGCCACCAATCTCCTCCACTGGAGTAACAACAGTTGGTCGTTTCCATATTACCTAAATGGGTGACATTGAGGGAAGAGGTAATTTTAGGGACACCTTCATTTGCTGCTGTTGAATCGTTGGAACATCAGAAAGCTAAACGTCTTCCACTCACTTGGATGGTTCCGGCTGAGTTACCTCAACCTCTGGAGGAATACTAGGAGAAACACTAGAGGTCTCAGTAGCTGTCTGTCCACTATTGACCCCTTCAGGAATGCAGGACCCAGCAGTACAAGATACACCAACTGAAAAAGTTAGGTTCTAGGCTCGCAGTCCGGAACCGCGGGACTGCTACGGTCGCAGGTTCGAATCCTGCCTCGGGCATGGATGTGTGTGATGTCCTTAGGTTAGTTAGGTTTAATTAGTTCTAAGTTCTAGGCGACTAATGACCTCAGAAGTTAAGTCGCACAGTGCTCAGAGCCATTTTGAAAAAGTTACTTCAGGACGGGTGGGTGAAAAGAAGACATATCCGACTCCTCACCATCTTGCGTACTACGTGTCTTATGTGCACTGCGACACTGCTGTCTTGGCAACAACAATTTCAGGACCTTGCAGAGAGGGTAAAGGCGGAAAATGGAGAGAAGTAAACTGTGCAACCCTCTGTTGTTGAAGACGTGCGGCCAACCTCGTGAGCTTTAGAAATGATACCAGCAACGTCAATAATTGCACTATTCTTATGTGGACTTCAATACAAATATTTGCCGCTGGCAATTAGGTATTACAAGGCCACTTTCATTGCAGAGAAAGCAAGCACCACTTGCACACTATACTTGATACGAATGCGATAACGTCAGATTTCTAGATGAGAAGAAATGTTGCGTTTAACTACCATCTCCACAGAACGGATTCCACTATAACATTGGAACCCATGTTGAGTGGACCAGCGTTCACTTTGTATACCCCTCACACCACCAAAAGGAAGAAAAGCCTCCTTAAGTAAACCGTCGTCAACTTCTGGCGGGAGATTCAACAGTCAGACATTGATATAATCCGGTACCGCGTTAGCAAGAAACACCATACTTATGGACCCATACTATGCTTTAAAGGAACATGAGAAACATGACCAAAAAGCGACTTATCAACTTGTAGTGGATCAAAAACCTTTACGAAAAAGACATAGTTATCAGAATCAAAATAGGCAGTGTGAATCTGATCGTATGTTACATGAGCACGACCCAGGACCCGTCCTCTTAGGTTTACTTCCGCCAGTACCTCGTCTTCTGTTTTCCTTCATTCTGGAAACATCCGCCAGGGTGTAGCTAAGCCATGTCTCCGCAATATCCTTTCTTCCAGGAGAACTAGTACCGCAAGATTTTCGGGAGAATTCCTGTGAAGTTTAGAAAACAGGAGACGAGCTACTGGAGGAAGGGGAGCTGTGAGGATGGGTTCCAAGTCGTGCTAGGGCAGCTCCGTTGGTTTGCCTGCACGGTAGCTAAGCGTGTTCGATCAGAGAGTTGGGTGCCCTGTGTAACAATAATAATAATAAATGAAGTATTGAATGAGAAATTTTAAAAAGTGTCAAATGGTATCCATCCATACCAAATCTTGAGAACAATGACGAACAAAATAAAAAAAAGCAAAAAAAAAAAAAAAGTTGGTTGAGCACTTGGCGGCGAAACGCATAGTTCCCGAGTTCGATTCTCGGTTCGGCACACAATTTTCGTTGCCCATGAAGTTTCATATCCGTGTACATTCTGCTGCAGAGTAAAAATTTCATTATGGGCTCAAAAATTACTATTATTTGATAAAAAACAACTTTCAGGTTACAAAACAACTGTCATAATTTAATGGATGTTATAGTGAACTCCTATGCCCAGAATATGTGATGTATGATTCAAACACCTTTCCATTTTCTTGACTCAGCATCCCATTTATGGTGGTGAGGTGCTGACTCAAATTTTCAGACGGCCCAATGACTCAACGCCAACTGGGCAGAATGATGGAAGTATCTTCAAGGTCTTGATGCAAGCGAAAAGTGTCTATGTGTGTCTTTTCTGCATTGCAGTGCAGTGTGTAGTCTGAACAGTGACCAGTGCTGTGACAAATGAATAGTGTAAAAGTATTTTTTTATTTAATTGTAAACATGTTAGTAATAATGTATAACAAGACTATTAACAGCATATAATACCGTAGTAGAGAAAAGATGTTAATCTCGAACTATGTGAGATAACATTGCGATATACATGTATTTGTTAATTTTTTAAAAATGTTTCCTTTTTCCATTGTAATGACCTATCTGACATAATTTTGTAAGTAATCTACGAATGACTAACAACTAACTAATTAATTCGAAGGTATGTATATGGATTACTTCTGCTGTCTTTCTTGTAGATGGATGTGAACTGTCCTTTTTTACGACGACTGGACATTGTTTTTATTCGATAGCTCTGTGGTATGTTGTGACTGAAAGAGGTGCTTAGTTAGAAGCAATACGCCTACTATATGTAGGGTGATTCTAATGAACGTTCAAAAAAATCTCCGAAGCGACATAGATGGCGCTGAGACAAGCAATTTAATATATGTCAATCCATTTTAAGGACAGTTAATTTTGTATTTCCCTCACGAAAACGATACAAAATTGTAAATTTAATAAATGTGAGTATTACAGATTTTACAGAAAGGACATTGTAGTGAACAACTTGAAAATGCGTAACTAAACACGTCAGAAATGTAGGGTAACTGCTACAGTGTGTTGTGAAAAAGAATATTGCTCCTTTAATACGAGGTCTGTTCAAAGATTCCGGAACATTCGTAAGTTCTCGCCGATGGTGCGTTGAAGCGATATGTGTTTGGCATCTTTGCGCACGCTTGTGTTTAATGTGTACCTGAGGAAGTTTCATTGTTGTAGGTCTGTTAGTTATTTTTCAGTTGTTTCGCACAGTTTTCGAAGTTCGAGATGGCAGAGTTAGAGGGGCATTGCGTCTGCATTAAATTTTGCGTGAAAATCACGAAAACTTTCACAGAGACACCAGATTTTACAGGCAGCCAACGGCGATGAGTGCTTAAGCCGTACTCGGTGCTGCGAATGGTTCACACGGTTTACAAATGGCGGCCGAAGTTAAAGGTGACCCTCGTTCAGGATGCCCTTCGACGTCTACCGACGATGCTCATGTCACGAACGTCAACGAAATTGTGCGCTCCATTCGAACACTGACTGTCCAAGAGACTAAAGAAAAATGTAATGTTTCAGTTGGGTCATGTCATGAAATCTTGACGCAACATCTTGGAACGCATCGTATCGCCGCCAAGTTTGTCCCAGAGCTCCTCATGGGTCAAGACCAGAAAAACCTTCGCCTCGCAATCACGGAAGAGCTCTTGGATCGTGAAAGTGAGAACGAGACGTCCTTTAAAAGAATCATTAATAATGAGACGTGGGTCTCAGTCTTCACAATAGGTCGGGAAGGGTTCTCCGAGATCTAAAAAAGGCCGTTAGGTCAGGTCAGATGTTAAAGCCATGATAGTTTTCTGTGACTTTGAAGGATTATTTGATCACGAATTCGTGCCACTGTGACAAACTGTTAATCGATGATACTATCGGGACCAGTTGCGGCGCCTGCGAGGAAATATGAGGAGGAAACGGCCTGAAATGCGGAGAGACAATTCATGACTCTTGCGTCACGATAACGCACCCGTACATTCATGCCTGTTGGTGCGCGGCTATTGCACAAAAATCGAAATCACTGTGCTGCCTCATCCTTCGTTCTGTCCAGACTTGGCCCCTGCATAATTTTTTATTTCCAAAGTTGAAAACCCCGTTGAAAGGACAAAGATTTGCAACGATTGACAAGATAAAAGAAAATTCGTAGATGGCGCTTCGCGCGATCCAGCAAGAAGCGTAAGAAGACTGCTTCCGGAAGTAGGAACGGCATTGAGAGCGGTGTATCAATTGTGGAGGAGAGTATTTCGAAGGAGATCATGCACAATGAGTAGAAGGTAAGCGTAGAAAAATTTTGTGGACGAAGTTCCGGATTTTTTTGAACAGACCTCGTATTTTCAGTCCTTCTGCCTATTGTCAAGCGTGATGTCGCCTACTATACAACGAACTTTTGATTTGTGTACATTTGCTACACCCAACACTCTCAATTACGATACCTGGTACTAGTATTCTAGCTTTTACTTTGGTACTGCAATTATTTCCTCCACTGCTGCTTTCGTAAGGAAGTTAAATATTTATGGATATGTCAGCATGCCTCTTAGTAGTTTAAAAATGATTCTGAATACATTTCTTCACTCGTCTGTAATTTCTAACATGACTTCATTCCTTTATCGTTTGTACGATTGAGTACCAACGTTCCTTTGCAGTGGCCCGTTAGATAAGCTTCGAGCTTCTTTTTCACTTTATCAATACGACACGTTTAACTTCACTAGACTGTAAAGCGTCGGCCCCGGCAGCTTAGTAAGAAGCCGGCACGGTAGCTCAGCGTGTTCGGTCAGAGGGTTAGCTGCCTTCTGTAATAAAAAAAAAACTGTGTTAATGGATCAACAACGAACTTAAACGGATGTATTACGTTATCCGCCATGAGCAGATGCGACGAACAAAAGCGAACAAAATGAGATTAAAAAAAAAAAAAAAAAGTGGTCAGCGCGTCAAAATGTCAATCCTAGGGGCCCGGGTCTGATTCCCAGTTGGGTCGGAGATTTTTCTCCGCTCAGTGACTGAGTGTTGTATTGTCCTAATCATCATCATTTCATCCCCATCGACGCGCATGTCGCTGAAGTGGCGTCAAATCGGAAGACTTGCACCCGGCGGACGGTCTACCCGATAGGAGGCACTAGTCACACGACATTTATTTTGCAATGTAAAATTTAAGAAAGTTTTCTTTATTTGCCGGCTGAAGTGGCCGTGCGGTTCTAGGCGCTACAGTCTGGAGCCGAGCGACCGCTACGGTCGCAGGTTCGAATCCTGGATGTGTGTGATGTCCTTAGGTTGGTTAGGTTTAATTAGTTCTAAGTTCTAGGGAACTGATGACCTCAGAAGTTAAGTCGCATAGTGCTCAGAGCCATTTGAACCATTTTTTCTTTACTTGTACGAATCACCTTTTGATTCTACTTAATTTCGATGGCTGTAGGAAATCTTGTGCGCTTTTAACTGCCTACCGTGTCTTCCTCAAATTAGCTGGGCTATATTTTCGATTGTACAATCGAGCAAAGTCTGACAGTGGCAATCATACTGGAATCGTATTCGGAGGATGCGGGCTTAAAATGGCAGTCCAATCTGCCGGATTCCGGTTGTCCTCGTTCTTCTCTAACCTTTTTTATTTGTGCAATTCTTGTAGAAACTCATTAAATGCAGACTTACTTGGCTAATGACTCTGAGCACTATGCGACTTAACTTCTGAGGTCATCAGTCGCCTAGAACTTAGAACTAATTAAACCTAACTAACCTAAGGACATCACACACATCCATGCCCGAGGCAGGATCGAACCTGCGACCGTAGCGGTCGCTCGGTTCCAGACTGTAACGCCTAGAACCGCACGGCCACTCCGGCCGGCCAGACTTACTTCCGAATTTTGAATTCCCTTAGAATTTTAGCATTACTTATTCAGAATAGAATGTGACACAACTATTGAATCCATGTCTCATTAGTCAAGATTACACGCGAACTAACTTATTTCTTTGGGAGAATGTCGGGGAACATAAATCGTTCCAGCACCAGAATTGCATTTGGTGTGCCAAAAGGTTGTCCAATGGTTCGGTAGGAGCTCCCTTGTTACTTATTACTACGAATCATTTATTTTGAGGTAAGTAATTTTAATCGTTATATTTTCTCATTCCTGCGACTATTTAGACATCTGCTAACATTAACTTTGTAGACGCACGCCGGTGTTCCGAGGCAGAGGAGTAACGCGCATAAATATGCCATCCACTCACAACCACTTTGCTCCTTGACAACCGTCTGCGAACTGCAATTACGTTCCGGTCGCTGTGTGCGATGAGCGGTGTTGGCAATTACGGGTCCCTGTCCGCCGGAGCGCACTTCCGGGGTTGATGCGCCCGCGTTGCAATCGCAGGTTAAATTATTACCTCTGGCCGCAGCGAGCGCTGAGGGGCGACATCAAAGACAGCCGCCGGCAGCGGCAAACACGCGCCACTTGGAGCGAATCTGCAGCCTCCCTCCCCCTCTGTTTGACCACTGTTTGATACCAGTCGGCGGGGGCCAGGTCGGCAGCGACTAACTCGTCCCTCCATTTCTTCACAAAAGAACAGTTCTCCTCTGAATCTGCACAATTTCGCAGTGCTTCTGGAAACAAGAGCTTATTATGTACCATAGTTGTGGAAGACGACGGAAACCGCTGAAAACCTAAACGTATGAACGCCCTTGCGATGTGGGAAATCAAAGAAACCCAGCAGGTATCATCATAAAAGGACGACGAATACCTTTGAAAAACAGAAAACGTGTGGAGGGCGACGCTCTGAGATAAATTCGAGGTTGTAACGGTCCTAGTGGCCTCGGCTTGTTTAGCTGCGGATGTTTCTATTAGAAACGTACAGTTCCTAAGCAGTTTTATTGGTAACTCACAGTAACGCGTTACGAATGTGAGAAGGATACGTTTCCTGTTGCTCTAATTTTTCTTTCGTCTTTTAATAATTATATTTTCATACAGACTAAAAATTTTTCTTGGTCCTGGAAGGGTCGAGCTACTGTTCTGCTGTAGTACTTCGTAGGTCCGAATAAGCGAAATGTGTAAGTTCTAACGTAATAAATGAGCGGACTGAATGTACAGTGCCGGCCGATGTGACCGAGCGGTTCTAAGCCCTCTAGTTTGGAGCCGCGTGACCACTACGGTCGCAGGTTAGAATCCTGCCTCGAGCATGGATGTGTGTGATGTCCTTAGGTTAGTTAGGTTTAATTAGTTCTAAGTTCTAGGTGACTGATGACCTGAGATGTTAAGTCCCATAGTGCTCAGAGCCATTCGAACCATTTCAATGTACAGTGTAATAAAATTGTTCCGTTCAGGAATTACTCGTTCAATGCTCTTTTGTGTGAGAACTGATATACCTGAATGAAAAACAAAGTAACGGTATCTGATTATGTATCTTCAAGGTAATTTGTTTATTTAAGAAACCGTCACAACTATACTAACCTGAATCTGACTGCTTTCCAGTTTGTATGGACCAGAGTTTGACTGCAATCCTGTGAGATGCTATTGCGTATCGATGCTGTACCATAATCTGACTGCTTGCCAATCTGTATGGACCAGAGTTGCCTGAGCAGTCTGGCTGCAATCCTGTAAGACAATATTGCGTACCTATAGTATATACAGTGACTGTACGGGCTGTGGATGGTGCTTAACATCACCTAAATACGTTAAGGTTGCAGCAAATGCTTCGATCTTTCGACTCTGAAAAACGATGCTGTCGGTCGTTGCCTGTATCAGTTCCCGGTCCCCCGTTTTAATAATTAGAGGAAGCCAACTCAGGTACCCTTGTTAATGTCACTTTACCGAGCTTGTGTCCTACCTTTCCAAGTTTTAACCACAGACGGAGTATACGATTCGCATTTTATTTTTTTCCAGCAACTTACGTTTTATCCTCCCAAGAGATTATGGTTACAGCAAGAATGGGCGCAGTACGTCTTGCTTAGTCATGCTGATAGTCTTGTTGAGAAACTTTCTCAAAGCTAACGTGTAATTCGATATAAAGAAACAGCTGAGACCGGAGAGCAGCAGGTAAAGCGTCGGACTGCTTTTTTTATCCATGTTGCCCTTCACAAGGGGAGTCACACGTAAACTCAAGCTGCATAACCCGACCAGTCACTAGCTTAACATCCCAGACTGCAGCTAGTCAACTGCTTCAAGAACCTCCTGCCGTTTGACCCACTGCCATACATCAAAAGCCGGACCTTGTTCACGGCCTGTTTTCGAGATGCTTTTGCTGACGGCAGCTCCTGCATAATCAGCACTGGCAGCTGTATTTAAACACCTGGTACAGCCGAGGAGGTGTTCAGCAAGGCAGGGCCACGCACAGCGTCTGCCGTGAGTCAACCTTCACCATGAGTTCTGCTGACGCAGCCTTAGAGGCTACGCCGAAACTATGGCGCAGCGTCATAGCCTAGAGTCCAAGAGACATCACCCTCTGCAGCACTGCCGACGTTGCACTAGTAAGACGCCCACGGCGACAACATAAGATGCCTTTTCTACCTTCCTCCCTCTCTGATCAGCGTCTAGCGTACCTGCAACAACAAGCTCAGCACGCCACCTCCAAGGCCGTGTGCGTATGCCACAACTGTTTGGGATCTTGGCTATGCCTACCTCACCTGGCACACTGAGACGAAATATTACCAGAGAAGGTCAAGCTGCGTCTGAGACGAGGGCAACCCCTAACATTGTCCAAATCAGGTGGAATAAAAAACATTTTCTTCACACTCATGTTTCTCTGCATCCATTTCCTATGCCGCTATATTCTGGAGTCATTTCTGTCTCTCTCACCAAATCCAAGACTCCCCATGTGGCAGGCAAGTGTTATCCTAATCCACAAAACTTTGCTCCCACCCACTAACCACTGCTCTCTTCAGTTTGCTACATTTATGAAGTCAGAGGCAAGATGGCATGAAGCTAAAGACGAACGTACACTTCATTCTGATAATAGAAGCAGGTGTGGTTCAACGGGAACAGCTACCTATGTATGCAGCAGCTCTTGTTTTGGATTTTCTCTCGTGAGATCCTTTATACCCCTGTATCCTTGTATCTCCACTATGCTGTTTTTCATACCGTTATAGTCTCTGGTACAGGCTGAACAGCTGGACCATTAACTTTGGTAAGGATTTCATTTCACTATTTCTTCCTACTTCTCACAGATTTTCAGAAGTTTATTTCGTAAAGTGTGTTAAGAAACTCAAGCGTCCCTAAATGAATTACTCATCTACAAAAACAGCATGGTCAGTCAAGGCCGCAGCCAGTTTAGCTGGCGTGTTGCGTCCGCAATAGCGAAAGGGTGTCTTGAAACTCAAGCGTTCCTAAATGAATCACTCATCTTCAAAAACAGCATGGTCAGTCGAGGCCGCAACCAGTTTAGCCGGCGTGTGGCGTTCGCAATAGTGAAAGGGTGTCTTGAAACTCAAGCGTTCCTAAATGAATCACTCATCTTCAAAAACAACATGGTCAGTCAAGGCCGCAACCAGTTTACCTGGCGTGTGGCGTTCGCAATAGCGAAAGGGTGTCTTCAAACTCAAGCGTTCCTAAATGAATCACTCATCTTCAAAAACAGCATGGTCAGTCAAGGCCGCAGCCAGTTTAGCTGGCGTGTTGCGTCCGCAATAGCGAAAGGGTGTCTTGAAACTCAAGCGTTCCTAAATGAATCACTCATCTTCAAAAACAGCATGGTCAGTCGAGGCCGCAACCAGTTTAGCCGGCGTGTGGCGTTCGCAATAGTGAAAGGGTGTCTTGAAACTCAAGCGTTCCTAAATGAATCACTCATCTTCAAAAACAACATGGTCAGTCAAGGCCGCAACCAGTTTACCTGGCGTGTGGCGTTCGCAATAGCGAAAGGGTGTCTTCAAACTCAAGCGTTCCTAAATGAATCACTCATCTTCAAAAACAGCATGGGCAGTCAAGGCCGCAGCCAGTTTAGCCGGCGTGTGTCGTCCGCAATAGCGAAAGGGTGTCTTGAAACTCAAGCGTTCCTAAATGAATCACTCATCTTCAAAAACAGCATGGTCAGTCAAGGCCGCAACCAGTTTAGCCGGCGCGTGGCGTTCACAGTAGCGTTCACAACAGCGACCAGCACTAGCCAGGGGCGAAACCAGAAAACTGGTAAATTTCAAGGCGTGGCAGGGAATCTAGAACATGCCCGCTGATGACTGTTTCGCTTCAGTGGGCATCCACTATGTAAGCTCGTACCACACCTTGAAATAGATAAAACATTTTCTTAAAAACGTATCTGAGATATCATTGCCATCTGGGGACTTACGCCACTATCTCCACTCTCTGTGAGACACAAAATTCTACTGCCGCACTTGCCGGCAGTAACTGAAGCATGTCCAGAGCTTCCAGTGACCGAGGACTCGCGCTCCTTTTAACTTTCCAAGACTTGTGAAAATGACTGCAACAGTTATAATTGGATTTCTTACGCACTCTGTACGTTACATGTAAATTGAAGGTGGAGAACGGAAGATAGGAAAGGAAAGGGGAGGGATCACTGCTGTCAGCTGCATTGGGACGTTACGCGGGATCGGCGGCGACGAAGGAAAAGGTGTACCGTACCGAGATTCGAACCCGGGATCTCGTGCTTACTTTTTTTTTCTTTTTTTTCTTTTTCTTCACTCTCTATCCAACTGAGCCATTTTTTATTTTTTTATTTTTTGAAGATAGTGACAAAGCAAATAAAAACCTAAGGTGTTCTAACAAAATTCTAGCAAACATAAATAAGTAATCTTTTCAAGATCAGTTTTGTTTTCAGATCATGTATCATACTATTTTTTTTATTTGTTTGAATCACATAGGATGCCCTCCACGCGAAAACTATTGATGAGTAATTAGCATCGAGAACAAACAAAACACAAAGGGAATTAAAGAAAATGCTCTCCTGGCAGAACAAACAAACCGGCATCCGTGTCCGGCCAACTTGTGGGTAGACGTGCTCTGAATCCCAAGGCATGTTCCAGGCACGTCTTTGCGTAGAATATTGCATTTTGCCGGTACATTGGACCGAGTCCTGATAGTACACAATCACACTGAGATCACCTTCTCATACCAGGGACACCTCATGCTACAAGCGGGGGATCCAAGAGGGCTCTACCCAAAAAAGTTGGCGTAGTACTGATAGTATAGCGGATGGTGCACGAGGAAAGTAAAGCGGTCTTGCAAGAACGTCCAAAAATCAAGAACACTTTTATTGCCGACATGGAACAAATAGAAGAGCGAGAGGCCTTTTATCCAGATTACAGCGTTGGTCTTCGTACGTGGAAAATAAGTCTCATCTGGGAACGAAACGATTTCGGTGTATTTGCATGGGGAGACGTAGGTAGAAGAAAGGCAAGCATCTTCTGAATCGGCCGCCACACCTTTGCAGAAGATCCACACATCAGTCGATGTTCGTCCATAATAAAGCGTGTGACAGCGAGGGCATAGCGGGGAATCTGTCGTTTTTATGACATGTAGCGCTCGTGTCGAAGAGGACATGGTGCACAGAACGCCGAACCGCGGGCCATGCGATTGTAGCATGCTGGCTTTCCACAACATACCGAGTATGATGTCTCATCATTAGGCGGTATCCTTCACGTGCCGTAAGGTTCCTGGTGTTAGACAAGTCGGCATGGACGTAACTGTATTCGATGAAAAAGGTCCTGGCTTGGATGAGAGAAAGAAATATGGGCTACTGCAACGGGTGCCAGTCGATAGGGAGGGGCAAGTTTGTCCATCAGGATTCCCGATAATCCGGTTCGGTGGCGGGGCCACGATTTAATCGTCGTACTGACATAAAGGGCAGCTGCTCTCGCTTTGACGTTGACAAGGCCGAGGCAGCCATCTTAAGGGGGAAGTGTCAGCGTGTCGTAGTGGGCTTTGAAGATAAGACCCGCGCTTACAAAGTACCCGAACGACGCCCGAGTCTGTGTGCCATTGCCTTTGGCATCGGTAAAATCTGTGCTAAATAGGGTAGTCGCGAGACTAGATGAGTGTTAACGAAATCCACCCGTTGTAACGTGTCCAATGTTCTCAGGAGGTTGCACAAACGTGCGTGCGGATAGCTTCAAGCAGGCGTTTATAGTTAAATGAGATCGTGCGCTGTATATCACTCGTGAAGGTGATCCCCAAACATTCGAGCCTGTCGACTAATGGCAACAGAGCCACACTCTCTGCTGGAAGACCTCTATCGACGGACATAGCACTAGATTTCGTTAGGTTCACACGGCTGCCCGCAGCAGTCCCATACTGGTTGATCCATGCCAGTGCCTCGCGCACTTCATCCTCCGATAGAACCAAGAACACCACGTCATCTTGTAACCTCCCCCTCACTTACCGACCTTAATGACACTGAAAAATTAAACCGCGTGTACCTAATGGAAATTTGGGAAAAGCAATCGTCACCGAAGTTAATCTGTCAGTAAAGAGGGAGGAAAGGCTTACATCTAAATGAAAGGAAAAATGCAAATTAAATTGGTGGAAATTAATTTTGAAAAGGGGTAAAGTTAATAAAGAAAGTAAATGTACGGCCTTTACGTTAACAATTAACTAGCGGTAATTAGATATTTGAGATTTGGGGAAAATTACGGTCACAAGCCCTATGGACAATTACTATAGTAACTGAAAAAGAAAGGTTATTGCATATATAATTAGCACTAGAAGCGTGGCAACTCAAGGTTGACACGTGTAGTGTGAAAACTGAATGTTTGTCAGAAGTAATAAATTTCGCTACACTCTGACTTAATTTAGCAAAGGAATCAATAAAACCGGAAAATTGAAAGTTAATTTAGTGACTGAAATTAATAGTGAGATTTGTTTCTGAAGCACTACGAAATTCAGTAAAATAAGGTTAGTCTTGGGCTACCTCAACAATCATTTCAAAAGCTACTTGAATGTACGCAATTTAGAAATAAGAGATTTAACTTTTAACTTGAATTAAATGATTCTGAACAATTAACAATAGTAAAATTTTGTACGTACCAAGCTGAGCTGCAGTCACAGGTAAGCTAAAATATGCTAACAAAACTCGCACTCTTAATTTGTGCTTGTGTAATCTAAATATTGTAGCCATCTACGAATATTTTAACTGAACTTTGAAATTAAAGCAGTGAAATGGAATGATATTACTTTAATGCTGGCGTCTGAATTTCAACGACACTCGGGTTCATTTCGGAAAGGGAGGGACCCTGCTTGGTAATGCAATTGGGACAGTGAGCAACAAAGGTTCATGCTAAGTTGCTGTAATTTTGTGATGCAACAATTTTAAATGCTGAGGTCTGCCGCACAGTTCTAAAACTTTACGTGCTTCCAGTCTTCCTTGTTGGTTGATTGAAGGTTTGAAGTCGTCGGTCGAGGACGTGGCGACAGTCACTCATTGTCGGCCGTCGCTGTTGCAGAAGCTGGATGTTGGCGCGCCTCCTTCTCGACACGGTCACCAGGCGAAACGGCTCTTGATGTGCGCCAGCTAATGCTTCCCGTCCGTGCCACCGTGTCAGAAACTAGTCGAGCGCAATTACATGCTGCCAAACCCCGAAAGCGCGGCAACTCGCGGGAGCGTCACACAACACACGTGCTCCAATGCACTACTCCAGCCAGACTCTGCTCTGCCCGCGCTCCACGCGGCCGAGTTCACACTACCAGAGATCATAAACACTTTGGTTCTGCACACGACCTATCGATGTAATCGTTCGATACCACAGTTTTCCCTAGGCCAGACCCAGCGTAAAAATACAAATAATATTTACAAAACAAACCAATTATACATCGACATAAATGCATATTTACAACTTATAAAGACACAGAAATGTCATATCTTCAGATAACAAAATAAGGAAGAAATTTATAGTGCAATAGATGGAAATAGGAATATATGCATTTCTGGCGTTACAATCTGCGTAGGCGGGGTAGATGAAAGCATACCCCCTCAGTGTGATCCCTCTCAACCGGTTCCTCAAATCGCGTAACAGCTGCTCAAGGGCGATGGGAAAAAGGACCACCCACAGCGGACACCCTTGACGACCGACCGCATGATATTGATAGGGCCCGCCACAAGGATATTTATCACCACTCGCTACGTGGCATCTCGGAGAAGCCGCAAGACGATGTGTATAAATCTGTGGGGGAAGGCCATCCGTCGGAGTACGTTTTCTAGAAAGTCATGACTCACTTTATCAAAGGCGTGGTCGAAAGTCCACGGTTACTAAGGCGGCGCGACTGTGGCAGGTCGTGGCCAAGGCTATGACGTCACGGCAATCACTTGATGCCGTCTGAATGTTACTGTCACCACCAAAGCACGTTTGTTCCAGAGAAATGACTTGAGGAATGACGCGTCGAAGGGGAGCGGCCATAATCCTTGTAACGATCTTGAAGTCACAATTTAACATGGTCAACAGCCGATAATGTCCAACTCCCCGACCTCCAGATGGCTTATGGACCGGGATAAGCAAGCCTTCTACGATTTTGGGTGGGTGAGGAAGGTCAGGATTCATCAGTTCTTCATACATCACATTCCAGCGTGAGCCCATGATGTCGTGGAATGTGCGGTAAAACTCCAGCGGAAACCCGTCGGGACGTGGGGCTTTGTTCGCCACACCCTTATGAAGAGCATCAGCATTATCAGCCGTAATTGTCGCTGTGAGAATCTCCGCAGCAGCGCCGTCAAGGGTACTTGTCAAGGAACGGAGGAAATCAGTCGTTACCGCCATGTTCTGGTTCTCTGCTGCATAGAACTGTTTGTAGTGATCCACAAAGGCGTTTACGATATCATTCTGGGATGTCAATCGGCGATCATCTGGCACGCCGAGGGCGTTGACCAGCTTTCTCCGAGACTGCTGCTTCTCTCGGATAATATTATGCAAGGACGGGGATTCTCCTAGTACACAATCGTGACATCTTGCGCGTACTATTGTACCTTCAAGGCGGTGACGCATAGGAGAAATTATCTTCGCCTTAATCCGTTGAATTTCAACCTGTCGTTGAACATAGGGGGCATGGTTTAAGAGTCGTGGGTTGGAGCAGCAGCATTCACTGCCGCCCCAAACGGTGGGTGTTCTGTCGTCTACATCGTCAGACCACGCAAACGTGCGTGGGTGAAGTGCGTCCAGTGGAATACCTGTGGAGTCCGAAGACTGCGTCTCGTCGCCGATGAAAAAGTGGTGCTGGCACAGCTGATGTTCAGTGTCCATAGGTGCAGCGAATGGTGCATGCGAAGGTGGTTGTACCTCTGACGGGGAGGTAAGCTGCTGCTTCCACCACGGAATCATCCATCAGGAAAACATCGTGAGAGTTGTGATCCTCATCGTCTTGAGACTGCGTCCTGCAGGTGTCAGGCGGGGCGATCCGCCGTTCTGACATCTTTTCAGTGACCGCTGCTGGTGCACATCTTCAGTGTCCGAAGACACTTGGGGATCCGGGTGGTCAGCCACAAAAGCATCAATGGGCAGAACCATGGAGTCAAGTGCAATCCGCTGCTCTAGAAATCCCTCAGCACTGCACATGGCGGGAGGAGGAGGCAAGGGCGTCGGTCCGTCCGCAACAGTCTGAGGAATTCTGGAGACGAAGATGTGTCAGTAGTTGGAGCCAGTGATGATCGCGGTCGGGAGAACTTGAACAACCATCAGCGGGAGCGCCGTCGCAGAGGTCGCGGCCTGCAGGTCCCCAGGCGGTTACTGTGTGATTCTGCGGCGCAGACAGCTGGAACGGAGGTGTCCTTCTTTGTCACATCCCGAGCATGTCTTCGGCTGGCCACCATAAATTATAATTGCACGGCAGCCACCAGTATACAGGTAGGACGGCACATGTTTGGTTAACTCTATGCGAATCTGTCGTTCTCCATAGAGAACCGGGTAAGTAATGAATCGCACCCACTTTTCAGCTGTATGACTGATCACTTTTCCATATGTGCGGAATGCAATTACCACTCCCTCTGAAGGCACCTCGTAACTGCGTTCAAATACACGGATCGTCCGCAGTCCGTCCCGCATGTTCCACAGTTACGCCACCGATGTGTCCATCAGAGTGACGGAACTTAAGACCACTTCGAGTTGCACTTAGAATTTTGCCACATATATCTTCGTCAATCAATTTCACGTATACCACACTGCTCACTATAGGCAGGTGGATTCCAAGATCATTGCAATCAATCTTGACATCATCTCTGATAAACTGTTCGATTTCGAGTTCTTTTGATCGCGCATATTCAGGTGAAAAGCTGATCTTCAGTGTCGATCTTCTGTGGGCGTAAGCCATTGTCATTCGAAGGAAATATAACGCGCTAAGACAGCAGAATAACGTAAAGAACTCCTCGAGCGAACTGCGCCGCGAGGACGTGAGCAAGACGTCCGTGCGGCTGCTTACTGCGGCATACACGACACAGTGTTATCGCAACTGCACTGATTATCTTGGCTCGCTTCACGGCCGATACACACTCCCTTCTAGCGCCACCTACCCGCAGCCCCTGTCCATTTCCTCCACATTCGCTCTTCCGAGATTCCCACAAGAGGTCGGACGTATTTGTGCATCTGCACTAAAGAAGATGCATTCACTCCCCTGCTAGTCCTATCAAGTTATATGAATGTGTGTTGTTTGTTCTTTCGGACATGTCCGAAATAGCAGATACCACCCATTCATATAATCACTCTGTATGCGTCTGGACTTTGGTCAAACAACGGGTTGTATAGACTTCACATCAGTGAGCATATACCGTATATAATCTTTTATTTGACAGAGGGACCTTATGGACTAGTGCTGTTCGATTTTCTTTATGCATGTTTATAGGACTCGAAACTCTGTACCCTGGCATTAATTTCCAAAAGCCCTGTGACAATTAAAAAAACTCGAAATATCGGCCTCTGAAATTGAGATGTTTTCTGAACATCGTTAAGCGCAAAACAATCCGCATGTGATACATGGATGTCTGTAAGTAAATGCGTGATGTTGAACCCTGGTGGTTGAAGAATCTCTGGTCCAGATCTCCTTTGCAGCAATTTACTTTAAATTCAATAATTTTTGTCCAGTGGAAATGGTAATAAGCAAATATTGAATCATAATTTTCTAATGAAAACAACATTACTTTTGCCGGCCGCGGTGGTCTCGCGGTTCTAGGCGCGCAGTCCGGAACCGTGCGACTGCTACGGTCGCAGGTTCGAATCCTGCCTCGGGCATGGATGTGTGTGATGTCCTTAGGTTAGTTAGGTTTAAGTAGTTCTAAGTTCTAGGGGACTGATGACCACAGCAGTTGAGTCCCATAGTGCTCAGAGCCATTTGAACCAGCCAACATTACTTTTATTTTCAGTTATGGGTCATTTGAAACAAATTAAAACTTGATAAAGACATCTGAAATGACTTACATGAATTTTCATTCTGCAGCGGAGTGTGCACTTAAATGAAACTTCGTCGCAGATTAAAGCGGAATTAGCCTGCCAGGAGATTTCATCAAAAATGCTGGTACATTTCGTATGCTCGTTTCTCCATTGAACAAAGACGTTTGTGGGCAATACCAACAAACAGAGAAGATAGAGAATACTCAAGAAGAAATACAACAGATCTCATTGTAGATACTGTTCAGCCTTTTGAATGTTTACATAACACAATCTACTAGATGACTACTGTGAAGGATGTCTGCCACGATAATTGTTTACTTCTTCACTTTAATCGCAGTGACTCTCAAAGTTTTACATTACTATATTAGTTAATTTCTCTAAAGATCATTCGCTCCACGATGTATGAAAATATACTGAGTTTTTAAATAACCAAATTTCCTTAACATTTCGTGCTTTCGACCACCAGACTTGATGAAGGCTGATCTGCCGGTCCTTTCTAGTAACATGAAGTTTCAATCTCAGGTTTATCACTATCTAGAACGCCAGGCTTTCTTTCAATTAGGGTATTACCGCTGACAGTTGGCGCGGATAAACTATGAGCACATATATACGTACATATATTTTTTCTCATTTGTAGTTGGTTGTTGGAGCACTGTTTGCTGTAAATAAGCGTCCGATTGAATATTTTTGCTGAAGAAATCGCCTTGACAATACTTAAGACTGAAAAGCTTATAGGTTCATGACATGGCATACGTGCAGATCTACCGCCTAAATCAAAGCATTGGTTTTTACTTTGTGGTTCTATTTCATCTGAAATAGTGTGTGTTTCATGTTTAATTTCTTGCATTTGACATGGAAAACACAGCTTCAGACACCTAAACTTGTAGTTGTTCTTGTTAGTTCAGTTATCTGTGTCAGGAGCAGGCTTAGGAGCAGAAATGTGTAGCTATATAAATAAGTTTTAAATTTGCTATATTGAACTCCACATACTTACGGCGTAAATAGCTCTAGGTATCAGTATCATTGGTCCAGTAAGCATAAAATAATTCAAACCACGTTCACTAGCATGTCTTTCGCAATTTCATCTAATGTTCTTGTCCCGTGTCGGAAGTATAACAGTAGACTTCGCACTCGACTATTGTCCTTTCGTACGTGCGACCTCAGTTCTTCTGAAACATGGCTTCCGTAGCTGCGTTGTTCGCTCTTCATTTACGTAGATTCTCGAAGAACGACTTGAAGAATGTGGCATCTACTGGCAGCACTGAATACCTGGTGTACTGACGTCAGGAACCGCTACCCCCGGAGAGCTCAGGGTTTAACGTCGAGTGTCTCCAGTCTCCATCTCAGAAAAATCGGGTACGCAAAACCCGTACTCAGCCAACGAATACTGAGTTTCCTGAGGTGCTTGCTATTTGGCATGACCACTAGTGCGCGTTTGGCTAATCGAATTCCTCGAAGGCGGACAAGATTATCACCCTAACCTCATTTGAGGTAAAGCCCAGATGTGCCTTAGTCGCTAATACACCATTTACTGAACAGATATTACTAACTGTAGTTTCACGTTACAGGCAAAGGCTACTTTAGTGAATTAAGACATTTTTGCAGCCATCGTGCATACAGGTACATCGTCGTCAAATCATGGGACTTCTGACGTCTCATGTCTATAAGCTCGGCAAATATTTGTGGAGCCTGTCGACACAGTAATGTTCAGGACAGGAGGTGATGCAGAAGGAAACGGAAACGACTGCATTAAAGGACATTTGGCCTGTAATGAAAAATTTGTCTTGGCGATTCCTCCACTGGCAAAAGATTTCAACTAATCCCCCATTCAGATCTCGGGTAAGGGACTATTAGGAGGGAGGACATCATGAGTACATGAATGAATAACCAACAAAAGGGTAACATTCTGCAAGTCAGATTGCGGAATGCCCGAAATCCAAATGCGTCAGGGAAGCTAGAAAACCTGCAAAGGGAGATGCTAAGGCACAGTCTAGGTGTAGTGAAGTTCAATGAAGTAAAATGCAAAGAATGTATTTCAGGTCTGACTAGTACATGGTTATATCAGAAGCAGCATAAAATGGAGTAGTGCGAGTCGGGCTCACTGTGAATATGAACGCAGGGCACGGAGTGAGTTACTGTGAACAGCCCAGTGATAAGATTATTCTAATAATATTCGTCAGTAAATAAAAGACAACAACAGTAGTTCACGCGCACTTGCTGGCGTCACAAAAAAGGACCAGGAAAGTACCTATGACACACTTAGGGTAACAAAGCAAAACCTGAAATGCTTAACTCTGTTTTCAAATATTCCTTTATACGGTAAAACCCAGAAGAATTGCCACAATTTAACCGTCGTACTACTGGAAAGATGAGTGAAATAAGTTCTAGTGTCAGCGGTGTTGACAAACAGCTGGAATCCCTAAAACTGAACAAAGGTCAGGACCCGATGTAGTCTCGTGCCAGATTCTATACTGGATTTGCGGCTGAGTTGGCTTCTCTTCTCACTACAATGTGTCGTAGGTCCCTCGAACGAAAGACCATGTCCACTTCCTGGAAAAAGACACGTGTTACGACCATCTACAAGAAGAGTAGTAGAAGCGATCCACAAAAGCACTACCCATTATCCTTGTCGCGGATTTGCTGTAGAATATTAGAACATATTCTGAGCTCAAACATAACGTGATATCTTGAACAGAATGACCTCCTCGATGCCAACCATCAAAGGTTTTGAAAGCATCGATCACATCGAATCCAACTCGCAATTTTCTCACATGACATACCGAAAGCTTTGCATCAAGTCAGTCAGGTAGATGCTGTATTTCATGATTTCTGCAAAGCATTTGACTCCGTACCACAGCTACACTTATTGTGACAAATACGGTGCCAGGACTGAGGACTTTTTGGTAGGGTGGACGCAACGTGTTTCCTGGGATGGAGAGTCATCGTCAGATGTAGAAGTAGTAACTTCGAGTATGCCCGAGGGAAGTGTGTTGCTACCCTTGCTGTTTATGCTATATACTGAAGACATTACACACCATATTAATAGTAAAATCAGGTTTCCTGTAGATGCTGCAGTTATTTATAATGAATTACTATCTGGAACATGATGCATAAATATTCAGCCAGATCTTGATAAGATTTCAAAGTGGTGCAGAGATTGCCAACTTTAAATGATAAGAAATAAAATATTTTCAATTCAGAAAACGAAAAAACGTAGTATCCTATGACTATAATATCAATGACTCACTGTTGGAATAGGCCAACTCATAATAATACCTGGGTTTAACACTTTGTAGGAATATGAAGTGGAATGATCACATAGGTTCAGTCGTGGGTAAAGGAGTTGGTAGACTTGGGATTATTGGTAGAATACTGGGGAAGTACAATTAACCTACAAATAATTTTGTTCACAAATCACTCGTGCGACTGATTCTAGAATCTGCTCAAGTGTGTGGGACCCGTACCACGTAGGCCGAACAGTGGATATTGCAAGTATACAGAGAAGGGCAGTACGAGTGGTCACAGGTTTGTTTATATTGTGGGGGAGTGTTACAGGGATACTGAAGGAACTGAACTGGAAGTCCCTTGAAGATAGACGGAAGCTATTCCGAGAAAGTCTGTTAAATAAAGTTTCAAGAATCGGCTTCAAATATTACTCTAGGAATATATCACAACCTCTTACGTATCGTGAAGGTAAGATTAGAACAATTACTGCGCGCACGGAGGCATTAAATCAATCATTCATCCCGCGCTCCATACTTGAATGAAACAGCAAGAAACTGGGACAATGGGACGTACTCTTTTCCATGCACCTCACGGTGGTTTGCAGAGTATAGATGTAAATATAGATATTGAACGGGTAAGTCTGTATGTAAAGGAAAACACAAATCTAATAATCGAGTGTGATTTGGACGTTGTAGTATGAGAAGGAATAAAAGAGAGATACGGGAGAATAAAGAATTGGAAGTTAGACAGAGAGACGAGAAAGACTAATTGATTCTGTAATTAGCTTCATCTTGCTGTAGCAAGTACACTCTTCGAAAGTATCCGGAGGAGTGGGTATACACAAAAAAGAAACGTGACGGGGGAAGATTCCAAGCGGGTTGCATTATGGTCAGACAGAGAGTCCTAAATCATTTATTGGATTGTAGTAGGTAACCAATAGAAGTTGATCACTATTCAATAACGATGAACGGGAGGTTGTAGTTTAAGAGGATCGTCCGGAAGAATCAGTGTGGAAAGAAGTTGGTTACTAAAGTACTCAGGCATGAGAAAGTGCGTTTGAAGTTCCCTAAGAATGTAGATACTGCGACAGTAAATACCACAAGACCCTGTTGAAGGACGAGAAAGGAAGCAAGAAGAATGGACATCTCTAAAACGGACAATCACGGAAATTACACTGACAATTATAGATACATAGTAAGTAATTGCAAAAGACCTTGGGTGATAGAAGAAATACTTCACTCTACCGACAAAGAAGGAAATACAAAAATACTCAGGGAAATTAAGGAATACAGTAACGTAAGTCACGTGAGAATGTAGTAAATAAGAAATTCATGGAAGCCAAGGAGAAATGACTGCATGAAAACTGCGAAGAAATCGAAAAAGAAATGGTTGTCAGAAAGAACTAATTCAGGAAATGGAAATGTCAAAATCACCTTCATTGAAATTACAAGTAAAGGCGCTAACATTAAAATTGCAAGAAAATTGCACTGTTGAACACAGAGGATAGAGCGAATGGATGTAAAGACTATGTCGAAAACCTCAACAAATACGATGAAGAGCCTGATGACGCGATAGGAGAAATTAGAGTCAAATGGTTCAAATGGCTCTGAGCACTATGGGACTTAACATCTGTGGTCATCAGTCCCCTCGAACTTAGAAATGCCTAAACCTAACTAACCCAAGGACAGCACACACATCCATGCCCGAGGCAGGATTCGAACCTGCGGCCGTAGTGGTCACGCGGTTCCAGACTGAAGCGCATAGAACCGCACGGCCACACCGGCCGGCAATTAGAGTCTATATGGAAGGTATAGGGAAGGTTTTATGGATGCAGTTGTAGAGTCAGAATTTAGCAAAACTTCGCAAAATCTGCGATCGAACAATGCGGGGCTCGAAGAAAACAATCTCTCTGAATTTTTAAAATTGGAGGAGAAAGTGACCACCAAACGAGTACCCAAGTTAATTTGTTGAACGTATAAGTCAAAAAACATACCATCAGACTTTCGAAGAAATGTCATCTACACAATTCCGAAAACAACAAAGTAAATAAACCGAGAACTACTGTACGATCATATTAATACCTCATGAATCCAAGTCGCTATCAAGAATAAAAAAAAAACTGAGAATTACGGGAATTAACAGTCTAATAAGCACTTACTATGAAATGAGACTAAAGCAGAGAAGGCAAAAATAATGGGTAGTGGAAATTAGATTAGCGATAAAATTGCAAACCACGAAATAGATAAAATAAAGGAATTCTGCTTACCTTTGAAGTAAAATAACGTGTTACGGCCGAAGCAAGGAAAACAAAAAATGGAATAACGCATGTAAAGATAGTATTTATGGCGAAAAGGCCTACTAGTATCGAACATCGGCATTAATTTAAGAAAGAACGTTCTGAGAACGTATATTTTGAGCACAACATTGTATAGACTTGAATCGTAGACTATGGAAAATCCAGGGAAGTAGATAATCGGCGTCTCTGAGATGCGGTACTATAGAAGAATGCTGGAAATTGGGTATGCTAATAAGATATGAGACGGGGAGCTTATTAGCTAAATCAGAGAGAAGGGAAACATATGTAAGGCTTTGACAAAAAGAAGGGATCATTTGTGGTGTGTTAAGACATCATGGAATACTTTCCATCGAACTTGACGGAGCTATAGAGAGCAAAACTACAGATGAAGACAGAGATTAGATTACGTGCAACAGATAATTGAGTACTTCGGGTGAAGTACTCTAAGGTGAGAGATTGGCACAATAGAGGAATTTGTGACGGGCCGCATTAGCCAGAAGACTACTGATACAAAACCAGACAAATATAACCTAAACAAGATCACCAACTTGGAGATTAAATAAAGCATGGCCATGCATTTCTCCGGAATGTCGCTGATAGGGATATACTGTTTGCTAGGGGATGACAAGGTAGTCGAGAACATGCACATATTACACACACACACACACACACACACACACACACACACACACACACACACACACACAGAGAGAGAGAGAGAGAGAGAGAGAGGCCTGCGCAAACACAGAAATGATCAAATTTCAATCGCAGCAGCATTTTGCTTTCTTTTTATGTATCGTCGTATCTGACGCCACTGCAACTGCAACCACGTATTTTGACAGTTAACACCATCCGACTGTAATAAATATTTTTTTTGTTTTTATCAGTAACGCTGTATGAAGCAACTTGTAATCAATTCTGCAGTATATCAATATTAGTGTTACGTGATTTCATATATTTCGGTCAAAGTTTGTTTACACAAATGGTTTCTGATCTCACGCGCGCCGCAAAACAGAAACCAGTGAGCGCAGTTTTTATTTAAACTGACAAGGCAGACCGGATAATTGGATGCCGCTATAGCCACTGGTGATTCGTAAAATGTCTCTCAGAGTGTCGAGGAGATAAACATAACGAGCAACCTTCATACTGACACTTTATATCAACATAAGGCATCTCATGTGCTAGTACTGTCGCATCAGAACTCAGTCAAGTCCACTTCTGAGAGCAGGGTCGTCAACGAAAAGCTACACTTTGCACTGAAAGCATGTTTATTACGAACATCAACCAGTACAGACAGATCAGAACAAAATTCCTTGTCAGACAGTGCCATTAAATATACCACCGTTGAGTATTTCCGAATCTGCAGTCATCGAACATAACAAACTTCGAGAACCATTCAGAAATAATAAATACAAAATAAGAAATAATTTCGGGCAGTCTGGTTTAGGCGGAATAATTGCAGCTCGTTAGCAAACGACGGTATCCGATACGCCACACTGCATGCAGCACAATTCACGGCCATATTGCGAATATAGTCTGACGAAAAATCTCTGCTTTTTTGTTTACTCGGAGGCTCCTCGATCACCATTTACTTAATGGCATTTTGTTACCTCACGCTAGAAACTGTAATTGACGCAAACGGCTGAATTCAGAAATATTTCTGTTGTTAACGACTGTTAATAACAGAAATATTTCTGTTGTCACCAGTTTTGTATCCTGCCTGGAAGGCGGCGCTTGGGTCTGCTCCTGTGATCTGCAAAATCGGCCGAATTGAGGAAGCGAGTAGGAGCAGGGGAGGTAAAGCACTTCGGTACTGCATGTAAAGTAAAAGCACATTTAATAGAGAATATTAGTCAATGACATATACGTTACTTTTGGTAAAAATTGTAAGTAGGCTGTTTAGGTTTTTATATTGGTTAACGCCACGTAGAGCTCTGTATGAAAATCACTGGTTGTGCTGTGTGCAGTCTGTGGCTGGTTCGCATTGTTGTTGGCTATTGTAGTGTTGGGCAGTTGGATGTGAATAGCGCGTAGCGTTGCGCAGTTGGAGGTGAGCCGCCAGCATTGGTGGATGTGGGGAAGTGAGATGGCGGATTTTTGAGAATGGATAATATGGAGGTGTGTCCATCAGAAACAGTACATTTGCAAGAATGGATGTCATGAACTGCTATATATATTATGACTATTAAGATAAATACATTGTTTGTTCTCTATTAAAATCTTTCATTTGCTAACTATGCCTATCAGTAGTTAGTGCCTTCAGTAGTTGAATCTTTTATTTAGCTGGCACTAGTGGCGCTCGCTGTATTGCAGTAGCTTGAGTAACGAAGATTTTTGTGAGGTAAGTGATTTGTGAAAGGCATAGTTATTATTAGTCAGGGCCATTCTTTTGTAGGGATTTTTGAAAGTCAGATTCCGTTGCGCTAAAAAATATTGTGTGTCAGTTTAGTGTTAATCAGAATAGGTAAAGAGCGAAATGTCTGAGTACGTTCAGTTCTGCTCAGCTGTTTGAAAATCAAATAATGTAAGAGGCTTACCAGCACAAAAATTCACAAATTTTTCTAAGGGGACGTTTCATATGTCGACCCTTAGCCGAGGATACCTCACTGGAATCTCCTGATTTTTTCTTGTAGTTTGTGTAATTAGTGTAGCTTTCGTTTATTGCTAGCGCGTAATTATAGAGCGAATCTCCTTTGTAGATGCAGTCTTCCATTGTTGTACAGAACAACAGTTGTGGCATGCATGTAGATTTGCACCAAGTATTTCGCAGCTGCGCTTGCAATTAACTAGATATTATTTTCAGTGCTATGTTGATGTGTTCTCTTATTTTTGCTCTTCAAATTGTGCTTTTCTGTGTTATCGTGTGAAATATTGTGACAATAATGGCGTGTGGAAAACGAAACACTAGGCTCCAAAGTAAAATGAGAAATAATAGTGACGACGAGCGTAGCTTATCAGCACCACTGTGTAATGAATTAACAGACATTCGAAGTAGTAATTTGGTAACTGTGGATAGGGAAATGGAGCGGGCGGAAAATAATGATGTAGTCAATGAAACAAGTAGTGAACAGGAAAGCATTACCAATCGATCGGTCGGCAACAGCTCGCCTCAGGAATCCGAAATGACAGAACATAATATTGCAAATTCTGTAGACTCAGGTTTTGGGTCCTCACCTTTTTCTCAAATGAGTCAAGACACATTTTCTGCTTGTCAAAATGTGAATGTTGCCGGTGAAAATGCACTGCCAAAAAGCATAGAGAAACAGATTCCAGACACTAATACATTATTATTGCAATTAATGCAAAAAATGGAACAAAATCAGAGACAAACACAGCAAAAGCTTCAAAAGTTAGACACAACGGAACAAAATCTTCGGAAGTTAGACACCACTCTTGAACAAACACGTGAAGATTTAACTACTGAGTTACATAACATTGAATCGAAATGTCAAAAAGTCTGTAATAACGTAAAAACACAAATTTGTGAGCATTTTCTAGCTATTTTTTCGCGGCAAGAAAATGCATTACAGAATCACGAAGCAGCCATAAAAGAACTGCAAACAATTGCACATGAAAATCATGAGGCCTTGCAAGCTAAAATTGACTCAGTTGCATCTACCGATTCGGTTACGCAACTTGCTAAAACTCAGGAAAACTTAAAGGACACAGTAGATACTCTGAAAATTGGTTCAGAAAGACACATGGAGGAAATTAGTTCATTATCAGAGAAAGTAGTTGAACTTTCACAGCAGCTAAATAATTTATCTACGATGGTAGATGATAATCTGAATGACACAAAACCGGTAGTCTTTAATGACGCAGAAGAGTGTGAACAAATTAGGAAATTCTAACAAAATCAGAATCAAATTAATACGCAACACCAAAGAGAAATCCGGGAAGTACAAGATCAGCTGACACAGGTAATACATGAATTACGTATTTCAGAGGACACTCGCGCTCCAATACGGGACGAGGGACATAGAAATTCGGAACAGCCACAAAATAATAACACGGGGTACTTCGGAAATTATGAAAGAAATTGGCAAGGTACACCGAATTTTGAGATGGAACCGCCGAAACGAAGTAACAATGACCGATATGCGACTCGCCGACATGATGATTTTGACTATAAGCTGTTTATTACTACACATAAATTCAAAACATTTAAGAATTCTGGCAACGACATTCATCCACAAGCATGGCTTCATCAATTCTATCATTGTTTTCCTCCCAAATGGTAATTAGAGCACAGATTAGAAATTATGTGTGGCTACTTAGAGAATGAACCAGCTGTAAGAATGCGATCGGTCATTCACGATTGCCACAGTGAAGATAATTTTATCATGCCTTCCTCTCAGCATATTGGTCTCAAGCTACACAAGTTCGAGTAAAACAGCATCATAATGATGAAACATTTCGAACAATCTGAATTCTCCAGTCTTGTGTAATATTTTGAAGACATGTTGCACAAGAATCAGTAACTGTCAAACCAATACAGCCCCTCACAACTCATCCGCATTTGCTTAATCGAATTGCCTGAACATTTACGACATATTATTTTGGTAGGGCGTTGCAAAGACGACATTGAAGCTTCTCAGGGACTCTTACAAGAATTAGAAATTGACACTGACAATCGCGGAACGCGAAACCATGAACACAAAAATTACAGGTCACATCTGCCGCAATTCCGCAATGAAAGAAATAATAACTGGACACAACAAGGCTATTCTCACAACATAAATCGTGACCAAAACAGACACCACCCATATGACAACCGTTGGCAGAGTAGTAATAATTACAGGGAAAGATCACCTCTCCGTGGTAGTGACTATCACAGAGACAATCAGAGAAACAGACAATATGGGAACCAAAATAAATATTATCAAGGGAGACAGAATAACTTTAGACGCAACGGTCCAGCGCGCAGTTACGATTCAGGGAGAAATTTTCCACCACGTGACCGACAAGAAAGAAACTATGGAATCTACCGACATGACGACAGACGATCTGATCGTAACGACAGGCCTGAATTTCATCAGAACTGGCGGGATTCAAACAGAGCAGGGCCCTCTCGACAAGGTGAATTTGTAGAAGTTAGGTCTCCTAATCCCAATAACGACGCGCGCCAACAAAGACACAATAGGCAATGACACACACCGGTGATAGCCACAAAACGTACTTATGAAGCTGACGACGTAGCGGCCGTGGCTAGTAATTACGTAAAAATTGAAGACATTAGGGACATCTTACTCCAGGAACACGACGTAAAACAGAACAACATTGCATATCCTGTAATTCACATTACAGTAAATGACGTAAAATTTACGGCAGTACTTGACTCTGGCAGGCCCATTTCAGTAATTAGTGAAACAGCCTTTAGCAAATGCAACAAATCGAACGATTGTCTCACACTTCCCTTACGTAAGATTAAATTACAAGGTGCAATCGTTGGAAAAAGTTTAGATGTACGTGAACAAACCAACTTAGAATTCTTTTGTCAAAGCCGCAGCTTCTCTATGAACTTTCTTATTGTTCCTTTATTGTCGACGGAAATTATATAAGGAGTAGACTTTTTGAATGAATACAAAGCAATCTTAAACTTTCAAGATGCTGAAATAAGTTCAAAAAAAGAAGGTAAGTCAATAGCCTTGAAATTTGAAGATTGGCTCTCAAACCATGGCGAAGAAATTAATCGGCTTTACCTCCTGTTAGACAACAGTTCGGAATTTTCGACGGAACTTGACACTAACAATCACTCTGCAAGTACTGACAGGGATGATATCGACGGCGCATTTGAAACTAATGAGTTAATTCAGAGTAAAATTCAAACAATTGAGAATTGTAATGACAGTGATAACAAGACCTTTTTGAGATTTTGCAAGCACATTTCACAGTTTTTACTCACAAAACAGGAACGATGAAGGGATTTCAGTACCAATTTCGTGTTCGTGAGCATACTAAATTTTGTGTTAGAACATATGTAATTCCGGCACATTATAGGGACCGTGTTAGAACAGAAATACAATCTATGCTTGATGAGGGCATTATTGAGCCTGCAGTAACCTCATACAACAATCCATTACATGTTGTTGAGAAGAAAAATGGATCGATCAGGCTTGTCTTACATTCGAGACAAATCAATACTATCATAATTCCTGTAACAGACAGGCCACAAACGTTGGAAGAACTTCTTCAAAATTTTAATGGTGTAAAAGTGTTGTCTTCTGTTGATCTCAGATCCAGCTTTTATTAGATCAAACTTTATCCAGAACGTAGAAAATACACAGCCTTCCTTTGTTTTGGCGTTTGTTATCAGTTTCGGAAACTTCCTTTTGGTTTGAACATTTCTTCGGCAGCATTCATTCACAGGCTAAATTCCATATTACCTGAGTTCTTAAAACGTCACATCACCTTATATGTGCACGATATTCTGATAGCAGAAGCCTCATGGGAACAACATAATCGCATCCTCAACAGCGTGTTACATATTTTTGCAGAATCTGGAATTACATTTAACTTGGAAAAGTCTGAATTCGGTAGGACAAAGGTGAAGTTTTTGGGACATATTATTTCTTCTGAAGGCATTCAGCCGGATCCTGAAAAGTTAGAAGCAATCAGAGCCATTCCAGTTTCATCCACAAAAAAACAAGTCCACAGTTTCCTAGGTCTCGTAAATTTTTACCGTCGTTTTCTGAATATGCAAATTCTAGTTACACCAAAGCTTTGTTCTTTCACTGGAAAAAATACTATTTGGAACTGGGACGAACAAGCACAGATAGAATTCAATTCCTTGAAAGAATCGCTACTTAACGCGCCAATACTAGCTCATCTAGATCCGTCACAAGATTTTCGCCTTAGCACGGATTCTTCTAAAGTCGGTCTTGGTGCCCATTTATTTCAAGAAGCCTCAGAAAATGACACTAATGTTCAGAAAACAATTGCTTTTGCTAGCCGAGTGCTAACAAAATCTGAAAAAAATTACTCCGTTACTGAATTAGAAGCTGTAGCTATCGTTTGGGCATTTAACAAATTCCGTTTCTTTCTTTCGGTTAAGCACGAAAAGTATACAGTGATCATCGTGCATTACAATTTCTTATGTCTTCAAAATTAAATCATGACAGGTTAAAACGTTGGGCAATGTTTCTGCAAGAATTCCACTTCACAATAGTCTACATTCCCAGGAAGGAGAACATTGTTGCGGACGCACTGTTACGCGCACCGTCTGGGCTTGAGAAAAGTAACACAGAAGGTAACCTCGAGAAAAATTTCAGTATTCTTTACATTCAGAAAGTCGCCTTTGAAAACTTCATCACCACATCTTTAAAGGACATTGCTCATCAACAAGATAAAGATCCGATTTGGAAAGACATCAAAAGTAAATGGCATGAAAAGACACACACTCAGATTTGGCATTATTATCTGGTTAGAAACAACATACTCTTCAAACGCTGCACTGTTGATGACAAGCTATGGGTACTTTGCATTCCAGATGATTTTGTTAATAAGCTCATTTGGTACATTCATTTCAGCTACGCACATTTTGGTCCACGAAAATGTTATCATTTTCTTCGAACGACTTGTTATGTTAACAATATGGACAAGAGAATTCGTAGAGTCTTGTCTACTTGTAAACTTTGTCAAAAGGCGAAACCATCTACTATCTCACATCGTGCTCTGTTGTTTCCTATCATTCCTTCTAAATTAAAAGAATTGGCTGCTGTTGATCTCTTGGGACCCCTTGTCAGAACATCGAATAGATTTTCGTATGTTCTAGTCGCTGTTGAACTTACTTCAAAATTTGTTTCTTTCACTCCGTTACATAAAGCCACTGGACGGTCTGTATCCAACGCCTTTGTTAAAAATTTCTTACGTGAAGTTGGACACATTAGTAAAGTCATTTCAGATAAGGACCGCAATTCAGATCTGCTGTTTGGTCAAGCATGCTTCGGAACAACAAATTAAACCTGTTTTTATTTCGTTGTACTCACCACATTGTAACCCGTCTGAATGGATTATGAAAGAAATCAATAAGCTTTGCAGACTTTATTGTCACAGAAAGCATCAGCATTGGGACAGATATTTACACTTATTTCAAAACGTGCTGAATGAAATGCCTCATGACTCCACTGCTTTACCACCTACTCTTGTACTGAAGAATGAAGAACTACCGAACAGAATCAGAGAGCTTGTACCTTTCCCGAATACACGTAAACTTCGACGCAAAGACATAATTGATTAGGCTATTAAAAGTATAAAATCTGCAGCAGACAAAAGGAGAAAACTACACGGAAAAGCAAATGCAAAGAAATTATATATTGGTCAGAAAGTACTCATTAAAGCTCATTCATTGTCACATAAGAAGAAACACTTGAGTCACAAATTCTTTCTAGTTTGCGATGGACCTTACAGAATCCGACATATACCACATGATAATTGCGTTGAAGTTGAAACTCTGCGTACTAGGAAGAGTAAAGGTTTACACCCCATTTCACATGTAAAACCGTTTATTGAAAGATAATCTGCTTTTTAACTTTGTCTTTGCCATAAAACTTTTCACTTCACATTTCTAGTATGCTTTGTCAGACTTAGAATCTGTTAACATGCAACAATGTTTGAACTTAAATAACCAGTCAAGAACCAAGAGAACTTATTTAAACAGAAATTACGAATGCATTGTCATAGTGAACAGATGTCACAGTCTTATTGTGTGTGTACATTCTTGCTTGGTAGTTGCACAATTACGTAACTACTATAAGGCTTACATACTTAGAACATATACTGATATTGCTAATGAGATTTTAATGCAACATTTTGGTTTACTTGAAAATACATTCTGGATTTAAAGTACTTTCTGTGAGATACCAGATGACACAGTGGTTAGTTTATAACGACTATAGGGATTACATACTTACAACATATACTGTCAACGAGATTTTAATGCAACATTTTGGTTTACGTGAAAGGGTACTCTTTATTTGAAGTACATTCGGTGAGATTAAAGATGACTTAGCATTTGGTTTCTTTGATAGCTACACGATTATATCACGACGCTACTAATATGTGACACAATTTACATTGTTGCTTTTGCAGTGTATCTGTTTTATGTCTGCACAGTTTTTCTCCATTATTCTGGAAAGTAAAACATGTTTTAGTAGTAACTTTTGTGGTATAGCTACAATGAGACAGCCTTTTCCCTAGCACATCATTACGTTACATTATAGTACTTTCTTGATCATGGTAAGGTATGTAATAACTACGATATCTATACGCAAAGCATTTCACTTTTGTTTATGATGAGGTAAGTACATTGACTTCAGCAGAACTTTGTTTACAGAGGACGATAACTACGACACTTCCAAAGAATTATCTTACACCAAGACACAAATTTAGCGCTACAGGACACGCATTTGAGTGATTAATTTTGTACTTAAACCATTTATTTTTCAAGATTTTTGAATTACAGAGAAAGTTTTACGTGATACATTTCATTCCACTGCTGTAATCTGTAACACCTGAGGGTATAATTACATTAATCCTCAGGGGGTACACGCCTACATTGTGTACTATGTGTCTGGCAAAGACAAGGAGCCCTAGCTAATATGGTATTTGCTTATACAACTTTACACATCAGTACCATATTTCTCTAACACATAAATTACACAGCTATCTGATCATTTAACTGGGAGAGACAAACATTTATTTTACTACATCAGTGACAGATATTTACGTAATTACACAGTTGGATAACTTCACACTTATGAAATTGTATTTTGTCTGTACTTTGTGAACTGTTCATATTCTTTTTGGAACAATTGTGATACTATGAGAGCTTTGAATGATGTATTTGGTAGGGGATCATGATTTTTAAAGTACATTTGAGGTAGATGACATTATTGAAATGAGCAGAGAGTTTTTTTTAGGTTTTGAAATTATTGCAGAAAGCTACGACGTTTTTGAGATTTGGCTAAGTTTTTATGATGTTATTATTACAATGACAATGTGTATTATGCTGTTGAGGTATGTTTATGATCAATAAGCTGATGCTACATGAGGAATCTGATTATGCTACGTATTAATTATGATGAAATATTCAAGTGTCGATGCAAGATTGACGTGTCGACGAATATGCATATGTGTAATAAGGTAAGGAATAAGGAGTAGTGGTCTGGGACTCTGACTTGTGAAAAAGGATGTTGGAAACCAAGAATTGTACTTTAGAATTATGAAATGTGTGTACATGTGTGAATGTATCACAATGCCACTGAAAATTTTTTAGACACTATTATATTTAAAGGATTTTGTTTCTACACATTTGTAACGCAAATTCTCGACCTGTGAAATTTTATATGAGACTGTGACTGTAGTGCAAACTGGTGTCGTAAATGTTTTGGCAAGAAAGTTAAGTGACCACCTTCACGTAATGCGTCGTGGGCACCCAGCTGTACAGCAGTTGCCTGGAAAAAAGCCATTAGTCTGTGCCTTTCAGAGGCACAGATGGAGAAAAAAGGAGGCCATTATCCTCGCTAGTGACATTTCTTTGTAGAAAGCATCGCAAATACGACACGCTCAAACTCGAAAACATATGATTACACTGTGGAGCTCGTAATTTATGATATTTACTCAAATGCCTAATGAAATGATGAGAAACATTTCACATCTATTGTCTTGCTGGTTGAAAGATTGTTTACTGCATTATGAAATGCCATATGGCTAGTGAATGACGTTTCACACTTTGCTTTTCCTATTTTGTTTAATATCTAGTTTCTAGCTGCACTGCAGCATTTGTTAAAATAAAATTTTATAGATGTACTAATATAGATTTTTCTGTCTACAGATCCGGTAAATAATAATTTTGTGATATACTTTCAAGAAAATGAGGGAGCACAAAAAGACATTTCCCTTCACAGGAACTGCATACATAAATTTTCTTTTCAAGCACTTGGTAATTTATTTCATAGAATAAGTTTTTGTGGTGCACCACTTTAATTATACAGACATTAAGATGTGAATAGACATCTCCCTTATCTGCATTGTTGTCTTTAGTGTACTATGTTTTCTGCTTGAGCTTTGTCATGTTTAGATATTAGTTATTGCATTTGCTGCTGCTGTTTACCAGGCATAGTGCTACTAAATTTCACTTTGTATTACTCTGTTAAGCCAGTTTTAGTGCTGATTTATTTTTCTTGTTGCTGCACATTGGCTCATATTAGTTGTAATGTTGCAATTGCTCTGTTAGTTTAGATTTACTGTTGCTTGCTTTGCCAATTTGCATTTTTTTGTCATTGCTGCTTGCGTTAATTGTTTTGTGCTGCTGCATTGCCTTGTCCTTTAGTTTAGCATCTGAGCTCAGTAGATTTAAGTTAGCTTAAGAGGGGTAGACTATATAAGAGAATGAGTTGCGATGAATTGGTAGAAATGCATTGAGAAGTTTTACAAAAAAAAGTACACAAAGCAGGTATAGATAGCACTTTTTGAAATAATGACGAACGAAGGGAGACCTCCAAGAAGTAAAGAAAGTTTTGTTTGCAAGATACTGCAGTAAAACAAACCCTGTCCTTTCCCTTTCTGTTATTCCGCTATGTGTTTGTGTACTCTTGTATATTTGTGTTCTTCCTTTCTTTATGTGTTTATCTAATGAGAGTTACATTGCAGAATTTTTCTAATACTATATTATTTACTTTGTAAAGATGTTTAGACATTATTTATTCTGTTTTGTTTTGTTGCTCGTGTGTGAAGTTGATGCTTCAAAAGTTATTCTGATCTTTCATGTATGTACTTATGTCATAATTCCTGTAACACTGATGTGTATGTTTATTTCTATTCTTTTGTATAGCCCCTATTACTACAAAGGTTATCTGTATTGTTATGTTCTTTAATGATGTATTTTGTACCTTTGTTACTGTATTCTAATTTTATTCTCATGTTATAAAATTGTAATTGACACCAGTTCATCAAATTAAGTAACTTGTAAGTTACATTTCACTGCACATGTTCCTGTTGGTCAGAGTATATGCAAAATATATGAAAAAAAGGACTGTTAGTGTTTGCACATGTGTTAACAATTCAGCAAGGGAGTGGTTAACAGAATTGCTGGTTCTAAGGATAATTCCAAAAACTTTGTGAGTGCACAAGTGGTGGTTTATGGACTTTCTATATTGTCCGTAAGACTCTTCAATGGTGATTGTGCACCTGCACAGTCGCAACAGATGGCTGCTGGCAGTCTCTACAAGGACTGCAGTGGATCTGCACCTCTGGTGGCCCACCAATACCATAATCTCTACCAGGACTACAGTGGGTCTGCTCTGTGATGACCTACCTACCAATATTCTTCAAAACTTCGACGGACTGTGCTGTGGGTTTGCTTTGTTGTGGCCCATTACCTGTCTGCATGTCAAGAGTCAGCATTGTCTTTCCGTTGGAAGGACAACACTACTTCTTCAAGACTGCATGGAAATCCACTACTTCCATGTACATTTTCTTTTACTGCTTAGACTTTGAGAAAACACTGCAATTTTACCGTGATGAACGATCAGGACTGTCTTTATTGATTGTGAGAAAATTATAGCTTTTGACCAACATTGTATCGATAGATGTGTGCATTTGATTTCTTTGTTATTGTAACTATGAAAATTTTTTTCAAATCTGTATTGGCCACTGCCCAAAACAATTTGTAAAATTTTTTGTAGGGAGCATGGGGGCTTTGTAAGTAGGCTGTTGAGGTTTTTGTATTGTTAACGCCACATAGAGCTCTGTATGAAAATGACTGGTTGTGCTGTGTGCAGTCTGTGGCTGGTTTGCATTGTTGTTGGCTATTGTAGTGTTGGGCAGTTGGATGTGAACAGCGCATAGTGTTGCGCAGTTGGAGGTGAGCCGCCAGCAGTGGTGGATGTGGGGAAGTGAGATGGCGGATTTTTGAGAATGGATAATCTGGAGGTGTGTCTATCAGAAACAGTACGTTTGTAAGAATGGATGTCATGAACTGCTATATGTATTATGACTATTAAGGTAAATACATTGTTTGTTCTCTATTAAAATCTTTCATTTGCTAACTATGCCTATCAGTAGTTAGTGCCTTCAGTAGTTTGAATCTTTAATTTAGCTGGCAGTAGTGGTGCTCGCGTTATTGCAGTAGCTTGAGTAACGAAGACTTTTGTGAGGTAAGTGATTTGTGAAAGGTATAGTTATTATTAGTCGCGGTCATTCTTTTGTAGGGATTTTTGAAAGTCAGATTGCGTTGCGCTAAAAACCATTGTGTGTCAGTTTAAGCACAATCATGTATAATTGTTCAAAGGGGACGTTTCAAGATGAGCACGTAGGTGCGCATCCGTTGTTCTTGTACCACAGCTAACAGTTACTAGTAGTTGGACTAACTATCATTGAAGTAACAAAGGAAAAGTCTGTAATGGCTAGCCACTTATGAACAACCCGGCTGGCTCCAGTATTTGCACTACCGAGCTGGTCGCCATCTCTCGGGCCCTAGAGTATATCCGCTCCTGCTCAGGTGAGTCCTTTGTTATCTGTAGTGACTTCCAGAGCGGCTTACGAGCTATCAACCAGTGTTTCCCTCACTCTCTTCTGGAGATGGCTATCCAGGAGTCCCTCCATACTCTTGCCCGTTGCGGCCGCTCTATGGTCTTCGTGCGGACCCAGGGTCATGTCGGCATCCCGGGAAAAATGGCTCTGAGCACTATGGGACTCAACTGCTGAGGTCATTAGTCCCCTAGAACTTAGAACTAGTTAAACCTAACTAACCTAAGGACATCACAAACATCCATGCCCGAGGCAGGATTCGAACCTGCGACTGTAGCGGTCTTGCGGTTCCAGACTGCAGCGCCTTTAACCGCACGGCAACTTCGGCCGGCATCCCGGGAAATGAACGTGTTGACACGCTGGCCATAGAGACTGTTGGTGCACCATACTTGGAGATTGGCCTTTCGGAGAGAGACCTCAGGTCAGTTTTGCGGCAGAAGGTACTTCGGAGCTAGGGTGAAGAATGGCGCACCCTTGCTTCACCCAACAAACTTTGGGCCATGAGGGAGGCTACCGGCGCGTGGCGCTCCTCCTTGCAGGTCTCTCGCTAGGACTCTGTTGTCTTCTACTGGCTGCGCATTGGCCACACCTGGATGATGCACAGCTATTTACTGCACCGCGGGGACCCACCTTTATGTCGCTGCGGGCCAGCTTTGACGGTGGTCCGCATCTTGTTGGACTGCCCGCTTTTAACTCTGCTCAGGCAGAGGTTTGCGCTGCCTGATACGCCTCCTGGACTTTTATCGGATGACGCAGATTTAGTTTTGCGTTTTATTCGTGCTGGGGCTTTTTGATCTAAGTGTTTGTCCTTTTTTGTGTTGAGTCTGGCCTTTGGCCTACGAGTTCAGACTGGGGATTTTAGTGCGTTTCTTGGAGGTTGGCTTGTCCTTTGCTGTTTCCATGGTCGGCCAACCAGTGTCACACTCTGTGTGGTTTTAATTCCTTTTGTCTGGTCTCCGTCTGTGTCTGTCTTGTCCTGTGTCGTCTCTAGTCATCTCCATTGTTTGTTTTTATTCTTTGCCGGTGTTTCAAGTTCGTAGAAAAAGGGATCGATGGCCCTAGTAATCTGGTCCCTTCAATCCCACAAACCAACCAACCTTATGAAGTAGAAGCTAAGTTGCTTGGTCGTCTGTTCTTGATCAACTGAGCAGAAAGAAATGCGACGCTCGTTGAGCTCCACAGCGTCGGCTAGAGGGCGCTGTGGTCGGCGTAGTTCGTCCGCCCTCGTAGTGCCAACCTACGAGCTTGAACCTGCGTCGGAACTATCTACGCGACAACAAGCGCTGGAAATGATTGTGCCAGGATTCAGGTTTTAATAACACGTATGTCAGAATGGATGTTTATCGATTGTTAAAATAGGAGAGGGATGTTTATAGAACACTATGAAGGCCACTGTTGACGGAAGCAAGCAGTAGACAGGCTGGTCTCTATGGTATACCTTCGCTGTAAGGAAGATAAAACTACGACAGTGTTACGTCTCCTAATAATTGATTCTGGCGTTGGGCAGAAAGAGCGCCACGCTAGTGGCGTGTACGACCCACATTGATTTAACACGTTGCTGCATACTGTAAGCTCAATTTGCGCGCGATATCTCTGTGCCTGTGCTGTTCAGAAGTACGATGCAATGTTCCTTCGGACATGCAAAGGAACATGCATTGTACTGACTACAGCGGTAATGAAATGCATTCGCAGTTGTGAATATGGACAACCATCAGCTGTACAATGGAGTAAAGACAGTGAAAATATGTGCGAGACCGGGACTCGAATCCGGATTTCGGTCGCCTTACCATTGGGCTGACCGAGCATGCTTCACATGGTCGACGACACATGGAAGTTTGGTCTGGTCGAGAAGCGTGCTTGGGTAGCCTAATGTAAAGCGTGTGTTGGCGGTAAGCGAAAAATTCGTGTTCGAAACCTGGTCAACCACAAAGTTTGACTGTCATTTCATTATATAGCTGATGGTCATACATATACGCAACTTTGAATACATTTCACGTATATCATTTTGGATGGTTTCAGAGGCAAATTTCGATAAGATTCTAATTGAAAATTGTTGGGTTTTTCCATAGTAAGAATATAAAGTTTTAGGGATAAGGGCCGGCCGCTGTGGCCGAGCGGCTCTAGGCACTTCAGTCCGGAATTGCGAGACTGCTACGGTCGCAGGTTCGAATCCTGTCTCGGGCATGGATGTGTGTGATGTCCTTAGGTTGGTTAGGTTTAAGTAGTTCTAAGTTCTCGGGGACTGATGACCTCAGATGTTAAGTCCCATAGTGCTCAGAGCCATTTGAACCATTTGAACCATTTAGGGATAAAGCGAACAACATGAAAAATCTCGTTCCTAGAGACCGAAAATCTCCACTGTAAGAATCAACAAGAATTCCACAAACAGGGATCTTACGAAACAGCTCGCTCTGTTCGTCCATGAGATTCAGGCACCCTGGTCGAAGCTGTGTCCCGTGATATGAGGATAGCATTTGGTACAGTACCGCACTGTCATCTGGTGACCAGAATAAGAGCTTACAGAGATAGCTGACTGTATTCAGGACTTCCTTGCAGACAGAATTCAACACCTCGCTCCTAGCGATACAAAATCGTCAGATGTAAGGGTAAATTCAGAAACATTTCAAAGAAGTATTAACAGGAACATTTCTGTTTACATTACATAAATAAACTGTTTAGTGGATTACGTCGGAAGCTATTCGTAGGTGATGCAGTTGTATATAGGAATTCAGCAATGCTAAAAAAAACTGTCTACATGCAGGAAGACCTAAAGTGGGTCGATGATTGGTGCTAGGACTGACAGTTGACCTGGAAATAAGTAAATCTAACTAATTGCCAGAGGCACCCACAATGAATGACCACATGAAAGAAATTTTAGAAAGAACAGAACCATACTAAGAGTCATTACAAAAATCTTATTTACAATATACCTACACGACGGTTGTTGAGGGGGTATTGTAATCAGTCTGGGAAACTTCCAGGTTCGATAAGGAGAGGGAGATGGAGGGAAGGCGGGAGGGAGGAGGAGAGGGAGAGAGAGAGAGAGGGAGAGAGAGAGAGAGAGAGACAGAGAGAGAGAGAGAGAGAGAGAGAGAGAGAGGGAGAGAGAGAGAGAGAGAGACAGAGAGAGAGAGAGAGAGAGAGAGAGAGAGAGAGAGGGTACAAAGAATAGTGGCGCGTTTCGTGGCCAGGTCGTTTAGTTGGTGCGATAGCTTTACGGAATTGCTCAACACATGCTGCAACGTAGACGTTATGAGTCAGTCAGGGCTTTACTATTGAGATATAATGAGAAAGCGTTCTGGGAAGATTGTAACAGTATTTTACTTCTTTTCACTTGTTGTTGATGTTGTTGTTGTTGTGGTCTTCAGTCCAAAGACGATTTGATGCAGCTCTCCATGCTACACCGTCCCGTGCAAGCCTCTTCGTTTCGAGTAACTACTGCAACCTACATTCTTCTGAATCTGGTTACTGCATTCATCTCTTGGCCTCCGACTACGAATTTTTACCCCCCACGATTCCCTCCAGTTATAAATCGGTGATCCCCTGATGCTTCAGATTATGTCCTACCAACCGATCCCTTCTTCTAGTCAGTTTGTGACACAAATTTCCCTTCACCCCAATTCTACTCAGTACCTCGCATCAGTAACCCGATCTACCCATCTAATCTTCAGCAGTCTTCTGTAGCACCACATGTTAAAAGCTTCTATTCTCTTCTTGTCTAAACTCTTAATCGTCCGAATTTCACTTCCATACAATTTCTTTCAGAAAGTGCTTCCTGACACTTAAACCTACACTCGATGTTAAAAAATTTCTCTTCTTCAGAAACGCTTTTCTTGCCATTGTCAGTCTACATTTTATATCCTCCCCTTTTCGACCATCATCAATTATTTTGCTTCCCAAATAGCAAAACTCATATATTGCTTTAAGTGCCTCATTTGATAATCTAATTCTCTCAGTATCACGTGATTTAATTCAACTACATTCCACTATCCTCGTTTTCCTTTTGTTGATGTTCTTCTTATATCCTCTTTTCAAGAGATTGTCCATTCCGTTCAGTTGCTCTTCCAAGTCCTTTGCTGTCTCTGACAGAATTAGTGTCATCGGAAGACATTAAAGTTTTTATTTCTCATCTGAGCTACCCAAGCACGACACACGCCCCCTGAGGACGGGGCGTGTGTCGTACTTGGGTAGCTCAAGATGGTAGTGCACTTGCCCGCGAAAGGCAAAGGTCCCAAGTTCGAGTCTCGATCCGGCACACGGTTTTAATCTGCCAGGAAGTTTCATGGTGTTCAGATGTTTAACTCATCCATTTCTGCCTGAGGAACAAAATTAGGCTTGTCTCAGTACGATTGTTAGGTAACAATTAGAAAGGAAACGTAACGAAACACCCATCCATTGCGTAAGCACATTTGATTATATTAACACTCAAACATTATATGTTTACATTGTTCCTAAACAAAAATGAACCCAGCGTGCTGTATGTACAGAACAGTTTTAATGCATTGGTGACCACCAGCGTTGTTATAGACATTGTACCTACGAAGCTTATTCTGGTACACACTCTCCATCCCACCTGGTCTCTCCTGAATTTGTGTACAGTGACCAGATCTATATCGGAGACGCACACGTAGCAAGGCAGATTTTAAGTGACATCAAGAAACCGTCTGAAGTAGCACTCCTCATCCTGTCTACCCTACTGCTCACCAGGGTCAGCAACTCCCTCAGCAGCTGTGGCCACGTCACACATTTGAATTGAAACCGTTGTAGAACGGAAACGATACATTTCTGAACATGGGTTCCTATTCAGAATATTATGTACTCATTCCCCTGTACAAGTGCTAGAAATGTGTTACTCAAATTTCCGAACGCCGTGCGTAAGTCGGCCGTCGCCGTCACCATACATCAGCTTGTGCTTTCGTAAACCTAGGGATACAGCAACTAAGAAAGTGGTCGAGATGTCACCTTATGAATTAGCCGTTGTTGCGGTCAACACCAAAGTTTGGTTCTATGAAATTCTCCACGCTAGTATTTTCTTAGTTTAGTCATCAGTCTCCCGTCTAGTGTGAGGCGACCCGCGACGAATTCCTCGCTTAGGCCAACCTCTCCATTCAGATTAAGACTTGCACCACACGCCCTCAGTTTTGTTTTGAATGTATTCCGCTCTACAACTCCCTCCAGTACCGTATAAGTAATTCCCTCGTGTCTTGACTCATGTCGTATTTTCGTGTCTGTTCTTCTTGTCTGTGGTCGCCATATCTTCCTTTCATCGCCGATTCTGAGAATGATCTCTTCATTTCTTATCTCACCAGCCCATCTAATTTCCAGTATCCTTCTGTAGCACCACATCTTATTTGTTTTGATTCAGTTCTTTTATAGTTTTTCCACAGCCCCTTGATTCATCTCTAACTCATCTGAACTCACCTACTGCAGTCATACATCGATCTCCCTCTATAGTTTGCTTCCCCCTCCTCCAATTTCCTCCATTACCGTACTGATGATTCCTTCATGTCTCAGGATGTGTTTTATTGACCGATCACTCCTTTTACTGAGGTTGTACCAAAAATTCTTTTTTCCCCGATTCGATTCACTACCTTCTCATTAGTTACACGAGCTTAGTATCTAATCATCAGCGTTCTTCTGTAGCATCACATTTCTAAAACCTCTATTCTCTTCTTTCCTGGGTCTGTTACGTTTCATTTTTGTCCAAGTCTACACTCCAGACAAATACCTTTAGCCTTCCTAACACTTAAATTTGTATTCAGTGTTAAACAAATTCTCTTCTTTGAAATGCTTTCCTTGATATCGCCAGTCCTTGATTTTTGGACGTTGCTGCTAGATCGCTTCACTTGACTCTGCACCATTCGCGATTCAGTCAATACTATGCCAACTTTTTGGTTAATGTCTCCTTCGATCCACCCTGCAGATGGGGTGTCCCGGGTACGAGAAGGTGATTTCAGTGTGATTGTGTAATACCAGAACTCGGTCCAATGTACCGGCAAAATGGAATATTCTTCTCGAAGACGCGCCTCGAACATGCCTAACTGCCTTGGAATTCTATCCACAAGTTGGCGGGGTGTGAATGTCATTTTGTTTATTCCGCCAGGAGAGCATTTTCTTTACTTCCTTGTGTGTCTTGTTTGTTACAGTCGCTAATTACAGGTTATTTTTCGGCTGGAGGGCGTCCTATGTGGTCTAAACAAATAACAAAAAAAAGTATGATACTTGATCTGAAAAAACTGATGTTGAAAAAAGTATATTTATTTATGTTTTTAAGAAAAATATCTTTATTTTATGAAAAAGGCCGTCATTTGTTATAGAACAACAGAGATTATTATTTGCTTTGTCAGTATCCACAACAAAAAAGGGGTAGCGTCTAAAAAACAGTGGGAAAACAGTTCTCTTTATTCTTTTGTGGAGTAAACACTTCAGGCCAGGACAGGAGAGATGACTGATGAGACGAGCCCTGCTGCCACTGGAAGGATGTTGTGCTTAAGCACCAAGTACAAAGAGAGGGCGCCAACTACCTTAATTATACTCCATATGCTCTGGTAATATGAGCCTTTCCCCAACCATTAACGTCGTTCAGATGTGAAAGTAATTTGCTCCCTTCAGAACGGATGCTCTCAATGTGCATTCTTGGAAATATTACGGTGGCTGCTTCACTCTTTCTGCTGTGCATGTCCGGAAATCACTAACGTAACTGTGATTTATCGTCCTCACTCACTTGTGCAAAGCTTATACTTCAAGTTGTCTTCGCTTGTCTGATTGTTAATGGTTCTTTTTAAAACATGAGTGGTTAATTTTCACGTTATACGTCAATAAATATACTCGTTATAGTGTTCATTGGTTTCCATTCAAAGCGAGAGGATCTCTCCTTCAATTAATACGCCTGCATGAATGGTGTGGTAACGATTTGTCTCATGCTTAACTGGACCGCCCCTTTTAATATTCATTTAAATAAGACGTTTTCCGCAGCAGGGAAGTATCCTTGTTTTCAGGTAATTTGCATGATGATTTGGGGTGGCTTCTCATATTCTATTGCACACCAGCATTTGATACTGCGCATCGTATGGATATGCTCCTACCACATCTGACACCCAAACGAACTTCATTTTACAACAATTGAATCCCTTTTCTTGAAGTTCATGTAATAACGTCTTTTTAAGTAGCTTATATTGCAAATTGTTTTCCATATCTGACAGAACTACAATGTCCCCCGCTAACCTCAAAGTTTTTAGTTCTTTCTCCCTGGTCCTTAATTCTCTGTCAATATTGTCAAAAGCTTTGTCTAACTCTACAGACGACATAGTAGTAGAATTAGCCTACTTCACTCTATCTTTTCAGGTAAGTCCTAGGGTCAGTGGGCTTCCAGAGGTCCTATATTTCGCTGGACCCCAAAACATCTTCCCCCATGTCAACTTGTTATGGTAGTCTCTTTATTTATTTCGCGTCATTGTTTCGCAAAAAAAAAAAAAAAAAAAAAAAAAAAGGCTCTGAGCACTAAGGGACTTAACAGCTGAGGTCATAAGTCCCCTAGAACTTAGAACTACTTAAACCTAACTAACTTAAGGACATCACACACATCCATGCCCGAGGCAGGATTCGAACCTGCGACCGTATCGGTCGCGCGGTTCCAGATTGAAGCACCTAGAACTGCTCGGCCACACCGGCCGGCCATTCTTTTGCAACCATGATTTATTAAAGCTGATGGTTTGGTAAACGTCAGCGCCTGTCTGCTTTACCCATTTAGTTACAGTTATTTTGCAACACCATGAAAACGTTTATGTTAACTGATCCTGGCCAAGGAAACATATGCACATACAACACCAGCGTTGTTGGAACGTGCACGATGGAACTAGGTGCGATATTGTTGTGTTCGTGTAGAAGTTGGCCGACCCTTGTGGCCCTGCGGTTCTAGGCGCTACAGTCTGGAACCGAGCGACCGCTACGGTCGCAGGTTCGAATCCTGCCTCGAGCATGGATGTGTGTGATGTCCTTATGTTAGTTAGGTTTAATTAGTTCTAAGTTCTAGGCGACTGATGACCTCAGAAATTAAGTCGCATAGTGCTCAGAGCTGTTTGAACCATTTTTTTTGAAGTTGGGCGAGAGAACAAACATAACTACTATACCGTCTTGATCAAATTGTGCAAACGAATATAATTATTATAAATACATGGTCGTTTCGCTCTTTCTCAGTTTCACTCATAAGGTTCGGCTCAGTCGGACACAGACCAGAGTTCTCCAACCCAACTTGATACAGTGGCCCTGTGAATGTTAGCGTCATTGCGATCATCATCAGGAAAACTTTCAGCAAGCTGGTTTATTTATAAGTTATTTCGAAGCGTGACTCATCGCGTCGTAGTTACAGAGAGACGTACAGACGTCTGGTTGGGGAGAGCGATAAAGAAGTGGCAGTAACAAGCGTCGTACTAATTAAAATCGTGCAGCCTTGAAAACAAGCCCGGCATTGGCCTAAGAGCCCGAGGAAAAAGGCAATCGTGGGTTATTGAGGGTGAGTTATTAACCGCAAGCGCATGCGGCGACGTCGTCCTGCACGGCGAACGCCGCTGGCCACGAGGGTTCTAATCACGTGGCGAATTAACACGTCGCCTGCCGTTATTGGCTTCGTTTCCCGCTCAACGGATCGGCTTCTTGCTAACTGGGCGTATGCAGAGGAGGGAACAGTACCAATTTGTTGATGAATGACTAGCGAAATTAATCCTTGACTCGCCGTGTTGTGAGCGCATCTAGACAGCGTCTTCTCGAGCGGCCAGCCGCCGCTTGGGCCGGGTGCCGGATTAGCATATCAGCGGCGGCGATTAGCTTCGTTTGGCGCCACGCCCCCTCCCCCCCGCCGGCCGAGTGTTGTAATAAGGGTGCAGGCAGGGCCGGGCCGCGCTAGACCCCCCTGTGGGCCGTCGCCGTCAGCGTCATTAGCGCCTGCGCTAACAAGGCGGCCGCGGTGCCGGCTTCATTAACTGCCTAGCCGGCTGGCGCGGTGACGCTGCGCGCGCGGAGCATCAGCGCGCCTGTAGAAACGAAGCTCCAGACGCCGCCGTGGCACCGGTTCCAGTCTGGAGTGCACTCCGCAGACACATGCGCAAGCCTCGTACGGAATGAGTCACTCTAAAGGAACTGGTGGCAGTCGCAACAAACTCAGAACTGAATCACGGTGGGATGTAAGAGGCGCTTCAGCGTCCGTCAGGCTTCATTAGATACATGGACAATATCCTCTAATAGAACCGTGAAGGTTTTCGCAAGGTCTGTTTGAATAAAAGGTTCTCGAAGTGAGTACGGAGATTATGACGGAGCAGTTGTTGTTGACTGACCTTTACCGTACTGGGACAAAGATTAATGAGCGCGCTGCATTAGTTGTAAATAAGATCCTTGACTCTGTGTTTATCTGTAGTTCGCTTGCTCGTCTATTGGTTGAGCAGTGCTGCAGCATTCTTATTGGAGGTATAGTAGCGACCATTAGTGTTTTTTTGAAATACATCTACATCTACATTTATGCTCCGCAAACCACCCAATGGTGTGTGGTGGAGGGCACTTTACGTGCCACTGTCATTACCTCCCTTTCCTGTTCCAGTCGCGTATGGTTCGCGGGAAGAACGACTTCCGGAAAGCCTCCGTGCGCGCTCGAATCTCTCTAATTTTACATTCGTGATCTCCTCGGGAGGTATAAGTAGGGGGAAGCACCCTCTCGAAACCTGGACAGCAAGCTACACCGCGATGCAGAGCGCCTCTCTTGCAGAGTCTGCCACTTGAGTTTGCTAAACATCTCCATAACGCTATTACGCTTACCAAATAACCCTGTGAAGAAACGCGCCGCTCTTCTTTGGATCTTCTCTATCTCCTCCGTCAGCCCGACCTGGTACGGATCCCACACTGATGAGCAATACTCAAGTATAGGTCGAACGAGTGATTCGTAAGCCACCACCTTTGTTGTGGACTATATTTTCTAAGGACTCTCCCAACGAATCTCAACCTGGCACCCGCCTTACCAACAATTAATTTTATATGATCATTCCACTTCAAATCGTTCCGCACGCATACTTCCAGATATTTTACAGAAGTAACTGCTAACAGTGTGAGTTCCACTATCATATAATCATACAATAAAGGATCCTTCTTTCTATGTATTCGCAATACATTACATTTGTCTATTTTAAGGGTCAGTTGCCACTCTCTGCACCAAGTGCCTATCCGCTGCAGATCTTCCTGCATTTCGCTGCAATTTTCTAATGCTGCAACTTCTCTGTATACTACAGAATCATCCGCAAAAAGCCGCATGGAACTTCCGTCACTCATAGAGGTTTGATATTTCCGAATCGGAGTGAGCTTATCTGTAATACTTTGATGTGGAGAAGAAAACTTGTTCGTAATCATATGGTATAGATTCCGTTGATGGAAAAGATTTTTCGGAGGAATTTTTCAACGTAACTAATACATTCGCATGAATTAAATGTCTGTTAGTCGCAATTATTGACTGAAGGAAATCTTTGTCCCTCAAATAACTAGTAACATACATCATTATTATTAAATTGATCTTTTTTGTTTTCAGTCACAACGTTTACTTGCGACACATATTCTGAAAGGCGAAAACTGAGGCGGAGCGGTTCTAGGTGCTTCAGTCTGGAACCGCGCGGCCGCAACGGTCGCAGGTTAGAATCCTGTCTCGGGCATGGGAGTGTGTGATGTCCTTAGGTTAGTTAGGTTTAAGTAGTTCTAAGTTCTAGGGGACTGATGACCTCAGATGTTAAGTCCCATAGTGCTCAGAGCCATTTGAACCATTGTGAACGAAAACCGAATTTCAGAAACCGTTTTCACTGACGTGTTTAGATGTTAAGGTGTGAAGCCGATATTCCAGTTCAGTTAAACATGGCGTCTGTAAAGCAGCTGATACAGTTTCTTATTGAGTCAACACAATCGTTATTTCTCTTCACTTTAATATCACAGGTTCACAACTTCATGCTCGGTGTAACATTTCTGCTTCTCTTTCACTGCATAGGAAGACCATATTAACCGAATATTCTGAAAACAAGACGTAACTCAACAACCCAAACAGTTTTCAAAACAGGTTGCGTTTACATCGAAGCGAAAATCGATTGCGGAATTGAAAAACCGGTAACTACAAGTGGATTTCCAAAATCGATTTTAAAGTGTTTACATGTCGACCCAGAAGCGGTATTGGGAAATCGGTTTACGAAATCCGGTTTTGGGAGCCACAGTTTAGCTTGAAACTCCTTTATTTAAATGTGTGAATCTGTACTTAAATTGCTGAATGACTGAGAAGATGAAACTTCTGCGTTATTTGATTCTGACACAGCTGAGTAAAACTGATCGTACCGAGCCTACTTTCTCTTTATTTTTTCTTATCATGTCAACACTAACCCACAATATTCTAGCGCAACGCAATCTGACTGCTCAAAAAAATTACAACCTGACCTAAAATAATTAATTCAAAAGAATCGTCCTGACTAAAAATAAATCCTAACAATAACCTACACATTTCATTAAGCACTTACCTCAGAAAAATCTTCATTACGCGAACTAATGCAATACAGCGAGCGTCAATACTGCCAGCTAAATAAAATATTCTAACTACTTAAGCCACTAACTACTAACAGGCATGTGGTTAGCAAAGGAAAGATTTTGTTGCAAACCAAATAACGTATTTTTTTTTTTTTTACCTCAATAATCTGACATCCAGTTCAGACACAGATCGTCCTTGACATCTAGTACAAAGATATATAATCGTGAATAATATTCAGTCTCCAAGTCGAACATGTACAGATCGTTAGCCTACGCTAACGCTTCAGACCTCTACCCTCCATCAATGCTAACTTCTCACATCTAATATCCTTCACTGCTGGCTGTTCACCTCCAACTGCCCAACAGTACTTCTATCACTGCTGGCAACTAACTCCCAACAACGAGCCCAACCAGCCACACAGTCTCTTACAAAGTAAGCGCAGTTAGAGGTCCAATGCAAAGCTTTACACAGCGCTGCCAACACAGAAGCAGCCCACTTACAAGCTCCGTAAACGTGGCAATTATGTCACAAATAACGCAACTGCTTGTAATGTCTATAACTTTTGTATTGAGACAATTCTCTTATTCTTGGGATCTTCTTAACAGCTTTTTTCACAATAATCAGAATTCAATTTTTCAAGAACGATTTTCTTCAAAGTAAAATCCTCCACATCATTCTTCGTAAAGCTTTGAGTATTTTGTTGCATGTGCATTGCATCTTACGTCACACGAAGCTACAGATCGTTAAAAAAATCCTGTAGCGAGTAAATCATGTTTTCTTTAACTGCTGCATCTACTGACTGTGCTAATTTCTATTTGATTTCGAGAACGTCAGTACCCCTGATACAAAACAACATGCTGAGCATGAGGTAAGTTACTTTTATTTCAGGGCAGATCTCACTTTACATTCTTATGAGGGAACAGTTTGTAGTCAGAACTATCAGGAATTTTGCTAAGCAAGGAGATTTATTTACAGTGAACAATGTTCATAACTTGAAACAGTTGGTTTCCATCTGCGTAAGAGTACTATTCTATCTTTGTGGACATTTATGGTCAGAAATTGCACATCATGTCACGCAACTTTCATAACATACTTTAGTATTGAGTTTCAGTTAAGTAGTTATCACTGTGTACACAAGCAGTTATTTCTGGCATTAAAACAGTATTACACCAAGTTTAAATATTGTTTCACGACACTGTTCACTTGTGCAACACAGAGCCAACCGTCAGTGAATACTGTTCAGCAGTTGAATACGATATCTAAAGCACACGTTACACGGGGCGAAAGTTTTTGAAAACAGAATGGTTAGTATTTTCATTTACAGATAAAATTTTATAGACAGCTTACATGTTTAACTGAAAAACATGACATGATTCAGGAAGAGATGACCCATTATCAAGACCTTTAAACAAGAAGAAACAAAATTTATTACTTCGCCCTGTTTCAGATCTTATCATACATGCCAGCACATCTGTCTATGTTGTCCGCGTAGTCTTTCTAACTTTAAACTATTGTGATTTTAGGTACAAGCAAAAATAAGCAATCAGGGAACATGCATTGTCAAATACATGATTCTCCGTTATAAGTACCATAGTTTAACGTTCGTTGTTGATGGTAGCACTTAATACTCACAGACAGTAACTAACAAAAGTCACCTGCTGATCGCCTACCAAAGACTGTAGTACACTGAGGTGACAGAAGTCATGCGATAGCGATACGCAAATATACGTAACGCGATAATATCGCGTACAAAAGGTATAAAATGACTGTGTATTAACGGAGCTGTCATTTGTACTAAGGTGATGAAAAGGTTTCTGATATGATTATGGTCGCACGACGGGAATTAAAAGAATCTGAACGCGGAATGCTTCTTAGAGTCAGACACATAAGACATTACTTTTCGGAAATCGTTAGGGTATCCAGTATTCCGAGATCCACTGCGTCAAGAGTGCGCCGAGAGTGCCAAATTCCTGGTGTAAGTTCCCAAATATTCTATATGTTTCTGTATGAGATTTAGGCCAAACTTAACTCTCACTCTATAAAAAAATATATGTACTACTAGAACTCCTATCCACAAACTGTTATCCCACCTAAACTGTATGCTAACCTTTGGCTAAACAGAAGCTTGAACTGTAACTGATATGAATACAATTTGTCTTCATATTAAATGCGCAATTTCAGTAAAACAATTATATAGCCCTAGTCAAAATTTCCACACTTCAACTAAGAATTCATTAGACTGTGTAGATGCAAAGATTGTGCCACAACAAAATGAAAGCATGTATAACAGTAATATAGCTTGCTCACTCACTGACGGGCACATCGATAACTTACAAAAATCTAAACGACAGGCATAACCTCTCACCAGTATATGGCCTTCACTTAACGACGAACGACAAACTGTGTAGAATTGTCCGTGTTGACAGACAAGCAACAATGCATGAAGTAACAACAGAAACCAATCTGCGTCGTAGGACGCACATATCCGTCACGACAGTACGGCGAAATTTGGCGCTGATGGGCTATGGAGCAGACGACCGACGCGGTTGCCTTTGTTAAGAGCACATCAGCTGCAGCGCCTCTCTTGGGGTCGTGGCCATATCACTTTGAACCTAGATGACTGATAAACAGTGGCCTGGTCAGATGCATCCCAATTTCAGTTGGTAAGAACTGATGGTAGGGTTCGAGTGTTCCCGGCGGAGGTTCGAGTCCTCCCTCGGGCATGGGTGTGTGTGTTTGTCCTTAGGATAATTTGGGTTAAGTAGTGTGTAACATTAGGGACTGATGACCTTAGCAGTTAAGTCACATAAGGTTTCACACACATTGGAACATTTGGTTCGATTGTAGTGCAGCCCCCAAGAAACCAAGGACAAGAAGTTGTCAACAAGGCGCCATGAAGGCTGGTGGTGGCTCCATAATGGTGTGGGCCGGCCGAAGTGGCCGTGCGGTTAAAGGCGCTGCAGTCTGGAATCGAAAGACCGCTACGGTCGCAGGTTCGAATCCTGCCTCGGGCATGGATGTTTGTGATGTCCTTAGGTTAGTTAGGTTTAACTAGTTCTAAGTTCTAGGGGACTAATGACCTCAGCAGTTGAGTCCCATAGTGCTCAGAGCCATTTGAACCATAATGGTGTGGGCTCCATTCACACGGAATGGACTGAGGCCTCTGGTCGAACTGGATCGGTCATTGACTGCTAATGGTTATGTTCGGCTACTTGGAGGCCACTTTTTGCCATTCATGAACTTCATGTTCCCAAACGACGATGGAATTTGTATGGATGACAATGCGCCATGTCACCAGGCCAAAATTGTTCGCGATTGATTTGAAGAACATTCTGGATAACTCGAGCGAATGATTTGACCACCCACATCACGCGACATGAGTCCCATCGAACATTTATGGGACGTAATCGACACGCCAGTTCGCGCACAAAATTCAGCACTGACAACACTTTCACAATTATGCACGTCAATAAAGGCAGCATGACTCTCTGTATCTCAAGCGACTTCCAACAATTTGTTGAGGCCGTGCCACGTCGAGTTGCTGCACTAGAGCGGGAAAAGCCCGCCCGGTTAGCCGATCGGTCTAACGCACGGCTTTCCGGAGTGGGAAGGAGCGCCTGGTCCCCGGCATGAATCCGCCCGGCGACTGTGACTCGCTTACTGTTTTCCTTATTAACATCTGAAGTGATATTGTGTTGCGACCTATCGCCCACGTTTTTATCTAGCAACGACGCAACAAAGGTCGCTGACTGCATACTTTAGTTTTTTGTTTCATCCTTTGGTATTTTTCCCTAGTTACTTTATCATTCTTACATTACTTTGTTGGGTCCTTAAGCCTGTGCTTGGGTTTGTTATTACTTTTTCTACATAACCCAAAGAGTTTCTCATAATCACATATTGTCTCTTAACCATTCCCCTTCCAATAATTTTACAATTTAAGTTTATTGGTATTGTAATGATTTCATTTCATTACTGTAAAAACTTAGGTTGGTTTGTGGGATTAAAGGGACCAGACTGCTACGGTCATCGGTCCCTTTTTCCAAATACGAAAAACACCCACAGAGAATAAAAGCGATTAACAGAATGGAACACAGACGACACAGAACAAGAGAAACTGAGACAAAGACCAGACAAAACGAACTAAAATCACACAGAGTGTGATGGTGGCTGGCCGACCATAGAGATAAAAAGGAAAAGCCAACCACAAAAACACATTAAAAACTCAGCTTAAAATCGTAGGCCAAAGGCCAGAATCAACACAAAACAAGAAAAGAAAACAGAAACACTCAGATTAAATGATAAAAACCCCCTGCCCGAATAAAACGTAAAACTAAGCCAGCCATAGCAGGGTCATCAGTTAAAAGGGCAGGGAGCGTATCAGGCAGCGCAAATGTCTGCCTGAGCACAGCTAAAAGCGGACAAGTTAAGAAAATGTGCACCACCGTCAAAACCGCCCCACAGCGACAGAGAGGCGGGTCCTCACGACGCAATAAATAACCGTGAGTCAGTCGGGTGTGCCCAATGCGGAGCCGACAAAGAACAACTGAATCTCTGCGAGTGGCTCGCATGGATGACTGCCACACACGCGTCGTCGCCTTGAGAGAACGGAGTTTGTTTGGCGTGGGCAGATTGCGCCATTCAGCGTCCCAAAGCGAGAGAACTTCGCGGCGGAAGACTGCCCGCAAATCAGCCTCCGGGAGGCCAATGTCCAGGGTGGGTTCACTGGTGGCCTGTTTGGCCAGGCGGTCAACATGTTCATTGCCCAGGATACCGACATGACCGGGGGTCCACACAAAGACCACAGAGCGGCCGCAACAGGCAAGAGTACGCAGGGACTCCTGGATAGCCATCACCAGACGGGAACGAGGGAAACACTGGTCGAGAGCTCGTAAACCGCTCAGGGAATCGCTACAGATAACGAAGGACTCACCTGAGCAGGAGCGGATATACGCTAGGGCTCGAAAGATGGCGACCAGCTCAGCAATGTAAACGCTGCAGCCAGCCGGCAAGGAACGTTGTTCGGAATGGTCCCCTAGAGTTAGCGCATAACCGACTCGACCAGCAACCATCGAGCCGTCAGTGTAAACAATGCCAGAGCCCTGATAAGTGGCCAGGATGGAATAAAAGCGGCGGCGGAAGGCCTCTGGAGGGACTGAGTCCTTCGGGCCCTGTGCCAAGTCGAGCCGAAAGCAAGGACGAGGCACACACCACGGGGGTGTACACAGAGGTGCCCGGAAAGGAGGTGGAACAGGGAAAACCCCAAGCCCGGAGAGAAGCTCCTTGACGCGTACGGCGATCGGAAAACCCGATGGGGGCCGACGAACTGGCAGATGGACGACTGACTGTGGGAAAAGGACACGGTAATTTGGATGCCCGGGCAAGCTAAAAACATGGGCGTCGTAACCGCAGTGGAGGGACACCTGCCTCCACAAGTATGCTGTCCACAGGGCTGGTGCGGAAGGCACCAGTGGCAAGTCGGATCCCGCTGTGTAGTATTGAGTCCAGCACCCACAACGCAGATGGGGATGCTGAGCCATAAGCCAGGCTCCCATAATCCAGACGAGACTGGATTAACGCCTGGTAGAGCCGTAGGAGAGTAGATCGGTCGACTCCCCACCTGGTGTGGCTCAGGCATCGCAGAGCATTCAAATGCCGCCAACACATCTGTTTAAGCTGCCGAATATGAGGCAGCCAAGTCAGCCGGGCATAAAAAACTACACCCAAAAACCTGTGGGTCTCCACCACAGCAAGGAGTTCGTCGGCAAGATAAAGCCGCGGCTCAGGATGGACTGTTCGGCGCCGGCAGAAATGCATAACACGGGTCTTGGCAGCCGAAAACTGAAAACCGTGCGCTACAGCCCAAGACTGCGCCTTGCGGATAGCGCGCTGGAGCTGACGTTCAACAGCTGCAATGCCAGTAGAGCTGTAGGAAAGGCAGAAGTCGTCAGCATACAGGGAAGCGGAGACAGAATTTCCCACGGCCGCAGCGAGCCCGTTAATGGCTATTAAAAACAGGCAGACACTTAAAACAGAACCCTGTGGCACGCCTTTCTCCTGGACGTGGGAGGAACTATATGAGGCTGCGACTTGCGCGGAAGGTACGATACGACAGAAAATTACGGATAAAGAGCGGCAGAGGGCCCCGAAGACCCCATCCATGAAGCGTAGAAAGGATGTGATGACGCCATGTCGTATCGTACGCCTTCTGCATGTCGAAAAAGACAGCGACCAGGTGCTGACGGCGGGCAAAAGCAGTACGGATGGCAGACTCCAGGCTCACCAGATTGTCGGTGGCGGAGCGGCCTTTACGGAACCCACCCTGAGATGGAGCCAGAAGGCCCCATGACTCCAGTACCCAATTCAAGCGCCGGCTCACCATCCGTTCAAGCAACTTGGAAAGAACGTTGGTGAGGCTAATGGGACGGTAGCTGTCCACCTCCAAAGGGTTTTTGTCCGGTTTCAGAATGGGGATAACAATACTTTCCCGCCATTGCGACGGAAACTCACCCTCGACCCAAATACGGTTGTAAAGGTCGAGGAGCCATCGCTGGCAGTCCACTGAAAGGTGTTTCAGCATCTGACAGTGGATGCCATCTGGCCCAGGAACGGTATCAAGGCAAGCGGCTAGGGCACTGCGAAATTCCCACTCACTGAATGGAACATTGTAAGATTCTGGATGGTGAGTGCGAAATGAAAGGCTCCGACGCCCCATCCGTTCTTTAATGGAGCGGAAGGCCAGGGGGTAATTCGCAGAAGCGGAAGTCATAGCAAAATGTTCTGCCAAGCAGTTTGCAATGACGCCGGAGTCAGTACAAACTGCTCCATTCAGTGAGAGCGCAGGGACGCTGACAGGGGTCCGATAGCCGTAGATGCGTCGAATCTTGGCCCAGACCTGCGATGGAGTGACATGGAGGCCAATGGTGGACACGTACCGCTCCCAGCACTCCTGCTTGCCTTGGCGGATAAGGAGGCGGGCTCGCGCACGCAGCCGTTTGAAGGCGATAAGGTGGTCTATGGATGGATGTCGCTTGTGACGCTGTAGCGCCCGCCGGCGATCTTTAATCGCTTCAGCGATCTCAGGCGACCACCAAGGCACAGACCGCCGCCGAGGGGACCCAGAAGAACGGCGGCAGTAACGATGCCGGTGGTGACCGATTGAACCACCGCATCAAGTAAAAACTTAATATGCCTTATAAACCCGCTGTACTTTTTACCTGTCTCTCGTTTTCATTTTATTGAATTTTGTGTAACTGTATAATCGTCGAATATTGTAGGCTTATAATAGCAACATTTAACGTGTTTACGGCACAAAAACGATTTTGTGGCTACTGTACTTCACTTTGTCATAATAATAGTGCAGTAAACAGGATGAAGTTGCTGAAACTGTGGCGTACTATACACCATATTTTAATATTGTGCGACGAAGGTAAGCTGATTTTGTTTTTATTTTTTCCTATGCCCCTATGGCTTCATTATATTAGGACATGTTTTAAAACAAGTGTGCCTCATCATACTTGAAGCACATGTTTTCCACATGCAAGCTTGTAACTTGTGAGGGCGATCGGTCGCCACTGCACACTACAAATGCAGTTTACGGTGTTTTCTGTAAGGGATCTTCATAGCCGATGCGACTGTTGGTGGAAAATTAGTAAATAAACAACTGACAAATATCGAGCGAAGGGAGAACCTTCTGCTCTATTGCCGCTTGCGCTGATGCTGCTGCTCTGTGCCTTGTGCTCTTCATATTGAACAGGCTCGTGACACTGAGTCGCTAGACTTTGCGGAAAAGTTTGAGAAGTGCAACGTACTATAAATCACATGTTACATCTGAGTATATACACTACTGGCCATTAAAACTGCTATACCACGAAGATGACGTGCTACAGACGCGAAATTTAACCGACAGGAAGAAGATGCTGTGATAAACAAATGATTAGCTTTTCAGAGCATTTACACAAGGTTGGCGCCGGTGCCGACACCTAAAACGTGCTGACATGAGGAAAGTTTCCAATCGATTTCTCGTACACAACCAGCAGTTGACCGGAGTTGCCTGGTGAAACGTTGTTGTGATGCCTCGTGTAAGGAGGAGAAATGCGTACCATCACGTTTCCGACTTTGATAAAGGTCAGATTTTAGCCTATCGCGATTGCGGTTTATCGTATCGCGACATTGCTGCTCTCGTTGGTCGAGATCCAATGACTGTTAGCAGAATATGGAATCGGTGGGTTAAGAAGGGTAATACGGAACGCCGTGCTGGATCCCAATGGCCTCGTATCACTAGCAGTCGAGATGACAGGCATCTTATCAGCATGGCTGTAGCTGATCGTGCAGCAACGTCTCGAGCCCTGAGTCGACAGATGGGGACGTTTCCAAGACAACATTCATCTGCACGAACAGTTCGACAACGTTTGCAGCAGCATGGATTATCAGCTCGGAGACCATGGCTGCGGTTACCCTTGACGCTGCATCACAAAATGGCTCTGAGCACTATGGGACTCGCTGCATCACAGACAGGAGCGCCTGGTGTGGTGTACTCAACGACGAACCTGGGTGCACGAATGGCAAAACGTCATTTTTTCTGATGAATGCAGGTTCTGTTTACAGCATCATGATGGTCGCATCCGTGTTTGGCGACACGCGGTGAACGAACATTGGAAGCGTGTATTCGTCATCGCCATACTGGCGTATCACCCGGCATAATGATATGGGGTGCTACTGGTTACGCGTCTCGGTCACCTCTTGTTCGCAGTGACGGCACTTTGAACAGTGGACGTTACATTTCAGATGTGTTATGACCCGTGGCTCTACCCTTCATTTCAGCAGGATAATGCACGGCCGCATGTTGTAGGTCCTGTACAGGCCTTTCTGGATACAGAAAATGTTCGACTGCTCCCCTGGCCAGCACGTTCTCCATATCTCTCACCAATTGAAAATGTCTGGTCAATGGTGGCCGAACAACTGGCTCGTCACAATACGCCAGTCACTCCTCTTGATGAACTGTGGTATTGTGTTGAAGCAGCATGGACAGCTGTAGCTGTACAAGCCATCCATGCCCTGTTTGACTCAATGCCCAGGCGTATCAAGTCAGTTATTACGGCCAACAGTGGTTGTTCTGGGTATTGATTTCTCAGGATCTATGCACCCAAGTTGCGTGAAAATGTAATCACATGTCAGTTCTAGCATAATATATTTGTCCAATGAATACCCGTTTATCATCTGCATTTCTACTTGGTGTAGCAATTTTAATGGCCAGTAGTGTAGAAGCGCTTAAGTTGAGCGAAATCGTTGGCCCGTGTATTCTTCCCTTGTTAGAGCCGTACGTGTCTTGCCTGAAGTAACAGTTTCCCAAATATCCGAGTAGACGGAATGGAGTCACAATTTTTCGTACCTGTCCAGAGGAAGCGGTGTGGCCTGCAACTGACATCAAGTTACGTCGATCTCGAAGTACATCTGTGCGCCAGAGTAGCGTAGATTACGATCCTATCGTGACCGTAAGCACCAGCATCACAACTTCACTGACTCGTGACGATTAAATAGTGCAGTAATTCTACGTAAGGGACATCCAGTCTCTCGACGATCAACACTGCGAATCCCCTTATAATCTTGCGAAGCGTTAAAACTACAAAGCTCAGAAGAAAACCAACAATATTTTTATGTTAAGTTACTAGTTTCATTGTTGTTGTTGTTGTTGTAGTCTTCAGTCCGAAGACTGGTTCGATACAGCTCTCCACGCTGTTCTGTCCTGTGCAAATCTCTACATATTTAAATAACTGCTGCAGTCTGCATCTACGTGATTCAGCTTACTGTATTGGTTCCTTGTTTGCCCTATACTCTTTTTACTCTCCACACTTACCTCCGTCACTAGACGTGCGATTCCTTCATGTCTCAGGTGTGTCCTGTCAACCAATCCCTTCTTTTAGTCAAATTGTTCCATAAATGTCTTTCTATCTGAACCTTATTTAGTATCTCCTTCTTAGTTATTCTATCTACTCATCACATCTCCAACATTCTTCTGTAGCACCACATTTCTGTTCTTGTCGGAACTGCTTATCGGTCACAGTTCTTCTTTGGCCATAATCAGTTATTTTGTAGACCACTCAGTAAAACTCATGTATTACTTTTAAAGTCTCATTTCTTAATTTAATCCCCTCAGGATCGCCTGATGTAATTTCACTACATTCCATTAACTTGTTTTACTTTTTTGTGATGTTCACATTATAACCTGCCTTTCAAGATCCTGTCCACTCCATTCAATTGCTTTTCCAAGACCTTTGATTTCTTTGATAGAACTGCAATGTCGTCGGCAAATATCAGAGTTTTTTATTTCTTCTCCGTGAGCTTTCATTTCCTTCCCAAACTGATCCTCTGTTTCCTTTACTGCTTGCTCAATGTACTGAATGAGTAACATCGGGAATAAGCTACATCCCTGTGTCGCTCCCTTCTCAATCACTGCTCCCCTTTAATATCCTTCGAATCTTGTAAATGCAGTCTGATTCCTATCTTTCGTTCCTAGTATTGTACCCCTGCTGCCTTCAGAATTTCAAATAGTATATTCCAGTAAACGTAGTCAAAAGCTTTCCTTATATCAACGTGTGCTATAAACGTAGGTATACCATTCCTTACCTTGTCTTCTAACATACGTCGTAGGGACATTACTGCCTCTTATGCTCCTACATTACCCCAGTACTGAAACTGTTCTTCTGCGAAGTTGTCTCCTATCAGTTCTTTCAAACTTGTGTTAATAATTCGTGTCTGTATTTTGAGAGCATGAATTACTAACTTGTAACCTCCCAACAGAGAAAATGTTTATAACATTCACATTCAGTGTAACCTCCCAACAGGAGGAATAGTTTGTTGTTCCGTAACCTCGCAATAATAACGTGACTAAACTCTCAATAAAATGTGACTCATATGTAACCTTTCAATAACTGACTGTGAATTTAAATTGGCAAATTTTGGACGTCGGCAGTGCTACGTCATGGCCCTGAAAGATCATACTGAATAAATTGAAAATTCTTACCTCAATGAAGTCGCCGGATAAGGCGTATATATATGCTCCTATAAGAAATTTCTCTGGCACAGCCCAGTGCAATGCTGGCCGCTAGATTTGTCATGTATAAAGAGAAACAATTGATTTTTCCTTACGATAATCGGGATGACCATGGATTGGAGAAATTAGCAAATTCTTTAAATTCAGATGAATGATTGTCAAAAAGTTAATTATATAAAAAAGATTATTATAAAAAGATTTTTTGAAACATTTACATGGGACTTGATATAACTATCGTACAAATTTAGTTTAACAAACAACATATGCGCGCGGCTGTTTTTACCTTACACTACACTACGGGCCATTAAAATTGGTACACCAAGAATAAATGCAGATGATAAACGGGTATTCATTGGACAAATATATTATACTAGAACTGACATGTGATTACATTTTCACGCCATTTGGGTGCATAGATCTTGAGAAATCAGTACCCAGAACAACCACCTCTGGCCGTAATAACGGCCTTGATACGCATGGGCATTGAGTCAAACAGAGCTTGGATGGCGTGTACAAGTACAGCTGACCATACAGCTTCAACACGATACCACAGTTCATCAAGATTAGTGACTGGCGTATTGGGACGAGCCACCATTGACCAGATGTTTTCAGTTGGTGAGAGATCATGAGAATGTGCTGGCCAGGGCAGCAGTCGAACATTTTCTGTATCCAGAAAGGCCGGTACAGGACCTGCAACAGGCAGTCGTGCACTATACCGCTGAAATGTAGGGTTTCGCAGGGATGGAATGAAGGGTAGAGCCACGGGTCGTAACACATCTGAAATGTAATGTCCACTGTTCAAAGTGCCGTCAATGTGAACAAGAGGTGACCGAGACGTGTAATCAATGGCACCCCATACCATCACGCCGGGTGATACGCCAGTATGGCAATGACGAATACACGCTTCCAATGTGCGTTCACCGCGATGTCACCAAACACGGATGCGACCATCATGATCCTGTGAACAGAACCTGGATTCATCCGAAAAAAATGACGTTTTGCCACTCGTGTACCCAGGTTCGGCTTGAGTATACCATACCAGGCGCTCCTGTCTATGACGCAGTGTCAAGGGTAACCGCAGCCATGGTCTCCGAGCTGATAGTCCATGCTGCTGCAAACGTCGTCGAACTGTCCGTGCAGATGGTTGTTGTCTCGCAAACGTCCCCATCTGTTGATTGAGGAATCTAGACGTGGCTGCACGATCCGTTGCAGCCATGCGGATAAGATGCCTGTCATCTCGACTGCTAGTGATACGAGGCCGTTAGGATCCAGCACGGAGTTCCGTATTACCCTCCTGAACCCACCGATTCCATACTCTGCTAACAGTCATTGGATCTTGACCAACTCGAGCAGCAATGTCGCGATACGATAAAGCGCAATCGCGATAGGCTAAAATCCGACCTTTATCAAAGTCGGAAACGTGATGGCACGCATTTCTCCTCCTTACACGAGGCATCACAACAACGTTTCACCAGGCAACGCCGCCAACTGCTGTTTGTGTGTGAGAAATCCGTTGGAAACTTTGCTCATGTCAGCACGTTGTAGGTGTCACCACCGGCGCCAGCCTTGTGTGAATGCTCTGAAAAGCTAATCATTTGCATATCACAGTATCTTCTTCCTTTCGGTTACATTTCGCATCAGTAACACGTCATCGTGGTGTAGCAATTTTAATGGCCAGTAGTGTACATCGCTCAGGCACTGCAATCACTCCCCACGACCGGCCCAGCCAACTCCATACACACGACGGCTCACTACTATTTACTCCTTCTGACACTGCTCTTACTGCAGCCAACACTGCTCTCTTGTCTGAGATCTCTTATAGTTTACATATCGCAGGCAGCGCGTGAGCAATCCATCGAAATTACATCTGCTCGAGTGCGCTAGCAATAAAGTCCTTAGTCATTGTCCTCTTACAAGCTGCTTGTTTCATAACATTCACATCTGTGATTGACACCTGCCTTCTTTGGAATTCTGAGGTAATGTCGTTAACCCCGGGGGCCTTATTCCGATTTAGGTCTCTCTTCTCGCAGTATCATACCTCCCATCTCATTTTCATCTACTTCCATACAGTAACAATGTCCTCAAGTTCATTTCCCTTGTGTAGACCTTCAACATATAATAGTTCCAGCTTATACATAAAATAAGATTATTTTATTTCATATTTACTATAAATATGTGGCTCGTTATTTTGTACTAAATAGTACAGAAAGCGTATTTTGGTACGGATGACGTTAATGTGAATGTTATCTAAAGTCTCATCTGACACCTCAACTTTATGCTGCATTTGTCGAGTTTTCATTTATATGCAGATGAGCGGAGAAGCGAGGGTATTCCATGCGGGACACAATGACGCTGCTACCAGCTTAAACTCCCTCTGTTGTCTCCTTTGTTTTTGTACTACAGCAGACTAACGTGTCTCACGGTAAACAGACTGCGATGTGAAATAAAGTTGGTTTTTCTTTCCATCTTCGATCAGAAATTTTTAGCGCTTTGACTTCTAGTTTCCGTCAGCGATAACCCACTTCAGATCTACAGAAAAATGGGAAAACCAAATACCACAAATGGACAGCCTATGTTATATGAAAAATCAATTACGTCATAATGAAAGGTGTTACTTTCGTACTTCTGGTAACGAAATGACGGATCCGCACCACAGCTATTAGAAAAGCAGGCTATCAAGGCCCATTTCACGAATACGAGACACAAATGGTTTCTACTGATGCTCCACAAGCAATAAGCTATACAAATACAGCGCACTTTGTTAGAAGCAAGAACAGTCTGGTATGACTTCACTGCCACACATACACTAAAGCACACATGAGAACGCACCAGGCAAGTGGGAATGTCTTGGCTGTACTAGTGTTTTAGCTCCACTCTCAAGGGGAAATCAATGCTGTCCATGACAGCTGCTGCTGTCCGTATGACAAGGCGGATACCCTCCACCATAGATACTATACATGGCCACGTAAATGTGGAGCTGACATATTAGTACAGACATAACAATCCCAGTTGACTGATGTGTTTCAAATGTATACTATCAACAACTCAAAGATGTTTTATGACCGCCTTCAATTCGTGTACCACCCTTGGACCGCGTTTCCGCTTGTTCATATGAGCCTTTTTACAATTTGCCATCTCAAGGATCTTTTCCTGCAGTTTCTCCCCTTGCAAAAAAATCACACCGAATAGTTTAACAGGCTGTGAGTGTGTCGCTTCAGTATAATTTATTTACAGTGTGTCTCAAAAAGATTCATTTCATTATCGTATGTGACAGAAGATATAATCTTGGGATAAAATCGGCTTACGCTGCGGAACTTAGGTTTATCTTGCCACTAGTTGTAAGTCATCATTTCGTGTGTTTGCCGGTACTGGCCTCCCTTATACAGACGGCTTGCTCGTTCATTACCGTTTGGCGTTGTCCAGTTCATCAGGTGCAATTCACTTACGACTCTGAAGCATAATTTCGTCGAGAGTACGACACTGCATCTCCTACAACTTCAAGCATTCGTCGAAGGAACCATCAGATTCTAGACACTAGTCATTTAAGTAAGGGTAAATTCACAATCGAGAGTTATCCAGTCCTTCTCTGTCGGTCTGGAGTATATTGCGGCAGGAGTTTGTACCGAAGCTTCAAGACTTCCATGGTGGCGATATTGTACAAAGTGTGGAGTCTTCCAGTTCATTCTGGACGTGGAGATGGAAGATAAGATTTTGGAGTGCTTGGTGACAAGGTTACGTTCCATTTAAGTCAAAAGTGACCCACCACAACGTAAATATATGCGAAATACAGTAACCAAGTACCATTGCCCAGGGCGAGAGAGGTTCACAAAAGTTTCGTATTTTACAGCCCGTTAATTTTTGTGGAATGGACGGCTGGCGGTATCACGTTGATGCATACATTGAAGACATAGTTTTTCCACATTTACGAGAACATGGCGAAAATGCCATTTTTCAGGAGGACGGAGCAGCACCACTCTGGTTGCTGCTTGTAAGATGGATCAACCTTGCACTGTGCTATTGACCTCCAAGATCACCTGATTTCATGTTAAGCAGCTTTCTGCTTTTCTTTCCTTTTTTTCAAGGGTAAGGGGGGGGGGGGGGCGGTCTGCTATGGAAGGCTCCATCCATGTACTTTCCGTTCTTCAAACAACTTTGCTTGAAATGTGACTATATATAGCAACAGCAGTGAATGCATTAAGTCCAGACACGCTCATGAACTTATGGGACAAGTCTGACTATCGTCTGGTTCTTTGTCATACATCTGTTGGACGAAACATTGACTATTTGTAAAAGGTTAATGAAAACGTTGATTCTCAACACAATCGTAAAAAGTACCTTGGCGTTGCACAACCATGCTTGTAAATGGTGTCCCTTTATAAAATCGGGCGGTCCTTTCAAAAATAAATATTTTTAGACCTATGAGTAAGCTAATATACACCTCAAATTTCTATCTTCATCAACATCTACTTCTGCATCCTATAGTGTATGACAAAGAATACTTTGTGTAGCACTGCCACAGCCCTGGTTCCCTATTCCAGTTGGGAAGAACGATTGTTCGACAGCCTCCGAGTGAGCTCGAATCTCTCGAATTGTACTTTCAAAGGAAAACAGGAACGCACCCTCTCGAAATTTTAATAGTAAACCACACCGTGATGCATGCAGTCTATCTGGTACAGATCCTATCCTCACAGATAATATTCAGCTACTGGTCGAATGACTGTGCCGATTTAAAAGGATGCAGTAAAAGTGTACAGTGACTGAGGGCCGACGGGAGAGTTTCTCTGCAGAACGTGGGTGAAAACATTTCCGAACTGCCGAGTTTTACGGTCTCATTGTGCAGACACGTTTGGATGGCGCCAGTCGGTCGCCGGTCGCATCCAGGTAGGCAGTCTAGCGTTGAGGAGACGCTGCTGAAATGACCAAAGCATTGAAGACCGGCAATTAAGCAGAGGATGGGCCGTTGTTAGGCAGGAAGTCGAAGAGACGACTCTGAGCGTTCTGCGAATTTGTGTGGGGCAGGTCACAGGTGGCCAGATGTCCAGACTCTGTTACAAAAACATATTTGTAAAGGTACGAGCTTTTAGTGAGTTCATGGCCATTCTTGGGAACCTTCGAAATGGACACAACAGGGGAGATAACGATCTTTTTATGGAGGGCTGTGTTTGCAGCCTGGTCATGCTGTTAGCAAAAGACATGGCATAACCACATGGGGAAGGGGCCGCAAAGCTGAATCTTTCTTTTCTTTTCTCACAATTAGCTTTAAAGTCTCTGATTGTTCAATTCGGTGTATCAGAGCAAGGAGCAGTCTCCCATCTTCGAATGCGGCGCTCCAGCTCATGACTGGCTTGTGCTAATGGCTCCAAATGGTTCTGAGCACTATGGGACTTAACATCTGTGGTCATCAGTCCCCTAGAACTTAGAACTACTTAAACCTAACTAACCTAAGGACATCACCCACATCCATGCCCGAGGCAGGATTCGAACCTGCGACCGTAGCAGTCACGCGGCTCCGGACTGCGCGCCTAGAACCGCTAGACCACCGCGGCCGGCGCTTGTGCTAAAGTGGGAGTAATCTAAGATGTAAATGCGCATTGCTACCGGGCTTGTGAGGAAAGTGGAGAGAAAGGGAGGTGGTCACTCTGGTACTGGCGCTTCGCTAGTAAAGAAATGCAGGTCTCTACCTAAACGGCGAGACTTGTGTCCTTTGCTGCTGTGCCACTTACAACCTGTGCCAGTCACCTTCTAAACCGTCAGAGGTACTGCTTCTAGCACCACGCACACAACGAGTGATGCGTGGCTATACTTACACTACTCTCTATTAAAGTTGCTACACCACGAAGATGACGAGCTACAGACCCGAAATTTAACCGACAGGAAGAAGCTGCTGTGATATGCAAATGATTAGGCTTTCAGATCATTCACACAAAGTTGGCGCCGGTGGCGACATCTAAAACGTGCTGACATGAGAAACGTTTCCAACCGATTCCTCATACACAAACAGCAGTTGACCGGCGTTGCTTGGTGAAACGTTGTTATGATGCCACGTATAAGGAGGAGAAATGCGTACCATCACGTTTCCAACTTTGTTAAAGGTCGGATTGTATCCTATCGCCATTGCGGTTTATCGTATGGCGACATTGCTGCTCGCGTTGGTCGAGAACCAATGACTGTTAGCAGAATATGCAATCAGTGGGTTCGGGAGGGTAATACGGAACGCCGTGCTGGATCCAAACGGCCTCGCATCACTAGCAGTCGAGATGACAGGCATCTTATCCGCATGGCTGTAACGGATCGTGCTGCCACGTCTCGATCCCTGAGTCAACAGATGGGGGCATTTGCGAGACAACAACTATCTGCACGAACGACGACGTTTGCAGCGGCATGGACTATCAGCTCGGAGACCATGGCTGCGGTTACTTTTGACGCTGCATCACAGACAGGAGCGCCGCGATGGTGTACTCAACGGCGAACCTGGGTGCACGAATGGCAAAACGTCAATTTTTTTGGATGAATTCAGGTTCTGTTTACAGCATCATCATGGTCGCATCCGTATTTGACGACGCCGCGGTGAACGCACATTGGAAGCGTGTATTGGTCATCACCATACTGGCGTATCACCCGGCGTGATGGTATGGGGTGCCATTGATTACACGTCTCGGTCACCTCTTGTTCACATTGACGGCACTTTGAACAGTGCACGTTACATTTCAGATGTGTTACGACCCGTGGCTCTACCATACATTCGATCACCGCGAAACCCTACATTTCAGGAGGATAATGCACGAATGCATGTTGCAGGTCCTGTACGGGTCTTTCTGGATGCCGAAAATGTTCGACTGCTGCCCTGGCCATCACATTCTCCAGATCTCTCACCAATTGAAGACGTCTGGTCAATGGTGGCCGAGCAACTGGCTCGTCACAATACGCCACTCACTACTCTTGATGAACTGTGGTATCGTGTTGAAGCTGCATGGGCAGCTGTACCTGTACACGCTATCCAAGCTCTGTTTGACTCAATGACCAGGTGTATCAAGGCCGATATTACGGCCAGAGGTGGTTGTTCTTGGTACTGATTTCTCAGGATCTATGCACCCAACTTGCTTGAAAATGTACTCAAATGTCAGTTCTAGTATAATATATTTGTCCAATGAATACCCGTTTATCATCTGCATTTCTTCTTGGTGCAGTAATTTGATGGCCAGTAGTGTATTTGTTTTGAGTTGGCCGTCTGAACATACGACAAACCCTGCCACGCATACTCGTGGGACAGAGTGAAATTGGTTTGGCAGACCAGCAAACGGGTCCACCTGCACACTGAAATCCACTGGGCTTTCAGAGGCTCATAGGAAAGTACCTGCATTCCGAGTCAGCCGAACGCGATACCGCGTACTTGCAATTTTGGGGCGCGCTCCATTAATAACAGATTGCTGCCGTGCCTGCCTTTAGTCGCTGTATGCATTGTGGTGTTCAGCCCTGACCAAGAGAAGGGCAAAGCATTCACTGCTATGGCACAGGGCTCCATTATTCGTTTCTCAACACCCTTTTCTTTCGAACCATATTTTTTTTTTGAAGTAGTATAGATGCTTGATGGTGGTGTAATATTTGTGCCATACCCTGGATCCACGTGTATGAAGTCAGATAAAGCGATTAGTGTTGTGGTTAGTGTCGCATGTCTATGCCCAGCTGATCACTTTGTTCACCATAGACCTCATGTTAGTGAAAGCATATGTCAAACAAAAATGTTTGTGTGATGCTTTTTAGCTAGTTTTTTGTCTTGTGATGTTAAAAATCAATAAAGCCATTGGTATTTAGATCACAAATCCTCCCTGTGTTCTGATTAATATTACCTTTTCAATTTTTATTTAATTCCAGATTATAAAAGAAAGTAGCAAGCTTGCAAGCTATCTCCATCGTGGGTGAACTACATGCACCGCCTGAGGATTCGTAAAATCCCCCCATGATTTAATTGCCTAGCCTTCAAAACTAATTTTGTGCAGGCCATGCTTTAAACATATATCCTTTAAATTCCAAATATGTGCATAGTTGTGTGGGTAACACGAAATTACGGTCAGCGCCATAGGTCCTAAAGTGAGGAATTAGTACAAAACTAAATTTGATTAACACTATCTGACTGGCACAATACTTAACCGCATATAGTTTAAGGTCATTGAGAGTATTTTCCCGAACACTGGTTGAGTACATACATTTCAATGTATGTGGAGGTACCAAACAAGAAGATAGATTAGTTAAATTTCCGAGCATATCTATCTAAACAACATACTATTCAGTTTTGAAAAGATGTGACAACTTTGTTTATCGAAATTCACGTGTAAGATTGAGTGGATGGCAGTGTTTCTACTGCATCTATTACTTGCCCACTTGGGAATTTGTACTCTAATAAAGTAGAAGGATAAATGAAATGTATATAATCTTGCAAATTCTGGACTGACGCAGTGACTGTCCCCAGAAGTTCACACATTCAATACAAGTGCGATGAACCTGGAACTGGAGATCGTCCACAGATCTACAAATGTGAAATGGAATGGCGCTGCTCTGTCAGTGCTGCGAATTATGGTCACAGTAAATATGATTCTGCGCCAACGAGCTGTGAGCTGTAGATGTGCTCACCCCTTCGTGTAGACGATGTCATCAACACCCTATCGCAGCTCAAAGATATTTTGGACTCAGTCGCGATGCAATGCCAAGTCGAACCGTCCTGTGCACCTATCGCATTCGGATTCGCTGAGGACACCTCCACGACCGAAGTTCAAGTCGATCAGACACATCCGCTTCCTAAACCGCAGTCAATGTGGAGACCTCCACGTCACGACCCGTAGTATCTCTTCTGTGACTCTGATTTATGCACTGCTAATTTCAACCATCCACACCGTGGCAGTTGCCTATTTCAAAATTAAAAAACACTGCGGCTCAACCGTTCTTCCCTCCAACCAGAGAATACTGACGAAATATCGCGTCTCCTTCTGACGCTAATCGCAACAAGAAAATCTCTCCTACTACCAAAATCGTTTACTTTAGTGTTGCGCTCTTGACATCACACACCATTATGCAAATAGCGCGTATTCCCTCTTATGCCGTTAGCCTCGCAACTGAGGGCTTGAGAAATAAAGGAGGACGCACCACGAGGCTAGACATTGTTTCCCGATGACCACTCTTACTACAAACGGCTCATAGTGTTATTCAAGGGGGTCTGCAAACAGCGGAAAGGCGCCCCCGACACCTGCGTTCGGTGCCGAAATACTCTCCAGCCCGACATTAGGCTGTGCAGTCATCCACTGAGTCATATTAACACCTAGGAGAAGACCAGCCAGTCGCCAGATCCCCATTGATGCGAGGGATCTTCCCTGACGAAAAATACCTCGGCTTGAAATTTTACTCCAAACTACTGTGGAACGCACACATAACTGACGTGTGTAATCGGTGTTAGGGTAGTGTCTACGACTTATAATCATTACTGAAAGATAATGAACTAACCACCAAAGCTAATTTACTCATAAGGAAGAATGTGGTCCTTCCTTCATTAGTGTACAGTTCTGAGGTCTGGAGAACGGCCGCAGTCACGCACCAAAAAAATATTCACGTGTCTTAGAACCCTCACCGTCGCGACCTGTTTCGTCTCTAACAGAGCCATACACCAAAACACGAGCATGCTCACTATTATCCAACTCTTTCAACAGAAAAATCAGTCCTTCACCACATGCTCCGAAACTTCGCCCCACCAACTAAAGTCTTTTCTAGGTAAATTACACATAAATTACAAACATCCCAAAAACACGCTAACTCACCACCTCAGAGTACATGCATATGTACACAAGAACAAAACACAAACAGGAAACACATTTAATCGTAACACATGCATTAACAACGTCACTTCAAAACCACTTAGTTCAGAAAAAAGAAATAAAAGGGAAAGTACACTGACCCTTCAAATAATATAAGGACAATTGCCCATCTTGAAAATGGCATCTGACATCTGGTAGCTGGCAGTTATGTAGATGGACAAAATTTTGTCGCACCCTGGCACGGCTCGGCCGGCCTCAGTTCTAAGAATTCACCACCCAGACTGGTTTTTGTTCCCAACCGGTTACAAACTATGTACCATTAAAATTGCTACACCAAGAAGAAATGCAGATGATAAACGGGTATTCATTGGACAAATATATTATACTAGAACTGACATGTGATCGCACTTTGACGCAATTTGGGTGCATAGATCCTGAGAAATCAGTACCAAGAACAACCACCTCTGGCCGTAACAACGGCCTTGATACGCCTGGGCATTGAGTCAAACAGAGCCTGGATGACGTGTACAGGTACAGCTGCCCATGCAGCTTCAACACGATACCACAGTTCATCAAGAGTAATGACTGGCGTATTGTGACGAGCCAGTTGCTCGGCCACCATTGACCAGACATTTTCAATTGGTGAGAGATCTGGAGAATGTGCTGGCCAGGGCAGCAGTCGAACATTTTCTGTATCCAGAAAGGCCCGTACAGGACCTGCAATATGTGGTCGTGCATTATACTGCTGAAATATAGGGTTTCGCAGGGATCGAAAGAAGGATAGAGCGACGGGTCGTAACACATCTGAAATGCAACGTCCACTGTTCAAAGTGCCGTCAGTGCGAACAAGAGGCGACCGAGACGTGTAACCAATGGCACCACATACCATCACGCCGGGTGATACGCCAGTATGGCTTCCAATGTGCGTTCAGCGCGATGTCGCCAAACACGGATGCGACCATCATGATGCTGTAAACAGAACCTCGATTCATTCGAAAAAATGACGTTTTGCCATTCGTGCACCCAGGTTCGTTGTTGAGTACACAATCGCAGGCGCTCCTGTCTGTGATGCAGCGTCAAGGGCAACCACAGCCATGATCTCCGAGCTGATAGTCCATGCTGCTGCAAACGTCATCGAACTGTTCGTGGATATGGTTGTTGTCTTGAAAACGTCTCCATCTGTTGACTCAGGCATCGAGACGTGGCTGCAAGATCCGTTACAGCCATGCGGATAAGATGCCTGTCATCTCGACTGCTACTGATACGAGGCCGTTAGGATCCAGCACGGAGTTCCGTATTACCCTCCTGAACCCACCGATTTCAAATTCTACTAACAGTCATTGGATCTCGACCAACGCGAGCAGCAATGTCAAGATACGATGAAACGCAATGGCGATAGGCTACAATCCGAGCTTTATCAAAGTCGGAAACGTGATGGTACGCATTTCTCCTCCTCACACGAGGCATCACAACAACGTTTCACCAGGCAACGCCGGTCAACTGCTGTTTGTGTGTGAGAAATCGGTTGGAAACTTTCCTCATGTCAGCACGTTGAAGGTGTCGCCACCGGCGCCAACCTTGTGTGAATGCTCTGAAAAGCTAGTCATTTGCATATCACAGCATCTTCTTCCTGTCGGTTAAATTTCGCGCCTGTAGCACGTCATCTTCGTGGTGTAGCAATTTTAATGGCCAGTAGTGTATTTGACCATAGCATTCCCTGCTCGTTCGCTGTATATTTATTTGTACACCGAAAATATTCACAAGTCACTGTGCCCGTCAACGTGTTAATGAAGGAAAGATAATTTTACACAGAGAACCGTAGCGCCTTTCTGCATGATTCCATATCGTCAATAAACATTCTCATTCAGTACTGCCGTTTTGTTACTCTCTGAGTTACAAACTCACACTGTGATTCTGATGACAATGGCATGCGGAATTGCCTGCCACATTTCTGCTTTTTTGACTGCTGCCTCTCTTACAATTATTTTACTGTTGTCTTATCAGTTTAAGTAGCACTGTTCGCTTACTCCAAGGTATTTAATAGAAGTGACTGCTTCTAGTGATTATTCGGCGATCGTGTGAACACAGTAATGGATGTCTCCTCCTTCGTCTCGTGTATGACAAATAGTCCTGTTTAGTTGGACGCATCTTTTTGAAAATACTTGTGTAGCGTGGTGATAGTACGTCACTGAGATGCACTTTGTGTAACTTACAGCTTGTCAATTAAACCAGTGTGGTATGTAAGAGTGGTCAATATAAAGTGGAGTAAGGCTTAAATGTTTAAGAAATTCAGCCAAACGTTGTCGTTTCCCATTTGTACAGACCATAATGCCCTGTTCGAAGCTATCTGAGATCGCAGAAGGACCTTAAAGACGTAGCCGAACCGATTTATCTCGCTGTGGGGGAGAAGACGGAAGCAATATACGAGATAAATTGGTGTAGCGTGTCCCGTCCACAGCGCGGCTGATACGGATGGGTAGGAATTCGGGCGCAATTTCTCATTTGCGGCTGCCCGTGGTAGGGTTGTTGTGGCTCCCATTGGAAGTAATAAAACGCTCTCAGTCAGATGCCATCGCGAATACGGTGCCTCCCTCTGTTATTATCTCCATTCGCTGTACTGATGATACCATTTCTCACACGTCATTTTTATATCATCGCTAGACTTGCCTCTTGACTTACATTTAGAAAGGCAAATTGAGAAAATGGTTTCTGTATTTGTGTAAGAGTTCGTCTATCAAGTGATGCCTCGGAATATTACTCCTGATTGTGGAATCCATGTATGAACAGACTGTCAGGGACTGTGGAGTGGGTACAGAGAATGTTCGAACAGATGATCGTTTAGTTATTCGAGAATCAGAATTTTCCAAATCGGGTAATGTGGGAAGCTACTCTGATCTGTCCCACTCTTAATACACAGGAGCTCATATTTCCGCACACGGCATCTTAGTAGTGGTGACTCTGATAGTCCCAAACTAAATCGTTTCATCAGGCGATGTCGATTCATTTTATTTTGGATACGTTCTAGGATATGCACCAACCATCGTTTTCGCCGTACACGGTAGAAAGATAAACCGGAGATCAGTGATAGGTACAGACACGCCACCATGGGTTCCTGCAGCGCTACTATTTGCAAAGTTTCCGAGAACTGTTAAGTGAACATAGTGCAACATTCACTCTACGAACGGATATGCACTTTGGAAACGATTCAGATTACATAAGGACCGGAAAAAAGAACTTCGAAATTATGATCGAACTTTTCCCGACTTTTGAAGTCGCTTATAACCGTGTGGCTAGGCACACTGGCCTTCTGAAAAATCCAGTTATCTACAGGAAAGACAATCGCCATGTACGTTTGATTGTAATCTCTAAATACGAAACAGTAGATAAGTGGGTTAGGATTAACTCCGAATAATGATAAATCCATGTGGCTCAATGGCGCGTTTCAAGTATTTCAACTGGATCTCTCATTGATGACTGGCGTGTCCCTAACCTATCCCGATAGAGGAGAGTGCGTTAAAACTGGATATGCGGCTCAAACCGCATTCCTCTAGGTCTATGTGTCTTCGCCATCATTGCTCGGATAACGGTGGCAATACTGGTAGCCGACATTTCCGGAAGTTGTAGATAGTCTTCATTAGTGGACATACCATCCTTTACTCCGCATATTTATTTCCTGTTTTACTGAAATTTTCTCCGATGTTGGCGCTTCTTAGAACAGTATTTCGAAGAGAAACATTTCAACTACGAAGTAGGTAAGTGATGATTTCGATTAAACACGTTTTTCTTTGCATTTAACGCGATTTTGCCCCGCACGTAATAAAAAAGAAAAGCGAACCACAATAGGCACTATCAGAATCTGAGACTCTTCAAGATGACGCTCTTCAAGCCAATATGCTCCAAGACAAAGCTTCTCAATCCTCTTCTGCCGAAAAATTTCCAGACTCACGAGATGAATTTGTGAGTGTTCCTGGGGTTTCTGAAGTGACATCAGGCAGATCTGTTTGGGTTGCTGCTATGCAGCCGTCATTCTCGGTCCCAAGCTTCCAATGCTTCCTCCAAAAGTTGACTGGGTAAAAAGTGCAAACAAAATGAAAATCAACAATAGGAAAAAGGATGAAACATTAATGCTGTAATGCTGACTTCCTCTCCATACAAATATTATTTGTAAACTGAAGAAAAAGCCAGGAAATAGAAAGAAGAAAGGAAAAACTCAGAAGGAAAAATTTTTGTGTGTTTAAGAACCAAAAAGGACCGAGTTTTAAGGAAGGTAAAGAAGCAGATAATGACAGTTGTAAAGACTAGATTTTTCTGAAAAAAGTGCAGCACAAGATTCTTCGAGCTCATGTGGCGAAGATGACGCAGAGGAAATATGCAAATTTTGTAATAAGTTCTGTTCAGACTCATTATCTTGGGCCGGCTGGGTTCATGATAGCTATCTCCGCCTTCATCATCAGCAGTTAAAAGCACTCACTGCCAGGTCTGGTCCTCTTTTTTCGTTTATTGATATTTTATACGCCTGGCCCGTTAAAGGCGGGGGGTGAGCTGTCAGCGATACAGTTCTCCGTTATTCAACCAAGCGAATTAAAAACTAATTTACAATGAAGAATATAAACAACATTGGAGCTGTTTTATATTTTAAATAAAAAACAAAGATGGACAGTTAAAAAACATTTTAAAAACACGAAGCGGACAGGTGAAATTTTTCTGATAAAAACACTGAAACACTGCACTTTCCCTTAAAATCTGAATGACCTGCACTAGGATGAGACGTATTGCGAGAGGAGAGACTATGTTCAATAGGGATGAGATGTGCAGGTAGAAAGTAGGCGTCTGTTAGATAGAAAAAACTATGGAGATGAAAGGTGATGCTGATGTCGATAGTGGGAAGTACAGTTGGTGGGAAAGACAGAGGATGAGGAGTAGTGTGTCCAGCCAGTAGGGTAGTGGAGCAAGAGGAAAGGAATGGGGACGCATGGAGAGGGAAAGGAGAGAGAAAACCTGACATGGAGTGGGATAGGTGGGGAACAGGTAAAGTGGGTACAAGGGATAAATATCAGATCTCACTGTCTGGAAGAGGGAGTTGGTTGAAGTTGAATTGGGATAGGCTAAGGACTGTGGGTAGGTGTAGAGATGGAGGAATGTGTTTGTGAAGGCACAGCAGGATACCGAGATTAGTGAGCAGGGGGGAAACACTGGGGTGATATTAATCTACTTTACGGACAGTAGAGGAGATATGGAGGTGTTCCATGTGGGTGAGGAGGGGTGGAAATTTGATTAGATGTTAGAGGATCCAGGTGGGGGAAGGTGAACAAACGTGGAAAGCGAGACGGAGTGCATGGTGTTGGAGGATTTGGAGGGACTTCTAAAATTTTGAGGATTGGAGATCCATGCAACATTCACTTAGCAGAGGATGGGTCAATTCAGTATTCTCGTATAATGGAGCTGTGGTCTTCTGTGGCTAGTTACAGAGTAATAATATAATTATGATTTATTGGATATCTTATCCCAGCCGTAAATCGAGAGTAGCACGTTCTAAATACTGTGATATGGTTACCATCGCTGTGGGAATAGATCAGCACAGTGTCGTCTGTCGCGAGGGGCACATTAGCCAATTCTACGCCAGTAAAACTACCCATACTTCTGTGTTGCACTATTATTTTACAACTAACGTTGTTGGGAAAAACAAATCCGAGACAGTAGAGAGCAATATGGTATACAAGCTAGAGGGCCATGAGTAAAGTGGGCGTTGCTCTTGTCAACAGCAAATAATGTGAGGCAATAGAACAACTTTGTTTACTAACACTGCTTATCGTGAACATTTGCATTGTTGTGCAGTTATTTTTATTGTAGTACAGATACAAATATGAATTGAGGTCAGAAATAAAACGAAATGGAATTTGGATATCACAAGTTCTGTACAACAAAATATTTCGAAAATATACATGAACATCCCTCGACACTTCGTCAACTGCATATTCAAACGTTACATGTTTTTGAGTAAGCTAAACTTTACACTCTAGTTTGTACGTTTCATTGTGTATCATGACTCCAGCAGCTTTCTGAAGCAGGTACCTTGTCAGTGCTAAATATTTTGTCGTCCTCTAATTTTTTTAACAATTTATGGAATTCTTGCTAGTATTACTGGGTGATCAAAAAGTCAGTATAAATTTGAAAACCGAATGAATCACGGAATAATGTAGATAGAGAGGTACAAATTGACACACATGCTTGGAACGACATGGGGTTTTATTAGAACCAAAAAAATACAAAAATTCACAAAAATGTCCGGCAGATGGCGCTTCATCTGATCAGAATAGCAATAATTAGCATAAGAAAGTAAGACAAAGCAAAGATGATGTTCTTTACAGGAAATGCTCAATATGTTCACCATCATTCCTCAACAATAGCTGTAGTCGAGGAATAATATTGTGAACAGCACTGTAAAGCATGTCCGGAGTTATGGTGAGGCACTGGCGTCGGATTTTGTCTTTCAGCATCCCTAGAGATGTCAGTCGATCACGATACACTTGCGACTTCAGGTAACCCCAAGGCCAATAATCACACGGATTGTCTGGGAGGCCAAGCATGACGAAAGTGCGGCTGAGCACACGATCATCACCAAACGACAGGCGCAAGAGATCTTTCACGCGCCTAGCAATATGGGGTGGAGCGCCATCCTGCATAAACATCGTACGTTCCAGCAAGTGTTTATCAGCCAGGCTGGGGATGATACGAATCCGTAACATATTGGCGTACTTCTCACCCGTCACGCTAGCAGTTACAAAACCAGAATCACGCATTTCCTTGAAGAAAAAAAGGCCCGATAACGGTAGATGTGGTAAATCCAACCCATACCGTGACTTTCCCGTCGTGCAATGGAGTTTCCACGACAGTTCAAGGGTTTTCGGTAGCCCAAATTCTGCAGTTGTGGGCGTTGACAGACCCTCGGAGCGTGAAATGAGCTTCGTCGGTCCACAACACGTTACTCAAACAATCGTCATCTTCCGCCATCTTTTGAAACGCCCACACCGCAAATGCCCTCCGCTTCACTAAATCGCCAGGTAACAGTTCATGATGCCGATGGATTTTGTACGGATAGCATCGGAGGGTACGCCACAGTGCCAACTAGACAGTAGTGTATGGAAAGCCTGTGCGATGTGCGACTGCACGAGCGCAGACTTCCCCGTGCATAGACGAACCCGCTACAGTCTCCATTTCTTCCTGAACTCTCTTGTGCTCGGTCAGCCACACGGGGTCTATCGTCTAAACAACCCGTGGCTTCGAACTTCGAAATCATTCTCGCCACAGCTGCATTTGTCAACGAACCTTTACCCGTTCGAATCCTATGGCGATAGGATCGTAACGCTGAACTAGCACATTCCCCACTCTGATGATACAGCTTCACTAAAAGCGCCTTTTCAGGTAACGTCAACATTCTGCGACTGCTGGCGCATCTGATTCTCTGTCTCATTACAACTCCTTTCATACACAATTGTCATGCGCAGTCACTGACGTTTTTCTGTCCAGCGCCATCTGTCGAACATTTTGTGAACTTTGCTTTTTTTTGTTCTAATAAAACCCCACGTCATTCCAAGCATGTGAGTCAATTTTTACCTCTCTATCTACATTATTCCGTGGTTTATTAAGTTTTCAAATTTATACTAGCTTTTTGTTCACCCGGTACTTGCCTATTGTTCGACAATCTCTAACTTAGCATACCTCTCTCCATCTGTGTTCACTTATTCATTTTTGTTATGGAGTTCCTGATTATACTATATCTATCTTCTGTTAATCTCTTTGTCCTCGTATATTATTCTTCTACAACTTTTCAGTTCGTCACACCATATCTTATTCCTCCTCACCAGTAACAAGCAACAACAAGTTTCTGTTCCCCCCGATGCTCTCTACATCTTTATGTCTTTCGGCAAAAAAAAGCTCCAGCCATACAAATCTCTAGCAATATCAGTAACTCTGTACCCTCATGGGAAATATTGCACACGAGAATGCTAGAAGTTCTTTAGATCGTCTGAATAAATTTCCAGCCCTTGTAAATAAGGCTCCCGCTGCCAGTCGTAAGTATGGTTAACTGTCTTCCGACAATAGCCAGTGGGGCAACAGAGGCGCCCACCGCGCACTCGAACGCGCTCTCGCCAAGTACCGCTGGTTTACGATGCGGGCGGACAGGCTGTTGGCTGCAGGCACCGGCAATTAGCGAAGTGATAAAGGGCTGAAGGGAGGGGGCAGGTGGCGGAGCATGCTTCATTGTTATCGGTGGTGCTACACAATGGCCGCGCCGGAGCGAGAATCGCTTTGCTGAAACTGACGGCGCTGACGGAACACCGGTAATCACTTACCAGCAGATAGCCTCTGCAGGTATTTCGTCTTTCGTTTACCCGCATAAGATGCAAATCGGAACTGCTGAGGCAATACGAGATAATTACTGTTTGCCACGTTAAGGAATATAGCGAAATAAGATTTTTTTCTTCTTCAGTTTTGTGTCCTATCGATCGTTTTAATACGTGAAATGACGTTACATTTACAGCGTGAAACGAGAGACATTCTCCAGTCATATGAGATAAAAATGACAATGCTTTTGCACATCACCAACAATACCCATTTCTTTCCTGAGGAGAGTTTATCTGACCATTGCCTACATTATTCGGTAAAGACTTTTAACGTGATTTCATAGTGGTTGTCTTATCCGTTTTGATGCCAGTTATCAACAGAACCACATTATCTTAACATAATGTTAGTTTCTTCTGCTAGTATCTTTGTAAGTAAGTGTAAGCAGCAGTGGTATAAAATATGCACTCCTAGATAAAATATCATTGATGAATGATTTTTGCACTCCCAGTATATTTTATAAGCTTGAAACCATATAGTTTCTTCTGCTAGTATCTTTGTAAGTAAGTGTAAGCATCAGTGGTATAAAATATGCACTCCTAGATAAAATATCATTGATGAATGATTTTTGCACTCCCAGTATATTTTATAAGCTTGAAACCATATTATCACTAACAAGTTTGTTTGGGTAGCTATCCTCCGCAGCAGGCATATACACTCCTGGAAATTGAAATAAGAACACCGTGAATTCATTGTCCCAGGAAGGGGAAACTTTATTGACACATTCCTGGGGTCAGATACATCACATGATCACACTGACAGAACCACAGGCACATAGACACAGGCAACAGAGCATGCACAATGTCGGCACTAGTACAGTGTATATCCACCTTTCGCAGCAATGCAGGCTGCTATTCTCCCATGGAGACGATCGTAGAGATGCTGGATGTAGTCCTGTGGAACGGCTTGCCGTGCCATTTCCACCTGGCGCCTCAGTTGGACCAGCGTTCGTGCTGGACGTGCAGACCGCGTGAGACGACGCTTCATCCAGTCCCAAACATGCTCAATGGGGGACAGATCCGGAGATCTTGCTGGCCAGGGTAGTTGACTTACACCTTCTAGAGCACGTTGGGTGGCACGGGATACATGCGGACGTGTATTGTCCTGTTGGAACAGCACGTTCCCTTGCCGGTCTAGGAATGGTAGAACGATGGGTTTGATGACGGTTTGGATGTACCGTGCACTATTCAGTGTCAAAAAAATGGCTCTGAGCACTATGGGACTCAACTGCTGAGGTCATTAGTCCCCTAGAACTTAGAACTAGTTAAACCTAACTAACCTAAGGACATCACACACATCCATGCCCGAGGCGGGATTCGAACCTGCGACCGTAGCGGTCTCGCGGTTCCAGACTGCAGCGCCAGAACCGCGCGGCCACTTCGGCCGGCTATTCAGTGTCCCCTCGACGATCACCAGTGGTGTACGGCCAGTGTAGGAGATCGCTCCCCACACCATGATGCCGGGTGTTGGCCCTGTGTGCCTCGGTCGTATGCAGTCCTGATTGTGGCGCTCACCTGCACGGCGCCAAACACGCATACGACCATCATTGGCACCAAGGCAGAAGCGACTCTCATCGCTGAAGACGTCACGTCTCCATTCGTCCCTCCATTCACGCCTGTCGCGACACCACTGGAGGCGGGCTGCACGATGTTGGGGCGTGAGCGGAAGACGGCCTAACGGTGTGCGGGACCGTAGCCCAGCTTCATGGAGACGGTTGCGAATGGTCCTCGCCGATACCCCAGGAGCAACAGTGTCCCTAATTTGCTGGGAAGTGGCGGTGCGGTCCCCTACGGCACTGCGCAGGATCCTACGGTCTTGGCGTGCATCCGTGCGTCGCTGCGGTCCGGTCCCAGGTCGACGGGCACGTGCACCTTCCGCCGACCACTGGCGACAACATCGATGTACTGTGGAGACCTCACGCCCCACGTGTTGAGCAATTCGGCGGTACGTCCACCCGGCCTCCCGCATGCCCACTATACGCCCTCGCTCAAAGTCCGTCAACTGCACATACGGTTCACGTCCACGCTGTCGCGGCATGCTACCAGTGTTAAAGACTGCGATGGAGCTCCGTATGCCACGGCAAACTGGCTGACACTGACGGCGGCGGTGCACATATGCTGCGCAGCTAGCGCCATTCGACGGCCAACACCGCGGTTCCTCGTGTGTCCGCTGTGCCGTGCGTGTGATCATTGCTTGTACAGCCCTCTCGCAGTGTCCGGAGCAAGTATGGTGGGTCTGACACACCGGTGTCAATGTGTTCTTTTTTCTATTTCCAGGAGTGTAGATACTTCTTTTGCAAATCAAACTGCCTTTTCCTGCTGCTAGTTATTTTATTTATCCCATATGCGTTTCGCCTTCTCCTTTTCTAAGGCATTATCAGTGGGATGATTTGCTGATCTGCGTTTTCTCACATCTGGTCTGGAGGTCGCGCTACCACTTTTATCACTGTTCAATATTCACATCTTTGTGTTTTCGCCATCCACACACTGTTCACTATGTTTCTCACTCACCAAAGACGATGAAACACGTAATGCAGTCGCAACATTTACGCTGTGAATAGAAGTGTACGACGAAATAGTTGTACCAAGTGACAGAAGAACGATAGTCCACCACAAAAAAGAGTGAGAAACATGGTGAACAGCGTGTGAATGGCGAAAACACAAAGATGTGCTTTTATGACAGTGATAAAAGTGGTAGTGCGACCTCCAGGCCAGTTGTGAGGAAGCGCAGATCAGCAAATCATCTCACTGATGATGCCTTAGGAAAGAAGAAGTCGAAACGCGTATGGGATAAACAAAATAACTAGCAGTAGGAAAAGGCAGTTTGATTTGCAAAAGAAGTATACATATTATCACTGTATACTTGTAGCCTTTCTGCAGTACAGTTTACTTCGGCGGTTTTTAAGCTCTCTAAACAACAACACAAATAAGTGGACGTAATTAAACTCAAGTTCTGGTTTGTCTTATCAACGTATAATGACTGTTGCTGGATAAAAGCTTAGAATACACATCTTACGATTAACATAGTGAAGCAGTCAATAAAGTGACAATGTGACAGTGCTTGGCACTAATCGAAGTGAACATAACCATCATGCGGATCATAAATTATTCATACACTGTCCAGATTTCTGTGTGTATGTTACGATGTCACAGAAACTGTGATAAAGTAAAAATTATTTATCACGTGAGAAATAGTGAAACTAAAGGAAGTTGATCACGCAAGTGTCGTGTACCTAAAGGAACAAGAACAGTCTGTGAAGGTGCCCACTTCCTGGACCCGTTTCAAAAGCCCAAGCTGAAAACTTTCAATCTGATTTACATGGCAACAAAGATTTTATAGCTTCCAAAGGAATGTTTTCAAGATGGCAATGTCGCCATGAAATTCGGCAAACGAGCATTGAAGGGGAAGTAATGTCTTATGATACTGAATATGCTTCACAGTTTTGCTGAAATTTTACACAGAGTGATGATAGATGAAAGTTTAAGTGATCATCAAGCGTATAACTGTGATGAAACGGCGCTGTATTATCGATTGCTTCCTACTGGAACTCTCGATGGAAAAAAAAGTCAGGAAATGAGACGGGTCTGAAAATGAATAAAGACGGAATAACTCTCAACTTTGCAGAAAATTCCTTGTATAGGTGAAAGTAAAAACCGATATTTCAAGGATGAAAATATGTCACCATTAAAATTCACTTACATGCATTCAAAGAACGCTTGGATGACATATGACATTTTCACCGACTGGTTTCAAGAAGAGTTTGTCCCATCATTGAGAAAACATCTACTGTCACTTAAGCTGACGAGAGGAAGTTCTAACTTTTGATCATTGTCCAGCTCATCTACTTGCTGATGTGTTACAATCAGATGACGTAAAAATGAAGATTTTTCTTTTTCCCTAAACACACGACGACATTAAATCAGCCGCTGGATCGCAGCATCAACGTGCATTTAAGGCTCGTTATCGTCGTGAACTTCTCGCTTCGATAGTAAATTCAGACGAGGAAATGGAAATGTTCTTGAAATCTGTAAATCTTAAGAGCGTTGCATATTCATTAAGCCTGGCGTGGCAAATCATAGCTCAGATCACAATTAAGAGTTGCTAGAACAAGTGTTCCATTGAAGAAAATTCAGCAGATGAACGCTGTACTGGCATAGATTTCAACAGCAGTGTTATCCAGTCTGTATGTAACGTACTACAGTGCAATATCGATCTTGAAGAATTGAACCGCTCAGTAATCGTCGACAACGAAGATGATGAAGCTGAAGAGGAAAGTATTGATGGTTTCCCCAGTATACGTAAAATAGTGGATAATGTATTGACGGTAAAAAAATCACAACACCAAGAAGAGTTTAGGCGACATAAAAGAAAGTTACTAGATGTAATTCTACATTGGAAATATGATGCAAGGACGATGTTCTTGAGGACAATATTATAGAAATGGAAGAGAATGTAGATGAAGATGAAATAGGAGATATGATACTGCGTGAAGAGTTTGACAGAGCTCTGAAAGACCTAAGTCGAAACAAGGCCCCGGGAGTAGACGACATCCCATTAGAGCTAATGATAGCCTTGGGAGAGCCAGGCCTAACAAAACTCTACCATCTAGTGGGCAAGATGTATGAGACAGGCGAAATACCCTCAGACTGCAAGAAAAATATAATTCCAATCCCAAAGAAAGCAGGTGTTGACAGATGTGACAATTACCAAACTATCAGTTTAATAAGCCACAGCAGCAAAATACTAACACGAATTCTTTACGGACGAATGGAAAACCTGGTAGAAGCCGACCTCGGGGAAGATCAGTTTGGATTCCGTAAAAATGTTGGAACACGTGAGGCAACACTGACCCTACGACTTATCATAGAAAATAGATTGAGGAAAGACAAACCTACGTTTCTAGCATTTGTAGACTTAGAGAAAGGTTTTGACAATGTTGACTGGAATACTATCAAATTATGAACGTGGCCGGGTTAAAATACAGGGAGCGAAAGGGTATTTACGATTCGTACAGAAACCAGATGGCAATTATATGAGTCGAGGGACATGAGGGGAAGCAGTGGTTGCGAAGGGAGTCAGACAGTGTTGTAGCCTATCCCAGGTGTTATTTTATATGTATATTGAGCAAGCAGTAAAGAAAACAAATGAAAAATTCGGAATAGGAATTAAAATCCATGGAGAAGAAATAAAAACTTTGAGGTTCACCAAACGACATTGTAATTCTGTCAGAGACAGCAAAGGACGTGGAGGAGCAGCTGAACGGAATGGACAGTGTCTTGAAAGGAGGATATAAGATGAACATTAACAAAAGCAAAACGAGGATAATGGAATGTAGTCGAATTAAATCGGGTGATGCTGCCGGAATTAGATTAGGGAATGAGACTTTTATAGTAGTAAAGGAGTTTTGCTATTTGGGGAGCAAAATAACTGATGATGGTCGAAGTAGAGAGGATATAAAATGTAGACTGGCAATGGCAAGGAAAGCGTTTCTGAACAAGAGAAATTTGTTATCATCGAGTGTAGCTTTAAGTTTCAGGAACTCGTTTCTGAAAGTATTTGTACGGAGTGTAGCCATGTATGGAAGCGAAACGTGGACGATAAATAGTTTAGACAAGAATAGAAGAATGCTGAAGATTAGAAGGGTAGATCACATAACTAATGAGGAGGTACTGAATAGAATTGGAGAGAAGAGAAATTTGTGTCAAAAACTTGAATAGAAGAAGGGATCGGCTGGTAGGGCATATTCTGAGGCATCAAGGGATCACCAATTTAGTATTGGAGGGCAACGTGGAGGGTAAAAATCGTAGAAGGAGACCAAGAGATGAATATACTAAACAGATTGAGAAGGATGTAGGTTACAGTAAGTACTGGGATAGAAGAAGCTTGAAGAGGATAGAGTAGCATGGAGAGCTGCATCAAACCAGTCTCAGGACTGAAGACCCCAACTACAACATTAAAATTTCGCAGCAGTCGGAAAAGAGTGGCGCTAGTAGAGCCACTATGAGGATGCAAATCAGGTTTGCTTGAAAAACACGATGTAACGATCGTGTAAGTGTTAATTATCTTTCATATAGAACGTGGTGCGTTGATGTTTGTCGCGCTACCGACACCTCACTCGGTTTGAAGGAGTTCGTGTAACAGGGCTACAAGAAACCGAGTGTTCCTCTGGGATATTGCAGAAAAATCTTGTCAGGAATATAGCTGCTGTACGTAATTGCTGGCAGCGGTCTTCACGAGAATATGTGGTCGCAACGAGACCGGGTTCTGGACAGCCACTTAGCACTGCCGAGAGGGAAGACTACCGTGTTCGATGTGTATGGAATCCTAAGGGACCAAACACCTGAGGTAATGGGTACCTAGACTTACACGCAACTTAAACTAACTTATGCTATGAACAACACATACGCACCCATGCCGGAAGGAGGACTCGAACCTCCGGAGGGAGGGGCTGCGCAATCCGCGGTATGGCACCTCAAACCGCGCGGCCACTCCGCGCAGTGACGAATTGTCCAGGCGCACTGTACTGCATTAGCAGCAGCAATTTGAGCAGCTGTTGGCTCCACATAATAAACTGATACCAAAAACCCGCTTAGAAGAATTAGTGAATTACTGTGCTGGTAAGCCCCTACGTTATTTGATTTTCAAACAGCTGAGCATAACTGAACGTACTCAGACATTTCGCCCTTTACCTATTCTGATCAACATTAAACTGACACACAATATTTTTTACCGCAACGCAATCTGACTTTCAATAATCCCTACAAAAGAATGGCCCTAACTAACATTAAACTGTACTTTTCACAAATCACTTACCTCACAAAAATCTTCGTTACTCAAGCTACTGCAATACAGCGATCGCCACTACTGCCAGCCAAATAAAAGATTCGAACTACTGAAGGCACTAACTACTGATAGACATAGTTAGCAAATGAAAGATTTTGATAGAGAACAAACAATGTATTTACCTGAATAGTGTGCAAAAGTCATAATATATATAGCAGTTCATTACATCCATTCTTACAAATGTACTGTTTCTGATGGACACACGTCCAGATCATCCGCTCTCAAAAATCCGCCATCTCACATCCCCACATCCACCACTGCTGGCGACTCACCTCCAACTGCGCAACGCTACGCGCTGTGAACAGCCAACAGCCCAAAACTACAATGGCAGACAACAGTGCAAACTAGCCACAGACTGCACACAGCACAGCCAGTGATTTTCAAACAGAGCGCTACGTGACGTTACCAATAAGAAATCCTAAACAGCTCACTTTCATAGCCCCCATCTCCCCACAAAAAAATTTACAAATTGTTTTGGGCACTGGCCAATACATATTTGAAAAATTTTTTCATAATTACAATAACAAAGAAATCAAATGCACACACTTATTCATAGAATGTTGGTCAAAAGCTAAAATTTTCTCACAGTCCATAAAGACAGTCCTGGTCGTTCATCACAGTAAAATAGCAGTGTTTTTCTCAAAGTCTGAGCAGTAAATGAAAATGCACACGGAAGTTGTGGATTTCCATGCAGTCTTGAAGAAGTAGTGTTGTTCTTCCAACGGAAAGACAGTGCTGACTCTCGACATGCAGACAGGTAACGGGCCACAACAGAGCAAACCCACCGCAGAGTCAGTCGAAGTTTTGAAGAATATTGGTAGGCAGGTCATCACAGAGTAGAGCCACTGTAGTCCTGGTAGAGATTACGGTATTGGTGGGCCACCAGAGGTGCAGACCCAGTGCAGTCCTTGTAGAAATAATGATATTGGTGGGCCATCAAAGATGCATACCCACTGTAGTCCTTGTAGAGATAATGGTATTGGTGGGGCATCAAAGATGCAGACCCACTACTTGTAGAGAAGGCCAGCAGCCATCTATTGCGACTGTACAGGTGCACAATCACCATCGAAGAGTCTTGCGGAGAATATAGCAAGTCCATAAATCATAACTTGTGCACGCACAAAGTTTTTGGATTGTCCTTAGAAGTCTTGCAGACAATATAGCAAGTCCATAAACCACCACTTGTGCACTCACAAAGTTTTTGGAATTGTCCTTAGAACCAGCAGTGCTGTTAACCAGTCCCTTGCTGAATTATCAACACACGTGCAAACACTAACAGTCCCTACTTCTCACATATTGTCCATATACTATGACCAACAGAAACGTGTGCAGTGAAATGTATCTTACAAGTTACTTAATTTGATGAACTGGTGTCAATTACAATTTTATAACATAAGAATACAATAACAAAGGTACAAAATACATCATTAAAGAACCTAACAATACAGATAACATTTGTAGTAAAACAGGCTTTACAAAAGAATAGAAATAAACATGCACATCAGTATTACAAGAATTATAACATAAGTACATACATAAAGATCAGAATAACTTTTGAAGCATCAACTTCACATGTGAGCAACAAAACAGAACAGATAAATAATGTCTAAATATCTTTACAAAGTAAATAACATAGTATTAGAATAATTCTACAATATAACTCTCATCAGCTAAACACATAGACAGGAAAAACACAAATTCACAAGGGTGCACATACACATAGCAGAATAACACAAGAGGAAAGGACAGGGTTCGTTTTCAGTGTAACATTTGGTACTGCAGTCCAACCCAAAACTTCATTCCACAGATCTTTCGCCTTATATCAACATTTGTTTCCACCAAAAAAATCCTATCCAAGCATGCTTTCTGTATTTATATGTTCACATATGTCTTACCTCGTTATTTATTTTCCATTATCTTACCTCATCATTTATTTCCAAGAAAATCCTACCCAAACCTGTGTCCCTAAACCCTACTTTTTTGTTCATATCCTCTTTCAAAATCCCTTTTTTTTTGGCCAAACCATTTTCTTATAGCTTCTCAATGCATCTCTTCCAATTCATCACAACTCGTTATCTTATATAGTCTACTGCATCTTAAGCTAACTTAAATCTAGTGGGCTCAGATATATATACTAAGGGATGAGGCAGTGTAGCAGCACAAAACAATTAACACAAAGAGCAATGACAAAAAATGGAAATTGGCAAAGCAAGCTGCAGTATATATAAATTTGCAAAGCAATTGCAATATTACAACTAATATAAGGTAATGTGCAGCAAACAAGAAAAATAAATCCATAGTAAAACTGGCTTAACAGTGTAACACTCTGCCTGGCAAACAGCAGCAGCAAATGCTATAACTTATACCTAAACATTGCAAAGCTCAAGTAGAAAAAATATTACACTAAATACAACAATGCAGAAAAGGGAAATGTCTATTCACATCTTAATGTCTATGTAATTAAAGTGGTGCACCACAAAAACTTATTCTACAAAAAATTACCAAGTTCTTGAAAAGAAAATTATGTATGCAGTTACTGTTATTAGTCCCTTCTTATTATTCTTTCCTTTCCAAGTGCTCCTTTTTCGAAGAATGTGGATCATAAAATTATTATTTAACAGATCTGTTGACAGCAATTTTTCACATTAGCAAATGCATATAATTTTATTTTATAAAACCAATGCTGCAACACAGCTGGAAACCAGATATCAAATGAAATAAGCAACTATCTAAAGCGAAGCATAAAAATATCATTCAATATTCATGTGGCATATCATAAGTTAGTAGAAATTCTCCCAACTCTCATAGAAAGACACTTGTCATAATCAGGTGTGCAGATGTAAGAATATTTCCCATCAGTTCATAACATTTCAGTAAGTAGCACAAAGTACGTGCTCCACAGTATAATCACATGTTTCCAAGTAATAGCGTGTCATATTTGCGATGCTTTCTACAAAGGAATGTCAATAGCGAGGATAATGGCCTCTTTATTTTTCACCTAATGGCTTTCCTTTTTCAGGTGACTATCTCTCAGCTGGGCACCCATTACGCATTACGTCAAGCTCACTTACCTTCCTTAACGAAACATTTACGACAGCGATCTCCGCTACAGTGACAGTTTAATAGCAATAAAAATACACAGGTCGGAAAATTACGGTAGAAATGTGTAGAAACGAAATCTCATGAATAGCAGTGTTGATATACATTCACGCATGTACACACGTTTCATAACTCTTAAAGTACGATTCTTGGTTTCCAACATCCTTGTTCTCAAATCAGAGTCCCTAACCACTGCTCATTATTCCTTACCTTATTACACATATACATATTCGTCGCCACTTCTTCAATATTTCATCATAATAAATACGAGGCCTGTTCAGAAAGTAAGCTCCGATTGATTGCCAAATTGAAACCACAGTGAACATCAGAAATGTTTTACTTGTAACAATTAGCTACACCTTTCAGCTACTTCTCTACGTAGTCGCGGTTCTGACTTAGACTTTTGTCATAGCGTTGTACCAACTTTTCAATAGCCTCGTCATAGAAGGCAGCCGCCAGTGCTTTCCGCCAATTCTCCACGCTGGCCTACACCTCGTTGTCTGTGTCAAAATGTTGTCTTCAAAGACAGCGGTTCATGTGACCAGAGATGAAACTCAGGGGGAGACAATTGTGGACTGTATTGTGGGTAATCTCACATTTTCATTTGAAAACGATGCGGGAGCATCTTCATTGCCCCTGCAGAATGCGGCTGAGAATTGTCTTGAAGAAGAAACAGCACGACAGTTATGTAATGTTAGCTGCATAGCTTCAGGCGAAATTTCTCACCAGGCCCTCGTACTTGGTGGCAGACACTATTTTCTAGACATCTTTACGCACTCACTGCGAGCTCAGAAATGAGAAGAGCGACGTGATGCTAACTGGGGTTATACTAGAGACACTACCCAACACATCTGTGCAAAGCTTTATCGGATTTTCATAGTCGTTTCCATTTCGCGACCGATCGGAGCTTACTTTCTGAACGCCCCTCGTACATACCATAATCAAATACCTCATATAGCATCAGCTTATTGATCATAAACATACCTCAACAGCATAATACACATAGTCATCGTAATAATAACATAATAAAAACTCAGCCAAATCTCAAAATCGTCGCAGCTTCTTTCAATAATTTCAAAAGCTAAAAGTATTCTCTGCTCATTTTAGTAGTGTCATCTACCTCAAACCTACTTTAAAAATCATGATCTCATACCAAATACATCATTCAAAGCTCTCATAGTATCACAATGGTTCTGAAAAAATATGAAGAGTTCACAAAGCACATACAAAATACAGTTTCATAAGTGTGAAGTTATCCAACTGTGTAATTGCGTAAACATGTGTCACCAACGTAGTAAAAAAAATGTTTGTCTCTCTCAGTTAAATAATTAGATAACTGTGTAATTTATGTGTTAAAGAAATATGGTACCGATGTGTAAAGTTGTATAAGCAAATACCATATTACCTAGGGCTCCTTGTGCTTGCCAAACACATGGTACACAAAGTAAGCGGGTACCCCCCTGAGGATTAATGTAATTATACCCTCAGGTGTTACAGGTTGCAGAAATGGAATGAAATGTATCATGGAAAACCTTTGTATCATTTTACTTCAAATATCTTTAAAAATAAATGTTTTAAGTACAAAATTAATCACTCAAATACGTGTACTGCGGCGCTAAAATGTGCGTCTTGTTGTAACATAATCTCTGTCATTACTTGAGGGTAGAAAGTGTGCCAAGTGTCGTCGCCGTAAGCAAAGTTCTGTAGAAGTAAATGTACTTACCTCATAATAAACAAAACCGAAATGCTATGCGTATAGATATCGTAGTTATTACGTACATTACTGTGATCAAGAAAGTACTATACTATAACATATAGTTGTGCTACGAAAAAGGCTGTCTCATTGTAGCTATACCACAAAAGTTATTACTAAAACATGTTTTACCTTCCAGACGAATTCAGAAAAACTGTGCAGATATAAAACAGAAACACCGCAAAAGCAACATTGTAAATTGTCAGTCATTAGTAGCATCGCGATAAAATCGTGTAGCTGTCACATAAACTAACTACTGTGTCATCTGGTATCTCACAGAAAGTACTTTAAATGCGGAAAGTATTTTCAAGTAAACCAAAATGTTGCATTAAAATCTCATTAGCAGTATCAGTATATGTTCTAAGTATGTAAGCCTTATAGTTGTTACGTAATCGTGCAACTACCAAGCAAGAATGTACACACACAATAACACTGTGACGTCTGTTCACTATGACACTGCATTCGTAATATCTGTTTAAATAAGTTATCTTGGTTCTTGACTGGATATTTAAGTTGAAACATTGTTGCATGTTAGCAGATTCTAAGTCTGACAAAGCATACTAGAAATGTGAAGTGAAAAACTGTATGGCAAAGACAAAGTTAAAAAGCAGATTATCTGTCAATAAACGGTTTTACATGTGAAATGTGGTGTAAACCTTTACTCTTCCTAGTACGCACTGTTTCAACTTCAAAATAATTATCATGTGGTATACGTTGGTAAGGAATACTAAAATTTTTCTCAAGGTTAGCGTCTATGTTATTTATCACTGAACCAGCCAGCACACCTGGGTGCCTGCAGTGAGAGTCATTGTCTGTTTCTTTGTTGGCGCGCGTGGTTAATGGGATTAGGAGCCTAACTTCTACAAATTCACCTTGTCGAGAGGGCCCTGCCCTGTTTGAATCCCGCCAGTTGTGATGCAATTCAGGTCTGTCGTTATGATTATATCATCTGTCTTCATATCGGTAGATTTCATAATTTCTTTCTTGTCTGTCACATAGTGGAGAATTTCCCCCTGAATCGTAACTGCGTGCTGAACTGTTGCGTCTAAGGTTATTCTGTCTCCCTTGATAATAGTTGTTTTGGTTCCCATATTGTCTGTTTCTATGGTTGTCTCTATCACATTCATTACTATGGAAATGCGATCTTTCTCTGCAATAATTACTACTCTGCCAACAGTTGTCATACGGGTGGTGTCTGTTTTGGTCACGATTTGCGTTGTAAGAATAGCCTTGTCCTGTCCAGTTATTATTTCTGTCAATGCGGAATTGTGACGGATGTGACCTGTAAATGTTGTGTTCCTGTTTTCGCGTTCCGCGATTGTCAGTGTCAATTTCTAATCCTTGTAAGAGTCCCTGAAAAGCTTCAATGTCGTCTATGCAACGTCCTGCCAAAATAATATGTCGTAAATGTTCAGGTAATTTGATTAAGCAAATATGAATGAGTTCTGAGGGGCTGTATGGGTTTGACAGGTACTGATTCTTGTGCAACATGTCTTCAAAATGTTTCACAAAACTGGAGAATTCAGATTGTTCGAAATGTTTCATCATTATGAAGCTATGTTTTACTCGGTCTTGTGTAGCTTGAGACCAATATGCTGAGAAGAAGGCATGATAAAATTCTCCTTCACTGTGGCAATCGTGAATGACCGATCGCATTCTTAAAGCTGGTTCATTCTCTAAGTAGCCACACATAAATTCTAATCTGTGCTGCAATGACCAGTTGTGAGGTAAACAATGAATGAATTGATGGAGCCATGCTCGTGGATGAATGTCGTCATCAGAATTCTTAAATGTTTTGAATTTACGTGTAGTAATGAACAGCTTATAGTCTAAATCATCGTGTCGGCGAGTCGCACATCGCTTATTGTTACTTCGTTTCGGCGGTTCCATCTCAAAATTCAATTCGCCTTGCCAATTTCTTTCATAATTTCCGAAGTTTCCTGTGTTATTATTTTGTGGTTGCTCCGTATTTCCATGTCCCTCTTCCCGTACTGGAGTGCGAGTGTCTTGTATTACTTGTGCCAACTGGTCTTGTACTTCCCGGATTTCTCTTTTGTACTGTGTATTGATTTGATTTTGATTTTGTTTGAATTTTCTAGTTTGTTCATACTCTTCAGTGTCAGTGAAGGCTACAGGTCTTGTGTCATTCACATCATCATCTACCTTTGTAGATAAGTTAGTGAACTGATCTGAAAGTTCGGCTACTTTACCCGATAGTGAAATTATTTCCTCTGTGTGTTTTTCTGAACCAAGTTTCAGAGTGTCCATTTGTGTTGAAATCGTATCTACTGTGTCTTTTAAGCTTTCCTTAGTTTTTGTAAGTTGCGTAACCGAATCTGTAGATGCAACTGAGTCAATTTTAGCTTGCAAGGTGTCACGATTTTCATGAACAATAGTTTGCAGTTCTTTTATGGCTGCTTCGTGATTCTTTAATGCATTTTCATGACGCGAAAAAATAGGTTGGAAATGCTCACAAACTTGTGTTTTTACGTCGTTACAGACTTTTTGACATTTCGATTCGATTTTATGTAACTCAGTAGTTAAATCTTCACGTGTTTGTTCAAGAGTTTGTTCCAATGAGTCTAACTTTTGAAGCTGTTGCTGTGTTTGTCTCTGGTGTTGTTCCACTGTGTCTAACTTTTGAAGATTTTGTTCCATTGTGTCTAATTGTTGCTGTGTTTGTCTCTGATTTTGTTTCATTTGCTGCATTATTTGCAATAATAATGTATTAGTGTCTGGAATCTGTTTCTCTATGATTTTTGGCAGTGCATTTTCACCGGCAACATTCACATTTTGACAAGCAGAAAATGTGTCTTGACTCATTTGAGAAAACGTTGAGGACCCAAAACCAGAGTCTACAGTATTTGCAAAATTGTGTTCTGTCATTTCGGATTCCTGAGGCGAGCTGTTTCCGACCGATCGATCGATAATGCTTCCCTATTCACTAATTGTTTCACTGCCTACACCATTATTTGCTGCCCGCTCCATTTCCCTATGCACAATTACCAAATTACTACTTTGAATGTCTGTTAATTCATTACACAGTGGTGCTGATAAGCTACGCTCGTCGTCACTATTATTTCTCAGTTTACTTTGGAGCCTAGTGTTACGTTTTTCACACTCCATTATTGTCACAATATTTCACACGATAACACAGAAAAGCACAATTTGAAGAGCAAAATAAGAAAACACATTAACATAGCACTGAAAGTAATATCTAGTTAATTGCAAGCACAGCTGCGAAATACTTTGTGCAAATCTACATGCATGCCACAACAACAATGAAAGACTGCAACTACAAAGGAGATTCTCTCTACAATTACGTGCTAGCAATAAACAATAGCTACACTAATTACACAAACTACAAGAAAAAAATCAGAAGATTCCAGTGAGGTATCGTCGGCTAAGGGTCGACATATGAAACGTCCCCTTATGAAAAATTATACAAGACTGTGCTTAAACTGACACACAATATTTTTAGCGCAACGCAATCTGACTTCCAAAAATCCCTACAAAAGAATGGCCCTGACTAACATTAACCTATACCCTTCACAAATCACTTACCTCACCAAAAATCTTCGTTACTCGAACTACTGCAATACAGCGAGCGCCACTACTGCCAGCTAAATAAAAGATTCAAACTACTGAAGGCACTAACTACTGATAGGCATAGTTAGCAAATTAAAGATTTTGATAGAGAACAAACAATGTATTTACCTTAATAGTCATAATATATACAGCAGTTCATGACATCCAGTCTTACAAATTTCAAAACTCCGCCATCTCTCTCCCCACATCCACCACTGCTGGCGGCTCACCTCCAACTGCTCAACGCTAGGCGCTGTTAGCATCCAGCCGCCCAACACTACAATGGCAGATATTCCAACAACAATGCAAACCAGTCACAGACTGCACACAGCACATACAGAGCGCTACGTGGCGTTACCAATATAAAAACTTAAACAGCCTACTTACAACTATTATTTCTCAGTTTACTTTGGAGAGTATTGTTACGTTTTACACACGCCATTATTGTCACAATATTTCACACGATAACACAGAAAAAGCACAATTTGAAGAGCAAAAATAAGAGAACACATTAACATAGCACTGAAAATAATATCTAGTTAATTGCAAGCGCAGCTGCGAAATACTTTGTGCAAATCTACATGCGTGCCACAACAACAATGAAAGACTGCAACTACAAAGGAGATTATCTCTACAATTACGTGCTAGCAATAAACAATAGCTACACTAATTACACAAACTACAAGAAAAAAATCAGAAGATTCCAGTGAGGTATCGTCGGTTAAGGGTCGACATATGAAACGTCCCCTTATGAAAAATTATACAAGACTGTGCTTAAACTGACACACAATATTTTTAGCGCAACGCAATCTGACTTTCAAAAATCCCTACAAAAGAATGGCCCTGACTAACATTAACCTATACCCTTCACAAATCACTTACCTCACCAAAAATCTTCGTTACTCGAACTACTGCAATACAGCGAGCGCCACTACTGCCAGCTAAATAAAAGATTGAAACTACTGAAGGCACTAACTACTGATAGGCATAGTTAGCAAATTAAAGATTTTGATAGAGAACAAACAATGTATTTACCTTAATAGTCATAATATATACAGCAGTTCATGACATCCAGTCTTACAAATTTCAAAACTCCGCCATCTCTCTCCCCACATCCACCACTGCTGGCGGCTCACCTCCAACTGCTCAACGCTAGGCGCTGTTAGCATCCAGCCGCCCAACACTACAATGGCAGATATTCCAACAACAATGCAAACCAGTCACAGACTGCACACAGCACATACAGAGCGCTACGTGGCGTTACCAATATAAAAACTTAAACAGCCTACTTACAACTATTATTTCTCAGTTTACTTTGGAGAGTATTGTTACGTTTTTCACACGCCATTATTGTCACAATATTTCACACGATAACACAGAAAAGCACAATTTGAAGAGCAAAAATAAGAGAACACATTAATATAGCACTGAAAATAATATCTAGTTAATTGCAAGCGCAGCTGCGGAATACTTGGTGCAAATCTACATGCATGCCACAACTGTTTTACTGTACAACAATGAAAGACTGCCACTACAAAGGAGATTCTCTCTACAATTACGCGCTAGAAATAAACAAAAGCTACACTAATTACACTAACTATAAGAAAAAATCAGAAGATTCCAGTGAGGTATCCTCGGCTAAGGGCCGACATATGAAACGTCCCCTTAGAAAAATTAGTGAATTACTGTGCTGGTAAGCTCCTACGTTGTTTGATTTTCAAACAGCTGAGCATAACTGAACGTGCATTCCAGTGAACCCAAACCACCGCCACTTTCGCCTTCAGTGGCGTCAAGCGAGAGTTCATTGGAGGGCAGGGTGTATATCGGTTGTGTTTTCTGATGAAAGCTGATTTTGCCTCAGTGGAAGTGATCGTCGCGTGTTGGTTAGAAGGTGGACAGGTTAGTGCCTGCCACCAACCTGTCTGCGTGCTGGACACACTAGACTCACACCTGCAGTTATAGCACGGGATGCGATTCCGTATGATACACTCCTGGAAATGGAAAAAAGAACACATTGACACCGGTGTGTCAGACCCACCATACTTGCTCCGGACACTGCGAGAGGGCTGTACAAGCAATGATCACACGCACGGCACAGCGGACACACCAGGAACCGCGGTGTTGGCCGTCGAATGGCGCTAGCTGCGCAGCATTTGTGCACAGCCGCCGTCAGTGTCAGCCAGTTTGCCGTGGCATACGGAGCTCCATCGCAGTCTTTAACACTGGTAGCATGCAGCGACAGCGTGGACGTGAACCGTATGTGCAGTTGACGGACTTTGAGCGAGGGCGTATGGTGGGCATGCGGGAGGCCGGGTGGACGTACCGCCGAATTGCTCAACACGTGGGGCGTGAGGTCTCCACAGTACATCGATGTTGTCGCCAGTGGTCGGCGGAAGGTGCACGTGCCCGTCGACCTGGGACCGGACCGCAGCGACGCACGGATGCACGCCAAGACCGTAGGATCCTACGCAGTGCCGTAGGGGACCGCACCGCCACTTCCCAGCAAATTAGGGACACTGTTGCTCCTGGGGTATCGGCGAGGACCATTCGCAGCCGTCTCCATGAAGCTGGGCTACGGTCCCGCACACCGTTAGGCCGTCTTCCGCTCACGCCCCAACATCGTGCAGCCCGCCTCCAGTGGTGTCGCGACAGGCGTGAATGGAGGGACGAATGAGACGTGTCGTCTTCAGCGATGAGAGTCGCTTCTGCCTTGGTGCCAATGATGGTCGTATGCGTGTTTGGCGCCATGCAGGTGAGCGCCACAATCAGGACTGCATACGACCGAGGCACACAGGGCCAACACCCGGCATCATGGTGTGGGGAGCGATCTCCTACACTGGCCGTACACCACTGGTGATCGTCGAGGGGACACTGAATAGTGCACGGTACATCCAAACCGTCATCGAACCCATCGTTCTACCATTCCTAGACCGGCAAGGGAACTTGCTGTTCCAACAGGACAACGCACGTCCGCATGTATCCCGTGCCACCCAACGTGCTCTAGAAGGTGTAAGTCAACTACCCTGGCCAGCAAGATCTCCGGATCTGTCCCCCATTGAGCATGTTTGGGACTGGGTGAAGCGTCGTCTCACGCGGTCTGCACGTCCAGCACGAACGCTGGTCCAACTGAGGCGCCAGGTGGAAATGGCATGGCAAGCCGTTCCACAGGACTACATCCAGCATCTCTACGATCGTCTCCATGGGAGAATAGCAGCCTGCATTGCTGCGAAAGGTGGATATACACTGTACTAGTGCCGACATTGTGCATGCTCTGTTGCCTGTGTCTATGTGCCTGTGGTTCTGTCAGTGTGATCATGTGATGTATCTGACCCCAGGAATGTGTCAATAAAGTTTCCCCTTCCTGGGACAATTAATTCACGGTGTTCTTATTTCAATTTCCAGGAGTGTAGAAGTAGCACTCTCGTGGTTATCCCATGCAACCCTGGCTGCACATCTTTGTGTCAGTCTGGTGACTCGACTTGTTGTGTCGCCATTCGAGAACATACCATGGGATGTTTTCCAACAGGATAACAATCGCCGAAGTACTTCACTTGTGACCCAATGTGCTCTACAGAGTGTCGACATGTTGTCTTGGCCTGCTCGCTCACTACATGTGCCTCCAGTTGCGCACATGTGGGACATCAACGGACGACAACACGAGCGTCGTCCAAAACCAGCATTAACCGTCCCTGTACTGAATGGCCAAGATCAACAGGCATGGAACTCCATTCCACAAACTGACTACCGCATCTGTACAAGACAATGCATGCACGTTTTCATGCCTGCATTCAACTCTCTGTTGGTTACACCAGTTATTAAAGTACCAGAATTTCACATTTGCGATGGCTTCCCTCGTGAACTTGCAATACTAAACACTTAAATATCTTATCTAGCGGAATGTACCTCTAATTTTCGTTACTCCACATTAGTTATTTTTTGGTGATGCGATTTTATGGTCAGTGTATAAATAAAGTGATAAACTGGGTGGAGTGACAAATGAACCAGGCCAAATTGAGTTGTTGCACCTGAACTGCCTGATATGACCTGCCAAAGAAAGCTAACTGGCTTCTTTAAAGTAGTTGAATTATGATGTACTGTAGCTTGCAGGCAGTTTTGAAAATTGTCGTACTGTATAGTGATAGTGTACTTGGTATACTGTATTGAAACTCGTATTGTTGGTTCTTCGGCGTTTTAGTGAAGTCTGTGTAATTGTTGCTCTCTGTTCGGTAAGTATCTACAATTTTTATTTCTGATGTTCTTTAAATTTAAATATGGTATAGTACAGTATGCACATTGCTGCATTATGTGTTGTTCCCAACTTTCCATGCTTAACTGGTCATTATATGTCGCGCTTTCGATGTACCACGGTTTCTCTATAGCGTGGAAATACAGGTAAAGCACGTCCCCCAACAACGTCTTTCTATCAGGCTTCTACTTTATGTGGGAGTAAGACATTAACGGTGCGTCCGGCGCTATGCGGGGAGCCATTTTCCCGGAAGACACACCGACCGGGTGCTCGGGTCGGGCAATGTACCAGGTAGCGTATCGGTTTTATCTAAGCAAAAGAAATGAGTTAGGCGTCGCCTTGGAATAAGCCCGAGATAACTGTGGCGCCATTTAGCAGCCGAGATTGACGTGTCAGTGACATGTGCTCTCAGGGCTGTGTACAAACTCAGACATAAACCGTATAAAGTAATGAGCAATTTCGCTACTGTTGCTCGATATCAGTACTGCATCTGGCAACTGTAGGCTCAACATGATTCAGAGGGTGATCATGAAACGCTCTTGACTTTGAGTTCCCATCTGTTTCCAAAGTTATTGTTTTGTGGGAAAAGACAAATCCCGTAATTCATGCTGCGGTAATTGCACACCCTATGCCTGTTTCCGTTTAATGCAGAGGCTTTTGATGCTTGTAATGACGAGTTTCAGAACTCCACCGTCGATGGTTCTACGCTCTTACGTATCCTGATAATCCCATGCTTCATCAGAAGAATAGTACGAGCGGCTTTCAATAATTGACGCAACTCGTTTTGTTCTCAAATAAGGCCAGTTTTATTCATTATTACAACACACTATTTTACGAGGGTCACTCCAAAAGAATTGCACACTATTTTTGTAAAAATACAGTTTTAATTCTGCATGTGTGAAAGTTTTACAGTGTGTAGATACATCCTTCCCGCTTGTTTTCAGACTTAGTTCAACCTGTTCCCGTGAGTGGCGCCGTCAGAGCATGTCTTCAAGATGGCTACTACACTTGACGCTCGTCAGAAGCAACGTGCAGTCATAGAATTCCTGTGCTGTGAAAACGAGACATTGGGAAACATCCACAAGAGGTTGAAAAAGGTATATGGAGATGGTGCTGTCGATCGCAGTACAGTTAGTCGGTGGGCAAGCAGGTTACGTGATGAAAGCGGGCATGGCAATATTGAGGATTGTCCTCGCAGCGGCAGGCCTCGTACTGCACACACTCCAGACAGTGTGCAGAGAATTAACGAATTGGTGACTGCTGACAGACGCATCACAGTGAACGAATTGTCACGCTACGTTGGGATAGGGGAAGGAAGTGTTTGCAGAATGGTGAAAGTGTTGGCGTTAAAAAAGGTTTGTGCCAGGTGGGTTCCCAGGATGTTGACAGTGGCTCACAAAGAAACAAGAAAAACGGTATGCAGCGAACTTTTGGAACAGTACGAGAATGGTGGTAATGCATTTCTTGGTAGAACTGAGACGGATGATGAAACATGGCTCCATCATTTTTCACCAGAGACGAAGAGGCAATCAATGGAGTGGCAGCATGCAAATTCACCCAAGAAAAATTCAAAACCACGCCTTTTGCTGGAAAAGTTATGGCTATGGTGTTTTTCGATTCCGAAGGACTCTTGCTTGTGGACATCATGCCAAGTGGCCAAGTGGCATAAATTCTGATGGATATGTGACGACACTGAAGACACTTCATGCTCGACTGAGTCGCATTCGACCACATCGGCAAAAGCAGGATGTTTTGCTGTTGCACTACGATGCACGGCCACATGTCAGTCAAAAAACCATAGAAGCGATCACAAAACTCGGATGGACAACACTGAAACACCCGCCTTACAGTCCTGACTTGGCTCCATGTGACTCTCATCTCTTTGGGAAACTGAAAGACTCTGTTCGTGGAACAAGGTTTGAAGATGATGACTCCTTTGTGCACGCTGCCAAACAGTGGCTCCAACAGGTTGGTCCAGAATTTTAGCATGTGGGTATACAGGCGCTGGTTCCAAGATGGCGTAAGGCAGTTGAGAGAGATGGAAATTATGTGGAGAAATGAAAATATTGTTCCTAAAGGATGCATCTACACACTGTAAAACTTTCAAACATGTAGAATCAAAGATGGATTTTTAAAAAGAATAGTGTTCATTTCTTTTGGAGTGATCCTCGTATTTCCCACTCTTTTGGCCACAAAACTCTATTTTCGGCATCATGTCCTCTTAACGCAGCGCCTTACGCCACCTTTCTGGGAGTGCCTGTGTACCCAAATGGTACACTCTACCGGTCGACGTCGGAGCCAACGTCTTGCTGCATCAATAACCTCCCCAACATCCACGTACTGCTTTCCACGGAATGCATCCTTCGCTTGCTCAAACAGACAGAAGTTGAACCCTGCGATATTAGGGCTGTAGGGTGGAAGAAGGACAAGAATCCAGTGAAGTTTCGTGAGCTGCTCTCGGGTGCGCAGACTTGCGTGACGCCTAGCGTTGTCACGGAGAATGAGAAGTTGCTTTGCATTTTTGCAACGACGAACACGCTGAAGTCGGTTTTTTAAGTTTCCTGAGGGAAGCACAGTACACTTATGAGTTGATCGTTGCTCCATGAGGGAGTACGTTAAACCGCATAACCCCTTCAGAGTCTCAGAAGACTGTCACCATGACTTTACCGGTTAAGGATACGGCTTTAAACTTTTCCTTTGGACGGAGGAGAGGTGTTGTGGTGCCAATCCATGGATTGCCGTTTTGTTTGCTGTTTGAAGTAATGAACAAATCACAGCATGCGATGATCTTCGACAAAAAAATGTCATGATCGGCCTCGTAACCCGCAGCGATCCTTCTTTGCTCTTTATGGTCTTATAAGGAGGCGAGGAACCAAGAGGGCTCACGTCTTTGAGTACCCCAACTGGTGGAGGAGTGTGTTAGCACAACCAACAGAGACTTCTAGTTCTGCATTGAAGTGTTTGTCTGTCATCCGTCGATCATCGCGAGTGAGAGTGTCCACACGTTTCAACTTGGAGGGGTCGCAGCTGCGTGCGGCCGGCCGGCACGCAGGGGTTGGATACGTTTGCACGACTTTGTTGCGATGACGACACACAGCTAGCCCAACGACTCGCCTTGCTTTCGTTCACTGCCAGGTCTCCATAGGCATTCTGCAAGCGCACGTGAATATCTGCCATGCTATGGTTTTACGTCAAAAACTGAATGACGGCTCTCTGCTTGAAACACATGACAGCCACAGGCGCCATCTTCAAAGCTACGCATAGCGCCGCCACCCACTGGAACGTCATGAAATTATAGGGGCTGAAGATGGAATATTGCGCGATGTTCCACAAAAAGATTCGTATTTTTTCAACCGAAATTGGCTGAAAAAAAAATGTGTTGCATTACTTATCGAATGCCCCTCGTATAAAAGGGTTAATCTCTCCATCACGCATAGCTTGCCACAACTAGCTCCAGCCCTGTAGCAGAGCAACTTTTCTGTCGATAAACTGCCTTTACTTATTCAGGTTTCAGTTTGAATTGATGAACAGATCTGTGCGCAGATTCTAGTAATATGTCAGTCTGTATCGCTGAATGGCATAACTCCACTGGTGAGCGAGAACACTGTGACCACTGCCCAGCACGAGACTGAATTAAGTCTGCTACCGCGGTAAGGAAAGTATATAAGGGGAGCTGAGCCGAATGGAGACTCAGTGTATAGAGATATCAAATGGGGAAATCCAGTGACATAAGCGTCTTTGGGAAAGAGCAGAGTTTTAGGGCTCAGCGCCTGAAAAGGAGCATCTGAGAAACGGAGAAGCTGGTCTGTAGAGGATGTACGGAAAGTAACCGAAGGACGGTTAAACGACGACAAGGTGTTGACTTTCATGGCTCGTCACAGAACGTGGAGGCCCGAGGATTTCCCGAGCTCTAAAATAGGTTCACAATGCTGGTGCAGACACAAGTTTTTCGGAGCATACTGTTGAGTGTACGTTGCTAAAAGTGGGGATCCGCAGCTGACGATTCAAGCATGTTCTCATGTTGTCAATTATGATTTCTGTGGGCACACCGGCCGCTGTGGACGAGCGGTTCTAGGCGCTTCAGTCCGGAACCGCGGTGCTGCTACGATCGCAGGTTCGAATCGTGCCTCGGGCATGGAAGTGTGTGATGTCCTTAGGTTGGTTAGGTTTAATTAGTTCTACGTCTAGGGGACTGATGACCTCAGATGCTAAGTCCCATAGTGATTAGAGCCATTTGAACCATTTTGAAGCTGTTGGCACAGGAGCGTCTAGATTATACCTGGTTCAGTGGGAACGTAACACATGGCCTGATGAGTGAGGTTTCCTGTTATGCAGTGTCACAGTCATATCAGGATGTGCCGCCATGCAGGCGAAACGGTTCTCGAACAGTGCATCCCGCTAAGGGCCCAAGCCGATAGGGGCTGTATTATGCTACGAAGGACATTCACGTGGACTTCCATGGGACCTATGGCAGCCGTCGAAGGTACCATGGCATCTGCGAACACTATTGCTGACGTACTGCATCCCTTTATGCCTGATGTCTTTCCAGCATCGATGGCATCATTCAGCAGGATAGCTGTCCGGCTTACTAGGCCAGAATGGTGCTTCAGTCGTTTGAGGAGCATGGTAGTGAACACTCGCAAATTTCCTAGGCATCAAATTCGACTGATCAGAACCCGTGGAAAACATCTGGAACGCTATAGGACGCCAGTTTATCTTCCACAGTAAGTCGGAATTTATGGAAATAGGGTGATCTACGTGTAGACATCTGGTGCCACATACCTCTGGTAACTCACCCAGGACTTGCCGAATCCATGCCCCGCAGATGGCTACTGCATTGGGTTACGAAGGTGGACCAGTATACTATTACGCATGTGGTCATAAGGAGTTGGATCGTTAATTTATATTCATGGAATTTTTTAAGATCGCTCGTAAGTCGATAAAAAGATATCAATACGCCTCTTGACGCATTTTCGCAGCAACGGAGCTTCTCTGGTTGGTGGCTGCTTGCCTATAGCACTGGGGTACTCGTTCCCGCGGAACGCTGCCCATAGCACTTCCGTCGTTCTGGAAATACTCTTCACATGGGAAAGAGTTACTCTCTTTTAACGAAGGTACTGAGGTAACAACGTCGAAGTTTTAAAAGCTTTAATCACATTTAGTTTGGAATATAATAGTATGGGCACTGTCAACTGCGATAGTCTGGGTTTCTAATCTAGTAATCGAGTAACTTTTCTACGGAACCGGAAAACCTTCCATTCATGCGAAAAATCCATAATAAAACTAATGTTAACCTCAATACAAAAATGTAAAGTAGAAGGTACGATATCTTATGTTGCGTTCGCGTTTCCAAGTCAAACAATGCCGAATCTCTGGTCCAATGCTCAGGTCTTAGTATACTCATAACCTTTAGATGTAACCTTGAATAAAGCACAGTTTTATTTCAAAACACGTTTGAGACCAGAACAATGCCATTCGCATTTTATTAAATCTTAGAAAAGAAGCGCGTAGAAGTAAAGTACTCTGCAGGCATAAAGCTGTATTGTTAAGAGACCGTGTAACATCTGAAATAAATGATTTACAATATTAGGTCAAACTGGAATTATATTTCAGTTCGAAACTACGAAAACAGAAATTAGACCCTAGTTGTATGGAGAAGTGTAATGTAAGCACACATTATCCTGACTGAGACATCACGAGTGACTAGACTACCTTTCATGTCATAGTGAAAAATAAGAAAAAAAATTGCTCGAATTTATGTGTGGGAGATAAGGAAACCTGCGAGCACAACAAAAAAAAGGATTAAATAACTTTCATCAGGCAGAGAAAGTTGTTTATCTAAAAGAACATTAAATTAAGATAAAGTGAATGTAACGGTCTTAGTTCAAGTCCTGTAAATGTTTTATTTATCTATAAATATTCGAATTTGGGTTTGACAGTATTATCGCGTTTAGCCTCTCTCATACATCTACCAAAGCAGGCATCCTTAGATTTTGACTTTACAGTCCCATGAAGTGCATATAATAATAGTAATAGTGATAATAATAATTATTTTATTTTTTTATCACACGTTTTAAGCACACTATTAATTAATATACTAGTAATAGCATGTACAATTTAAAAACACTTATTAAAAATTTTAGTATAATCAACTGCGTCGATCGTTGCTACCAGGAATTCGTTCCTGGGATATTCTGTAATAATATGGCAAACGGTTCGCCTAATTTCCCCACAATTTCATTTTCTAGATGGAGCCTTCCCCACCTATAAAGAGAGTTGGCACTTCTACCAAGAATGGTGGGTTTTATTTTAGTCGTTGTCCATTTTCTGCGACAGGTCGAAGGCAGGGGTCTTCTTTCATACGCAGATCAAGTTCTGGAAATGAGGAGGGCAAGCCTCTAACGAGTCTCGACCCATGGGTCTGTTAAGTTGAACTGAGACGTGTGCAGCTCCAGTGCTATTTTCATGGACGATTTTCTTCACCTCAGCCTCTTTCTTTTTAGGAAAATAGCATCTTGTTGCATAAGCAGTTGCAGGTTGGCGTGTACGCCTTCAAACTCAAGGAAGAGAACTGCTCTTTACTGAAATGAAGGAGTCGGAATGTGGCTCAATGGGGAGATATAGGACGGGGATTGATCTTAGTGCACCACTGATAATTCTCAGTCTATTGTTCAGCTGTGCCTGGAACATATTCTCAAGTCAACTGAGATTTTCTTTATAGTTAGCGGAGGTTGAATTCGAAAACTTTATCGCACATTTACTTATCTGAACATCTGTGTTGTCTTACATTTTTCAGTACGTTGCATTTATGTTTTCCCTATTTCACCTCACTCCTTTAAACACCAAAAGGAGAACAGCATTATAGTTTTAGGTGTTCCGTATTCAGCATGGTTTTTATGAGTATTCATTTGTGTTCTGCTTATGTCGTCAGTATTCCCAACCTGTGAATGAAACTTCCTTTTCGGTGGTCATGTGTATGTGTATGTGACAAAGAGAGGGAGACTTTCGCAGAAGTGCAATGTTTCGCTGTTTCTTGATACCTATCGTGCAGCGTCTGACTCATGGTTCCTGGACCTGCAGCGACTATGGGCGAGAATCATTTTGGTTGACTAAGAGGATATTCTACCATAATGGATACACGACTGACCGTGAATACCTTGGTAGATACACTAAATATGGTGGGCCAGTTAGCTGGCCTGCTCGATTTCCAGATGTTACACCGCTGGATTTTTTTCTTTGGGGAGTAACAACGATGCTGTCTACCAATGTCTCAACATCAGAGGACATGCAGCAATAAATTATTGGTTCTTGTATAGCCATGACAAAGTAAGTTGTGGCACGATGTAGGATGTCCTACATCCATAGAGTTACCGTTTGTATGAGTGCCAATGGTCACCATTTTGAGTACCGTATGTAATGTAAACACTCTGCTTTTCATATAGTGGTAGTACCGCAGTAAAGGCTACTACAATGCGTCACGTTACTTCTGAACTGTGAAAAGTACTGGAATAAAGTACTGTACAATAACAAGATCCTATTACTGTACAGTGTAGTTTTGTTGCATTCAGTATTTGTTTGTGATTTGCAAAACGTTCAAATACACCTTGACGAGGTAAATGATTTAGTGTTACTTAAATTAGAGAAGTTATGTATTATGTATCACTTCCATAGCTACTAGTTTCGTGGATGAAATGATACAGCGTGTGGTAGTTTTGAATAGCCCTTGGGGAGGGTGAGTGTATTCTTGAATCAAATGTACTCAATTTCATTAAAAAAAAATTAAGCCCTACTCCATATCTTCTACATCTGTAAGGGTACATAATGCGTATACTCTCATTTCAATAATAAGCGCACCAGCGGTGTAGCTCGAGCAATTTACATATCAGACAAAGCTCTACAAGACGTGAGTAACTAATGCAAAAAATATAATCGCCAATTTATGAACAGAGAGTGATGCTAATATCTCTAGACAACTTCATCATCAGTATCGTCTGTAGAAGATATTATTTGAAGCTTAATCGCGTGCAACTGACTGCGAGGAAGCAGCATTATCGCTGATGCTCTCTCTATTCCTTGAACTAAGAGACCTTTGGTTCGGTGTTAACTATTGTGAAAAGATACAGTCTAAGAATGGACGGATGTATTACGAGTTAAGAGAGAAGGCAGTTTTGCAAGACCACCATCTTTAATTGAAAGGCATTTTCTGATTCTTTGCGAGAATAATAAGCCAATAAGACCAATTTTTTGGAAGCCATATTGTGTAAATTATTCTCAATCTTATGGTTTCACATTTTCAAATATTTGTGCATGTCTACGCTACATTTCTTATTGATGAACAGGCTTCCACAGAAAGGAGAATTGGACCGTAGTTAACGTAGACTAAGAATTCTCCAGGTTTAGCACGCAGTGCCGACGACAGGCAGACACATCGGAGTACAGCTTACCGTCAGCGTGCAGCAGCAGACCTCTAGTCCACCATGAACAATCCCCTGAATATATACGTCGTCTAGCCAGATCTGTTTGGTTATTTATTCATTTCAAAGACCTAAACTCTTTTCTTAGAGAGACTGAATACTAAAGAACTAATTCTTTGAAATACTTGTACTACTAATACACTCCTGGAAATTGAAATAAGAACACCGTGAATTCATTGTCCCAGGAAGGGGAAACTTTATTGACACATTCCTGGGGTCAGATACATCACATGATCACACTGACAGAATCACAGGCACATAGACACAGGCAACAGAACATGCACAATGTCGGCACTAGTACAGTGTATATCCACCTTTCGCAGCAATGCAGGCTGCTATTCTCCCATGGAGACGATCGTAGAGATGCTGGATGTAGTCCTGTGGAACGGCTTGCCATGCCATTTCCACCTGGCGCCTCAGTTGGACCAGCGTTCGTGCTGGACGTGCAGACCGCGTGAGACGACGCTTCATCCAGTCCCAAACATGCTCAATGGGGGACAGATCCGGAGATCTTGTTGGCCAGGGTAGTTGACTTACACCTTCTAGAGCACGTTGGGTGGCACGGGATACATGCGGACGTGCATTGTCCTGTTGGAACAGTAAGTTCCCTTGCCGGTCTAGGAATGGTAGAATGATGGGTTCGATGACGGTTTGGATGTACCGTGCACTATTCAGTGTCCCCTCGACGATCACCAGTGGTGTACGGCCAGTGTAGGAGATCGCTCCCCACACCATGATGCCGGGTGTTGGCCCTGTGTGCCTCGGTCGTATGCAGTCCTGATTGCGGCGCTCACCTGCATGGCGCCAAACACGCATACGACCATCACTGGCGCCAAGGCAGAAGCGACTCTCATCGCTGAAGACGACACGTCTCCATTCGTCCCTCCATTCACGCCTGTCGCGACACCACTAGAGGCGGGCTGCACGATGTTGGGGCGTGAGCGGAAGACGGCCTAACGGTGTGCGGGACCGTAGCCCAGCTTCATGGAGACGGTTGCGAATGGTCCTCGCCGATACCCCAGGAGCAACAGTGTCCCTAATTTGCTGGGAAGTGGCGGTGCGGTCCCCTACGGCACTGCGTAGGATCCTACGGTCTTGGCGTGCATCCGTGCGTCGCTGCGGTCCGGTCCCAGGTCGACGGGCACGTGCACCTTCCGCCGACCACTGGCGACAACATCGATGTACTGTGGAGACCTCACGCCCCACGTGTTGAGCAATTCGGCGGTACGTCCACCCGGCCTCCCGCATGCCCACTATACGCCCTCGCTCAAAGTCCGTCAACTGCACATACGGTTCACGTCCACGCTGTCGCGGCATGCTACCAGTGTTAAAGACTGCGATGGAGCTCCGTATGCCACGGCAAACTGGCTGACACTGACGGCGGCGGTGCACAAATGCTGCGCAGCTAGCGCCATTCGACGGCCAACACCGCGGTTCCTGGTGTGTCCTCTGTGCCGTGCGTGTGATCATTGCTTGTACAGCCCTCTCGCAGTGTCCGGAGCAAGTATGGTGGGTCTGACACACCGGTGTCAATGTGTTCTTTTTTCCATTTCCAGGAGTGTAATAAAAATAAAATTAAAGCAGTAATTAAATAATAACAACAATAATAGTAAAATCAGGTTATCGAGGTTGACTTTTGTCTCTCAAAGGAATTTTCAACACACATCCCCATACAATAACTGGGTTCATGGAGAAATAATGACTCCTGTCATGAATCATTAGATCTCAGTAAAATTGTAACAATTTACCTTTCACGTGAGAGGGAGTTATACTGGTGAATATTGCATAAACCTTTGATAGTACTTTTTATCCTTGATAGTTACTATTAACTGTTTATGTACAGTTATGCTACAGTATAGCATTTTTATTGGGTTCAATGTGACCAAGGAAAAGAATGTGGCTGGATAGACAAAGAACATAATCCTAGTATGCTAAGTCTGTATAAGTCCTCGTATGTTGTATTCGTTCATGCCAGATCTTCAACCCCTCACTGCTACAAATGTTACGAATTACACTGATAAGCCAAAACATTATGACCACTGCCCAATGTGAGGCTGGATGCCGCATTGTGACGTTGCAGGCACGTGACGCGCTATGAACAATATGAAAGCGAGGCAGAGACGGATGTAGATGACACTAGCGAAGATATAGACTGCATATGGAGAAATCCATGAAGATAAGCGACTTTTCCAAAGAATACATTATTATTATTCACAGCCAATCAAAGAGTACCTCGAAAACGGCGATGCTGGTCAAATATTAACGTGCTACTGTCATGAGCATCTACGGAAAGAGGCAGGACAGTGAAACAACCACTAATTGCTAAATGGTTTGGCCGTACACTAGCCTTCACCGAATGAGGGGTTCGAAGACTTGTTTGCTCTGTAAAACAGAAAGCTGGTGATCTGTGTCCGCTCTGCCGAAAGAGCACAATGCTGACCCAACGACATCGGCCATTATGATTGCAGAGCGCACTGGAACATCGGGATTCGACCGTCAGTCAATGGAAACCTTTCGGCTCTTCGGGTGAATCACATTTTTGCTACTCTAGGTCGATGCTCGTCTCCACAAACGCTGTCATAGAGGTGAACGGAGGCTCGAAACGTGCAACGCGCCTCTTACGCGGGCTGGTGGCTGCAGTATTATGCTACTATAGGCGTTCTCGAGCGCCTGCGTAGGACGTGTGGTAACAATCGAAGACACCAAGGCAGCTGCGAATCATCTGCATCGCTTCATGCTTGATGTCTTCCACGACGGCGATGTCAACTTTCAGCAGTATAATTATCCGTGTCTCGGAACCAGAAGAGTGCTGCAGAGATTTGACGAGCATTATAGTGAACTCACATTGATATCTCGGCAACCAAATCAGCCTGATGTAAATTCTATGGGATCTATCTGGTCGTTATCGGGCGCCATCACCGCGAACGCAAATCAGTGGTCCGTCATTTGCGCGAAATACATGACCTGCGTATAGACATTTAAAACCGCACACCTTCACAAACCTACCAACAAACTGTCGGATCCCTGGTATGCAGAATCAGTGATGCGTTTCGTCCCAAAGACGTATAAGCTAGCTATTAAGCAGGAGGTCGTAATGTTTTGGCTCATCAGTGTATTTATCTTTTATTTTTTCAAGGTTAAAAGTCAGGATCCCAATTCGTTGTGGGTTTAGGCAGTAGTTTCATATAGGAACAGTTAGCTATGTTAGAATATTATAGAGAGCTGGAGCTGTGGCCTCTACTATGTGCGGGGTGGCGTGGAGTGCAGAAGATTATTGAGGATGTGTTAGCTGCATGGAGACACTAGTAAGACGCTTTTTACAGAATGCGCATTTGTTATTCATAGATGCACATTGTCTTCTTTCACGGCTGCTCGTAGCCAGGTGGGCAGTAGAGCTCACATAAGGCTGTTATACACTGATGCCCGTATGTGTCAAAATCTGGACCAGCACAGTGACAGGGCTGTACATGCCGAGAGCAGCTATGACACAGGGCGTTGCCGACTGGACGCCCTCAGACACTGTCTGCTTGTCCTGTTGGCAAGGAGCACATCTACCAGGGTGCTCTCGTTGATGTCGCAGACAGTGTTCCGGGACAGGGGCTCAACAGCATTGCACGAGGTGGCCATAGTCGTTAGGAGTTACATCATGGCCTCTCATTGAAAGAATGGGCAGTGACGCCGGTGTGTGTACGTTGATACAGGTCATGGGTGTGGTTCAAAAATGGCTCTGAGCACTATGGGACTTGACATCTGAGGTCATCAGTCCCCTAGAACTTAGAGCTACTTAAACCTAACTAACCTAAGGACTTCCCACACATCCGTGCCCGAGGCAGAATTCGAACCTGCGACCGTAGCGGTAGCGCGGTTCCAGACTGAAGCGCCTAGAACCGCTCGGAAACCACGGGCGGCCATGGGGGTGGCAGCTGGCGCGCTCCTCTGAGATGATAGGAGTTAGGCAGCTCACTACGTGCCATCAGTTAGGTCTGCAGGGGCTGGTGGTAGGATGCAACAGCGTTCTCACCAGCACAGGCGAAGATAAGGTGCCGGCCGGGGTGGCCGATGGGGTTCTAGGCGCTACAGTCTGGAACCGCGCGACCGCTACGGTCGCAGGTTCGAATCCTGCCTTGGGCATGAGTGTGTGTGATGTCCTAAGGTTACTTAGGGTTAAGTAGTTCTAAGTTCTAGGGGACTGATGACCTCAGAAGTTAAGTCCCAAAGTGCTCAGAGCCATTTGAACCATTTTGAAGATAAGGTGGGAGCAGCCCACGGCACCCATAAATCCTTCAGGTTGGGCTGGGTGTTCCATTATAGAGTGAAGTCATCTAGGTGTACAGTGGACGCAATGTCACAGGTCCGCCTAGGGCTAATTAGCAACAAAGTGAAGAGAACTGAACTTTGGAAGTCAGAATATTTGTACCAGTAGTCTCTGCAATTAAGTTTATCATGGGATTGGAAAGAGTGTAGCCTAGTTGTCTGCTCCCATTGACTGTAGCGTCCCAACTCTTCTCTCCACGCTTTCCATCTGGTTTTTCCTGCAGCCTCTTTGTGCTGAAAACCACTCTTGCATACAGCTTACGTGTTGTTTCTTCACTGTGTATGGCCAAAAGCATGATGTTATGCCCCCTTCTCTGTGAGGTCACTCTGCTTCAAGAACAATATTGTCATCCAACTCGGGTATTGTGTGGCAATTAAGTGGGTGGTATGTCCATGCTACATGCAATATCTGCGGTCCTTCCATGTCGGCATTCCAATCTAGATACTGTGCACTAGCCTGCTTTGTCTTCACCTCTGGCTCTGGCGTCAGCAGTAGATGTTCTGGGGTGCAACACTGCCATTGTGACGACGTTTCCAAAAACTCTATGTAACCTGCAGATGCCTGGTATTCTCTTCGATCACACACACATACACACACACACACACACACACACACAAAGGCGCTCGCGAGCAGTGACCATTGTAGTTGACCAGCAACTTGCGCCGTCCCCCGGCCGCAGACACAAGAATTTCAATCGCGGCGCCCGCACTGTAATTACTGCGCGGACGCCTGCTCGCGTTTTAAGAGATTACTGCGGCGAGCAGCGTGTCGCCGCGTCGCTAATTGAAATGTTTGCTGCGCACGGCGCCGCCTCCCTCGCTGCCACTGCGGGCGACTTGCGGCGGCCGGCCCGCTAAACTCATCGACAAATGGTCCGAGCGCCGCCCGACGCCCGCCGCCCGCCTGCTGAATCATGCATGGAGCGCCAGGCGCGCAGCACGGCGCCGCCTCTAAAATGGACCGCCGTTCCCAGTTATCGGACGAGCTGTCTGATTGCCCTTTACTTTTCCTTACTCTTCTTACATGCGTTCTTCCAGCAATCCCGCCTTCATCAATAGCACCACACCCTACTGACAAGTAAAACGTCAGAATTAATTTCTTTTACGTGGGTACGGAATTGTCATCCAGTGGTGTTTTTGTATTCACATTTTATTTGGGCCCAAATTCTGGTGCAAATATATGTCAGATATGGTTTCTCATTTTAATGACCGTGCCAAATGATTTTTTGCACATAAGCAAAACAAAAAAAAAGTATCAAGCAAATATTCTTTTCCGGCCATCCTGATTTAGGTTTTCCGTGATTTCCCTAAATCGCTTCAGGCAAATGCCGGGGTGGTTCCTTTCAAAGGGCACGGCAGACTTCCTTCCCCGTCCATCCCTAATCCGATGAGACCGATGTCCTCGCTGTCTGGTCTCCTTCCCTAAAACAACCAACCAAATATTCTTTAGCTACTAGGAGGACATTAACCAGAGTGATTTTCCTTCTATTAACTCTGTTCAGTACGAAGTTCGTCTATTTTAAACTGTACCTCATACTTTTCTTTTAGGCAACGGCCTTACTGCAGCAGATACACCGGTTCCCGTGAGATCACTGAAGTTAAGCGCTGTCGGTCGTGGCCGGCACTTGGATGGGTGACCATCCTGGCCGCCATGCGCTGTTGCCATTTTTCGGGGTGCACTCAGCCTCGTGATGCCAATTGAGGAGCTACTCGACCGATTAGTAGTGGCTCCGGTCAAGGAAAACCATCATAACAGCCGGGAGAGCGGTGTGCTAACCACACGCCCCTCCTATCCGCGTCCTCACCTGAGGATGAGACGGTGCTCAGATGGTCCCGCTGAGCCGCTTTTGGCCTGAAGACGTAGTGCTTACACTTTTTTACTGGATAATCCACTTCCTCTCCCCAAGAAATAGTCAAAAACATCTCACCTTACGGCATTCACGTAAACTTGACGTTTCTACAAAGGTAATATAAACATGAGTTGAGTCTCCAGTACTGTCACACAGTATAGGTTCTCAGTGTAGTGTAACTCGCGCACTTGCTGTAGAAATAAACGCAAACACAAAGCAAATGCACTTCGGCCATTCAGTCAACCATCTTTACCGGATGCAATGTCTGAGTATAATGTACACCAACGAAGATAAGGTAGAAATGTTGCTCAGCTACGCAGAATGTAAATTAGCGTAAAAGTAACTGCAATAATGTTTTCTTATTTAAAATGTGGGTACATGTAAAACGGTACGGTAGCACTTTTAAACGATGTATAGCATTCCTATCTCTACATTGAACTCATACAAAGCTTCAGCTGAAGACGGTTAACTGAATGACCGCTGTACATGTTACTTGCGTTTCATTTGGTTTACTGCGAACTCCAGCTAGTGGTGTATTTTGCTGTCCTGGATATCTGCAATGTGTGCTGGCGCAAAAGGGTCAAAGTCAGTTACGTGTTAGGTTTTTAATGACGTCATGGTGTACTGTGCTTCGTTAGTATAGACTAACGTCAGTATAAATTGCCCGTTTTGAATCCATGCCTCCACAGTTCAACACTTTCCTGTTAACCAGGCGAAAATAAGCATTAGTGGCTTGCTCTTGAAACTTGTATATGGAGATACTAACCAACCTAAAAACATACTTCTAATAGCTATAATTATTAGTCTGAAAACGATGTAAGTGCAGAAGTAATGTTGTTCAGAACACCGTCCTCATTCACCAACAGAATTAGCTGCAATTATACCCGTTACATATCCCAGCCGAACTTCTGAAATCTGGAGGAGCAAAACTGAATCAGGAGTTGTATAATCTTGTTTTCAACATGTACGAGCAGGGTAAAATTCCTACAGACTTTGAGAAAAACATTATGATCCCCGTTCCAAAGAAGGCAAATGCTACAAGATGTGAAGATTATAGGACGCTCAGCATAGTTACGCACGCCTCCAAAATATTAACCTCAATTATCCTAAAACGCATAGAACAAAAAGTCGAAGCTACACTCTCCGAAGACCAGTTTGGATTCCGGAAAGATAGAGGAACCAGAGAAGCAGTATTTGCTCTAAAACTAATAACAGAGAAACGACTAGATAAGAACCTGAAAACATACATAGCTTTCGTAGATGTAGAGAAAGCCTTTGATAACGTTAAGTGGGATAAGATGTTTGAGGTACTCAAAAAAGTAGGAATAGACCATAAAGATAGAAAAATGATATGGAACCTGTACAAAAACGAGACAGCAGTTATCCGTGGACGGACAAAACAATAAGAGGTGCAGATACGGAAAGATGTCCGACAAGGTTGCGCACTATCCCCTGTTATCTTTAACGTATACATTGAAGAGGCGCTGAAAAAAGTAAGGGAAAATTCGCAGACAGGTGTAGTAATTCATGGCCAACGAATAGATATGATAAGATATGCCGATGATATAGTTGTCCTGGCTGAAAGTGAAGAAGATCTTGTAGTCCTACTGAATAGAATGGAGAAAGTTATGGGTGAAGAATATAATATGAGAATTAATAAAGCAAAAACAAAAGTAATGGCATGCGACAACGAAGATCAAGTGAAAGTCCAAGTTCATGTAGGCAATGAACTGCTTGAACAAGTTGATAAATTTACTTATCTGGGCAGTAATATTACCAGGGATGGAAGGAGCAAGGCAGAAGTGAGAAGTAGAATAGCTCAAGCAAAGGCTGCTTTTAACAAGAAGAAAAACATATTAACATCTAAGAGCATCAGCCTTGAAATCAGGAAAATATTTTTGAAATCATATGTGTGGAGTGTGGCATGACTCTCGGGACAGAGGAAGACCAGAAGCTTAATTCTTTTGAAATGTGGTGCTATAGACGCATGCTCAAAATAAAATGTTTCGACAATGTCACAAACGAAGTGGTTCTGGAAAGAGCAGGTGAGAAGAGAAGCTTCTGGAGTTTCATTGTTAAAAGAAGAGTGCAATTTACAGGCCATCTATTAAGACGTAAAGGACTCCTGAACACAATCATAGAGGGATATGTCGAGGGAAAAAGGCCAAGAGGAAGACCACGACTGAGGTACATGGATCAAATCGTGAAAGATGTGGGATGTAACACCTATAAAGAAATGAAGAGAAAAGCTGAAAGACGCACAGAATGGAGACAAGCTGCCATTGTAGCTGTTGCAAACCAATCCTTGGATTCACCACTACAGAAGAAGATTCTGTGCATATACAGTGAGGTGACAAAAGCCATGCGACAGCGATAACAACATATACAGATGACGGTAGTATCGCGTATGCAAGGTATTAAAAAAACACTGCATTGACAGAGCTGTCATTTGTCCCAGACGTCTGAGCAGTCCACACGTCGGCATGGGAAGGCAGAACTTTGGAGCGTCAGCGTCAGAAATTGTCATTTGAACTCAGGTGGTCCATGTGAAGAAGTTTCCTACTTGATAATGGCCGCACAACGGCAATTAACAGGCTTTGAATGTGGAATAGTGGTTGGGGCTAGACACACGGTGCACTCCATTTCGGAAGTCGTTAGGGAATTTAATATTCCGAGATTCACAGTGTCAAGAGTATACCGAAAGTACCAACTTTCAGGCATTACCTCTCACCACAGGCAACACAGTGGTCAACGACCTTCACTTAACGACCGTGAGCAGCGGCGTTTGGGTAGAGTTGTCAGTGCCAGTAGACAAGGAACACTACTTAAATTAGCCGCAGAAGTCAGTGTGGGACGTAGAGCGAACATACCCTTTAGGAATGTGCGGTGGAATTTGGTGTTCTTGGGCTGTGGCAACAGACGACTGACGTGAGTGGCTTTGGTCAGAGCACTGGACTCAAGACAACTGGAAAGCTGTGCCCTGGTCAAATGGCTCGGAGAACTATGGGACTTAACTTCTGAGGTCATCAGTCCCATAGAACTTAGAACTACTTAAACCTAACTAACCTAAGGACATCACACACATCCATGCCCGAGGCAGGATTCGAACCAGCGACCGTATCGGTCGCGCGGTTCCAGACCGTAGCGCCTAGAACCGCTCGGCCACCTCGGCCGGCGGTGCCCTGATCAGATGAGTTCCAATTTCAGTTGGTAAGAGCTGAGAGCAGGGTTTGAGTGTGACGCAGACCCCACGAAGCCAAGGACCCGGGTTGTTAACAAGGCACTGTGAAATCTGGTGGTGGCTCCATTACGGTGTCGGCTACGTTTACGTGGAAATGAATCGTTCATTGACTTGAAATGATTATGTTCGGCTACTTGGAAACCTTTTCCCCCATTAATGGACTTCATGTTCCCAAATAACGATGGAATTTTTGTGGATGACAATGCAACATGTCACCGAGCTACAATTATTCACAACTGATTTGAAGAACATTCTGGACAATTAGAGCGAATGATTGTGCCACCCAGGTGGCCTCGCACGCATCCCATAGAACATTTATGGGACATAATACTGCGCTGGCAACACTTTCGTTATTATGGCAGGCTGTATAGGCAGCGTGGCTCATTAGTCGAGTTGCTGCGTTAGTCGGGCACGTGGAAGTCCGACACACCTGCACGATATTACAAGATAGGTTTACGGTTTGCGAGGATTCCCCAAACCACTGAAAGTGAATCTGGTGATGCTTACACTGAAAAGGGCAAATCTTATTTACCGACGTAGCCTAGTTCAACACGAGATTTGCTCCATTTCCAATGACCTTGTTGCCGATTGATAATTAAGATTTAATTTTCTTTGCCTGTTATTCGCCGTCTTTTCATGCAGTATGAGTTTTATTACGCTGTTGCACATTGCAGCTTACACTGAAACGTTCCTGTGATTTCACCCTCTATAAGTAAATGTAAATAATGAAACTGAGTTACTTCTGCTTATTAATGAGTGTACATTTAGTAGGTATTTTCTTTATATGTAGTTTGTCGTAGTACATGTCCCAGGGATAATCAAATATCGCCTGTGCTAAGGGGCTGTCGCTAAAAGTATCGTGCGACCCGTTAGAAGTTTAATATTATAAGTTGTACGGATTTACTACGGTCAACATGTACTTGATGTGTGTCTGTTTGGCTTGCCTTCTACTCGCAGGTCGTTGCACTGTGGTTTCATATTAGCTAATTAGAGCTAACACCGTTCATGGATCTCAACTTTTTTTGTGTTTAAAAATGTTTAATGGCTTCATGGTTTTCTGACTTCTGGATAACGGCAATATAGAGTGTTTGTTTGTTTTGGTTATAGCATTCTGTAGGCTTAATTTTACACAGAGTTTTTGTTTTGTGCACTGAATGTGCAATAGGGCGTAGAGTTCTTTTAGCCACATAAGCTCTTACTTTACGTTCCATTTAAGACATTGGAGCACTGTGTCACTGTAGGTGCATGAGAACACGATTTAAGTTCTCCAAAATCGATAACAAGTGACTTAATAAATGTTGGAAGAAGGCAGCTGCATGGGATAGAAGTTAGATAAGCGTTTAATGTCCCGTCGGCAACGCACTCATTAGCGACTGAGCGTTATGGAAAGAGAATTCAATAAACTGAAGACTGATATTGGTGCTGAGCAGAACAGATACAGCCTGCCGCGGTGGCCGAGCGGTTCTAGGCGCTACAGTCTGGAACTGCGTTACCGCTACGGTTGCAGGTTCTAATCCTGCCCCGGGCATCGATGTGTGATGTCCTTAGGTTAGTTAGGTTTAAGTAGTTCTAAGTTCTTGGGGACTGATGACCTCAGAAATTAAGTCCCATAGTGCTCAGAGCCATTTTTGAACCCAGAACAAATACAACACGCGTGGATAAAACCTTACCAGATGAACTGACAGATAATGAGGAGTCTTCGTGATACGCGAAATTAAATACCTTACTGAAAGGAGATGTAGAGAAATCAGAGGGTGTTGACTACAGTAAGTTCATGTCATTTATTAATTTATTACGTGGTAAGGAGAGGTGGAGCAGTCCCTTTAAAACACCTAAGAGGAAGAAAATGGAAGCGGTAAAATAAAACAGTAACGCAGAACTTGTCACTAAGTTGAATAAAATGCGTCAGTATAGTACACCACGCCTCTATTGTCGCCAGATGAATTACAAGGTGTCTGAGCGACAGCAGTGCGTAGGATGGGCGGGTAAGTGGACAGCACATCTAATCATTGGAGGGAATCCAGTGTTGCCTAGCTTGTGACCGCGTCAAAGGTCTACCATGATTATTATGAACTGCGCAAGAAATAAATAAGGAGACAGAGAACTTAGAGCTACTGTTATCATTGTTGCCCTGATACCAACGGTGTGAGCAAAAGGAGACCAAATTGCTGAGCCGTCACTTCGTTCCATGTACACTTCTGGTTCTTTTTTCTTATATATCGCCCGCTATACATCTCCACTGCCCAGACATAACTGTGGAACCTGAGTATGTATCGCCTGTGTGTTTAACTTTCGAGGTACAAAACTAGGTTCTGTGATGTATCTGAAACCATGCGATGTATCGGTGTTCTGCAAAATTTCCGTGGCTTGAAAGCTAGGGTCGGTGATTTTTGTAACAATTGCTGTTAAGTTTAACTATCACATGATGACGTGCACATTTGGCTCATGATGGTCAATGACTGCTGTCGTCAAATGTAGGTAATATAGAGTCGTGTCAACTCTCACAGTCGATTTGACAACAAATTACACCCAGTAAGCTCAGTGGCCAACTCGAAGATAATGTCGGCATGTATTTGACTAGACCCCTGCTGTATTTAACATGTACTTTATACAATGTGAATCACTTTTAAAGCGGTATGTATGATACACAGTTCGTGTCCATTCCGTTCGCGTGTGTGATCGTGGAAACAATCGTTGCATATAAGGTTCTGTACCTTTTCAAAGGTTCTAATAAGGGAACCTCCCCATCGCACCCCCCTCAGATTTAGTTATAAGTTGGCACAGTGGATAGGCCTTGAAAAACCGAACACAGATCAACCGAGAAAACAGGAAGAAGTTTGTGGAACTATGAAAAAATAAGCAAAATATACAAACTGAGTAGTCCATTGGCAAGATAGGCAACATCAAGGAGATCGTGAGCTCAGGCGCGCAGTGGTCCCGTGGTTCGCGTGAACAGCTGCGGAACGAGAGGTCCTTGGTTCAAGTCTTCCCTCGAGTGAAAACTTCAATTTTTTATTTTCAGACAATTATCAGAGTTCAGGCACTCACACATAATCAACTTCGCTCTCCAAAATTCCAGGACATGTTCAGATTTGCTTGGACATATGCAGGATTTGACGGTCTACACTCGGAAAAATTTTAAAACGTTAAAAACAGATGTTTTGACAGAGCACAGAGGAAACTGTGCGACTGTGAAAGTGTTGCATTCAGTTGTTGCAGTTTATGTGACACAATCTTATGTTTTCATCACTTTTTTGGAAGTGATTATTACATCCCCATGAAAACCTAAATCGGGCAAGGTAGAAGAATCTTTTTACCCATTCGCCATGTGTGCAAGTTAGGTGGGTCGACAACATATTCCTGTCATGTGACGAAAATGCCGTCACCAGTGTCGTATAGAATATATCAGACGTGTTTTCCCGTAGAGGAATCGGTTGACCTATGACCTTGCGATCAAATGTTTTCGGTTCCCATTGGAGAGGCACGTCCTTTCGTCTACTAATCGCACGGTTTTGCGGTGCGGTCGCAACACACAGACACTAAACTTATTACAGTAAACAGAGACGTTAATGAACGAACGGACTGATCATGACTTTGCGAAAATAAAGAAAGTAAACTTTTCACTCGAGGGAAGACTTGAACTAAGAACCTCTCGTTCCGCTGCTGCTCACGCTAACCACAGGACCACGGTGCTCCTGGGCTCGCATTATCCTTGATATTGTCTACCTTGCCCATGGACTACTCAGTTTGTATATTTTGCTTATTTTTTTCATAGTTCCACACAACTTCTTCCTGTTTTCTCGATTGAACTGTGTTCAGTTTTTCAAGGCCTATCCACTGCGCCAAATTATAACTAAATCTGAGTGGGGTGCGATGGGGAGGTTCCTTTGTAAGTTACCTTTTAGCTTCACAGTCTCTACGGGAACGTTACGTAGGGAGCTAAAGACCCTTCAAGGATTTTGCTCTGAAAATCGGTACATGTAGTCTTGGAAGTAAGTTTCCTTTCGTGAGGTGTTGAGAGGCTGTCTTCGAGTGTATGCCATCAGAGTTAATTTTTTCTTCTTCTTCTTTTTTGCTTCTCCATTACACTGTCTCACGAGGATAATATCAGTGTTGCCGTTCCTTGTATCGTTTGAGGTCCTTTGTTAGCCTTAGTAGAAGTGGACTCGACGAGGTATTCAGTCTTAAGCTGTACAACAAATGCCAAGCTAGGCTCAGATGCTACTTCGAAAAAATTTGATAAAACAACATATTGGGATGAAGCCATCATGAACTGAGATGTTCTTCATATACTGAAAAAAAAAACTACCTATTCCAATATTTGATATTTGAAAAATTAAGTAACATGTCAAATGTAGGTCTGGGTATATTCCTGTACGCTCAAGTAGCCATTGTACGCAGTGCGAAAGGTGGGATGAATGCAATGAAAATCACGGTTAGCACAAGAGGTACGATTAGAAACAAAATTATCATCGATTGAACTGTAGATGGCAAAACCGACATAACGGCATGTATGAGCACACAATGAGCATCACGAGACTTCACTCCCATGCTACACACAATACATCAACAAACTGGTTGAGACCGGAATGTGTGCCTCATTGGTCCACTCTCAGAGGCATGCAGGGAGCATGTAGGATTATGCCAGAACAGCGAATGGGATATGCATGTGGGACGCTATGTACAGGTCCCATTTTAAACCTCAGTTAATGGACTGCCTGTGATTCCTGTGGGTGGAGCATTGCAGAGTGCTGGTCTGTCGTCATGACCAACAGGATGTTCCACCTATTCCCTATAAGGTAGAAGCAAGATTGTGGAAGCGGTTTGCTCGAAATGTAAACACATTAAAAATCAGGCTCTACTGCCAATAAATTAGAGGAAATCGTTGTGTGACACATATTCCTCGTCTCAGACAGTCTGACCAATAATTGCATCATATTGACTAAAAAGTCAATATGATGACAAAGGGACAGAGTGACAGACCTCTCAGCTGGTAAACTACATGTAGAAGAAGTACGTAGCCCTGACATCACTATGGATATGATCACCACAGTAGTGGGCTGTGGAAAATTTTGCTAGGGAGTGAAGATGCGTTTACCCAGCGAGTTGAAGCATCCTAGCCACCAATATGAGAATAATAAAACGGCAAAAGTGTCACTTGTCATCTCTGAGAAAGTGCATGAATCTGATTGTCTCCATGCCCCACAGCAAGCTCACTTGAGAAAGAACTTAAGTCCTACATTTCTGTTTTTGGGGAATGTGTCGGTATCATTAGTGTATATGAACGCAAACTTTGCCATACTTCCTTCAGTGTTCCCTGGGCCAAGCGACCAGCGGTTGCAAAGGAGATTAGAATAATGACATTTAGAGGCCAGAATACCATCGACATCGTAGCCATATCAATACATCCTTCTGTGGTAGCCTAAATAAATAGCCCTGGCAGTTATCCGGTCGTGTATCCTGAAACTGAGAGAGTTAATGGCCTATAGCATTCTCGGGATTTAAAGTAGTATGTGAACAATTAGCGTCTGTATATGCTATACAGCAATGCATACAGTTAACAGGGTTAGTTTTTGTGTATGCTACGCATATTCTAGTTGTGCAGATCAGTCATGCATATGCAAAATGTATCTTGTTCATTTGTGTTTATTTAAGTGAATTCTATATGGTATGCCGTTTCCTATGAGAGTATTGCAATCAAAGTTAAGTTATGGAAAATACAGAGCACTTTGATGCATTTATCTACTTTATTAATTCGTACATTTAGGATGAGTCAACAGATATAACTATGTTTATGGAATTCCATTTGGTGTTTGTTGGAGCAGGTTAGCTGATTCGACGAAATATGCATACACAAACACTCCTGTTTAAAATACCATGAAATTTCTCCGTACCTTAACGTGTTTGTGCTCCACCAGGTGCCACTGACTGTCTGCAGGCATTAAGAATTTTTGATAGCGGGAAAGCTACGTGTTTTGCTTACGATCCAGGTCAAGTATAAATTACTGGTCCAGATCAGTCAGCTAGAAGAGAGCAAGAGATTCTTTCGTGTAACTATTCGTTCATGTACACAGAGAGGCAGACATTACAGTGTGACTTAGTGTATTCATAAGCCTTTCTTGTTTACCCAAGCAATTTCAATGACATTCGTGACAAGCAGTTGGTGCAGTTATTTTACTCTCAATATTTAGTGGAGAACTATGTGTGAAGACACAACTGTTGAAGCGAATTTAGAGGCACGGTGTACTACAACTGGTTTGCATACTGGAATGTAAACAATGTGAAAGAGGGGCTATACTATTTGACCAACGCAAGATAGACAAGCTCCAGGATACAAAGTGTTGAACATCTGATCATACTCAACAGATTCGAATACTTCATCTTGCGAAGAGCACTGTGTGATGTGCTGTCTAGGTCGATATGGCGGCTACAACGCCGGCCGTTGTGGCCGAGATGTTGTAGGCGCTTTAGTCTGGAACCGCGCGATCGCTACGGTCGGAGGTTCGAATCCGGCCTCGAGTATGGATGTGTGTGATGTCCTTAGGTTGGTTAGGTTTAAGTAGTTCTAAGTATTAGGGGGCTGATGACCTCAGGTGTTAAGTCCCATAGTGCTCAGAGCCATTTTTGAACCTCAGATGGTAATTCCCATAGTGCTTAGAACCATGTGAACCATTTGACGGCTACAAGATGAACACTCTCTAGTATCGAGGTATCAGGCTATCACTCGAACGAACTGCACAACATGCAAGCTGCGAACTGAAGTAACTAGTAGGGTGACAGGTATTGTCAAGGATTTAAATTCAGAGCGATCGCATTGCTAGCGCCGTGTTGTCGAATGGAAAGTTACGCATACTATATCATGCAGTGCAGAGACAAAATACTGCTGTCATTGCGAGTACGCGACCGAAATTCTAGCGTCGTGTTGGCGAGTGGCCGGTATGCAAACTAAGTGGCGTTTGCAGCAGATAAAAGATGGAGCACTTTCGGAGCCCACTGCATACCACTAACTTCAAAATGCATCTGTCACATACAGCTGCAAGCAAGGAAAATTACTGTGACTATGGAAACAATGTCTACATCTTGAGAACCTGTGCATTGTAAATGGACTAAATAGTCAAGCCATTAGCGAATAACATTTTTGTTTCAATGTCGTGAAATTTGATTGCATTCATTAGAACATATATTTATCTGTATGTCAAATGTATTATTATTTTTCCTTTTACAAACTCCTGCCTAATAAAACTGTAAGAAAACCATTAACTTTCTTTCAGGAATGACAGAACATTTTATAGATCCAATTCTAGTCTTACAGTTTGTTCATTTCGTGTTTAACGCCTTGCTGTTCTGCTGCCTATGAGTTGAGCCACATTCCTATCACTATCTTGCTGATCGATGTCCTCGCAGATTATCACAAATTTGTGATGTTTTGCAACTCTGCAAAGGTGTACCAGAACTATGTTAAACAAGAAGATGTAGTTTGGTGTTTGCACCATCCAGTCCACGGTCTGGCTGTTTCCTGTGGAATTTGGGCAAATTCCAGGAAGTGGTCGATCCATCACAAGTCACCTTTGGCACCCGATCAATATAAGAGGATAATATAAATAAGAAGTCATCTGTAACAAAGAATGTAACAAAATTAAACAACGTTACTAGATGATGTCAGTACATCACCATTAATTTCAATACGTTGGTTGCCATTAATATTATGAAGAGCTGATCTGAACAAAACGTTGCTACTACGTTCGCCTGTGTATCTATACTATTGTTATTAATTTTGTTGTTGTTGTGGTCTTCAGTCCAGACACCGGTTTGATGCAGCTGTCCATGCTACTCTATCCTGTGCAAACTTCTTCATCTGCCAGTACCTACTGCAACCTACATCCTTCTGAATCCGTTTATCGTATTCATCTCTTGGTCTCCCTCTACGATTTTTACCCTCTACGCTGCCCTCCAATGCTAAATTGGTGATCCCTTGATGAGTCAGAATATGCCCTACCAACCGATCCTTTTTCTAGTCACGTTGTGCCACAAATTTCTCTTCTCTCCAATTCTGTTCAATACTTCTTCATTAGTTATGTGATCTACCCATCTAATGCTCAGTATTCTTCTGTAGCGCCACATTTCGAAAGTTTCTGTTCTCTTCTTGTCTAAACTATTTATCGACCACGTTTCACTTCCGGACATGGCTACACTCCATACAAATACTTTCAGAAACGACTTCCTGACACTTAAATCTATACTCGATGTTAAAAAATTTCTCTTCTTCAGGATCGCTTTCCTTGCCATTGCCAGTCCACCTTTTATATTCTCTCTACTTCGACCATCATCAGTTATTTTGCTCCCCAAATAGCAAAATTTATTTACTACTTTAAGCGTCTCACTTCTTAATCCAATTCCCACAGCATCACCTGATTTAATTCAACTACATTCCATTATCCTCGTTTTGCTCTTATTGATGTTCATCTTATATCCTCCCTTCAAGACACTGTCCATTCCGTTCAGCTGCTCTTCCAGATCCTTTGCTGTCTCTGACAGAATTACAATGTCATCAGCGAACCTCAAAGTTTTTATTTCTTCTCCATGGATTTTAATACCTACTCCGAACTTTTCTTTTGTTTCCTTTACTGCTTGCTCAATATACAGATTGAATAACATCTGGGATAGGCTACAACCCCGTCTCTCTCCCTTCCCAACCACTGCTTCCCTTTTATGCCCCTCGATTCTTATAACTGCCATCTGGTTTCTGTACTAATTGTAAATAGCCTTTCGCTCCCTGTACTTTACACTTGCCACCTTCAGAATTTGAAAGAGAGTATTCCAGTCAACATTGTCAGAAGCTTTCTCTAAGTCTACAAATGGCAGAAACGTAGGTTTGCCTTTCCTTAATCTATTTCCTAAGATAAGTCGTAGGGTCAGTATTGCCTCACGTGTCAACATTTCTACAGATTCCAAACTGATCTTCCCCGTCGTCGGCTTTTACCAGTTTTTCCATTGTCTGTAAAGAATTCGTGTCAGTATTTTGCAGCCGTGGCTTATTAAACTGATAGTTCGGTAATTTTAACATCTGTCAACACCTGCTTTCTTTGGAATTGGAATTATTATATTCTTCTTAAAGTCTGAGGGTATTTCGCCTGTCTCATACATCTTGCTCACTAGATGGTAGAGTTTTGGTAGGCGTGGCTCTCCCAAGGCTGTCGGTAGTTCTAATGGAATGTTGTCAACTCCCGGTGTCCTTGTTTCGACTCAGGTCTTTCAGTGCTCTGTCAAACTCTTCACGCAGTATCGTAAGTCCCATTTCATCTTCATCTACATACTCTTCCATTTCTATAATCTTGTCCTCAAGTACATCGTCCTTGTACAGACCCTGTATATACTCCTTCCATCTTTCTGCTTTCCCTTCTTTGCTTGGAACTGGGTTTCCATCCGAGCTCTTGATATTCATGCAAGTGGTTCTCTTTCCTCCAAAAGTCTCTTTAATTTTCCTGTTGGCAGTATCTATCTTAACCCTACTGATATGCGCCTCTACATCCTTACATTTGTCCTCTAGCTATCCCTGCTTAGCCATTTTGCAGTTCCTGTCGATCTCATTTTTGAGACGTTTGTATTCCTTTTTCCCTGGTTCATTTACTGCAATTTTAAATTTTCTCCTTTGATCAATTAAATTGAATATCTCTTCTGTTACCAAAGGTTTTCTATTATCCCTCGTCTTTTTACCTAATTGATCCTCCGCTACCTTCACTATTTCATCTCTAAAATCTACCCATTCTTCTTCTACTGTATTTGTTTCCCCCATTTTTGTACCTCTGGTTCTTTCAGTTTATCCAGGTCCCATCTCCTCAAATTCCCACCTTTTTGCAGTTTCCTCAGTTTCAGTCTACAGTTAATAACCAATAGATTGTGGGCAGAGTACACATCTGCCCCTGAAAATGTCTTACAATTAAAAACTGGTTCCTAAATCTCCGTCTTACCATTATATAATCTATCTGAGACCTTCCAGTATCTCCAGGCTTCTTCCATGTATACAACCTTCCTTCATGATTCTTGAAACGAGTGTTAGATATGATTAAGTTATGCTTTGTGCAAAATTCTAGCCGGCGGCTTCCTGTTTCATTTTGTTCCCCCAATCCATATTCACCTACTACGTTTCCATCTCTCCCTTTTCCTGCTACCGAATTCCAGTCACTCATGATTATTAAATTTTCGTCTCCCTTCACTATCTCGATAATTTCTTTCCTGCGGAGCTAGTTGGCATATAAACTTGTACTCCTGTGGTAGGCGTGGCCTTCGTGTCTATCTTGGCCACAATAATGCGTTCACTATGCTGTTTGTAGTAGCTAACCCGCACTCCTATTTTTTTATTCATTATTAAACCTACTCCTGCATTACCCCTATTTGAATTTGTATTTATAACCCTGTATTCGCCTGACGAAAAGTCTTGTTCCTCCTGCTTCCGAACTTCACTAATTCCCACTATATCTAACTTTAACCTATCCATATCCCTTTTTAAATTTTCTAACCTACCTGCCCGATTAAGGGATCTGACGTTCCACGCTCCGATCCGTAGAACGCCAGTTTTCTTTCTCCTGATAACAACGTCCTCCTGAGTAGTCCCCGCCCGGAGGACCGAATGGGGGACTATTTTACCTCCGAAATACTTTACCCAAGAGGACGCCATCATCAATTAAACATACAGTAAAGCTGCATGAGCTAGGGAAAAATTACGTCTGTAGTTTCCCCTTGTTTTCAGCCGTTCGCAGTGCCAGCAAAACAAGGCCGTTTTGATTAGTGTTACAAGGCCAGATCAGTCAATCATCCAGACTGTTGCCCCTGCAACTACTGAAAAGGCTGCTGCCCCTCTTCAGGAACCACACGTTTGTCTGGCCTCTCAACAGATACCCCTCCGTTGTGGTTGCACCTACAGTACGGTATCTATATCGCTGATGCACGCAAGCGCCCAACCCCCCCCCCCCCCCCTCCGCCCCAACAACGGCAAGATCCATGGTTCACGTCGGGAGGATATTACTAAGTATGAATATGCATTTTGTTTATGTGTTGTAAGTATATGAAAGATATGTTAATTCTCTCAATAAAGTTTCAAGCCACGTCAAATGGTTATCTGCCCACGACCTTTCGGCAGAGATCTCCTCTGCCATTTTCAAATGGTTGACTGTCGTGTCAATGCCGCTGCCGTGCTTATATAGCCGCGCCGCCGCCAGTGACGTCAGCGGTGCCTCGTCCCGCGCCATATGTGGCAATGTTTTGTTGGCACCACAGCCGCGCCCGCTTCACCCCTCCAGTCACAGGATCCCAAGCCATACTCAGTTGCAATCCGCCGTCTTTATTGAGGGTGCTGTCCGATATTTTGGCATTTCTTCATTTGTTAAGTTATCCCGGAAGCCGTTGGACCGTTTAACAACAGAAGTATCGTCGAATGCAATTTGGTGTCTGCTTCCCAGTGCATGCTTCGCTATAGCTTATCTTTCGGAGTTGGGTAGGCCTAAACACCTCTCATGTTCTATGTGGCGCTGTTGAACAGTGCGGACAGTCTGACTGACATAAAGCTACCCACATCCGCACGGTATTTTGTATATTCCAGATGTTCTAAGGCCTACATTGTCTTTCACAGGCTTTATCAGTAGCCAGATCTTCGCTGGGGTCGTGAAGATTTTGTCGATTTTATGTTTCTTCAGGATCCAGCTAATCTTCCCTGTTATTGAGCCTCAAAAACGTAGAAACAACGATGTTCTTCATGTCTTTCTCAGAGACCTTATGCTTTTGCGGCTTAGATGAAACTGTTTTCGAAATTTCTGTGTTGTTGCAACTGTTTTCCTCGAAACTTTACATAAGTGACTCAGTTACCTCGGTAGTTTTTAGGCGTGTAAGACGGTTTCCGCTCGATGCACCAAGGTTCTCTGAACAAAAAAATGGTTCAAACGGCTCTGAGCACTGTGGGACGTAACATGTATGGTCATCAGTCCCCTAGAACTTAGAACTACTTAAACCTAACTAACCTAAGGACATCACACACATCCATGCCCGAGGCAGGATTCGAACCTGCGACCGCGGTTCCAGACTGAAGCGCCTAGAACCGCACGGCCACACCGGCCGGCGTTCTCAGAACAGACTGTTTCTGTGCTGGATGGGGCAGCTGGTGGCGCGCAGATACCAATCCGTGTGGGTGGGCTGCCGTAAACGCTGTGTCCGAGATACTCATTCCATTACGGTGGACAAGGATTCCAGGTACGGCAAGAAACCGTCCTTCTGTACTTACGTCGTGAGCTTTCTGTGGTTGTGGATGTTGCTGAAGCTTTCCAGGAACTTTTCCAGCTTTACATGCCCATGACGCTATATGACGAAGGTATCGTCGACGTAGCGATAAAAACAACTAGGCATTGCAGGAACCGTGTCCATGGTGATATCCTGAAAAAGCTCCACAAAGAGGTTTGCTACAACTTGAGCTAATGGGCTCGCTACCGCGACGCCGTCCGTCTGGTTGAAATAGTCTCCACCAAGTAAAAAATATGATGACGTCAGGGTATAGGTAAGCAAATCCACGAGGGTGTTGTTAAGGAGCTGGGACCGCAAGTCTATCCCGAAACATCAGATGTAGTGGAGCATGTACTGGGAAATTGACAGCTAATTGCATTCGACCATACTTCTACTATTAAAACGGGCCAACAGCTTCTGGGATAGCGTAATGAATAAAATAACAGAGATCAAAATAGCGGAAAACACCCTTAATAATGACGGCAGATTGCAGCTGAGTAAGGCCATGGATTCTGTGGCTGTGGAGCTGAATCGGGTGTGGTGGTCGTGCCATCAAAACATTGTCATATATTGTGCTAGACTGGGCACCAGTGACGTCACTGGCGACGGCGCGGCTATGTAAGCCCAGAGGCAGCATTCACTTGATGGTCAACCACTTGACAATGGCAGAGGAGATCGCTGCCGAAAGCTCGTCGGCAGTTAACAACTGACATGCTTATAAAGCAGAGAATATTTTATTAATGGATATCACTGCGAGAGCATGCATTCGTACATAATATTAATTGTTGCTTGTAATCATTGAGATATGTACATAAAATCTACACACACTTATTACAGTGCTAAGTTTGTGTAAACTAGTTAATTTGTCTGTAGAAGAGATAGATGGTAAACAACACTATTGTTCTTAGGTATATGAACGTATGTCCGCAGCTCGTGGTCTTGTGGTAGCGTTCTCGCTTCGCGGGTTCGATTCCCGATGGGGTCAGGGATTTTTCCTGCCTCGAGATGACTGGGTGTTGTCGTGTCGTCTTCATCATCATAATTCATTCCCGTTACTGTCCGAGGAAGGCAATGGCGAACCATCTCTGCTTGGACTGTGCCTAGTCGGCAGTGCGGGTCTCCCGCATCGTCCCCCTACACTCCTCGGAGTATGGTACCTCATCATCATCATCATATGAACGTATGTGGTTTTTTTATGTCTAGTCATTCAGATAAATATATGCACTTCCTACGTTGCTGTTTATCTGTGTAAACTCATCGACTTGACTCTAGCACAAACTGATGTGTAATGAACACTATCATTAAGTTTAAAATGTTCAAAATGTGTGTGAAACCTTATGGCACTTACCTGCTAAGGTCATCAGTCCCTAAGCTTCCACACTACTTAACCTAAATTATCCTAAGGATAAACACACACCCATGCCCGAGGGAGGACTCGAACCTCCACCGCGACCAGCAGCGCAGTTATCATTAAGTGTACATGAGATTAGTTAGAAGCTACTTGTGTTGCACTGCTATTTAACAAAGAACTTTATTCACTTGTAAAAGAACTAATGACTATCGCCTTACAACTTTTGAATATTTCTACAAATGTACATGTGAACTGGTGGACTTGTTTTTGCCACAAAAATAGCTAAATGACATTCGATGTCTGCATTAATAATACTATGTATATAAAAGCGGCGTAAATTGTGAGCAGGTATACTATAATGAGGAGAAATTGCAGAACAACAAAGAGACCTTTCTAGACGAAGCAAAGATAAGGAATTAAGTAACCGACAGCAAAACTGAATACATGACTTTTTGGCGAAGCATAATGCTACGCTCGCGTTTGTTTTTGACAGCAGTCGCTAAAACTGACCTTTGGGAAGTCGTGTGTGTCTTTAAAATTCTAGTATACAGGGTGTAACCGATAGCTGTTTAAAACATACCACCATTTAGTAGGGAAAGTCGAGACGAACAGTTTGATACAGGCCACTTACGATATATAAAATCTGGAACCAACCTGAAACTGGCCTACAAAATCCGTCAAAGCTAAAATGCATGCACACTGCGGAAGACTTTCTGTATCCTTTCCTTTCTGTATAACTGGCTTAGTAGCTCTTAACCGTTTGAAACTCGCTAAAATCGTCTATTAATATTAACACAGTTTATTGTAGCATATGAAAGTTGTAGAAATGAGATTTGTTACACTTTGCCACAAAACTTTGATAATTTAGACAATGTAGAACTAACACTTAAATCGTTTTGTTTCTCTGGCCTTCTTATAACCAGACTACTTTTCCCGGTATGGATGAGTTAAGAGACTATCGCTCATTCAGAAAATAATCCAATAGAGGTTCACCCCCGAATTTGATAGACATAGACTGATATGAGCCGATGACGAGTTACGAAATCTAATTGTGAGAGTTCAATGATCTACAGGAGGCGAAGTGCGTGCTGATTTGTCGCCTGATGCCTCAAAGAAACCTACGACGTCAGCTTTGACGTTCACATCGGTGGTGAGCAGCGCCATAAAGTGGCTCTGAATTGGAGCTTAGAATGCGTAAAATCCATAAAATGTAAGATGTCGATGATCTCAACCTGGAATTACACTCTTATAGTGACGATTTATTTAGAGTTACTCAGATTTTATGGGGAGAATTATTAGACTATGACTAGCGCTTTGGACAAACATACGCAATAGTGTTGAAAGCTTCATGCTTTTATAGGAATGTTTGTAGCGCTGTTTTTCTTCTTCTGCACTTCATGTGCCGTACTATACCTTTGCTTGTGACGGTGTCTCTCTCTTCCTGAGCTTTTCCAGAGTTCTTCGGCAACCGGATTATAATTTCTGCCTTTGTAAGTTAGTCTTTCACTTTTACTTATGTCGATATTTTAGCGCCATTCAATACTGCTGCCTTTTATTTTGTTTCTTATTTTAAATATCTTTCATTCCTTTTAGTGTTGCTGTTTCTCAATCTCTTTACATTGATAGATCCTTTCACTGCCGTAAGAAGCCTGGATCTTATTGTTTTAAGATCTGCAAATGACCCATTACTTATCCCTGTAGAGTAGAGGGGGTAAGGTCACTACTTAAAAAAACTTGTTTCGTGTTGTTTATTGTTCTGTGTTACCAAAGTACCGGTATATTTCTCCACACGTATTTCGAGAATACGCTATTTCTTTACATATATGTTTGTCATATTCTTATGTGACATCACATCCCAGATAATTAAAAATACGTGAACCACTCTACTACAGTATTGTTAATCGAAGAAATCAGAGGGCCGAAGCATCTAGAAAAGTGTCTGCGTTCTTTTAGCAGCTCTGCTAGCAAATCCATCTGGCACATCCATGAGTGCAAATGACGCGCGGCCCCCGAGCAACACACTCCAGTGGGATATAACTGAAGGGAGGGGACAACTGGGACAGTCCTGTTAAGGGGATTAACCCTGACAGAAGACGGGCAGGTCTGGCTGCCTCAAAGTGGCAACCTCGCCATGAGACTCAACCTGCACAGCGTCCGTGACGCGGACAGGCGACGTCTTGTCACTGCGAACGCCCAAACAGGCTTCGGCATTGGACTGCGCACGTGTCGGACGAGCGCAGCTACGGTAAAGCACAAGCTACAATAGCTCTCAGTAAGATCTGTTACCAACAGATACCAATGACTGGGATATAGTTTTCAGAATAATGCGAATATTTTTGGAAATATAAACAACAACCCAAGTTTCAGTTTCATCTCTGTTATTAGGCTTCATTCACGAACCATTTCCATATGCACTGGGCCTGATTTTACCTGATAAACGAAGATATTTCACTTTATGTGCAAAGGCAGAACGGATAGTCGTTGTTCAGGAGCGTTAGAAATTCATCTACTTTCATTAACAAAAAATAATAATTACTCTGGAAAATTCTCTGGTCATGGCTCTTTTAGGGTCATCTAGAGAGAAACCAAACCAAATTCTATGTTGCATCGCTGCGTATCAACTAAAAGAGAGCAACAAAGGACCTAAAGGCACTGGCTGCGAACGGGCATTGATTTAACTCAATGGGGAATGTTGAAAATTTGTGTCGAACCGGGATATGAATATAGGTCTCCTGTTTACAAGACAATGCTGACCACTACGCTATCCGCATACAGTGGTCATCGCAAGTGCACGGACTACCGTAGTACGCCTACCGTCAGATCCAAATCCTCAATTTAACCACCAGCTACTAACGTAGTGCCCGTTGCCCATTATCGTCATTACTTGCAGTATTTCGCCGATTCCCGTAAGCGTTCGCGCCTGATATGCATTCGCAGTGAAGAGATCATTGACCGTCATCACCTCAGTTATATACACTCCTGGAAATTGAAATAAGAACACCGTGAATTCATTGTCCCAGGAAGGGGAACTTTATTGACACATTCCTGGGGTCAGATACATCACATGATCACACTGACAGAACCACAGGCACATAGACACAGGCAACAGAGCATGCACAATGTCGGCACTAGTACAGTGTATATCCACCTTTCGCAGCAATGCAGGCTTCTATTCTCCCATGGAGACGATCGTAGAGATGCTGGATGTAGTCCTGTGGAACGGCTTGCTATGCCATTTCCACCTGGCGCCTCAGTTGGACCAGCGTTCGTGTTGGACGTGCAGACCGCGTGAGACGACGCTTCATCCAGTCCCAAACATGCTCAATGGGGGACAGATCCGGAGATCTTGCTGGCCAGGGTAGTTGACTTACACCTTCTAGAGCACGTTGGGTGGCACGGGATACATGCGGACGTGCATTGTCCTGTTGGAACAGCAAGTTCCCTTGCCGGTCTAGGAATGGTAGAACGATGGGTTCGATGACGGTTTGGATGTACCGTGCACTATTCAGTGTCCCCTCGACGATCACCAGTGGTGTACGGCCAGTGTAGGAGATCGCTCCCCACACCATGATGCCGGGTGTTGGCCCTGTGTGCCTCGGTCGTATGCAGTCCTAATTGTGGCGCTCACCTGCACGGCGCCAAACACGCATACGACCATCATTGGCACCAAGGCAGAAGCGACTCTCATCGCTGAAGACGACACGTCTCATTCGTCCCTCCATTCACGCCTGTCGCGACACCACTGGAGGCGGGCTGCACGATGTTGGGGCGTGAGCGGAAGACGGCCTAACGGTGTGCGGGACCGTAGCCCAGCTTCATGGAGACGGTTGCGAATGGTCCTCGCCGATACCCCAGGAGCAACAGTGTCCCTAATTTGCTGGGAAGTGGCGGTGCGGTCCCCTACGGCACTGCGTAGGATCCTACGGTCTTGGCGCGAATCCGTGCGTCGCTGCGGTCCGGTCCCAGGTCGACGGGCACGTGCACCTTCCGCCGACCACTGGCGACAACATCGATGTACTGTGGAGACCTCACGCCCCACGTGTTGAGCAATTCGGCGGTACGTCCACCCGGCCTCCCGCATGCCCACTATATGCCCTCGCTCAAAGTCCGTCAACTGCACATACGGTTCACGTCCACGCTGTCGCGGCATGCTACCAGTGTTAAAGACTGCGATGGAGCTCCGTATGCCACGGCAAACTGGCTGACACTGACGGCGGCGGTGCACAAATGCTGCGCAGCTAGCGCCATTCGACGGCCAACACCGCGGTTCCTGGTGTGTCCGCTGTGCCGTGCGTGTGATCATTGCTTGTACAGCCCTCTCGCAGTGTCCGGAGCAAGTATGGTGGGTCTGACACACCGGTGTCAATGTGTTCTTTTTTCCATTTCCAGGAGTGTATATGTGGCGTGTTTCGTTCCGAACGTCCATAAATGCCCGCAGCGCATCCTAGTCCGACAAGATTCGTCGATCCTTCACGGCTTTTATTAAGGGACTGAAAGTGAGATAATCGCACGGGGAGACATCGGACCTCCAGGGAAGATGCTCGAGAGTCTCCACTTGTCCCTCATGGACGATGCTGCCCTCCCAGATGGACTGGCGTCTTGTTTCGAATCGTTACCAGCACGGATATTGGCGCACCATTTCACAATGGCGGATTTAGAAAGACGTGCTGTCCCGCACACAACCTTCATTCGCCGATGGATGTCTGACTATGTTGGTCCTACGGCAGCTAAGAAAGTGGGAACAGTACGTTGGTCCTGTTGGTAATAAAGTCTCCATAGTTCACATTTCCGCACTTATCATGTGCAGGTCGGAAATACACGAATGCCACAATAATCCCTTTCCAATATTCCTGACGTATCCGACAGAACAGACACCTTATATATGTATTTAAGGCGAGAACGGCCAATGATCTCTTCAGAGTGGACGCACACCTGACTTGAATTCATACGGGAATCGGCGAAATGCTGCGAGTAATCAGGATAAATGTCAAGGGGCACTACATTAGTTGGTTTGTTGGTTGTTTCGGGGGAGGGGATCAAACAGTGAGGTCATCGGTCCCATCGGATTAGAAAATGATGGCGAAGGAAGTCGGCGTGTTCTTTCAAAGGTACCATCCCGGCATTTGCCTGAGGCGATTTAACGAAATCAAAGAAAACCTAAATCAGTATGGCCGGACGCGCGTTTGAACCGTCATTCTCACGAATGCAAGTCCAGTGTGCTAACCACTGCGCCACCTCGTTCGGTCCACTACATTAGTAATGTGTGGATACATTGGGAATTTGGGTCTGACGGGAGGTGTGCCAGGGTAGTCCGTGTAGTTGCAGAAAATAAACCTGGGTTCGAAACTCGGTCTGCAACAAATTTCTACCTCTCTCCAATGAGTTCATTCAATGCCTGCTGCAGCCAATATCTGTAATCCCTTTGTGTCTTATTTATCCTGAATCAAAATGTTGTCCTCTCTTTCGGACATGTCCGAAAGGGCAGACACCACATATATGAAAGAACGCCAACTCTTAGTTTTTACTGGACGCCCTAACTTTGAAAGAATAACGTGAGCTCATCAAAGCGACATAAGAGCGCCGGTCCGTGGCTCTCTCGTTGATGTGTTAATTTGAAACGAATTCGAGTCATCTGTTGATAATCTGGCAATAAATCACAACAGGCAATGATAACACATCCACTCCTGAGGCTGAAACACACAGGTTGTTTTACATAAGCTGTCTTTCTCTGTGACATAACAGTCTCACTGCGAAACACAGTATATTTACGTATTTACCAGCGAGTAATAGCATCGAGTTATAATTTTTTGAACTGAACTTTTTTGTATTATGTACCGGATGCATGTAAAATAACAGTGCACAAATTATTTCAAATTAAATTCCTATCAATTTTATTTAAGAAGCTAGAAACTTTTAGAGTTTTAAAGACGGATGCAATATATTGTACAAATCTGGGTGTATCCAGATACATGTTCTGGTGTAAGAACGATCATTTAAATGAGGTATTCAAAGGAGAGTCCGTTTTGCTGAAAGCAGAACTCAATGCGCTCTCTACAAGTCTTGCGGACAAGGTGTACAGCTGCTGGTGTTACGGACTAGTAAGTTACCTTGATGTCTTGTTTGAAGTCATGTTCGGTTTGTTTGTTGAATGTTTCCTAGTACTGCCGTATACGACGCAGGAATGAATGCACGAACAAACGAGGTTCCGTCTGCTATGGGCATTGACACCATAGCGGACATACATAATGAGTACGTTGACGTGTAGCTGACGCTCGGAGATGGCCGACCCAAGGCCATTGAGGCAATAGTCACTTATGTCATCAGATATCTTGGTCGGAAAGCTCTATTAGATGTTACTTTATTACGTGCTGAATGACGACTTCAGGAAACAAGTACGAGGGCAATTCGGAAAGTAAGGTCCGATCTATCGCGAAATGGAAATTACTTTGAAAATGGCAAATGTTTTATTTGCAATTATTAGCTAAGCCTTCCAGCTAATTCTCTTCATGGTCGACGCTCCGACTTAGGCATTTGTCGTAGCATTGTGTCAACTTTCCAATACCTTCGTCATAGAAGGTGCTTTCCGCCAGGTCTCTACAGCTCGTTGTCAGTGCCAAAATGTTGTCCTCATAGCCAGCGGTTCATGTGAACAGAGATGAAACTCAGGGGGAGCCAGTTAGGGACTATATTGTGGGTGATAAAGCACTTCCCATCGAAAACGCTAAAGCAACAAATAAAATGGTTCAAATGGCTCTGAGCGGTATGGGAACTACTGTGGTCATCAGTCCCCTAGAACTTAGAACTACTTAAACCTAACTAACCGAAGGACATCACACACATCCATGCCCGAGGCAGGATTCGAACCTGCGACCGTAGCAGTCACGCGGTTCCGGACTGCGCGCCTAGAACCGCTAGACCACCGCGGCCGGCGCCGAAGCAACATCTTCATTGCCTGACGCGATCTACAGGCACACTAGAGAGAGTGCACAACACACCTGTGCAAAGCTTCATAGTGTTTTCAGTGTGGTTTCCACTTCGCACCCGATCGGGCCTTGCTTTCGGAATAATCAACGTATTTGGAGAAGGTGCGGCTGTGATAATCGAAAATCAGCGACAAGCGAGGATGAGGAAGTGTCAGTTTTAGCTGTAATATACCTCGATAGGCATGTCAGATTTTATAACATGTTATAGTCACCAGCAACTTCACATTTCGACCGTAGGTCGTCTAGAAGGTGCACTGAGTTGTGTATTCAGGGGAACGGAGCCTCGTTTGAACATGTCACTAACGTGAAAATTTTGTCACCAAAAGATGGATCTGAAAACAATCTACATAGAACATGTTACATCCACCCCTGAACTTCGAACGTTTTTAGTTTATCTACGGCGATAAATATTCTTTTCACTTAAAATTTTGTAAGTTTTAACAGAAAAAACTCCTTACCTAAAATTCGTTAAGCCATGGAGAAAATTTACGAGACCGTCACTGGGTTTTCGTAAGATGGTATGCCTAATCTGTGTACGATAGCGAGAGCCTATTACAGGACGAGGAAGTTGTAGATGGAGAATAAGCAGATCGAGTTTTTATGAGAAGATCAGGGAAAACGAGCTGACCTTGTAAATAAAGTGTCTGCAGCTATGGAGTTAGCCTTTCATATGTTTGCCGACCCACAAATGAGAGTCTAAATTACCACCCATTTACGAAGCGTTCTGTGTCCCCTCTGACTAGCCACACTTCGGGGTAATGGAACTTGTGGAAATAGAACGATAATACTAAAGAGAATTTATTAGAGGAGGGCAAAAGGGGTGGACCACTTTGAGATAAGTACCGTACTTTCTGGTAACGTACGCTGAGAGCGTTCCGAAGATAACAGCCGCCGAAGCGGCGCCGGAGCCCCGTTTTGCGCTGCTATGGAAGAGATACTCGTTTATCGGGAAGCGGGTCCCAGCCTCCAGCCTGGAGATGACGACCGGTATTAGCCGGCGCCGCTAACAGCCTGTGTTTCGGCTGGGAAAGCGTCCCGCTCTATGGGCTCCAATAAATACACGACGGCCGGCGGGTCTGCTGGAAATGACCGGTGGTCTCTCCGACCACGGCTTCATATACGAGCTCTGCGGCGGCGTCCCCTGCTACTGAGGTGAAAAGCGCGCAGAGGCAAATTCTCACATCCCTGCAAATATTCCTGCCTCTTTCTGTTTGTATTGTAGAGAGAGTAAATCAAAGAACGCCGGTATTTTGGTAAACTACGAACAAACGAGAAACGAATAAGAGTTACCAACCGTCATCTACGTGCATAATTTTCTCGATGCAACCACCAAGCATTAAATTTGACAGTTTATTCAAATATCACACTTGGTGGACGCACAGTGGAAATTATGTGCACAGAGATATAATGGATTCAATAGCAATTATTGCATGAAAAGCTCCGTTCTTTTACGAGGGCGTTGAGTAAATAATGCAACAAATCTTTTCTCGGGCAATTTCAGTTGAAAAACTGTGCAATTTGGTTTGTGACATCGTGGAACATTCATAAGATTCCGATAGGTCGTAGCGCTGGATGTAGCCTTCAAAATGACGTCTACAACGGAAATGTGTTGCAAATAGAGAACTGTCATTGAGTTTCTTGCTATGGAAAATCAGGGCATCGTCGACATCCATAGGCACTTGTAGCGTGTTTACGGAGAACTGCTGTGAACAGAAGCACGGTGTCGTTGGGCGAGGCATATGTCATCATCGCGTAAATCCGTTAGATCTCATGCGTCACGGCCTGCAGCACACACCATGACTCCTGCAGTGTTGCAACGTATATACACTCTTATTCGTGTTGATCGACGGATCATAATCAGAAACTACGCTTCTCAGCTGGACGCCTTTGTTGGCAGAGCTGCTACACACATCCTCAAGTTCGGATATACAAAGGTGTATGCCTGCAGGGTTCATCGCCACCTAACAAAGGGCCATACAAAGCAAAAGAGGACCATGTGTGCGGAATTACTTACACGTTACAAGGCTGGTCGAGACGATTTTTCGTTGAACATAGTCTCAGGTGACGAAACATGAGTTCATCAGTTCGAATCAGAAACAAAACCACAATCTATGACTAGTAGGGCAACGGCAGTATCAGCGCATTTTGTCAGTGCATACATTCAGCAGCAAGCACAAATTCAGAGGGAACTTGATTGATTTGTGACCCACCTCCCCCTCCCCTTAGCTTGTTGTTCTGCTGAGTGGTTTGTTACCTCATGGGGGTTGATTTATGACCCCCTGTTAATAATCCATCCTTCTGAGAAACCTTCCCACCCCTCCACCTCCCCTATTCCCTCCCTATTGGAAATGTCCAACACCTCTTCCCTCCCCCTTGACAACACAAGCACACCCTTAATATCAAATTATTTGACTAATTAATTTAATTTTTTAATTAAGTATCCCCACTCTCTCTGGAAAATACCCTAGCCCTCCCCTCATATCCCCCTGTACAGTCCCCCCCCCCCCCCCCCAACAGGAAATTGAGGAGAAAAAATGGTTCAAATGGCTCTGAGCACTATCGGACTTAACATATGAGGTCATCAGTCCCCTAGAACTTAGAACTACTTAAACCTAATTAACCTAAGGACATCACACACATCCATGCCCGAGGCAGGATTCGAACCTGCGACAGTAGCAGTCGCGCGGTTCCAGACTGAAGCGCCTAGAACCGCTCTGCCACACCGGCCGGCTGAGGAGAAAGGGACACAGTCTGTGCTAGAGAAGAAGGACCTTATGATGGCAAATTGAAGTTAGTGTCAAACACATATTAAAGAATATACCGTCCATTTATAAAACTAAGTTTGCCGGGGTTGGATCTCATTATTTAGTGGGAAAATCTCACATCCAGCAACTACATTTCCTAATTATGTAATAACACTGCTGTGGCTTGGAGGTGTTGTCTTGTTGGAAAATTTCTGTGTGTGCTCACCTTGACACGCAGGCTTCGAGTGAGATAGCGCACAATGCCACCACCAGAGGATGTCCAACCCTCCATCCCTAGCAGCATTCCTCCATGCTTCCCAGAAAATATTGCGGAGAAAAAGGTTCAGTCTGTGCTGGAGAGGAAGGATCTCACGACCTGAAATTCAAATCAGTGTCAATAATACATGTATGCATATTCTTGATTTAATTAGTACAGGACTTTCTCACATTGGTAGAGCTCATGTCTGTGCCCCTCCATTTCCCATTATGTAATAGCTGTAAGCGACGAGGAATGGAATGAAGTTCGGTATACTAGCAACCATTTGGGGTCTCCCACATATGTTCCCATTGTGTGAGCAGTGTCATAATCTTTAAAAACCGTCCATTGTCCTAATTACCGATCATGATACTAAGTACCACTGACCGCTCCTTTGATCTCGCAGCCCGGAATAAAGCAATAGGTGGCGACATTCTGTCGATCGGGAAATTCGCTTCCTCTGTGTCTCTCAAGAAGCTACTTACCCTTTGTGTTGTGAACCAACATCTCAAAACATGCAGCCAGGGGTTTTCATCTCTCCTCAGAATACTGCGTTTCAGTTGGCTAATGCTGGGGACAAAGGGAGAGCAGACGGAATTTTGACATCAAAATAGACGAAATAGCCCATTTGCACTATCCCACCAAATTAATTGACTAGCAATTTACAGATCGCTTAAAACACCGCTTTATGATGATGTTTCTTCATAATAAAAATATATTTTCATTGCCTGAGTATCATATGCAAACATTATGTCAAACAAATATTTAAATTTCCACATCAAATAGATCGTAGCACTAAGTATTGCTGAGGTCTTGTGTGCAATCCACTATATATATCAGAAGCAAAAATCCAACCTATCATCACACTCATGATCGTAAAGAGTGCGCTGTCCACCATTGCCAGGAGCCGCAGTCGCACCGTCTGCCGCTGGCAGGGAGATCGCATCGTCTCGAAGGTACAGGTCAGGAGAGACCCACACACGTAGCAACTATGTCGTCAGCTGCACACCCATTCTCCACCGTCCACACGCCTGCCGTACCAAATGCTCAGAAATCAGAAAGCGTATCACCAAGGTCGCAACCGTTCGATTTACATGGGGGCATAATCATTCAGTGCAACATCGGTCGTTTTGAATCTTCTCACAGAACACACGTTCCGTTTCTCTTGCCACTCACCTACCATAATGGTCGTTTCGCTAGGCCCCCCTGCCAAGCGCAAGACCAGAGAAAATAGTGCATTCTTTGTAACTAACTGCCTGTCACAGGTTTAAATGGTTTGTGACATCTGTTCGTTGACTCCTTGTAATCACGCCAGCTGCCAGCCATGGCAGAGTGGGATTTAAGCAGTGGTGGCTCGGATCTATACAGCAGCTCTAACCATTTTCACACTGAGATAGACACCACAGTTTAAAAAAAATCCACTTTCTCCAAACTGGCGCTGGTATGTTGTTGAACATAAACCTCGAATTTTTTACGCAGAATCTAGATTTCTCCCTTTTATGAGAGCTGTTTTCGAAGACAGAAGAAGTAAGGGAAGTTGTAAATATCAGGTTTATGCAACATATCACTTCATAAGATCGATAATACATATGATTTTATTACGATGGCCATCTCTCCCTGCGTAGGTGGGATTAGCATTCCAACTCCCGATTCATATCTGTGGTGCCCTATCCATTGATGCTACTCTCCACATCGCACATCACTGATATCCAATTGATATTGTAATTAATTAAATTTATCTTGAGAGTCACTTTGCATGGCGAGTAACTATCCTTCAACAGTCGCATTAGACTCGCCATATAGCTCAAATGAGAATTTCTCGAGGGAAGACGATGTTATTTTCGAGGAACACTACTGAGAATCGACATTTGAAGCTGACTGCAGAAGGATTCTGTCGCCGCCAACATGCATTTCGGGTAACGACCACAAAGACAAGATAACACAAATCAGCACTCGTAAGGAGGCACAGAGGCAACCCTTTTGCCTAGCTCTATTTCCGAGTGGGATAGGAAAGGGGATGACTAAGAGTGGTACAGGGTACCCTCCGCCACACACTGTTTGATGGCTTGCGGAGTAAGCATTTATCGAGAAAGCAGAAGACAGAATTTCTGCTGCTGATTGCGAGTAAATATCTTCATATTAGCTCCTAATTTTCTCACTGCAGTCACTTGGCGAGACGAATGCGAAGGGCTGTAATACAGTATGTTTTTCCACAACACATAGAAGAAGTGGTATAGCGCTCACCCATCAACTCCCTTCTCATTAGAGTATCGCTTAGCTAGTATATTCTTACAAATCTTCAGGTCTTCGATATATAGCATTTGAATCCACATAGTTTGCACTAGTAAAAGATGTCCCCCACCAAGTCAAAGACCCCAGAAAATTCTCTCAAAATCCCATCACTTTTCGATAGTACTGTTGTAGTAGTTAGAAGGCTGACAGGAAGAGAGCTATCACAGCGATAAAAATAACACACTAATGTACAGGAGGAAATTCACAACCATGCAGAGTATATGCGGACTGTAAAATGAAATTCAGAAGTATGGACCTACAACTCACTGATATTGAATCGTGATCTATAAATATCAGTGTGTACATGACATAATCCCCTTTATCAAGTACCTGTGATTACCACCCTAGAAGTACGACAGTGTAATGGTGTCAGAGTCTTCACTGACAGAAAAGTGCCTCTCTCTGTCTCGTTATTTTTCTAACATCCAGTGGAGTCAATCCATGAACTATTCAAACTTCTCTATGGACACCCTGTAGAGAACTCAATAAGATATAACCCATCTCTTTCTTCTGATATATTGTGAAACAAATACCGTTTCTGTGTTGGCATCGAGCAATGTGGCGATCCCATTACATACAGAAGTATTGATGCACTGCAGTAGGCGACCAGTGATCGAAGTCACTTCCACTGAGCTGTGTAAGGTTTTGTTGTGTGTACGGAAGGAAAACCGTATGGTCAATCGATCACAAGGAGAGGGTCCTTTGTAGTCTTTTCATACGCAGTTTGATTCATTATTTTGGCTGTAACATAGCCAAGCAGTGTATGACTATAGCTGTGTACACAATAAAACATTGTTTTCCTGCAATGACTAGAGGTCTGTGTCAGGTTCTAAAACGACATTAACACATTTCGGTCTATCGGCTTTCACAGAAACCTCGACATCACATGATGTAAACTACGTAGCTCCCACAACATATAGGTTGGTTGAAATGAAAGTCAGAGGCAGTGTTCCTTATTGACATAAAATTGGCGTACGTCGCTACAAATGGAAACTGATAGAGTTTGCGACATTGTGAATCGTTTCCAACAACTGTCTGTAGTTGGTGACCTCTAAATTTAATCTCATCTTCCACAGTGACAGGGTAGTAGATGTCTCGGTGTTCTGTTTCGAAATGACCAAGAGCATTGATTCCTCATGTTACAACCAAGTACGTGATCACTGTTTCATTGTTAGCCATACCAGGAAAGTGTTGCTTCCACCAAGACTCTCTCTACCACAAACAAATGGTATCAGTCAGTCATTATGTGGTAATAAACTGCATACCATTGTACAGACGGGGTGTAATAGACCCCATCAATATGGGACGGTGTACTGTAGTAAGCACCTCAGTTGACAGGGTGATCCCCAACGCCAACCAATGACACAAAAGCTCGCTTCCCTATTTCTGTACAATTAGTAAACAACCCCTTCACTACTCTAGAGTACCGTTTACTAGATTGCGAATGTAGCTAGATGACAATGCAGTAAGTCCACTCATGGTTAATTCTCACATATATACACCAAAGTATTTTAGTAGCGCCCTATACCGATGCAATTAGGATATCCACATATTTCTAGCAGTTTGATCATAATGCAGACTTTATGATTAGCCATCTTTCCCTACGTGGATGGGAGTCAGAGAGTATTCTCGCATTCATAGGATAAAGACGGAGATTAGAAGATCTTCCTGCATTGCCTTTTACCAGGCCTCCCTGCAACAATGTCACCGATTTAATTTGCAACTGACCAGTAGTAGGAGGATACTATCCCCGCTACATTCCATGTCTTATGAAAGAACAGAGCGAGCTGAGCCTCTAACTGCTGTTCAGCATAGATCGTTCCACACCAGTCTTCACGGCGCCCATCCAAGTGCACAAGACCTCTGGAAGTGTGTGCATGTCGAGAAGGGTAGCACACTTTGACGGTGTATTGTAGTTAGTTACAAGAGCGTTGTGGTGATGTAACAGACAGTTAAGAAGAAATGTGTGTTTAATGCTTGATGGAGCTCCGGGTGGACAGATTTTGAGGCGTTTTACGTAAATCATCTTTGGTATCAACTGTGAAGTATTGTTCTAATGTCTGTGCTCATACCACGAAGTTATTGGCAAGAGAAAAAACCGTAAAACATAAAAACACATGCATCCCTAAGGCTGCACGGTTCTGCACATATATGCACTATGTGGAGTGAGACACACTTAAAATTCTACTGCAGGATGTATACATGCAACATCTGACATACATCCACCTTGAAAACTTTCTATCTTAGTCACTACGGTGACAAACTTTAAGATGATAAAACTACTTCATTCTACACGACAGAAAAACACAGATTCTTTATGATACATGCAAAATACGGTTTTTCGGAAGTGTATAATGCCCAGTGCTCACATCTTATTGTGGTTCAGAAATTATGCTATGCTTGCGTCACTTCTATAAAATGATCACCAGCAATGGATAATGCATCTTAAGAGGAACCAGACAAATTCATAGCAGCAGTGTTTGACACGCGAAATTACACACCATGCTGCACTAATTCCGTAAACAGGACAACTGTCAAGCAAATGTACAGACAAATGGTTTGCAGTACCTCACAAACTTCTGTCAGTGACTTAGAAGAGGAGTTTGAAACGTTTTACGTAAATCACATCCGATAAGAATTCTGAAGTAGTGTTCCAGTGTTATGTGTCTACACCAAAAAGGTATCAGAAAGCGAGAAACGATCGTGGAACATAAACACACACCAAGGGCTACATGATTCTGTACTTAAAAACTCTATAATGCAAAGGCTGTGTGGTATCCTACCCATTAGTCGAGTGGAATGCAACACTGTTAATATTTTAATGTAAGAAATACACTGAAACTCCAAAGAAACTGACATAGGCATGCACATTAAAATACAGAGATATGTAAACAGGCAGAATACGGGGCTGCGGTCGGCCACGCTTATGTAAGACAACAAGTGTGTGGCGTTGTTGTTAGATCGCTTACTGCTGCTACAATGGCAGGTTATCTAGATTTGAGTCAATTTGAACGTGATGTTTTAGTCGGCGCACGAGCGATTGGACACAACATCTCCGAGGTAACGATGAAGTGAAGATTTCTCGTACGACCATTTTACGAGTGTACCGTGAATACCAGGTATCCGGTAAAACATCAAATCTCCGACATCTCTGCGTCCGGAAAAAGATTCTGCAAGAACGGGAAATAATGACTGAAGAGAATCTTTCAACGTGACGTAAGTGCAACCCTTCCGCAAATTGCTGCAGATTTAAATGCTGGGCTGTCAACAAGTGTCAGCCTACGAACCATTCAACGAAACATCATCGACAGGGAATTTCGGAGCCGAAGGCCCACTCGTATACCATTGATGACTGCACGACACAAAGCTTTACGCCTCGCCTGGGCGCGTCATCACCGACACTGGACTGTTGATGACTGGAAACATGTTGCCTGGTAGGACGAGTCTCATTTCAAATTGTATCGAGTGGCTAAGCGTTTACAGGAATGTATAGACCTCATGAATCCATGGACCATGCATGTCAGGAATGGACTGCTCAAGCTGTTGAAGGCTCTGTAATTGTGTAGGACCCCTGATACATATAGATGCGACTCTGACAGGTGATATGTACGTAAGCATCCTGACTGATCACCTGCATCCATTCATATCCATTGTGCATTCCGACTGATTTGGGCAATTCCAGCAGGACAATGAGACACTCCATACGTCCAGAATTCCTACAGAGTGGTTCCGGGAACACTCTTCTGGGTTTAAAAACTTCCACTGTCCACCAAAATCTCCATACATGAACAATATTGAGCGTATCGGGATGCCTTGAAACCTAATGCTCAGAAGAGATCTCCATCCCCTCGTACTCTTTCGCATTTATGGACAGCCCTGCAGGATTCATGGTGTCAGTTCCCTCCAGCACTACTTCAGACGTAGTCGAGTCCATGCCACGACGTGCTGCAGCACTTCTGCGTACTCTCGGGGGCTCTACACGATATTACGCAGGTGTACCAGTTTCTTTGGCTCTTCAGTGTACATTTCCAGTGACTGACATACATTCTTCCTGCAAGTTTCTGTCCGATAAACTATGGTGACCATCTGTAAGGTCATAAAACGTTACCTCGAACTCCAAAGAAGATTCAAGAGAAAGTTGGTGACTGAAATTTCGTAAATAGATCTCGCGGCGACGAAAAACGTCTTTGCTTTAGTGACTTCCATCCCAACTCGCGTATCACATCTGCCACACTCTCTCCCCTATTACGTGATAATACAAAACGAGCTGCCCTCTTTTGCACCCTTTCAATGTCCTCCGTCAATCCCACCTGGTAGGGATCCCACACCGCGCAGCAATATTCTAACAGAGGACGAACGAGCGTAGTGTGAGCTGTCTCTTTAGTGGACTTGTTGCATCTTCTAAGTGTCCTGCCAATGAAACGCAACCTTTGGCTCGCGTTACCCACAATATTATCTATGTGGTCTTTCCAACTGAAGTTGTTCGTAAGTGTAACACCCAGGTACTTACTTGAATTGACAGCCTTGAGAATTGTACTATTTATCGAGTAATCGAATTCCAACGGATTTCTTTTGGAACTCATGTGGATCACCTCACACTTTTCCTTATTTAGCGTCAACTGCCACCTGCCACATCATACAGCAATCTTTTCTAAATCGCTTTGCAACTGATACTGGTCTTCGGATGACCTTACCAGACGGTAAATTACAGCATCATCTGCGAACAACCTAAGAGAACTGCTCAGATTCTCACCCAGGTCATTTATATAGATTAGGAACAGCAGAGGTCCCAGGACGCTTCCCTGGGGAACACCTGATTTCACTTCAGTTTTACTCGATGATTTGCCGTCTATTACTACGAACTGAGTCCTTCCTGACAGGAAATCACGAATCCCGTCACACAACTGAGACGATACCTCATAGGCCCGCAGCTTGATTAGAAGTCGCTTGCGAGGAACGGTGTCAAAATCTTTCCGGAAATCTAGAAATACGGAATCAACTTTATATCCCCTGTCGATAGCGGCCATTACTTCGTGCGAATAAAGAGCTAGCTGTGTTGCACAAGAACGATGTTTTCTGAAACCATGCTGATTACGTATCAATAATTCGTTCCCTTCGAGGTGATTCATAATTTTTGAATACAGTATATGCTCCAAAACCCTACTGCAGACCGACGTCAATGATATAGGTCTGTAGTTCGATGGATTACTCCTACTACCCTTCGTAAACACTGTTGCGCCTTGCGCAATTTTCCAATCTGTAGGTACAGATCTATCGGTGAGCGAGCGGTTGTATATGATTGCTAAGTAGAGAGCTATTGTATCAGCGTAATCTGAAAGGAACCTAATCGGTATACAATCTGGACCTGAAGACTTGCCCGTATCCAGCGATTTGAGTTGCTTCGCAACCCCAAAGGTATCTACTTCTAAGAAACTCATGGTAGCAGCTGTTAGTGTTTCAAATTCTGGAATATTCCATTCGTCTTCCCTGGTGAAGGAATTTCGGAAAACTGCGCTCAATAACTCCGCTTTAGCGGCACAGTCGTCGGTAACAGTACCATCGGCACTGCGCAGCGAAGGTATTGACTGCGTCTTGCCGCTTGTGTACTTTACATACGACCAGAATTTCTTCAGATTTTCTACCAAATTTCGAGACTGATCCGAAATTCTCGCTCAGTTCAATATGTATGAGGCTGCGTCGTAAGTGAACATTTTGAGTTCCGCATTCGGTCAAATTTCACGTTGGTTGGGACGGGGGGTGGGGGTGAGTGGTTTGTGGAGGGGGGGGGGGGGGGAGAGCCCTTTAATAGAGGTGGCACTTGGTAATCACGTTTTTCATAAACAAAAGCATACACTCTGTCACGTTTACCCAACATCACATTGACTTTGGTCTTTGTTACTGATATTACCGGAAAATCCGTTAAAACAGACCTAACAAATTTGTTGAGATCTTTCTATCACGTACGGATACAACTTGAAAAATGCTATGTGCAATACTATGTACAATACTGCCTTGTGACTGTAAATGCATTGGGTCAGTCTATATAAAACAATATTCGTCGCGGACAGACGAATGACGCTGAGCAGAACTGATCAATAATATTATAAAATATATTCATTGTTCTTGGACACGTAGGTTATACATTTCTGTGCACGCTTGCAGGCCGTAGTGGTGCATTTGAGAGGGACACTGTAACAAACTATATTCCCCCTTCCAGATTAGGTGCCACATGATTTCTTTTCAAACGCAATATTTTATTTCTTATTCCGTTCCAGCTCGAATTTCGCCATCAGTGTTCTTACCGACTGAGCTATGCAGGAATGGGGGACGGGATTAATCGGGAAATTTAAAGTTCCCGAATGGAGTTACAATGTGGCACACTGTTCAAAGCTTGCCAAACAGACCCATACGCCTATTGTTACCAAATATTAGCCTGCGCTCTATCGTTAATGAAGTCATCGCCAACGGGAAGTGAAAAAGCAGCGTTGTTCTCATATTTCTATTGCACGAATATATACTCATCAGTCAGCACGGACACTGTATAATAATATGCTACGTCGTACAGGGGACCGGCCAACGGTCTTGGAGCTGTGGTAACACAATTTCCGTCAGATCACCGAAGTTAGGCACTGTCGGGCTGGGTTAGCATTTGGATGGATGACCATCTGGTCTGCCGAGCACTGCTGGCAAGCGGGGTGCACTCAGCCCTTGTGAGGCAAAGTGGGACCGGCCAACGGCCTTGGAGCTGTGGTAACACAATTTCCGTCAGATCACCGAAGTTAGGCACTGTCGGGCTGGGTTAGCATTTGGATGGATGACCATCTGGTCTGCCGAGCACTGCTGGCAAGCGGGGTGCACTCAGCCCTTGTGAGGCAAAGTGAGGAGCTACTCGATTGAGAAGTAGCGGCTACGGTCTCGGAAACTGACATACGGTCTGGAGTGCGGTGTCCTGACCCCATGCCCTTCCATACGCGCATGCAGTGACGCCTGTGGGCTGAGAATGACACGGTGGCTAGTCGGTACCTTTGGGCCTTCATAGCCTGTGCGGGAGGAGTTTAGTGGGGTGGGGGAGTTAGTTTTACAGGGGTCCGAATTAAAACTGGACGGATGATCTCGGAGGTGAGGGGAGTTTACTAAAGATATGTGCTCCGTTTGAACTCCTGCTGAGGAAGTGCGTGCTGTGTGTGGTGTTGCTCCGTCTTGGTGCATCTTCTGCCGGTTGACACAAAATGAAACAAACAGATTCTGCACCTACTAACCATCATCAATATTTTAATACAACAATTATACTTCGGAAACCGGAAATGCTCACCAAACCATTGGTTTAACAATTGCTTTTCAACTTACTGCTGAATACGGAAATACAGTCAGAACAGTCCGAAAATCAAATAAGGGTGTCGCAGGGTAGGTTGAGCGGAGAGGTAACGAATATGAAAAACATTTTAGACTTTACGCCGTTTCCGAATTAATTAGCACTGAAGTTACCTGATCAGGCCATTTCGCGCGCAAATTCAAGCGACCCGTCAGATCCAATTAGTCTCAATTGTTCTCATAGCGCCGGCCGAAGTGGCCGTGCGGTTAAAGGCGCTGCAGTCTGGAACCGCAAGACCGCTACGGTCGCAGGTTCGAATCCTGCCTCGGGCATGGATGTTTGTGATGTCCTTAGGTTAGTTAGGTTTAACTAGTTCTAAGTTCTAGGGGACTAATGACCTCAGCAGTTGAGTCCCATAGTGCTCAGAGCCATTTGAACCATTTTTTTTTGTTCTCATAGCGTAGATAATAGTGCGCGATGCTGCTCAGCCTTCTGCTGGGGTTCCATCCTTATTACGGTCCCATGTCCAGTTTTTGTATCGTTCTATTGTTCGGCTTTAGGAAACCAAACGAAGAACGCGTTTGGCGACACCGTCTCCGGTGGCTCCTTGAATTTGTGCGAACAACGACCTGATTGGCTAACTTCAATGCTAATTAACTCTTAAATCGCACAACCTATAAAATTTTTTCTTAAAAATTACTTCTTGGTGAAACCTAACCTGAATCAGCCTTACAAGCTTTTCAGACTTTTCATACGGTGCTGTATAAGGGCGACTGTTTTCGAAAAATCGGTTGAATCCAGTCTCATGCTAAGAAATCAAAAACTGAGATTTCTAATACATCGTACATTCATACCAAGTTGTCTGTGTCATGATTTCTAAAGATATCTTCGCCTCTTAAATGCTGTCGTAAGAAAATGTAGAGAACACTTTCGGACCACTTTCGTTCTACAGCACTTCTGTGCCATCAGTCGAGAAATGGTACGAAAAAATTGCGTTTCGAATGATTACATCTTGACAGTCTGGAATATAATTCTCATACACTATGTGATCGAAAGTATCCGGACACCTGGCTGAAAATGACTTACAAGTTCGTGGCGGCCCCCATAGAGTAATGCTGGAATTCCGTACGGCGTTGGCCCACCCTTAGCCTTGATGACAGCTTCCACTCTCGCAGGCATACGTTCAATCAGTTGTTCGAAGGTTTTCTTGGGGAGTCGCAGTCCATTCTTCGTCGGAGTGCTGCACTGAGGAGAGGTGTCGATGTCGGTCGGTGAGGCCTGGCACGAAGTCGGCATTCCAAAACATCCCAGATGTGTTCTAAAGGATTCAGGTCAGCACTCTGTGCATGCCAGTCCATTACAGGGATGTTATTATCGTGTAACCACTCTGCCACAGTCTATGCATTATGAATAGGTGCTCGGTCGTTTGAAAGATGCAATCGCCATCCCCGAATTGCTCTTCAACAGTGGGAAGCAAGAAGATGTTTAAAACACAATGTAGGCCTGTCCTGTGAGTGCCACACAAAACAACAAGTGGTTCAAGTCCCCTCCATGAAAAACATGACCACACCCTAACAACACCGCCTCCGAATTTTACTGTTGGCACTATACACGCTGGAAAATGAAGTTCACCGGGCATTCGCCATACCGACACCATGCCATCGGATCGCCACATTGTGTACCGTGATTCGTCACACCACACAACGTTTTTCCATTGTTCAATGGCCCAATTTTTACGCTTCTTACACCAAGCGAGACGTCGTTTGGCATTTACCGGCGTGATGTGTGGCTTATGACCAGCAGCTCGACCACGATAGCCAAGTTTTCTCACCTCCCGTCCCCCTGGATTCTCATGCAGATTGGAATTCCTGTATTATGGTCTGGATATATGTCTACCTATTACACATTACGACTCTCTTCAACTGTTGGCGGTCTTGTATGTCAACAGACGAGGTCGGCCCGTACGCTTTCGTGCTGTAAGAGCCCCTTCACATTTCCACTTCACAATCACATCGGAAACGGTAGACCTACGAATGTTTAGGAGTGTGGAAATCTCGCGCACAGACGTATGACACAAGTGATTCCCAATCACCTAACCGAGTTCGAAATCCGTGAGTTCCGCGGAGCGCCCCTTTCTGCTCTCTCACGATGTCTACAGTCCGTCCCCGGTAGCTGAGTGGTGCCGGCACGGTAGCTCAGCGTGTTCTGTCAGAGGGCTGCGTTCTCTGTAATAAAAAAACTGAGTCAAGGCATCAACGGTCAACTTGAACGGATGTCTTATGACGTCCGCCCAGACCAAACGCCTATGGGCCCAGGTTCGATTCCCGGTTGGCTCGGAGATTTTCTCCGCCCAGGAACTGGGTGTTGTGTTGTCCTAGTCATCATCATTTCATCCCCATCGACGCGCAAGTCGCCGAAGTAGCGTCAAATCGAAAGACTTGCACCCACGAACGGTCTACCCGACGGGAGGCCCTAGTCGCGATGTCTATACATCGAGGTCGCTGATATGGAGTACCTGGCAGCACAATGCACCTAATATGAAAAACGTATGTTTTTGATCGCATAGTGTATGTATAAACGCTAGAGTGCCAAAAATAGGCACGTATGGAATTCAAACGTTGCCTGCAGTGGTGACCTCAAAGTTAAGAATGTGTTATCCTTAACTTTTATTCCGTTTCTAACATACTTTGACATTTGATACTCCTGGAAATATAGAAGTCATTTTTACATGTTTTGGCTGTGTTCGTTGTCAGTTTTGATTACTTTCGATTAATCTTTCATGCCAGACAGGGATATCTATATTCATCCTCGTATAAAGGGTGAACCAGAGCTCCAGAGACAAAGTTTCGAAGTTAGTTCAGAGATATTCCTGACTATCTTGGTATAACGGACGTGTGGTCTCCCGTGGCCCGTTGCAGACTGATGATGTAATTATGATTATGCAGTTTGTCACATAAATTATCTTTAATTGTGGGAAAATATCTTCACAACAGTCAAAGATTTGCAATACGACAAAACACAAAACGCTGAATAATCTAACAACCCTGAAATCGAGACAGAAACAAGCAGTACTGAATAAAATTTTGAGATCGAAGAGTAAAGTGGGCTTTGCTGTTAACAAATATCGCTAGCGACTGAAACAAATGTTTCCAAACAGACACGCAGTGCATAACGTGGACATTTGTTATGCAGATGTTTTCAGTGCAATAGAGATACAAAGAGAAAAGAAGGCAGAAAGTCAAGTGAAATGTAATTACTATGTAACGAGTCACTAGAAGCCACGGATCCCTTATAACAAAACACTGAAATATACCTGAACATCGTCCTTATGGTTACCCTTTTATGAAACTGAAAGTGCAAGTATTTTTGTGTTGGTTCTGCATCTCCTCCTGTGTCACTCGATTGATTACTACTAAGCTTGGCATACCTAACACTTACTTTCTGGGAAGAAGTACTCTGGGGATTAGCACCACCTATCTCCCATTGTATGGAAGTAACATAGGAGGTGCACAGAGAGACATGGTAGGAGAAGATGGACAGAGAGAAGGGGGACAGGGAAAGAAGGAGTAGGATATGGACAGTGAGGCGAAGAGAAAATGGACAAAGGAGGGGAGGTAATAAAGCAGTGGTCAAGAGAGAAGTAGAAAGTGATGGACAGAGAAATCGGCAGGAGGAGTTGGACAGAAAGAGGGTGAAGAGCAGATGGACAGATAAATTGGGTAGAGGAGATCGACAGAGAGGGGAGGGGAAGAGATGGTATTGAGAGGTGGCAGAGGAGATGGAAAGAGTGAGTAGAGAGGAATAGAGGATAGAGAGATTAAGGAAGAGGAGATGAGCGTAGAAAGGAGGGCAGGAGGTAGACATAGGGAGGGGGAGCAGAAGAGAAACAGAGAGAGGGGCAGAAGTAGAGAGAGGGGAGGAGGACATGGACGGATATGAGGGAGAAGGAAGTGAACAGAAGGGGGAGAGATGGACATGTCGAGGGGAGAATAGGAGATGGGTAGAGAGAGAACGGAGGAGGAGATGGACGCTGAGTGTGAGTGTGGGGAGGAAGAGATGGAACCGAAGGAGGAGGGATGTGCGCCACACGTATCGCATACAGGTGTTCTCTTGAAGTCAAGGATAAGAGTCTAGAATTATAAATATATGGTGCATATGAAATTAATGTAGGAAATGTGAGGGCTGATACACTGGGTCACAATAAGCATAATTCACATTACAATCCTTGTCCACATCCCTTAGCGTACGGCAATAGGGGTCATTGAAGAATGTCGCACGCCACAAGGGGGTAGCCACACAATATGCCATCCGAGCCCTCATGGTAGCAGGTCTGCAGGGCAACGATTTCAATGTTTTTGTGACATGAAGATAAAAGAGACGTCGGGCTGGAGTTTTCTGACAGTTATTTGCAAATCCTGTCGTCGACATAGATAAAGGCTGGACAACACTACGGGTTCTCCGCCTCTTACTGGGACATGAAAGCGTTGCTTTGGCTGTGCAAATGCCTGTTTATTAGGAATTGTATAGAGGACAGCACTCTGCGGAGTCTCGTTCGCCCTGTCAGTTTCTCATCAAACTGGGATACTTTTGTGGTTGTGTGTGTAGCGGACAGGAAATGGAGCGCTATTCTTGCGAAAAAAGGGCACAGGGATGGGGCCCCTCCACGCCCGCACCAACGTGGTGACCAAACCAAAAGTTCTACTGTCACCTCCGTCAACATGTTAGTTATCTAGTAAAAGGATCACAGGATGCTGGGCTGTGATGTTATCCGTGGATCTGGGTAAGACTACGCATTAACACGGTCCATCAGGTGATAGATAGTGGACGAAACGCGAGTGAGGGTAGCAATTTGAAGAGCAGAGGGGAAAAAGTGCCAAGGCTCGTGCCGTAGGAAAAAAACCTCTGTAACAGCGGGATAGGTAGCAAGAGCAGTAGAGGCTTACAAGCTGCGATAGTTCATGCAGGGTTGGATTTGTTAGTATGGGCATCATGCATCATTATTGTGGCAAGCTATAGCGATGTATCCCAGTTGCTGCAGCAACTACATTCCTGGAACAATCAAGATCGTTATACAGTAGTCGGAGATCGACCATAGATCATCTCACTGTGTGGGGGATGTGTGGAGCTTGTCTGCATGCAGTGTACGGTACGGCTTCCCTGCGTGGTGCCAGTTTTTCGGCAGTGTATTCCAGTTGGATATCCAGTAATGGCGTCTGATTAATAGGGGCTCACCTGTACGGTTGTGTTTGCGTGTGCTAGGCCATAGATGTTAGGTCCTTACAAGTATGTCTTTTGGTCTTTTATGTTTCCATCTATGGTTGTGGTCGTAGTTCCCCAGATTCAGAATAAACGGGTTCTGCGAATGTCTGGAGTTTCTGTACAGTCTTGTGGTGAGTTTGTGGATTACCTCCTTGAGAGTCTCAAGTTGGTATTCCCGGTGAAGGTCCGCGATGCGTGTGTATCGTGGAGCATTTCTTATGATTTTGAGTACTTTATTTTGTATGAGCTGCAGACGGCGCAGGCGTGCGCAGCGTATCCCCAGACAGGAGCTGCGTACGTCTTCAGGGGTCGAATAAGTGTCATGTACATGGAACTCGACACCCTTCTGTTCAGTGTGCTACGCCTGTTGAGCATAGGGTAGAGCTGTTTGAGCCTCGTGCTAGCTCGGTTGGTCATGTGTTGTATGTGGTCCCCCCAGAGTAATTTCCGGTCCAGCCAGACACCGAGGTATTTGACTTTCTCACGGAAACGTATTGAGCGTGCATGTAGAGTTATTGGTCTGCAGTATCGGTGTTTGCGCAGTTGCTTCGGTCTTCTGGTGAACAGAACGGCTTCGCACTTGTCGATGTTTACTCTAACACGCCATTTCTCCAACCAAGGCTCAGCCACTCTGAGTGCAGTCTGTAAGCGTGACGTAATGTTTGATGGTTTCCAATCTTGCACGAGGATGGTTGTGTCATCCGCGTAGATTGCCATCGTTGTGTTGTGTGTGGTTGGGAGATCGTTTATGTAGAGGTTAAACAGTAGGGGCCCTAGGATGCTTCCCTGGGGTACTCCCGCGTGTATACCGTGTCGTGTTGATTGTTTTCCCTGCACGTCAGTGTTGAAACTCCTGTCTGTGAGGTATGAGTGTATTAGACGCACCAGACCGTTAGGGAATCCCGCGTCGCTGAGTTTGCGAATGAAGCCGTTGTGCCATAGACGGTCGAAAGCCTTTTTGATGTCCAGGAACACCGCCCCTGTAGCTTTGTTTATGTTGAAGCCATGTGTTATGTGTTCAACGACCCGTAGGAGTTGTTGTGTTGTGGAGTGGTGATTCCTGAAGCCGAATTGCTCCGGTCTCAGGATGTCATTTGTTATGCAGTGCCTAGTGATGCGTTTGAGAATCACCTTCTCAACAATCTTACTGAGCGAGCTCAGAAGGCTGATGGGTCGGTAATTTTGTGGGAGGCTGTGGTCTTTTCCCCGGATTCCTGAACATCAGGACCTAGGCCGTCTTCCAAAAGGCGGGGAAGTGTTGGTGTTTCAGTATGGCATTCGTTATGTGTGTTAGGTACTCAGTAGCTTTATCCGTGAACTCCTGGACGACACGGTTTTGAATGCCATCATGACCAGTGGCTTTCCTAGCAGCGCAATGCATTATAGCCCAGGAGACTTCGGCTGTGCTAGCATGTCGAATACGTGTAATCTCTTGGTCAGTAGCAAGTGTGAACACTGGATCTGATGGTGCCAGGTTCGGTGTGAATGACGCTGCGAGTGTGCGGGCCATTAGTTCCGCTTTCTCTTCCGCTGATTATGCAGGTCCGTCAGGCCCTTGAAGCGTTGGGGTGTATATTTTCTCCCTGGTGAAGTGTCGGGCTAGGTGCCACACGCCAGGTCGTGCGGTGTCCAGCCCTTTGAGTTTTTGGTTCCACTGTTGTGTTCCATGTGTTTGTATTTTATCGTGTAAGATGCCCTGTAGCCTGTTAATGCGCCATTTGAAGTACTGACGCCTGGTGCGCTGCCATTGTCTCCTGAGGTCATTCCTCATTGAGATTAGGCCCAGAATTTCCTGGGGCAGGGCCGCACTGTGTAGTTGTGAGGTGCGATCAGATATGGCGCCTGCCATTGCGTCCTGGACGGCGTTAGTGAGGGTTTCTACTGCCTTGTCAGTTTGTGCTGTTTCGTTAATTTCGTGTATGGGTGGGATGTGGCTATCGAGCGTTTCCTTGAACAGTGTCCTGTTCGCACGCCCGTAGTCCAGCATCTTGCGTTGTTCCAAGTGCTGCAGTGTTTCCTCAGTGTATTGTATTACAGGTTGGTGGTTTGAGGGCAGATCGTTTTCAACGGCAACGTTGAGTGTCGATGTAATGCCCTTGATGAGAGCCGTGTCTAACACGTCCGGCCTGTGTCCCCTCTGATAGGGAATGTGCGTCGGTTCAGTCGGTGCTAGTATAATGTAGTTTCTGCCTAGTGAATGTTCATACAGTTTTTTGCCGTTGGGATTTCGTATGCGTAAATTTCATCTGGGTGTTTTGCGTTCAGATCTCCAGCGACTATTACTCGCGGTGAGATGTTCAGTAGTGTGGTGATATCACGTGTTGAAATGCCTACAGGACTGTTGTATACCGATATCAGTGTGGTGTAGGCTCCGTGGAACTTGACTCTGACGGCCGTAGCCTCGATTTTTTCCACTTCAGGAAGCTCTATGTTTGTGTGCTCAATGTCTTTGTGTATGACGATTGCAGTTCCACCTGCCACGGCGTCGCCCGGTCGGTCGGCACGACAGACGCAGTAGCCAGGAAAGTTTAATTGTTTGTGCGGTTTAAGCTTAGTCTCGCTCAGTAGCGCGACAAGGATTCCCTTGCGCTCCATGAACGCGGCATATTCTGCCCTTTTGTTGTGGACCGAGTCTGCATTCCAGAACAGGATCTGTGATAGTGTGTGCGGGTTTGCGTTACGGTCCGAGTGTGGTATATTATTCATGTAAGAGTGTGAAAAAGTAGTCATACACCGTGCTTATGGGGCGGCAGATGGCAATGTTACCGCTGCCCAATGTTTGTACGTTCGGCAGGTTGCCAACCTTCGAGTGCCAGATCCACGAACATTTACTGCCATTCGCATGTCCCTACGAGAGACAAGCTCACTTAAGGTAGGTTTTCCACTAGCACGTCCTCGTAATGATACGTGTGCATTTAAAGCCTTCTTCGAAACTCTGTGTATTCATTTTGTGTTACAGGTGCGAAGGCCAGACGAACGCGGTCGTCAACATACAGTATATACACCAGGACTTAAATAGGAGGCGTTGACATTGCTGGAAAGCACAACCTCAACAATGTCGCGGTGTGTTGCACGGGAAATGGGTCAGACACACCACAGTTTGCCATATGTCACATGAACATAATTTGCACCCTACCCACTTCAAAAGGTTCATCCGTAAGCGCAAACGATTTTTCCTGTCTAACTGAATTCTGCCAGTGGTTTCTGAAAAGGTGTGCCATTCAACTAGATATGCCAAACCGTGTACTTTTTTCGGATGAGGCATCGCTTACACGAGAGGGTATGTTCAACAGCTGCGATCAGAACGTGTAGGCACCGGAAAATCCACACACCGCCTTTATACATGGTCACCAACATCGCGCCGGCCCATTGTGCCCGAGCGGTTCTAGGCGCTTCAGTCTTTACGGTCGCAGGTTCGAATTCCGTCTCGGGCATGAGTGTGTGTGTGACCGTAGGAGCTGCGTGGTTCCGGACTGAAGCGCCTAGAACCGCGCGACCGCGACGGCCGGCTTCTTAAATACTCTATACTTTTATCGTCTATTGCTACGAATGGCTGACCACACTTGCTAAGCTTTCTACAACCGTCGTCTAACTGCGAACTCACAAAAATCAATACAATATACACTTAGACAACTGTTTATACTTAAACTTTATTCTACTATAACTAAACCTGCTTGATTATAACTGAGTAGTGTTTTTACTTAAGCTGTGCGCAATTATAAATGTTAAATTCGTTAAATTTGTTTGAGGCTATGATAAATATTCCGGATAATTTAGTCGAAATTTAGAATGGTCGTTCTCTCTAGAAACATCGTTTAACACTTCAGTCTTACGATTTAATTCGAGTTTTGATAACTAGATTTTCCTGCAAAAACACAGTGTCAGTATTTACAACTGAGCTAGGAACATGTAACTACTCACCTTGAGTATTTTCCTACAGAAAATTAACAATTTCGCGTTCTGAATTCGGCCATTAGTCACTTTGGAAACAGTGATGTTCACAGCACTTTAAATAGTGAATTTATGTGTGAATGAATGGAGGTTTATGTTTAGTACCAGAATGAAACGTAAAATATATTTAATGCCTATCTTTTAACAAAAATTTTAAGAAACGTTTCAAATAAAAGTGCAGGTAGTTATTGTTGTGTACATGGCTCAAGAGATACACAACACTACGACAAGAGGCACAACCACACTTCTGGCGCATTTCACCCCAGTCCTGAACCTCAGCTTCAAAACATACTCGTAGATGGAGACCAGATTCGCTTCCACGCCACATCCACTAGTGATTCATATTCGTGCACCGATATTGTTACCAGCTGCCGAGAGATTACTGTAAACCGGAAATTAGTTTGCTTCAGCTTAGTACCGGCGAATATAGAGATCCTTCAGCCGACATACAGACGGACGATGTGGCACGGACAATCTCTCAGCTCAGATGCTGCAGTCAGGGGACACACTCAGGTGCTTGCAGCCAGCCTAGATCAGTTCCTGCAATGCGAGCGCTACACCTAGTTCCAGCAGTGAGCCTAGTACAGACACTGCTAACAGATCATGAAATAACGCTACAGAGCACAGTTCCGCGAGCTCCGTCCAGAAGACTACATTTCGACTTAGTAGACGCTATTGATGGATTTACCTGGAATGGAATTTGTGTGCCCCCTCTGTCTGTATCTAGTGTTATCTCATGTGGAAGCTAGAGAAAGCTAAATGTTTGCTAATCGTGATACCGAGATGGGAGTTGGTTGCCAGCATGGTATTCACCTAGTCGAATGAGGGACACTCCGAAAAACCACATCCAGGCAGGCTGGCAGACCAGCCGTCGCCGTTAATTCTCCGATCAGATTCGATCCGCGACCGGCCTGCCTCCCCAAATCCCGGAAGCGGCGTTACTAACGACCACGGCTATGCGGGAGGGTACCTAGATGCTACAAATGTATCTAAAATTTCAACTTTTCGATCAAGATATCGTCTATTTGGGCTCAAATTTCAGCCAGAGCTTACCTTAGTGATAAATACGACACTTTTTCAATACATTTCCTGTTATGGTTTATTGTTCACTCGTACCTGTTAATAGTGGTGCTCTATTATAGTCCTCACGTATATAATGGTGCACTCACCTCTGCTGCGAGTAACGTATTCTTTTAAACATGCTTGGAGCATCTGCTAAAGCTTGACAAGCCTGTAAAATTTGCGGTCTCTACATTCTCATCTCCATCAATGGTCTTGATTTGCACTTCTGAGGTAAAAAAAAATCGCAGACAGAGAGAATGCGGATGACTGTGGCTGGGCGATGTTGGTGGACCAAATACATAACTGCTTTAGCTTTCCATCCAGGTTGTATGTTGTATGTTAACCGAGGACCTAGAAACGACGGACTGGCTCCGACCCCGCCACAGCCGCAGTGATCCACAACCCCACGACGACTACCGCAGTCCACTTCACCCCTCCGCCGGCCCACACCGAACCCAGAGTTAGTGTGCGGTTCGGACCCCGGTGGACCCTGCCCCCACCCTTCCCCCAGGGAACGTCTCTCAGACCAGACGAGTGTAACGCCTACGTTTGCGTGGTAGAGTAATGGTGGTGTACGCGTACGTGGAGAACTTGTTTGCACAGCAATCGTCAGCATAGTGTAGCTGAGGCAGAATAAGGGGAAACAGCCCGCATTCGCCGAGGGAGATGGAAAACCGCCTTAAAAACCATCCACAGATTTGCCGGCTCACCGGACCTCGACACAATTTCGGCGGGTGGATTCGTGCCGGGGACCAGGCGCTCCTTCCCGCTCCTGAAAGCCGTGCGTTAGATCGCTCGGCTAACCGGGCGGGCTTCCATCCAGGTTAATATGAGCTCGTTAGATATGCACCGATACCCAGTCATCCATCCGTTCTCCCAGACAAAGACGTAGGCAACGTTAAAGCCCAATTACATGGAAAGTTAATCAAAAAGTTGACATTTCAAATAAATTTGTCGTAAACAGGACAATAATTCATAGTGAAGTCACTGTATGCACACGTGACATTTCAGTTGTTTGAAATGTCACGTAAGTTAGTCTAGTAAGGGTCGTATTATGCAGGGTGTCCCAGAAGGAAGATCAATATTCAGACATATGAAGAAAACGATCATTTGAAACAAGAAAGTCTAGTAAATATGGGTTCTAAAATACATATCTTAAGAGATACTGACACTTCTTCATCTTCGATTTGGAACAAACCTCTTCTACTGTAAGTTCTTTGATTTCCATATTCTGAGAGGCATTGTTATACACTCCTGGAAATTGAAATAAGAACACCGTGAATTCATTGTCCCAGGAAGGGGAAACTTTATTGACACATTCCTGGGGTCAGATACATCACATGATCACACTGACAGAACCACAGGCACATAGACACAGGCAACAGAGCATGCACAATGTCGGCACTAGTACAGTGTATATCCACCTTTCGCAGCAATGCAGGCTGCTATTCTCCCATGGAGACGATCGTAGAGATGCTGGATGTAGTCCTGTGGAACGGCTTGCCATACCATTTCCACCTGGCGCCTCAGTTGGACCAGCGTTCGTGCTGGACGTGCAGACCGCGTGAGACGACGCTTCATCCAGTCCCAAACATGCTCAATGGGGGACAGATCCGGAGATCTTGCTGGCCAGGGTAGTTGACTTACACCTTCTAGAGCACGTTGGGTGGCACGGGATACATGCGGACGTGCATTGTCCTGTTGGAACAGCAAGTTCCCTTGCCGGTCTAGGAATGGTAGAACGATGGGTTCGATGACGGTTTGGATGTACCGTGCACTATTCAGTGTCCCCTCGACGATCACCAGTGGTGTACGGCCAGTGTAGGAGATCGCTCCCCACACCATGATGCCGGGTGTTGGCCCTGTGTGCCTCGGTCGTATGCAGTCCTGATTGTGGCGCTCACCTGCACGGCGCCAAACACGCATACGACCATCATTGGCACCAAGGCAGAAGCGATTCTCATCGCTGAAGACGACACGTCTCCATTCGTCCCTCCATTCACGCCTGTCGCGACACCACTGGAGGGGGGCTGCACGATGTTGGGGCGTGAGCGGAAGACGGCCTAACGGTGTGCGGGACCGTAGCCCAGCTTCATGGAGACGGTTGCGAATGGTCCTCGCCGATACCCCAGGAGCAACAGTATCCCTAATTTGCTGGGAAGTGGCGGTGCGGTCCCCTACGGCACTGCGTAGGATCCTACGGTCTTGGCGTGCATCCGTGCGTCGCTGCGGTCCGGTCCCAGGTCGACGGGCACGTGCACCTTCCGCCGACCACTGGCGACAACATCGATGTACTGTGGAGACCTCACGCCCCACGTGTTGAGCAATTCGGCGGTACGTCCACCCGGCCTCCCGCATGCCCACTATACGCCCTCGCTCAAAGTCCGTCAACTGCACATACGGTTCACGTCCACGCTGTCGCGGCATGCTACCAGTGTTAAAGACTGCGATGGAGCTCCGTATGCCACGGCAAACTGGCTGACACTGACGGCGGCGGTGCACAAATGCTGCGCAGCTAGCGCCATTCGACGGCCAACACCGCGGTTCCTGGTGTGTCCGCTGTGCCGTGCGTGTGATCATTGCTTGTACAGCCCTCTCGCAGTGTCCGGAGCAAGTATGGTGGGTCTGACACACCGGTGTCAATGTGTTCTTTTTTCCATTTCCAGGAGTGTAGATCAAAACAAGAGATAAATGACCAATAAGTGGATACTCGCAGAGCTATGAGCACTTGTTCACCTACTTTATAGCGAGAAACATCTCTTCTACTGACTAAGCAGTGTTCATAGCTCTTAAGGTATACACTAAGGAGCCCATATTTACAGGGTACTTTTTTCTTCTTATGGTCCATACTACCCACATCGAAAATAGGGAAAGCAAAAAGCTTGCAATAGAAGAAATTTGTTTCACGGTATCGAAGTGATGGAGGGCACACAGCTCTTGGGGTAAGCTTTTTAAATCCTATGTTTGCTAGACATTTTTGATCAGTGGCGTAACGATGTAGTTTTTCACCTGATGCGTATTTTGAACTTCTAACTCCTGCCGCCTCCCTCCCGACATACATAAATATTATATAACTTTTTTTTTGGAAAAGCAATTTTTTGATACAGGTGCTTAAGTATACAAAATATACTGTTGACTATTTTGTAAACAGTTTTTATGAATTGAAACAAACAAGCAAAACTCTTTTTTCTATAAATAACACAGTCTGATTGATTATTAATGAATCACTACAAACAACCAAATGTCTTCTCAGTGATAGGTGACTTCAACATGTACCTTGCAATATATTTCTTCTTATCGTCCAAATTTGGAACTGCATCATCAGAATCGGTAGTTATAGCTACATGGTTTTCGACTGACAAAATTCGCAAACTAGGGAGCTGTGTTTGACTCATAGTGGGTCTAAGAAAATTCTTAATAAGTTTGAGCTTTGTGAAAGTCCTCTCACGGGACGTTGTCGAAACAGACAAAGTCAAAAAGAGTCTCTGCACCAAAATGGGATTTGCAAAAAAGAGTCGGAAAATTCATATTCAACCACAATCTGTAAGAACCTTAAAGATAGTGAACCAAGAGACTCTTATTTCACAACATTGGCAGCTCGGACAAATCTTCTGAGGCGTGGAATTCCTGCAAGGACGTCACCTTCAGGAAGCTCATCATAATTGTCAACTTAACTTTTTGGGATCGCGGTCAGTCATGTTTCTGAGATTTTAATCAGATTTATGTGCTCTAAAAAGCAAAACTATGTGTACTAAGTGATATATTTTCCATGGATTGCAATATTTATCGATGTATTGTAGAATGCTTTCGATGAATTCTAGTATTGACCTTCTCATGCCTGGTGCTACGTCTCTCCATCCACAATTTCTTTCTTCCCGATATTTCTGCTTTCTTCCACAGGAATATCATCTTGTTGTACGTGTCCTTCGCAAAGTGAAGTGCTTCACCAAGAAGATAATTTCCCTTGTGTTTCGAAAAGAGCTTTAGAACTCTCGTCTTAGCAATACACAATCCGGAGCTGACCCCAAAAATCTGTAAATACTTTGAACGTGGTACTCTTTTTGTAAGACGGTAATACGTAAACATAAACACACGCACGCACACACACACACACACACACACACACACACACACACACACACACACACACACACGAACACACGAACACACACACACACACACACACACGCACACAGAGACATGAAGATGGGCGACCACGCAATGATGCAGGCAAGAGGGTTTAAGCAGTTCCTCCGTTTATATGGTATCTGACGAATCAAACAGCTGCACAGTGGCATTCCTATTCTTTTTAAAATATTGAAACACACGCTTAAGAGCTTCATAGTCAGCGCTCCAATCTCTTAACTGTGATTCCAACTTTTGTAAGAGGGATCGTCCATCCGTGGGTAGAAACTCAGAAAAACCAGAAAAAACTTTCCAAGGTACAAAAAAAGTAATATATGGTTGAACTGCTGCAAGATATTGTAAACCGCAGTAATTGAGAGAACGGTTTGCACAGGGTACAGACAATGCCTTGGAATTAAGTTCGTAAGTCATTCCTTGAACTTACGAATGCACTCCAGTATAGAAGCGTTTTCGTATCCTTTCGAAACCGTAAAACATTAAAAATACACACTTACAATACTTGCCACAGACTCTAGGTTGTTTTCTCCCCACCCCCCTTCCCCACTTCCTGCACCCCCTTAGCTACGCTACTAACTTTGCTTCGATTGGTCGTTCCTGCCATATCCATGAATACTGACCATTCCGCCTGTGACACCCTGTACGCTTGGTGTACTGTTTCCGCGCAAGTGGACAGCCTTGTTACAAAAGACTAAGCAGGCGTATTCAGCAGCAAAACATAGCTGCTGCGCGAAACCTCACGACGTTTGCGTAGGCTACTGTATCCTGTCGGGTTGTACTGTTATCGTTTCAGCAAGAGTAGAACTAATTGTAACATCCAGATAATGTTGTTACCTTGGGCAGCATTTAGAGGGCGAGTCGTAATTTTGCGAGTTACTCGCCCGTGCGTTTCGTGACAGGGAGGCAGGGACACGGAGTTCCCAGTTACCGGCGGCGCGACGTCACCCCAGACCGGGGCGGTGCGAGCGCGCTGGTGCGCTTCAGCGCGTATCTAATAAGGGCTGCGAGTAGCGCAGGGTAGCGGGGTGTGGGCTGTGGGGTGGGGCAAAACTTGGCTCTTTATTGCTCGGCGGGCCGCGGCGCTGCCGACACTCTCAAAGGTCGCCCCGCCCCGCTCCGCTCTGCCCCGCAGATAAAACCAAATTGCCCGGCTGGTGCTGACAGAAGTGGGGTTTGGGGCAGCGATGGGGGATCTGCAGAGAGGCAGCAGGGCGGGAAATCAGTCAAGCGCGCGGTGGTAGTCCGCCAACTTGGGACGTACAGCGACGGCGGTGGCGTCGAACCTCGTGCCTCAACCGTTGGGCAACTAGTCTGCTGATCGGTTACCTTTCAGAGTTGTAAGAGAGGCAGCTTTGTTGCGCACGAATCGATAGACGTCCCTGTGGTACCTGTATCATGATCTTAAAAGAAGCTAACCATTTTAGTAGATGAAGTGAGGCACTAGCTCGTTAAGTCTTCAAGTGGCACTTTCATTGCAATTTAAGAAGCTATTTTAGCCTTTTCTTCTTTCGTGCCAACTACTAGGCATTTTAAAAAAGTAGGTGTACTGTAGCCATAACAGGGAGAGTTTTAGTTTCTTTTTTGTTTTTTGGGGGGATGGCAGCACTGAGTGGTAGAGGGGATTCCCTGACCAGTGCGAGCATCGCAGGAACACGGTAGTGCGTATATTGATGTCGTAGGGTAAAGATGCATCAAAGATGTCGGTAAGAAATGCCGCCTAGTGCTGTGATCGGCTTTCCACTTGCGAATGAAATAAACGTGCCAAATTTTTTTCGTGAATCACAGCGGTTTACGGCGAAAGTATTCTGAACAGAACGCATGTGTTTAAGTGGTTTAGTGAATTTAGTAAAGGCATAAAAAATATTCATGATGAACAGAGAAAAGACCTCCCAATTAGATTGTAGTAGTAAAACTACCGTGGACAACCATAAGGAAGGGTAGACTACGATAGATTTCCCACTGGCTTTGGTCGGTTAAGGACGTACCCGTGTGCATTGGGTTCGTTGCATATCGACCGGGAGTTACCTCGTAACGATAGCTTTCTTTACGTGTACGATGAGTATCTTATTAGATTCCCGTGAAAACCGGAAGCGGTGAACTGTCTAGAAACTGAGTGAGGATATGCAAAGTGTGAGCTCATGTGCGAAACATTTTTGTTGTACATTGTTATCCTCCTGCCTCTTACTTAAGAATAAACAGTATTTGTAGCAAAACTGAAAATGTCGATATTGAATTCTGATTATATTCGAAAATGTTGATTTGTAACGTGAAACAGAAGGATGTTGTAGTAAAAATAAACAAATCAATGTAGATATATTACACAACGCTAGAAAACGCTATTTTCTCAACAAGAAGGTAAATTAAAAAAGATAAAAACTAAACCAAACATCGCTTCATCATTTCGTAGAACTTATATAGAACATGTTTCTGTTATTCATTTGCAACTATCGCATTTATCAATAATGGCAGAAGACTCCTGCCTTTGATCATGATGAGAAACGTTCTACATAGTACAAAATAACAATATATACATTGTCACAGATTAGATGTGTGTGATGTCCTTAGGTTAGTTAAGTTTAAGTAGTTCTAAGTCAAGGGGACTGAGTATCTCGGATGTTAAGCCCCATAGTGCTTAGAGACATAGATTGTTATATTGTTTATGTGCGTAAACAGCAAAAGTAATATCTTTGGTTGTATAAAACCGCTGAAGTAAAACGATCCACTATTTAATGCAGTGTATATCTGCAGGTATATAAATTATATAATGGACTAACACTGAATGATGTGCGGTTCTAATCATGTGCAACACAAGTGTCGTCGGATCCCATTTAATCACTTGCATATTCTTTTATGTTTCTTTCCATACCAATCCTACCATTTACTATGTCTTTTATGTAGCGTACCAAAAATACCGAATCAAGTTTTGGTAGAGTGCAACTCTAATTTTGAGTGATGAGTTGGTGTAAAACTCTGGGGAACTTGTTCGTTAAGACCGCAGATTGACAAGTGGATGAAATTTCTGCAATTTTTTCACAACTCTCCAGAACTCTCTTCTACTGACAATCACAGAAATGCTGGGATACGGGAAAGTGTGCTCAAGATGGGTCTCAAAAAAGCTGGCAGGGCATCGGAAGAAAAGTCGGGGCGATAGTGCCCTCAGGTTTCTTGAGCGACTTGATGCGGAAGGTGAGGATTTCTGGGCTCTGTTGTGACTGAAGATGAAGCGTGAGTGGCTCATTACACCACACCAATTCCCCTTCTGCCAACAAACTCAAAAGCACAATGTCAGCAAAAAATCGTCGCCTCGGTATTTTGGGACCGAAAATGCATCACTGCGGTCGAATTTCTGCCTCAGGGCACGTCGATATTGTGAGACCCTAAAACAAAACACAAAAGGAGCAATCAAAAGAAAGAAGGGGATGTTGACGAGACGAGTGTTCTTGTTGCACGACAATGCCCTCCCTCAGACAGCTCTAGTCACCAAAGCGCTCTTGGACTCATCTGGCTGGCATACTTTGAACCACCCCCATATTTGTCTGACTTGACGCCTTCAGATTCTCATGTTTCACCTCCTTGAAGGCAAATAAGGGTCGAATTAAATTTGCAACCGACGAGCCGATGCAATAAGAGGTGCTGTAGTGGAGCAAGAAGCTGGCGGGAGGGTTCTTCGAGGAGGGCATAAAGAAGTTTGAGCCACGGATCATCACGTGCATTGAATTGGATGGCGATTGTGTGGAAAAACTGTAAACTAGTCTGCCAACGATATCCGATATAAAACTTTAGTACGCTTACTTTCTGAACTTGCCTCGTACATTATCATTTGGGGTTTTGTAACAATAATCAGTTTTTCCCAGTATAAAATACTGTAAATATATGTTTAACAAGCATTGCACATTAGGATTAGTAGTTATGTCAACAAAAATTAAGATGTTAAGTGCCATAGTGCTCAGAGCCATTTTTTTTTCAACAAAAATTAACTATTACTGTGGAAGTCTGTGTTTCAGTCCCATTTGTATGCTATGATTTGTCATTTCCATTTCCACGTTAAACTGGATAAACCATTTCTAAAATTTGAGTAGTATCCCCTATTACTCTTGTTTGGTATTGGTGCAGCATGCTTGAAAGTTTCAAATGGCTCTGAGCACTATGGGACTTAACTGCTGAGGTCATCAGTCCCCTAGAACTTAGAACTACTTAAACCTAACTAACCTAAGGACATCACACACATCCATGCCCGAGGCAGGATTCTAACCTGCGACCGTAGCGGTCGCGCGATTCCAGACTGTAGCGCCTAGAGCCGCTCGGCCACCCCAGCCGGCGCAGCATGCTTGAGAAATATTCGGAGATGCACGAGTGTTTTGTATGCAGACCAATTTGAAGATGGCCTCTTTAATTGTTCTTGGAGAAAGCCTCTATATAATGCTGGGATAATTTCCCTTTCAATTTGGGTCTTCCAGTTATTCGAAGACTGCACTCTCGATTCTCGGCATCCCGATTTCCGTTGTAATCTCGTGTTACTGGCACTGCTGTGGTTTTTTTTTCAAATCTAATTTGCATCCGCAAACTGGGCACATTTGTTATTTCACGGGCGTTCTCTGTAGCATGCACAGTAAAACATTCCGCGCGGGATAAGCCGAGCGGTCTAGGGCGCTGCAGTCATTAACTGTGTGGCTGGTCCCGGCGGAGGTTCGAGTCCTCCCTGGGGCATGCGTGTGTGTGTTTGTCCTTAGGATAATTTAGGTTAAGTAGTGTCTAAGCTTAGGGACTGATGACCTTAGCAGTTAAGTCCCATAAGATTTCACACACATTGGAACAGAAAAACATGTTGCACCAAATGAAATGAGTCACAGAATCTTCTACGATAAATGACTAACTTCTGGCGTCGATCCATTTACTATGCGACGTATGTGTTTGAAAACTTGCAGAGGTCTTTCGTGACTTCTTTACGAATTCGACTTTTTAGAAGGTTAAACATCCGTCATCAGGTAAATTTATGTCTATTGCTAAGGCATGTATTGTGATGGTTAACTTAGGGAACCTTATTCGCAAATTTTAACTCCATATTTATGGGAATCTGGTATCTAATAAGGGAAATTTGCTATGGAAGACGGCCGCCCCTCGCCCTCAGAGACAAATGTATCTCACTGGCTAATGTTCCTAGGCGTCGGGCTTGGTATGGCCGGCGTGGTATGCGGTTGTTCGCTGCGTTCGTTTGCAGTGCAACGCTTGTTTACTGCGGAGTGTCGTTTTGGCTGCAGAGAAGTGCCAGTTGAGTTGTAAGTAACATGACTGCCCCGAGGAGGGAAACCTTGACATTTAACTTTGAGTAGGATATGAAAGGCTTACCCCTCTCGCTATTAGAAAATGGAATATTAATGATATAAAGTTGATAAATGAAAAGCGCTAGTTCGCTTTTGTTCTACACTATTACTTTAATTGTGTTAACCGGTTTTCGGCTTACAAGGGGATCTTGAGGCGGCGTTTAAATGTCTAAAGATGGCCTTGTAAGCCGAAAACCGGTTAACACAATAAAAGTAATACTGTAGGACACAAGCAGACTAGCACTTTTCATTTATTATGATGTTGTTTTATGAAGAACAGTCGGAGGATTCAGTTAACATGATGCAAATTTAACTGATGAGGAAATGATAGGCATTCTAATTAGCAACTCTGTGAATAGTGTATATGTAAAATATATTGCATTAACAACGATATTTGTAAGTGATAAGTCTGGGCCATCAATTGTAACGTAAGATCTAGGCATAATGATGGTTTTGTCAGCAAAGTATGAATGATGTGCACAGAGACTGGCTTGAGATCGGTGAGAGTCTGTAATTTACCGACCGAGGAGCCGCTCGGAAAGATCAGAGTAGTACTTATACGGGGAAATTTACGATATGAAACAAGAAGTGTGATGAGAAAACGTTTGGCAGGCCAGCACAATGACAATCGAATGGCTAAAGAAAGATTACAAAAGCACATACCACCTTATATGACCGAGTGTAATTATAGGGCATGTGTTTTGTATGAAAACCACCCTCGCACGTGATTCATGTGGAATTCAACGACATACGTGACGGAAAATTGTGACATGGACGCCAGATACAATTGCCTGCTGAAAAAAGTCGACCAGGACTAGTGGCATATGAAACTGCTTTGTTAGGGTGGTCTGATTCCACCATGGTTGCATTAGGATCTGGAGACAGCTGAAATATGAATGAAATTTTGCAGAATCCATCTCTGACGAGAAAGAGAACTGAACAGAGGGAATTAAAAGGATAATAAGAATATATCAACTGACAAGGATGCTCTCAGTAGTAGGGCAACAAGGACGTCACGTCACTCTGCGTTGTTGCCAAATTAATTCAAGATGACGGATAAGAAATGGTTCAAATGGCTCTGAGCACTATGGGACTTAACATCCATGGTCATCAGTCCCCTAGAACTTAGAACTACTTAAACCTAACTAACCTAAGGACATCACACAACACCCAGTCATCACGAGGCAGAGAAAATCCCTGACCCCGCCGGGAATCGAACCTGGGAGATGACGGTTACAAGATGGTGATGATAGACGTGCCAACGTCACAAGGTTCAAATTTTGGGGGGAAAGTAGACCAATTGAGCTACCTCCACTTACCTAACCCCCTCCCCTACCGCTCCTACCGCTCCCAACCCCCAGAAAATGGCATGAAGTAAAAATTTTGGCAAAAAAAGGTCACTTGGGCTACCTCCACTACCCTAAAAAAATGGCGGGAAACTTTTCACGGGAAAATAGGTCACTTGGTTTACCTCCGCTAACCTAAGTCATCCAGCTGCCACCTCCCCGTTGGAATTGGTGGGAAAAGGACTCAGCCTTTGCTGGTTTGCTAGATAGGATGGATGCAAGTTTTTATTTTGCACGCAGTCTTTATTTAAACAGTTTGTGTTATCAAAGGCAGTAGCTCCATCCAGTGTGTTCACCATGAGGTCTGGAGTCAAACTGACCTAGTACACAGTACTGCTACCAGAGGGAGCTACCGTCCCACGGCGGTCTGGGGGAAAAATAGTAGGAAAAGGAATCAGTCATATCCAGCTGCTGGAGAGAGCAAAGGCTGTACTTTATTTATTTTAGAACATTTTATTTAGCGATGGATTTCGTGTGGTCCATTTTTTACACTTACACAAAAAATTCGCCCTGCCAGGCTTGTGGTCACACTACATATCCTACAGACCTGCAAACTACTCGTAAATTACCGAAATAATCCAGCATACTGATGTACAGACATGCACACAACTCGTAAACTGTTTAATGATAGTAAAACGCCATGCAGACACGCTCACGAATTATAAACTGGCAAAATAATGCATTGCACAGTCTACAGACACATCCACAAAATAATACAACAGACACAAAAACAACTCATACATTGTCAGAAAATAACGCACGTGTAACACTATGCTTAGACAGCTGGAAATAATGCAGTGCTCAAAGACTCATCGCACATAAAAACACTTTCGAACTATGTTCAAGCGCAACACATCAGCAAACTGTTCCCTACAGAGCTCCAAGGTACACATGCCGGGTGGTCAACTTACGCTAGTCCCATAAGTGAGATGCTCCTGAGCTGCATGGACTTGTTTACCATTGCTGGAATGATGCCTCTCTATCTGTGATCCAGTGAAGACCAAATTGCCGAGCGACTCACCATTGTATGCACAGATAAAGGATTGTCCATGTTATAGTAATGTCACATGTCTGTGACATAACAGCCAAGTCTCCCTCTGAATGCACTATAGAAATCTGTTGCATTGCTTTCCAGAATAGTACTGGGTGCATACTCCCTAGTGGTCCTAACGGGACATGAGAGACGTCTCCAGCCACGTACATGTTTACCCAGCCACTATGGGTACCCGCCGGTCCAGCACAGATCTAATTACCAAGAAGAGATGTTTGCCTAACGACTCACCCACTCAGACACAGCTAAAGGGCAGTCAGTGTTGTATTGATGTCTCTTGCATATGTCAATAACAGACAAATCACCTCTCTGGATGCGCTATAGAAATCTTCTGCAATGCTTTCAGAAACTGTTAACGAAAATAGTCCAGAATAGCACCGAATTAATTCTTCCTATTGCTCCTAACGCAAGAGTCAGTCCATCACATATCAGCCCCTCATGAAAATCGTGAAGTGTCACAGAAATAGTTAACAGTCGCTTTTGTTGTTGTTGTGGGAGCTTTCGTAATGTCTCAGCTTGTGTGCATGGAAATTCTTACCCTAACAGGATCTGTTTACGAAAATAGTGAAACGTCCCCTTAGAACTATTTATATACGAGACTTCCCCTTAGAACAATTATACAGGACTGTGCTTAAACTGACACACAATATTTTGTTAGCGCAACGCAATCTGACTTTCAAAATTCCCTACAAAAGAATGGCCCTGACTAACATTAAACTATACCTTTCACAAATCACTTACCTCACAAAAATCTTCGCTGCTCAAGCTACTGCAATACAGCGAGCGCCACTACTGCCAGCTAAATAAAAGATTCAAACTATGGAAGGCACTAACTACTGATAGGGATAGTTAGCAAATGAAAGATATTAATAGAGAACAAACAATGTATTTACCTTGATATCATCATATATAAATATAGCAGTTCATGACAAATTTCAAAACTCCGCCATCTCTCTCCCCACATCCACCACTGCTGGCGGCTCACCTCCAACTGCGCAACGCTACGCGCTGTTCACAGCCAGCTGCCTAACACTACAATGGCGAGTATTACAACAATGCAAAGCAGACACAGACTGCCCACAGCACAGCCAGTGATTTTCATACTGAGCGCTACGTAACGTTGCCAATAAGAAAACATAAACAGCCTACTTACATAGAGAAAACATAAACAGCCTACTTATATAGAGAAAACATAAACAGCCTACTTACATAGCCCCCATGCTTTCCACAAAAAATTTTTACAAATGGTGTTGGGCACTGGCCAATACAGATTTGACAAAAATTTTTCATAATTACAATAACAAAGAAATCAAATGCACACACTTATTGATACAATGTTGGTCAAAAGCTCAAATGTTCTCACAGTCCATAAAGACAGTCTTGATCGTTCATTACGGTAAAATAGTAGTGTTTTTCTCAAAGTCTGAGCAGTAGAAGAAAATGCACACGGAAGTAGTGGATTTCCATGCAGTCTTGAAGAAGTAGTGTTGTCCTTCCAACGGAAAGACAGTGCTGACTCTTGACATGCTGACAGGTAATGGGCCACAACAGAGCAAACCCACAGCAGAGTCATTCGAAGTTCTGACGAATATTGGTAGGTAGGTCATCACAGAGCAGACCAACTGCAGTCCTGGTAGAGGTTACGGTATTGGTGGGCCACCAGAGGCGCAGACCCACTGCAGTCCTTGTAGAAATAATGGTATTGATGGATCATCAAAGATGTAGACCCACTGTAGTCCTTGAAGAGATGGCCAGCAGCCATCTGTTGTGACTGTGCAGGTGCACAATCACCATTGAAGAGTCTTGCGGATAATATAGCAAGTCCATAAACCACCACTTGTGCACTCACAAAGTTTTTGAAATTGTCCTTAGAACCAGCAATGCTGTTATCCAGTCCCTTGCTGAGTTATTAACACACGTGCAAACACTAACAGTCCCTACTTCTCACATATTGTCCACATACTATGACCAACAGAAACGTGTGCAGTGAAATGTAACTAACAAGTTAATAATGTCATGAACTGGTGACAATTACAATTTTATAACATAAGAATACAATTACAAAGGTACAAAATACATCATTAAAAACATAATAATACAGATAACATTTGTAGTACAGGCTTTACAAAAGAATAGAAATAAACATATACATCAGTGTTACAAAAATAGTGACATAAGTACATACATAAAATAATGAGAATAGTTTTCGAAACATTAATTTCACACATGAACATTGAAACAGAACAGAATTGTAAACAACTTTACAAAGAAAATAACAGAGTATTAGAAAAATTCTACAACATAGCTCTCATCAGCTAAACACATAAAGACAGGAAAAACACAAATACACAAGGGCACACAAACATATAGCGGAATAACACAAAAGGAAAGGACAGGGTTTGTTTTCAGTGTAACATTTGGTACTGCAGTCCACCCCAAAACTTCATTCCATATATCTTTCCTCGTATTTCATCCTTTGTTTCCACCAAAAAATTCTATCTAAGCATGCTTTCTGTATTTATATGTTCACACATTGCTTACCTCATCATTTATTTCCAAGAAAATCCTACCTATACCTCGTTCCTGTATTCTATTCATATTTCTTTCAAAATAATTATTTCTGATTGTACAATACTCATTGGGGCCCAAATCTTTCTTCGCAATGCATTCTTTACCTATTCTCCATATTCAGTTTCTTATATAGTCTACCCCCTCTTAAGCTAACTTAAATCTACTGAGCTCAGATATATATACCAAGGGACGAGGCAATGCAGCATCACAACAAATCAACACACACAGAAATGCAAAAAAATGCAAATTGGCAAAGCTAGCAGCATAAATGAGCAAAAGTCAAATTCAATAACACTATGCCTGGCAAACAGCAGCAACTTATACCTAAACATGACATAGCGCAAGCAGAAAAAATATTACACTAAACAACAATGCAGATAAGGGAAATGTATATTCACATCTTAATGTCTATGTAATTAAAGTGGTGCACCACAAGAAGTTATTCTACCAAAAAGTTACCAATTACTTGAAAAGAAAATTATGAATGCAGTTACTAGTTCCTTCTTATTGTTCTTTCCTTTCCAAGTGCTCCTTTTTTTTAAAGAATGTGGATCATAAAATAATTATTTAATAGATCTGTTGACAGAAAGTGTTCACATTAGCAAATGCATTTCATTTTATAAAAGCAATGCTGCAACACAGCTGAAAAACAGGTATCAAATGAAATAAGCAGTTACGCAAACCAAAGCATAAAAATATCATTCAATAGTCATGTGACATTTCATAAGTTAGTAGAAATTCTCTCAACTCTCGTAGAAAGACGCTTGTCGTAATCAGGTGTGCAGATGTACGAATATTTCCCATCAATTCATAAGCATTTCAGTAATTAGCACAAAGTGCGAGTAATCATATGTTTTCAAGTAACGAGGGTGTCGCATTAGCGATGAAAGGCACACCCTAATGGCTTGTTCTCCAGGTGTTTGACACGTCCCACGTCCCCTTTTTTTTTCTACCTGTGCCGCTGAAAAGGGCTCGCAATAATGGCTTTTTCTCCAGGCGTCTGACACAGCTGGGTGCCCGCGACGCATTACGTGCAGGTGGTCACTTAACTTTCTTACGGAAATATTTACCGCTACAGTGACAGCCTCACATAAAAATATTTCACAGGTCAAGAATTAGCGTTGCAAATCTGTAGAAAGAAAATCCTATAAATATAACAGCGTCCAAAAAATTTTCGCCAGCATTGTGATACATTCACGCATATACACACACATTTCATAACTCTTAAAGTATGATTCTTGGTTTCCAACAACCTTTTCCACAAATCAGAGTCCCTAAACACTACTCATTATTCCTTACCATATTACACATATACGTATCCATCGACACTCGTCAATATTTCGTCATTATAAATATGAAGCATAATCAAATAACTCATATAGTAGCCTCAGCCTATTAATCGTAAACATACCTCAGCAGCATAATACACATCGTCGTCGTAAAAATAACATCATAACACCTCAGTCAAATCTCAAAATCGTCGTAGCTTCCTCCAATAATTAAAAAAAATTCTCTGCTCATGTCAAAAGTGTCATCTGCCTCAAACGTACTTTAAAAATCATAATCCCTTTACCAAATACATCATTCAAAGCTCTCATAGTATCACAATGGTTCCGAAAAAATATGAACAGTTTACAATGCACAGACAAAATACAGTTTCATAAGTGTGAAGTTATCCAGCTGTGTAATTACGTAAACATCTGTCACTGACGTAGTAAAAAAAATGTTTATCTCTCAGTTAAATGATCAGATAGCTGTGTAATTTGTGTGTTAGAGAAATATGGTACCGATGTGTAAAGTTGTATAAGCAAATACCATATTAGCTAGGGTTCCTTGTGGTTGCCACACACATGGTACACAAAGTAAGCGTGTACCCCCCTGAGGATTAATGTAATTATACCCTCAGGTGCTACAGATTATTGCAATGGAATGAAATGTATCACGGAAAAACTTTGTATCATTGTGTTTCAAATATCTTTGAAAATAAATGTTTTTAGTACAAAATTGATCACTCAAATACGTGTCCTGTAGCGCTAAATGTGCGTCTTGTTGCAACATAATCTCTGTGGAAGTGTCGTAGTTATCGTCCTCCGAAAGCCAGCTTCTGCAGAAGTCAATGTACTTACCTCATGATAAACAAAGTGAAATGCTTTGCGTATAGATATCATACTTATTACGCTTATTGCCGTGATGAAGAAAGTACTGTGCTGTAACGTATTGTTGTGCTACAGAAAAGGCTGTCTCCTTGTAGCTATACCATAAAAGTTACTACTAAAACATGTTTTACTTTCCAGAATAATACAGAAAAACTGTGCAGATATAAAACAGAAACACCGCAAAATCAACATTGTACATTGTCACTCATTAGTAGCGTCGTGATAAAAATCGTGTAGCTATCACATAAACTAACCACTGTGTCGTCTGGTATCTCACAGAAAGTACTTTAAACCCAGAATGTATTTTCAAGTAAACCAAAATGTTGCATTAAAATCTCATTAGCAGTACCAGTATGTGTCCTAAGTATGTAACCCTGATAGTCGTTACGTAATCGTGCAACTAACAAGCAAGAATGTACAAATACAACACTGTGTCGTCTGTTCACTATAACAATGCATTCGTAATTTCTGTTTTAAAAATGTTCCCTAGGTTCTAGAATGGATATTTAACTTCAAACATTGTTGCATGTTAACAGTTTCTTAAGTCTGACAAAGCATACTAAAAATGTGAAGTGAAAAGTTATATGACAAAGACAAAGTTAAAAAGCAGATTATCTTTCAATAAACGGTTTTACATGTGAAATGTGGTGCAAGCCTTTACTCTTCCTACTATGCAAGCTCGAGCTTCAACGGAATTATCATGTCGTATACGTCGGTAAAGAATACTGGAATTTTTCTCAAGGTTAGCGTCTATGTTATTTTTCTCTGAGCCAGCCGGCGCACGCGGCTGCCTGCTGTGCGAGTCATTGTCTATCTCTTTGTTGGCGCGCGCCGTTATTGGGATTAGGAGACCTAACTTCTACAAATTCACTCTGACGAGAAGGCCCTGCCCTGTTTGAATCCCGCCAGTTCTGATGAAATTCACGTCTGTCGTTACGATCACATCGCCTGTCGTCATGTCGATAGCTCCTGTAGTTTCTTTCTTGTCGGTTAAGTGGTAGAGAATTTCTCCCTGAATCGTAACTGCGCGCTGGACCGTTGCGTCTAAAGTTATTCTGTCTCCCTTGATAAAATTGTTTTGGTTCCCATATTGTCTGTTTCTCTGATTGTCTCTGTGATAGTCATTACCACGGAGAGGTGATCTTTCCCTGTAATTATTACTACTCTGCCAACGGTTGTCATACGGGTGGTGTCTGTTTTGGTCACGATATGTGTTGTGAGAATAGCCTTGTCGTGTCCAGTTATTATTTCTTTCATCGTGGAATTGTGACAGATGTGACCTGTAATTGTTGTGCTCCTGTTTCCGCGTTCCCCGATTGTCAGTGTCAATTTCCAATTCTTGTAACAGACCCTGAAATGCTTCAATGTCATCTTTGCAACGTCCTGCTAAAATAATATGTCGTAAATGTTCAGGCAATTTGAGTAAGCAAATGCGGATGAGTTCTGAGGGGCTGTATGGGTTTGAAAGATATTGATTCTTATGCAACATGTCTTCAAAATATTTGACAAGACTGGAAAATTCAGATTGTTCAAAGTGTTTCATCATCATGATGCTATGTTTTACACGGTCTTGTGTAGCTTGAGACCAATATGCTGAGAGGAAGGCATGGTAAAACTCTCCTTCACTGTGGCAATCGTGAATTACCGATCGCATTCTTACAGCTGGTTCATTCTCTAAGTAGCCACACATAAATTCTAATCTGTGTTCCAACGACCAGTTGGGAGGAAAACAATGAGAGAATTGATGGAGCCATGCTTGTGGATGAATGTCGTTGGCAGAATTCTTAAACGTTTTGAATTTACGTGTAGTAATGAACAGCTTATAGTCAAAATCATCGTGTCGGCGAGTAGCATCTCGGTCATAGTTACGTCGTGTCGGCGGTTCCATCTCAAAATTCGGTGTACCTTGCCAATTTCTTTCATAATTACCGAAATGCCCTGTGTTATTATTTTGTGGCTTTTGCGTATTTCTAAGTTCCTCTTCCCGTGTTGGAGCGCGAGTGTCTTCTGAAATACGTAATTCTTGTATTACCTGTGTCAGCTGATCTTGTACTTCCCGGATTTCTCTTTGGTGTTGCGTATCAATTTGATTCAGATTTTGTTTCAGTTTCCTAATTTGTTCGCTCTGTTCTGTGTCATTAAAGACTACCGGTTTTGCGTCATTCAGATTATCATCTACCTTCGTAGATAAATTATTTAGCTGATCCGAAAGTTCAACTACTTTCTCTGATAATGAACACATTTCCTCAGTGTGTTTTTCTGAACCAAGTTTCAGAGTGTCCATTTGTGTTGAAATCGAATCTACTGTGTCCTTTAAGTTTTCTTGACTTTTTGCAAGTTGCGTAACCGAATCGGTAGATGCAACTGAGTCAAATTTAGCTTGCAAGGTCTCATGATTTTCATGAACAATAGTTTGCAGTTCTTTTATGGCTGCTTCGTGATTCCGTAATGCATTTTCATGCCGCGAAAAAATAGGTTGAAAATGCTCACAAATTTGAGTTTTTACGTCATTACAGACTTTTTGACATTTCGATTCAATGTTATGTAACTCAGTAGTTATATCTTCACGTGTTTGTTCAAGAGTTTGTTCCAATGAGTCTAACTTTTTAAGATTTTGTTCCACTGTGTCTAACTTTTGCTGTGTTTGTCTCTGATTTTGTTCCATTGTGTCTAACTTTTGAAGCTTTTGCTGTGTTTGTCCCATTTGTTGTATTAATTGTAATAACAATGCATTGGTGTCTGAAACATGTTCCTCAGTGCTTTTCGGCAGTGAATGTACACCGGAAACATTCACATTTTGACAAGCAGAAAATGTGTCTTGACTTATTCGAGAAAACGGCGAGGATCCAAAACCTGAATCTACAGTATTTGCGAGATCGTGTCGTGTCATTTCGGCTTCCTGAGGCGAGCTATTGCCGACCGGTCGATCGATAATGCTTCCCTCTTCACTAATTGTTTCACTGTCCACGCCATTGTTTGACGCCCGCTCCATTTCCCTGTGCACAGTTACCAAATTACTACTTTGAACATTAGTAAATTCATTACTCGGCGGCGCTGATAAGCTACGCTCGTCATCACTATTATTTCTCAGTTTAGTTTGGAGCCTAGTGTTACGTTTTTCACACGCCATTATTGTCACAGTATTTCACACGACAACACAGAAAAACACAATTTGAAGATCAAAAATAAGAGAACACATTAACATAGCACTGAAAATAATATCTAGTTAATTGCAAGCGCAGCTGCGAAATACTTGGTGCAAATCTACATGCATGCCACAACTGTTTTACTATACAACAATGAAAGACTGCAACTACAAAGGAAATTCTCTCTACAATTACGCGCTAGCAATAAACAAAAGCTACACTAAATACACAAACTACAAGAAAAAATCAGAAGATTCCAGTGAGGTATCCTGGCAGGGTCGCCATATGAAACGTCCCCTTAGAACTATTTATATACGAGACTTCCCCTTAGAACAATTATACAGGACTGTGCTTAAACTGACACACAATATTTTGTTAGCGCAACACAATCTGACTTTCAAAATTCCCTACTAAAGAATGGCCCTGACTAACATTAAACTATACCTTTCACAAATCACTTACCTCACAAAAATCTTCGCTGCTCAAGCTACTGCAATACAGCGAGCGCCACTACTGCCAGCTAAATAAAAGATTCAAACTATGGAAGGCACTAACTACTGATAGGGATAGTTAGCAAATGAAAGATATTAATAGAGAACAAACAATGTATTTACCTTGATATCATCATATATAAATATAGCAGTTCATGACAAATTTCAAAACTCCGCCATCTCTCTCCCCACATCCACCACTGCTGGCGGCTCACCTCCAACTGCGCAACGCTACGCGCTGTTCACAGCCAGCTGCCTAACACTACAATGGCGAGTATTACAACAATGCAAAGCAGACACAGACTGCCCACAGCACAGCCAGTGATTTTCATACTGAGCGCTACGTAACGTTGCCAATAAGAAAACATAAACAGCCTACTTACATAGAGAAAACATAAACAGCCTACTTATATAGAGAAAACATAAACAGCCTACTTACAATAGCTCAGAATAACACGAATTAATTCTTCCTGATGGTGCTAATGAGACATCCTTTCCTGGAAATGATGATGTCCTGCTATCAATATACGTCTCAGAAATGGTAAACTTTCACACCACTAGGCAAAGGTTGTCTTGTGAATGAATGGAGTGTTCTGGTTTACTTTTAGTGAATTTGACCACCAAACTACTCCTGCTGCTGCTGCTGGTGTGGAAGTACTGTCTACCATTTTTTCTGTAGACGAAACTTTCAGCAGGAAAACAGTTTTTTACAGATCGCCATATTGCACTGATAATTGAACCCCAAAAAAGTGGTTTATAGATTGTCGGATACAGAATGATACTTGCTCAACTACACTGCTCTGCCACTGCGGACGGAAGCTTGAGTCTCACAGCGTGAAACTGCACTCTAACCTGGGGCAATATACCACTACATACTGTGTGGAGGCAATAAAAATATATTTTCATATCCTGCACCATACAAATGACCTCTTTTTCATCATGCATATAGCTATCGAGCGCCCAACAGTCATATATATACACCATGAAGACAGACAGAATAAGCACAGACACTGTATATAGTCCTCATAGCACTAGATATTTCCCATGAGTTCAGGTGGTCATCCACTGCAGCCGACAGTCACAGGTCATCTGCCCCCAACGCATGACCAGAGTGCCCTCAGCGGACCAAAGTCGCTCTCCAAATAGTTGTACAAAGTCGGGGCCGGTTCCGCTCGGCATAAAGCTGTTACTGTATCTGTAACGACCTGCTTGAATTCATGCTTTCTACACTCATCTAGAGACTCTGGGATTACAAGAAGATATGTAATATCACATGATTTGGCAGAATATCATACCATTTTCGCGATACTTCTTGATATGAATTACATAGCAATATCGCTAGCATAGCAGTATCGCTTGTGCAGTATAATTCTGAAGATATAGGCCGGAAATTAATTCTCTGGAGACTCGAAACTTTAATGAGGTGGAGCGTTCTGTAAACCACTGAGTAACTAGAAAATGATCTCTTCAGCGAAGACCTTAATGTGAAACCTCGAAAAAAATGGAGGAAACTGATATTTCCAGTCTCGAATACCGATGTCGGTGATATAACAGATTCCTAATTATCCTTATAATACACAAAGTCACCTAAGGTGTTTCTCATGTCTAGAGAATCAGAAAACATGACTTCCACCCGTCCTTCACCTGCTAGATGCACTCAACACTCACCACAAACGATGTTCTCTCTAAACAAATAAAGATGGGAAATGTGCAGAAGCAGTCAACCACAAAATTTACATGGGAGCGAATATAGGTGCAGCACAAACACACGCCCATATTGAATCTTCTCAAATATCCACGGAGGACATACGCAATCACGAGAGCTGTTCAACACATCATGAATATTAGTTTGCTATTCAGCCAGTCTAGTATGATAAAAAAAATTATTATTTTATTTGGTTAAATATATTTCAATTCTTTCAATTTAAATCTGTGTTTCATACTAGAATGTCGTGTTCCCAGTTTGGCACAGCTTTGCCACAGGAGACACGAAAGCGGTCGAAGACGTCCGGCTTCTGGTCGGCTCCTGATCGTTGTCAGAAGGAGACTAGTTTTTGAATACGCAAAGACTTCTATTACTTGGAAAAGAACAACCCGGATTTCTTTACGTAATCAGTATGAACTTTATAATTACCTAAGGGACCTTTAACAATGAACAGTAAGAAAAAATGCATTTGCAAATGAAATCATTCATAAATGGGGCAGCTATGAGTTGTATAGATGACAAGGAGCGGCCTTCTGTCTACGACCAGGATACCGCAGTATTCTCTGCTGTAGTAAAAGCTGTTTGACATTCATAAAAATAATATGGCACGGAGGATAAAAAAGTATAAAGGAAAAGAACAGAATAAGAAGTCTGGTAAACACTAAATATATTCAAACAATTCTCACTAGCAAATTAGGGCTTATTTATAAACAATACAACTTACATAATTACTTTTCTAACAGTATGGTGCGATCAGATTTCAGCCTGTCCTTTGCTGTTTCCTATGTTCGCGTTTTTTGTCACAAATTACAGTCACTTTTCTCCTTCGTTGAAGACAATTCTTGCACTGTTCAACACCTCCGATAACAATAGCTTGCCGAGTTACAATTTCGAACATAAATTACTTGAATGTTATTAATTAATAATGTTGTCTGCACGCTGGCAAGACCGCTCACTCTTTTAGCTTAAAGTCGACCTCCTTTACGTTTTCACATAACAAGCAGAAGCACATTAAAATCAGAAGATCTACAAAAGTTTTCTACCGTCATCTTTTATTTAGATCGAAGCGGAACGACAGTTCAGCTTCTGTTAAAATGTTTCTTTGACTGCGCAATCGATGTATTAGCGTCCGCGCTAGATGCGCATCTTTACAGTTATGTAAATTATACAACACAAATGTCTTTCAAAGGGTACTCAAAGCTTTCGTAGGACGGAAATACCAATAATATTACATCGCTTCCCGCGTGAGGAGTAATGAGTCTGAAAGTTCGTTACGACTCACGCGCAGTCGTAATATTATTGGATTCACGTACTTAGTGAATGAAGTATTTAAGGATCTCTCCTTGTAGGGAGCAAAAACAGACATAACATAAGGCACATAGAATTATATACGTTTCATACTAAGTCGTCAAAGCTACTCACAGTTGCTTGATCATTAACAAACTTGGTTGTGGCATGATGTCATCATAAGTGTTCAAGGATTTAACATAGGTTCTCAAGAATTACTCTCATTCAGTCAATTGAAACACTGAAATACTAACATAGATACAAGTACAAATTAAATACACATACAGATACAAATATACATAAATATTGACAATAAGAAAAAAATTCTATTACTGTATTGGTGCATTTCCGCCAATTGTGAACTGAACATAAAACTTTTATCAGTCTTTCTCGTAGCGACATCACTCTTCACTTTGTAGTTGGTAGTATTTCCCATGAACTCGGATCATTTTCACAGGGGAATTCTTTCATTACCTGTCACTTTTCACTGCACTAAAACTGGGGATCACCTTTTCACATTCTGGTGGAAAAACACTGGGAATTTCACTATGTGAAGGGGGAAGTGATATTTCTTGACTCGACGATCCATCGGGTCATGTCGGGAATCAGGAAAGTTGATGACTGGTTCAATGACGAATGAGTCAGTTTGGTGGCTGTCTTAATCTCATTCCAATTCATGTTCCAGCACATGAAAATACAGAAAAAAAATCTGTATTAGGACTTGCTCATTAACTAGCATCTTAATCTAAGGGAATATAGAGTAAGAATTTAAGACAATAAAAATTACTACATAGACTATGTACATATACATTATATATTATTCATATTTTGTGTCTAGGTTTTACATTCTTTCGTTAGCAAATATTAGCAAAACACGTTTCGTCTTGTACAGGTCTTTCTTAAGCAATGTATTTAGCAATATTGCCGTAGCAATTTTTATAGTTAAGGAAAAGTCATCATTAGTGTCCTTTAAATGTAAATATAGTAAAATCGTGCGTAGTTTATCAACGTTTTATTATTTTTATGTCCATTTTCATCTCAAATCTGGAGCACGCTCGCGCCTGTTATGGAGAGGAATGCTTATTGTTGAGTACGGGCCGGCGAGCAGTCATTGAATGTTGCCACAGTGCTTCACAGTCACGTGGTAACGAACTGGCGGTTTAACAGCGTTGGCAGTCCGCGTCCTGCACGAGGCATATAGTTCTGTGGCTGCCAACCTTTCTTTTAACTTGTGCATTTTGTTGAATCGTGGGTACTGGAGCAGCTCGTCAAGGCGACATGGTCAACCTGGACGGTAAATTGACTGCACCAGCGACGAAGAACAGTCATCGATGAAAATGACTACTGTCACCTATTGCAGTAAGTACAATAGCTTGTCTATCCTTTGACTGATAGTCACTGTATCGTCGTTGCAACGTGAGAATACTTGTAATGCTACTTCACACGCGGAACATCACTCGTGTCCATAAGTTTATTACAGTTTTGATTCACACAAGAGATAACTAGTTTTTCGCGTCCATACATGTGTCAAATTACGATTTTACACACGTGTCCATTATTTTGTCACTGAGTCACACGCAGCAATCCATACGTGTCCATATGGGTGTCTCTATACCACAGAGTAGCACAGGTAATGCTAAAATTACTTATCATGAAAGGATCATTTACAAAACAAACATAGTTTTTTTTTAATTACTGTCCAAGACCTAACGAAAAACGTGTTTGCTATTCTGAATGGTGCTTCTGGTGCACGTTGGATTTTACATGTATTTTAAATCTGATTCTTTTCCTTTTCTTATTATTCTATAACAGCCTTTTTTTTCGGTTACATCAATAATCAGTAAAATATACCCACTTTGGCGTGCCGAACAGTTCACGTTCAAAACTTCATCTAACAGAAATCGGGAAAATTATTCCTATTTCCTAGGATGCTTTTGCTCACAGCAAATCAGATTTACCTCACGTTTCGATAAGTAACTGCAGATACGCATTAACCAACGAGCCACGATCGTCAATACACACAACATACACACGTCAAGTCTTTTGAACCAATTTCCAAATTTCTTCCCCTACCGGGTAGGGTAGAAAGGTAAAAATGCTAAAGAAGAAAAATACAATAGGACAGTGCAAGGAAATGAAAGATACGAAGATAGATAATAGGTGAAATAATCAGTTGAGCAAATTCATTCTTCGGCTCCACCGTTTTTAGTGTCATCCACGTGGCATAACTTGACTTCAGTATTAAAATGTCGCACAAATCCGCTTCCAAAGCATCTTCGAATATATTTCAAAATCACGGCATGCGGACATAGCAGGAGAATATAAGCAGACTATCTCAGTCCTCAACTAGGTGTCTTAATATCGAAGGTTTCTGTATAATACTCGTGACATAGGAATAGTCTCTCTAAGTTTCTCCAATATAGGACCTAATTCTTATTACAAATACAAATTTCTTAACTGATTGACTCATAGTAATAAATAAATTAAAGTTGCTCTCCAGTTGCGGTTACCATTATTAATTTCTTTGTACATTAACTATATGTTGCTGCTTATACTCGGTGTAATCTACAGATTACAATGTATCAGTTTCGCATCGTACATGATTCTAGCGACTTAAAATATCAATCCTTTGAAAGCTTATCTTAGGTTAATACTTCACATATACGGACATTATGGTCTGAATGAGGGATTTAAAGAAAACCTTTACTACTTGGTAAAAAGGAGATTTGCTATAACTTAAAACTAAAGCAGCAGGTGGCACTTTGGCACATCCCTTACTCAATTCAACGACTGCAGTCTTCTCGTGCTCAAGAAACTTAAAACTACCTTAAAACTAAAGCAAATCTTATTTTCCAAATCCGTAGAGTACCTTCTTCAATCACTTCATATCTTTCAAGCTCCATCATTACTTTGTGTCCACCTCACTCAAATGATTACGTCACCTGCAGAATACATGTACATGCTGTTGATTCACATACTTTCTAAACAGATCACACTCTTGTTTCAAGTTGCAGCTTAACATAATAAATGATATTTTTTTTAATGTTTTTCATGGTACTTCTTTAGGTCTACATGGTGGTAAAGTCCTTTTATTCGTCCACTAACTGGATCTGCCAACACGTAACAACCAATATGTGGCTTCCTGACTATAACAAACGGTCCTTCGTATGGGTGTTGCCACTTACGATTTTTACGTAAGATGAGAGATGGTTTGAGGTGTGTCCTCAGAAGAACACGCTCGTTCAGGCGATACGGCAGAACTTTATTGACATGCTTGTCAAATGCCTTTTTTCTTAAATTGGGATGAGTTGTGAGAGAGACCAGGGCTTGTCTTAACTTATTATCTAGGTTGACTTCTGGACCTTGTATCTTGGTGATAGGATCAGTCCATTCATTGCTTTCCTTTTGCATGGAGATTAGTTGTGAAGGTATGAAATCGGTAGAAGTGTGCTTTTAGTTTTCCGCATGATCACTAGGTTGAATTTCGCTCACATTTACCTTTGAAGTACCGGGCGGTACGCTCGGTACGAAGTTTGCTTCCGTATTCCACCTAAGTTGCGAGCTATTTGCCGGAATTTCAGTCGAGATGGTGTGTGTTGGCGGGTTTGCTCGGGCATAATAGATGCGAGAATTTTGAGGTTCATGATTTTGACTTTGATAGTTGGTAAAAGGCGGAGGACTATTCCTAAAGTTTGGAGCATACTGTTGTTTGTATTGCTTGGAAGGATCTGGAGGATTTCTCCCTTGAGAACAGTGCTGGAATCTAGGCTGGTTACCATACTGCTGCTGACTGTTGGTGTTAAGCCAACGTCCTTTTCCATTGAAATTATTATTATTTTGGCGATCGTTATTGTAGTGATAGCGATCATTGTAATTAACTGTTGAATTACCGTATTGCTGTTGTGTTGTCTGGTACATGGGGTGGTACCTATTTTGATCCTGGAATTTATGTTTCTGCTTCCCGTTACGGCGATAGTAGTTGTTATTATCGCACGGAACGTCGTGTCCTTTACTGTTGTTGGGTTGGTATGATATACGTGAGTCTGCGCCTACACCGTGCGGCTGTGTAGTGTGCGGGCCAAGATTACAATTACTCCGCGCACTAGCACGCACGTCTTCTTGAATCATGTCAAGGTTGTCAAGTACTGACAGAAAAACCTCCGTGTCGTCGTCACTGACATTTACTAACTTCTCTCTGATTGATACCGGTAGCTTTGACTTAAGGATCATAATTACGTCCTTCGGGGAAATGGGCGTGTCCCAATATTGTATTTTTCGCAGGTATTTCTCGAAGTACCTACGGAGACCAGCACTTCTCGTGTTAAACGGTTCAGCATTATATACTTCCTTTCTAAGGCGTTGTTGTATGCCTGAACTCCAGAATTTGTTCAGAAATTGCTTTTCGAAGTCAGCGTAATTATTACATCTGTCAATTACTTCTGTTCCCCAGACAGAACCCTCTCCTTGAATGTAACCTACTATAAAGCGCATACGTTGCTTGTCATCCCAGCTCTCAGGAAAAACACCATTAAATGACTTCAGAAAAACCATTGGGTGGATGTTGCGTTTCTCTGGCAGAAAAGGCTGGAATACGCGGTGCTTGAGAACGCTTTCTTCTTTCATGAGCTCGACAAGAGTTACTTGATAATTCTGGTTGCGTACTAAAGGATTCTTACTACTGTGTCCATGTACAAGTGGAGAGAATTCTACACGAGACACGGGATTATTATTGTATTCATGTTCTGAGGAAAGCAAGTGTGAATGCTCACTTCTATTGTCATTAGGAAAATCATTGACTTGTCGTTTCAACTGCTCGATTTCCTCAGTGAGGTGTCGTTTCCACTCGGGAAGATCTCGGTGAAAAACTCTACGAATCTCTCCTAATTCAGTGAGAATCGTATCTCCTGATGTACCTGGAGCAGCTAAAACTTCAACTGTGGCTGACTTAACGGCTTCTTTTAAGTCGTGTTGAACCTTGTTTTCTATGTACTGTTCCTTAGTTGGTTGGTTGGTTTGGGGAAGGAGACCAGACAGCGTGGTCATCGGTCTCATCGGATTAGGGAAGGATGGGGAAGGAAGTCGGCCGTGCCCGTTCAGAGGAACCGTCCCGGCATTTGCCTGGAGTGATTTAGGGAAATCACGGAAAACCTAAATCAGGATGGCCGGACGCGGGATTGAACCGTCGTCCTCCCAAATGCGAGTCCAGTGTCTAACCACTGCGCCACCTCGCTCGGTGTTCCTTAGTCTCGACCCATTCTACAAATTCTTTTCCTATCGTGGAACGTACGTTGGCTGCAGCATCATTCACCCTCTTTTCAATGTTTATTTCGGATAGCGCCTGTGTCAGGTCATTGACCTGGCCTTGCAGAGTGACGACATTGTCTGCAAGCTTGTTTACTTTAGCTCCGACCTCAGCGGACTTTTTTGAAACTTCTGTTGTAACTGCCTGGCAACTTTCGATTTGTACTTTGATGTCTTTGTGCACGTTACCTATTGTGCTCTCACATGCATCTACCTTCTGCAGAATACCTTCTATCCTTTCATTAACTTTACTACTTAATTCCGAGATATATTCCACCGTGACTGTCCTACTTCTTGCCTCTAAGTTGGCATCAATATTATCTAACCTATTTTTCATTGTACCAATCATGGTATTCAGGTCAAACCATTTTCGCTCTGTCTCCCGTTCCTTTTCCCTTTCTTTTTGTTCCCTTTCTTGTCTATCTCGTTGTTTTTGTAATTTATAAGCTTCCCTTTCCCGTTTCTCCTGTTCTCTATCACGTTGTTCTTGTAATTTATAAGCTTGCCTTTCCAGTTTCTCCTGTTCTCTTTCTTGAAAAAAAATTCTCATCATTTCAACCATCGAATTTTCTCCCGCTTGCTGTGACGATACGTCACGCACAACATCATCGTCTGCCGTTCTCTCCATTCGCGAATCGGGTCTGCCTGTTCCCGTTCGCGAACGTAGTGGGTATGACTTGACAACAGTGTCATCACCGTCATCCACACTGTTTGTCGGCTTGACTCTGTCATCTGACATGTTTATTTTCAAGTTTGTGACGTAACTGCTCAAAGAAATCTTTGGCAGCACGCCGATCGTCAACTCTCAGATGCGCACGCTGCGACGCTTCCTGATAGTCAAACGTCACACCGCGGTAGGTGACAATTGCCGAGCTATACCGGGTAGAAGACAAGATGGCACCTAACTTTGAAAATAAGTGACAAACACCTACTAGACACTGAATCCTGCTATTATGGCATCCATCTTGTGTTCTTAACCGTAGCAACAATGAAGATGCTCATAATACTAACAAATAAACTTTGCATGAAGAGATGATCAGAAATGAATTCTAACTACGTAAATAAGCAATTCTGCAAGGAAATAACAGCGATAGGATAAAATAAAGCAGTAAGGAAAGAAATTCCGGAAATCAGTTTTTTTATGCAAGACGCGAGATTTTATGCGTAATGAAAACCGTACTTACATCAATCGTTTTGCGCACTGCTGTTACTTTTCAAAAAAAATTTTTTTTTTTTTTAATACTTCCACGGTTTTGTTCAGTACTTCATTTACGGCTTCCCGATGTCCACCGGATGATGTCATGAAACAATAACAGAACAGATTAAAAAAAAAACTTTTATCATGTCCCTCTTCGGGCGCCACATCTAGTATGATAAAAAAAATTATTATTTTATTTGGTTAAATATATTTCAATTCTTTCAATTTAAATCTGTGTTTCATACTAGAATGTCGTGTTCCCAGTTTGGCACAGCTTTGCCACAGGAGACACGAAAGCGGTCGAAGACGTCCGGCTTCTGGTCGGCTCCTGATCGTTGTCAGAAGGAGACTAGTTTTTGAATACGCAAAGACTTCTATTACTTGGAAAAGAACAACCCGGATTTCTTTACGTAATCAGTATGAATTTTATAATTACCTAAGGGACCTTTAACAATGAACAGTAAGAAAAAATGCATTTGCAAATGAAATGATTCATAAATGGGGCAGCTATGAGTTGTATAGATGACAAGGAGCGGCCTTCTGTCTACGACCAGGATACCGCAGTATTCTCTGCTGTAGTAAAAGCTGTTTGACATTCATAAAAATAATATGGCACGGAGGATAAAAAAGTATAAAGGAAAAGAACAGAATAAGAAGTCTGGTAAACACTAAATATATTCAAACAATTCTCACTAGCAAATTAGGGCTTATTTATAAACAATACAACTTACATAATTACTTTTCTAACAGTATGGTGCGATCAGATTTCAGCCTGTCCTTTGCTGTTTCCTATGTTCGCGTTTTTTTTCACAAATTACAGTCACTTTTCTCCTTCGTTGAAGACAATTCTTGCACTGTTCAACACCTCCGATAACAATAGCTTGCCGAGTTACAATTTCGAACATAAATTACTTGAATGTTATTAATTAATAATGTTGTCTGCACGCTGGCAAGACCGCTCACTCTTTTAGCTTAAAGTCGACCTCCTTTACGTTTTCACATAACAAGCAGAAGCACATTAAAATCAGAAGATCTACAAAAGTTTTCTACCGTCATCTTTTATTTAGATCGAAGCGGAACGACAGTTCAGCTTCTGTTAAAATGTTTCTTTGACTGCGCAATCGATGTATTAGCGTTCGCGCTAGATGCGCATCTTTACAGTTATGTAAATTATACAACACAAATGTCTTTCAAAGGGTACTCAAAGCTTTCGTAGGACGGAAATACCAATAATATTACATCAGCTAGAGGTCGACACTGTTAGGTCAGATACATTCCTGCATCCCAACAGGCCTTTCCAATCGAACAGCTCCTGCCGTTAACTGAGAACGTGAATCATTCCCACCACAAGCCACCAACCTGCTAGCTACACACCCCCTGACAGAGTCGTCCAAGGATACTGGCTACATGTATATTTTATCACTGTACTTATATTAAATATTACGATCGCGGTCTCAATTGGACGAAATTCGACAATGAGCGATGTATCTTTAATACACCCTGCTGACGGCTGTGGGTCTGGAAACAGAAATAGCTGCACCATTCTTATGACTTGGTATACTTTTCCCTTTGTTAACACAGTATTCCACTTCAAATCCATACCTTCCTTATGATTGGACATAGTCATTACCTTTCACATGTCAGATCACACACACATACCTTATAAGGCTGAAGCTCAAGGCAAACCTATCAAGCTTGCTCTACTACTAACTATAATACTTCGCCTGTAACTGATTGCTGGCGATACCAAACAATACTTATCGAAAATCTGTGATAGATGGACATGTAAGTTTTTCCTACGAGTGGTTCCACTGTGTCTTAGAAAGAGAGGCGTAATCGTCTTACAAGCCGCCACATGTTAGAAAAAAACACGATCGCAACGTGCATGTCACTGTCACAAGCGGTCTCGGTTCTATAGGTGCCAACAAGCATCCACGTCAAAAGCTATACTGGCTTTATAACTTGAGGTATTGCATTACCACCGAGTGAAGTGGTTTTCCCAGACTACTACTGCGACACTGAATACAGATGGTGATCGCCGGAGTGTATATTAAAAGATCGAAAATGCGGTTACGCGTCGTCCACGGTGTAAGTGCGTAATAAAACCACCAAATTTAGAAAGTGATTCTGCAAAGTAACGCGGTGTGAAGCCAGGATTTGAAGGTAGAACATGCCATAGCTAGATACTGTTCCAGTATTTGTAACACATACTGTCTCGATGCCACGCCAGAGGTTCTGTGATATATCCACTGAGTTATAGGCGATGGATGATTGAGAATGATCACAAACAACAGATAGTGTGCTGACTGAGGTGGTAAGAAATGTGTAGAGGTTTATCTGATCACTAGTGCTACTCTTTGCGGTAGAAATACTGTCTGCTAATTGAAATCTTTCCATTCAAGTGCATACCTGCATTGGATGCTTTGGAGAAGCCTTTTAATGATTATAGCCACTAGTGAATCATAATTCTAGCATTCTCAAATCTTCATACGAGTCGCAATTTTCGATCCTGTCTGCTACAATAAAATTTTAGATTATTTTCAGCCATAATGGCTATGTTTGTGAACTGTGACTGTGTGGGATGATTATTTATTTAAAGTTTATGCTACCAGCTACTTTTTATTTTATGCTTAATCTATCATAATGCAACGCGTTTCGAACATGTTCTGTTCATCTTCAGGCGTTTATCCATACATAGAGAAATGTTACTTAAAAATAAACAGTCTTTAACCATATTTATCTAGAACACTTTGTCCATAGTTTTTTTACGGTAGCTGCTGGTGTGGCATTTGGGGGGAAGGAGGGGGGCAGTGTATGGCTAGAAAACGAAATCAGTGATGTCTTCTGCTGGTTTTCTTCTTTGTGGTTGACTATGTATATCACAGCCTGTATAGGATGCAGATAGATTTGCATCACTTATGTGTTACGAAAATAGTGTGAAAGTCTTTTATATGACAGTTGATCACTTACAATTTCACCAACTTGCTGCTTCACTTGCATCACTGGTGTAATGGCGGAGCTGTTGATTGACATTACACTATTGAACATTATATTTTGTCACTGATTGCCAACCTAATTCACTGCACAAATTTCTTCGATGTTATAAACGCAACACAAGCAGGCGGACTGTAACAGGTGAGACTGTATCGATTTTCGAGGCTTTGTATCGATGTTCTTGGTACTGAAAGATTTGTAGTCAATTATTTACATTGACATATCTTGAATCTATTGAGTTAGAACTGGCTTAAGACTGTTGAAGAATTTTTAGTTTTAGAATTCGGTTATTTCATCTATGTATAAATGCCTGAATATGAACAGAACATGTTCGAAACGCGTTGCATTATGTTAGATGAAGCATAAAATAAAAAGTGACTGGTAACAGAAACTTGAAATAAATAATTATCCCACACAGTCACGGTTCACAAACATAGCCATTGTGGCTGAAAATAATTATGGTTCGACCAGCCGAGTTATGATAGTATTTCGTACATACAGAAACATTAATTTTAAGTTACTTAAAACATGTCTTGGTATAAAATTCATCGAAACCTGTCTATACGAAAACATAGTACCTAAATACACTCCTGGAAATTGAAATAAGAACACCGTGAATTCATTGTCCCAGGAAGGGGAAACTTTATTGACACATTCCTGGGGTCAGATACATCACATGATCACACTGACAGAACCACAGGTACATAGACACAGGCAACAGAGCATGCACAATGTCGGCACTAGTACAGTGTATATCCACCTTTCGCAGCAATGCAGGCTGCTATTCTCCCATGGAGACGATCGTAGAGATGCTGGATGTAGTCCTGTGGAACGGCTTGCCATGCCATTTCCACCTGGCACCTCAGTTGGACCTGCGTTCGTGCTGGACGTGCAGACCGCGTGAGACGACGCTTCATCCAGTCCCAAACATGCTCAATGGGGGACAGATCCGGAGATCTTGCTGGCCAGGGTAGTTGACTTACATCTTCTAGAGCACGTTGGGTGGCACGGGATACATGCGGACGTGCATTGTCCTGTTGGAACAGCAAGTTCCCTTGCCGGTCTAGGAATGGTAGAACGATGGGTTCGATGACGGTTTGGATGTACCGTGCACTATTCAGTGTCCCCTCGACGATCACCAGTGGTGTACGGCCAGTGTAGGAGATCGCTCCCCACACCATGATGCCGGGTGTTGGCCCTGTGTGCCTCGGTCGTATGCAGTCCTGATTGTGGCGCTCACCTGCACGGCGCCAAACACGCATACGACCATCATTGGCACCAAGGCAGAAGCGACTCTCATCGCTGAAGACGATACGTCTCCATTCGTCCCTCCATTCACGCCTGTCGCGACACCACTGGAGGCGGGCTGCACGATGTTGGGGCGTGAGCGGAAGACGGCCTAACGGTGTGCGGGACCGTAGCCCAGCTTCATGGAGACGGTTGCGAATCGTCCTCGCCGATACCCCAGGAGCAACAATGTCCCTAATTTGCTGGGAAGTGGCGGTGCGGTCCCCTACAGCTCTGCGTAGGATCCTACGGTCTTGGCGTGCATCCGTGCGTCGCTGCGGTCCGGTCCCAGGTCGACGGGCACGTGCACCTTCCGCCGGCCACTGGCGACTGTGGAGACCTCACGCCCCACGTGTTGAGCAATTCGGCGGTACGTCCACCCGGCCTCCCGCATGCCCACTATACGCCCTCGCTCAAAGTCCATCAACTGCACATACGGTTCACGTCCACGCTGTCGCGGCATGCTACCAGTGTTAAAGACTGCGATGGAGCTCCGTATGCCACGGCAAACTGGCTGACACTGACGGCGGCGGTGCACAAATGCTGCGCAGCTAGCGCCATTCGACGGCCAACACCGCGGTTCCTGGTGTGTCCGCTGTGCCGTGCGTGTGATCATTGCTTGTACAGCCCTCTCGCAGTGTCCGGAGCAAGTATGGTGGGTCTGACACACCGGTGTCAATGTGTTCTTCTTTCCATTTCCAGGAGTCTATGTGAACATTAAGACTAACTGTAAATCTATCTCAGCACAACTTGCTAAAGCTAGAGGCGAGACGTTATGGATAAGATGTGAAGTGAAACAGTTATATAAAAAGAAGAAGACCTCATCTGATTAGCTTACAGCACCTATCTGGAATTAATGTTATTAGCACATCCAGCACAGATCCCATTACTCCATGATATCCTGGGAAACATAACAAAAAACACGTATAATAGAATCAACAGCACTCATCAAAAGAAGGTTTACAATTTGAGAAAGAGAAACAAGCTGCCTATCGATAGATACGTAAATAAGAATAGTAGCCCCCACATATTTTTCCCCAGAGTTGTAAATTCAACCAACATTGAATTCAGTCAGACAGAAATGACACTACTAAATAAGGGTTTGAAACATAATATAAATCCAAGCATCAATCACAAAAACATAAAAGACACCATATGCTCACTAAAGATAGCCAGTTACTTTGCAAAACTTAACGGCACTGTGAGCAAACAGTACTAGGCCACAAGGCTAATTAAATTATACAGAAACACATAACCACAAAAGCAACAAAAACAAACAACTTTGAAATAAATGAACTCCAGTCAATCAATAAGAAACTACAAAACCATAATGCCCTGGCAGTAAAATCTGATAAAGGTTCGACAACAGTTATTATGTTTAAGGATGATTATATACACAAAACACTCGAATCCTTTGCAAAAAACCACATACTGGAAGTCCAAGTTGACCCTACACCAAAGTTTAAAGCTAAAATAAGAAAATGCCACAGCAACAGTAAATTCCTTTTCACTAAGAATGAAGTAAAGGTACTTATTGTGATGAACCCAACCGCCCCCAAACTCAGAGCAAAACCAAAAGTCCATAAAACTAACACACCTATCAGCCCTATTGTGAACTCAATTAATAGCCCAGCCTACAAATTAATGAGAGAACTAAATGACATACTTGTAGAAAAATACACATTTGAAAAATCATATTCCATAAAGAACAGCTATGAACTTATTAACAGTTTGAAAGATTTGACAGTACCACCTCAAGCCAAGCTTATATCCCTAGATATTGTTAACCTTTACTGCAGTGTACTTGTAGATGAAACAACTGAGATAATAAGAATGAACCTATTGAGAAACAAGACATTGAGCGAAACAGAAATCATAGAACTTGTAGATGTACTTAATCTAGTGCTCTCACATAATTAGTTCTCTTTTAACAATAAAATTTGCAAGCAGGACCAAGGACTAGCAATGGGAAGCCCTCTCAGTGGCCTATTAGCTGAAATATTTATCAACCATATAGAAAATAAAACTCTAATACTAAATGATAACATCACAAGCAAAGTTAAATTATATAAGACATATGTAGATGACACCCTCATTCTATTTGATGGCACAGAGGATGAAGTGACAAACCTTTTTAACAAAATCAATAGCCTACATAAACATTTTCAATTCACCCTTCAACAGGAAGAAGACAACACCATACCTTTTCTCAACACATCCCTCTTTCCACAAAAAAACTGCTTATAGACCAATGCTCTACAGAGCACACAAATTTCCACTTCAACATACAGAACTCCAACAAGAAATTGAAACCATAACATATACTGCAATAAACAATGGACATGACTCTTCTCTAATTAATACCATGTCACAACATATAAAAAATTAACTGAACAAACAACATCAAACTACACTCACAACTGATGGTGCCCCAGCAGTCAAATATAAAAAAATATGCCCTTTCTTGGAATAGTATCTGACAAATGAGCGAGACTATTCAAAAACAGAAAAGTAAGAATCAGCTTCAGCGCTAACGACAACCTAAGTAGGAAGCTTGTTCACAATATAAAACCACCAGATCAAGTCTTGATGCATCTGGCATTTACAAACTTACCTGCAGCCAATGTAATAAATATTATATCGACCAAAGAAGCAGAAATTTCAGAACCCGATTCAAAGAACATTTAGACTACTACAAGCTTGATAAACGTAACAAATCAGCAGTAGCAACTCACATTAAAGACACAAACCAACCTTTGAAAATCGAAGCCAATCTCGAAATTTTACACGATATACGAAAAGGTAAAAGAATTGATATCATGTAAGAAACGGAAATTTTCATACATAACACAAAGCATGGAGAAAACATTCTTAATGAAATAACAGAATTCAAAAACTGAAAAGTCTTCAACACTCTGAAGCCAGTTCTAACTCAATAGATTCTAGATATGTCAATATAAATAATTGACTACAAATCTGTCAGTACCAAGAACATCGATACAAAACCTCGATAATCGATACAGACTCACATGCTACAGTTCGCCATCATGTGTTGTGTATATAACATCGAAACAATTTGTGCAGCGAATTATGTTGGCAATCAGTGACAAAATATAATGTTTAATAGTGTAATGTCAATCAACAGCTCCGCCATTACACCAGTGATGCAAGTGAAGCAGTAAGATGATGAAATTGTAAGTGATCAACTGTCGTATAAAAGACTTTCACACTATTTTCGTAAAACATAACTGATGCAAATCTATCTGCATCCTATACAGGCTGTGATATACATAGCCAACCGCAAAGAAGAAAACCAGCAGAAGACATCACTGATTTCGATTTCTAGCCATACACTGCCCCCCTCCTTCCTCCCAAATGCCACACCAGCAGCTACAGTAAAAAACAATGGACAAAGTGTTCTAGATTAATGTAGTTTAAAACTGTTTATATTTAAGTAACATTTCTTTATGTCTGTATAAACGCCTGAAGATGAACAGAACATGTTCGAAACGCGTTGCATTATGTTAGATTAAGCATAAAATAAAAAGTGACTGGTAGCAGAAATTTGAAATAAACAAAAAATTTATATATTCAGTATGCCTCTTGCAACTGCTGCCATTTCTGCAGCTTTGCGCATGTGATCGTTCCAATGTAAGTCAGAACTGTGCAGAAGTCAGAGAGAGCTATATCTACCGCCTTCTGCAACTCATGTGGAAATGGAGACTTGTTATTGTAGCTCCGCCAAAGGTGTACAATGTGTAAGGTCAGCACCAGACGTAGCCTCCTCCTGCGACAAGACGTAGTTTAATAGAGAGTGCAGATACTGGGAGATGGACGAGGATCTTGCTACTGCATTGTGCTGGGTCCGGGAGTCCGAAGCAGATCCGCGCCCTTCGGGGTACCTTCCTGTCTAGGAAGGTGTCCTTCCTTCTCCGATGATATCCCGGTGCAATTTGACGTCTTTCTGACCAGTGGTGTTATTTCTACAGCGTTTTGAATGTTTAACTTCAATTATAATCACCCTGTATATTAAAACTCGTAGTTAGACATGTCAAAGACCACAGTACTGCATTCCAGCCACCACAGTGGTGTCCAATGCCGAATGGGTAATAATACGGACTTAAAACAATAATTGATATTATTTGTTGCGTGTAATACAAATAGATGAAAACTGTAATGCTGACTGTCTCTTTAATTTTTAATCTGAAAGTAATGGTTACTGGAGATATCCGCAGTCTGTGTGAGTTTTTATTGGCATAATAATTACACTACTGGCCATTAAAATTGCTACACCACGAAAATGAGGTGCTAAAGACGCGAAATTTAACGGAGAGGAAGAAGATGCTGTGATATGCAAATGATTAGCTTTTCAGAGCATTCACACAAGGTTGGCGCCGGGGGCGACATCTACAACGTGCTGACATGAGGAACGTTTCCAACCGATTTCTCATACACAAACAGCGGTTGACCGGCGTTGCCTGGTAAACCGTTGTTGTGATGCCTCGTGTACGGAGGAGAAATGCGTACCATCACGTTTCCGACTTTGATGAAGGTCGGATTGTAGCCTATCGCGATTACGGTTTATCGTATCGCGACATTGCTGCTCGCGTTGGACGAGATCCAGTGAATGTTAGCAGAATATGGAATCGGTGGGTTCAGGAGGGTAATACGGAACGCCGTGCTGGATCCCAGCGGCCTCGTATCACTAGCAGTCGAGATGACAGGCATCTTATCCGCATGGCTGTAACGGATCGTGCAGCCACGTCTCGATCCCTGAGTCAACAGATGGGGACGTTTGCAAGACAACAACCATCTGCACGAACAGTTTGACGTCGTTTGCAGCACCTTGACAAGAATGGCGTAATTACATTTTAACAAGGACAGTGATGATCCGCAACTCGACCGCTGTAAAAGTGAACGAACGCATCGTCTACAATGATTTCGATGTCGAAGAATGTTAAACATAGGATACTTAGCGAAAGACAACAGCCTTCTGTCTCACTTGAAAGCTGGCCTGCCACCCGTTAGCCCTCAACCTGGGAGCATAACAAATATGACTCCAGTATTGACGCCCTGAAAAATGTCCCTTCTTTTACAAAATTTTGACCCACGAATCAACAGCAACGCAATATGATTTGTAAGAGAAATATTAGGTAATGAACATGTTTTCATAAAGAAACGGAATATATAAAAGGGGCCTCTAATATCTATGAAGTTATGCCACAATCTATCAGTGTAGGTGATTCTTCTCTTACAGAGGAAATGCCTGCGGTGTAAATGTAGAATGCACCTCGTGCTGCTTCGCACCTGATACTAAGAAGAATCAATGTCAAAAGAACCAACTCTCGATGTACGCAGGACTTCAGAAAGCGTCTCGAAGTCCTCTACAACACAAAACTGCCTTATACTGGCTGAAGGTTGCGTGAAAAGAAGAAAAGTACCATGCGGAGACGCTTCGTGAGCTCAAGTGGGAATCCCTGAAAGAAAGGCGACATTCTTTTCGCGGAATACGATTGAGAAAATTTAGCTGAATGAAGAGTGATTGTATTGGAGCCAACAAATATTTCACGTATGCACCACGAAGACCAGAGAAAATAGGACTCGTACAGAGACATGTAGACAGTTGTTTCCTCTCTCTATTAGCGAGTAGAACAGGGAAGGAATTGGCTAGTAGAGGTAAAAGGTACCATCTGCCGCGCACCATATGTTGTCTGTAGGGTAAGTACGTAAATGTAGAATATTATCAAATGAGCGAGAAAGTAACGCAAAGCACGACCTATTTTCACGGATGACTTAACGAGAATCCGATATTCATCCTTGTATTGTGGACAAAGTTTCGAAGGGAACAAAGCGATTTGATCTCGCGTACAATGAAAACATATCTGCAAAACTGAAAATCATGTAATACAGAATTAAGCAAGTGTAACGCTAGCAAGTAGACACTATCAATCCTGAATACGGCAACTTAGAAACGACCATTTCAGTAACGCACAAGACGTTATGTCTCAATTTGGCACACGCAACAACACAGGCGGCTCATTCGCCAAAACGAGAAGAAATACAGCATTGGCAAGCACGAGCTTCCAGCATCAGAATCAGCGAACCAGAAAGAGGTGAGTTCCTTCGTGTCCCCATGGGCCACGCGAATTCGAATCCTAAGCGTTTCGCCAGCTGACGGCCGCAGGGTTCTGCCGCCAAAACACAGCTTGTAGATTTTAACTTAACCGCTTGTCTGCTTCTCTCTCTTCCGGGTGAATCTTCCCAAAACTGTCTATCAAAACTTCTCAGAAATGATTACCAAACAGACTAATTCCTAACTTAAACTCGTGTACTGTGCAAAACTCTCACTATACTGAATTGTACTAAGATCTAATAATTGCTCCACACTGTCTATATACTGAGGTTAACTGTTTCTATAAAAACTCAGTGCTACCCTGAATGTAACCTGACATCTGAAATAAATGTGCAACAAAACTCACAAAGAAATTTCTGACCCTAAACCGTATTTTCACATACGGTCGTGTATTGACAAACATTTTGCAGACTTTCAGAAAGCAGCGCACAGCACACAGCTGCAAAGCGACATTAAAAAACTGCCACTGAAAATTTCCCCTATAAATTCAGCCATCTTAACCGCAAAAATGACTATTCTCAACGAACCATAAACACACTGGTACTACGGATTTCCTATTTGGAGCACAAGCAGGAGTAATAGGAACACCGATAAGAATACTTATTTGTACCACAGAGTGCAATGTGTATACGTACATCATAAACTGAAAGAAGTTTGATAATTTTAATTGGTAAGAAATGAGATCTGACAAAATTCATATGAAACTCTATATTCAAACGTAATGCTTTAAAAATTAATTGAATGTTCACAGTAGTTTTTACATAACATGCCTTTAAGAAATAAACTTTAAGCAAGTTGAACCTCATCTTCCTATCAGAGCAATCTATATAACAATAGTACATTCTGAGCTTCGCTAATACAGTCTCAGTAACGCAAGACAATGCTACACACTCAACATGTTTGACTCAGTCTCTCAGTATTATAGGAATACTCCCAGATAATCTCCTTAGCTTTCTCCCCATAACTGCATCAAAAATATTCATAGCACAGTTGCATCAGTATAAAATGGCTCTGAGCACTATGGGACTTAACATCTGTGGTCATCAGTCCCCCAGAACTTAGAACTACTTAAACCTAAATAACCTAAGGACATCACACACATCCATGCCCGAGGCAGTATTCGAACCTGCGACCGTAGGACTGAGCGCCTAGAATCGCGAGACCACCGCGGCCGGCTGCATCAGTATAATATCATACTTAAAAAAGAAACTTTCCAGACCATCCTTCAAAATACGTCTGCTATTCAATTCTGCTCAAATTAAAATGCGTGTAACTTGGCTAGTTCTTTCAGGCAGAAGCGGTGTAGCAACGTAAAGATATTGTAGCAATAGTCAATTCGGCTTCACAGGCTGCTCAGCGTGAGCTATGAACAATGATATTTGCATGTGAAAGACAACTTTTAGAGTGACCAAAATAATAAGCTTACCTCACAAGGTATACAACCAGAGATGCGAGTCCTCTAATAGACAAAAGCAGTGAATAAGTAGTCTTTGACCACGCTAGTGGCTTTTAGCTGGCTTTATGAAAAACAAATCTTTCGAAAATCGGAAATTTGTCGTAAGTTCTTATGGAACCAAACTGCTGAGGTCATCGGTCCCTAAGTTTCAAAAAAATGTTAAAATTTGTGTGAAATCTTATGGGACTTAACTGCTAAGGTCATCAGTCCCTAAGCTTACACACTACTTAAGCTAAATTATCTTAAGGACAAACACACACACCCGTGGCCGAGGGAGGCCTCGAACCTCCGCCGGGACCAGGCGCAGAGACCTTGACTGCAGCGCCGCCGACCGCTCGTCTAATCCCGCGCGGCGGTCCCTGACTTAACGCAGTACTTAAGGGGCTCCGGAAAGGTTCAAAATCATGAAAAGTTCAATTTTTACTTTTTTGCGTTTTCTGAATCTGCAGACTGTTACCTTTTAATAGATATATAATTTATTCAATTCCGAAGACTACAACTATTTTAAAATTTTTTTTGAAATGTGTTCTACATGGGCGTGACCCACTGTGGCGCTGTTAAACTGCTGTCAGATGGTGTTATTATTAACGTCCGTGTTCATCAGGTACATTTTAGTGATGTGAGATAAAGTATGTGTTGTGGCTAACCTGTGATGGTTCAATATATATCGCTGGTGTGATTGTCGATTGTTTCATGTTTATTTACTCTGTCGTTATCTCGAAAATATTCGTAATTAATTCTGCTTCTTGAGTCTCTGTTTTGTTGAAGTATAATAATGAGTAAAAGTAAAGTTATTAGAAATCCTCTGAAGGCTTTTAAGAAAAGGAGAAATGTTGGAAAGCCAAAGGTATGTGTTATTACTGTAAACAATAAAGACGATAACCAAGTGAGTGAACGTAACCTCTCAAGTACACCTGCCCATAGCAGTCAAAGTGGGAAAGAAAGTACTTCACAGAAGAAGCTTGGTTCAATGAGTGAAAAATATGAATGTTTTATGGGCGAATCGGATGTGAATGAAATATTTGATATGTCGGTTCTCAAAGGAATTTTTTCAAACTGTGTAAGATGTATTCATTGTAGTGAAGTTGGTCTGGAACTCTCCATAATAAAGCACGTAGGACTTGCTAGTGAAATACAACTGAAATGTGATAAGTGTTCATACATGACCACCTTTTGGAACAGTGTTGCAGTAACTGCAACTGACCTTGGTGACGGTGATTCTAAAAGTTTCAAACATGTTCAAGGACTGAAGCCCTATGGTGATGATGTTGTAGTGCAGAAATTTGAGTGTATTGGACACGTACAGAAGCGAATGGGAACAAGACTTCGGCGACTGAAAGCATCGTACACAAAACAAAAACTCAGTGATGGTAAAGGGTTGGATGGGAAGGGAAGGTTAACTGACAGTGTAATTGACAAAATACAGAACTATTATGGAATGGCTATTAGGCAAAATACACAAAGTGTCGACGAAATGAAGAAGGCTGTTTGGGCTCTTTTTTTTCATACTTCTTCAACCTATGAAAATCCCCAACATAGCTTGTGTCCCAAAGAAGAAGACAGTTGGTGTAAATATAACAAAGGATTGCTAACTGGTGAAGTGTACACTCATAAGCATAGTCTGCCTCATGCAATAATGGAGGTGATAAAACCTATTTTCAGAGACTTAGCAGCACCTGAACTGTTGAAAAAGTGTATTCACGGAAAAACTCAAAACCCCAATGAAAGTGTAAATAGTGTTATATGGTCGAGAATCCCCAAGACTGTATTTGTTGGAATAGAAACACTTCACTTTGGTGTGTATGATGCTGTTGCGACTTTCAATGATGGCAACATTGTAAGGTGCAAGGTATTTAGAAATATGGGAATGAAGATAGATTCTAACATGGTACGAGCGATGCTTGCTTTAGACAAGGAACGCCTTCAGGCTGCAGACAGGGCAGTAAAGAGTCTAGAAATACAAGCAAGAGTAAACAGGAGGAGGAACAAGAGGAAGCTGGAGGAGGAGTTTGCAGAGGATGAAGATAATCCATCCTATGGACCTGGAATGCACTAAAAAGTTAATCCAATCTTTGTCGCTCGATTCCCAAAACTTTTATTTTCTCATACTAATTACATGTTTTCTAAGGATCTTCCAAACATATTTGTTTCAAACTTTCAGTAAATGTTACACAGTACCTTCTGCATAATTTAACACAGCCTTTTTCCAAAAAACTGTATATTTTTGAATATGTAAATAAAAAATTGCAAAAAAATGTTGTGAATTTTCATTACAATTGAAAAAAATCATCTTTAATAACTGAACTAAAATTTTGTAAAATCCCTATGTTAAGTTGTAGCCCATATTCCAATAAATAATCTGTAAAAAGTTCAACTTCCTACCTCAAATACTTTGTGAGGAAAGATGTAATTTATAAGCGTTATTTTAACATTGCAAGTATAGGGCGTTCCGGAGCCCCTTAATCTAACTTAGAGTAACTTAGACTAAGGATAACAAAACACACCCATGCCCGAGGGAGGACTCGAACCTCCGACTGAGGGAGCCGCTGGGACCGTGACAAGGCGCCCTAGACCACTCGGCTACCCCGCACGGCGAAAGATTTTTCTAACAGACGGCTTTCATTCTGCTTGTTAAATTGAGATAGGTCATCTATTTGGCTGTCAAATATGATTTCACGGCTGATAAGCAGAGATGATCTTCCAGAACCGAGACGTCCTTCTATAAGCAGTTTACATAAGGGCACCCCTTCGTGTGTATCCATGCTGCCGTTCCGTAACTCGTCAAGTTGATAGAGCGGATGAATTCTGAGTCTGTGCGATGGTTCTGGGAGCCCTGGCAAACCGTTGCGCGATCGTATCGTTAAGCGGGCCAGTGTGCGCCGCGTTACAACGCGAGCGGCCGGGACGTTAGGGCGGCACGTGCAGTCTGGAGCCTCAGTAGTAGCGAGCCGTGATGGAACGCTATAGCGGCTAGCGGGGAACCAGTTTTCGACTGCGGGAACCAGTATTAATCAAAAAGAACGGCGCCGAACATGTAAAGCGGCGGCGCGCGGCGTGCCGCTGGGGCAGCGTCGCTCGCAAAACGGCGCCGAAGCACGCGCCGCGCCGCGCCGCGCTGCGCGGGGCCTAAATTATGGGGGCGATTCCCGGGGAATCGCTCCCCAGAACATATTCGCTTTTACGGCCCATACAGAGCGTTAGATAAATTCCTGCGCCGGCGCGAGATGTAATCTCGGGGAGGCGGCGCTCTTTCTTTATCTGCGGGACAGTCTGCACGCGGGTCGCGGCCCGCCTCTATATCCAGCAGACCGTCGCCGTCTGCGCAGGCCCCACGGGAGGAGAGGAGCGGGGCAGCGAGCCGTCTCCGCCGCCGCTGCTCGAGGACAGCCACGACGCGCCTCTGCGTTCCACTTCTGTACTGCCTAAGAGTTCTCCTGCTCTTCTTTCGGCGGCCGGAGTGGCCGAGAGGTTCTAGGCGATACGGTCTAGAAGCTCGCGACCGCTGCGGTCGCAGGTTCGAATCCTGCCTCGGGAATGGATGTGTGTGATATCCTTAGGTTAGTTAGGTTTAAGTAGTTCTAAGTTCTAGGGGACTGATGACCTCAGATGTTAAGTCCCCTAGTGCTCAGAGACATTTGATTTTTCTCTTCTTTCAGCGTCTGTTCCTCTTCCTGCTAGCGGCAGCATTTCCATTTCTGCCTATTTTACAGTGAATTGACAGATGTCACGGAATAGCGATATGTACATTTACAGATGGCGGTAGTATCGCGTAAACAAGGTGTTAAAAGGCTGCGCGTTGGCAGAGCTATCATTTGTACTGAGGTGATTCATGTGAAAAGGATTCCGATGTGATTACAGACGCACGACGGGAATTGACAGACGTCGGACGCGGAATGGTAGTTGGAGCTAGACGCAAGGGCCCTTTCCGAAATAATTACGAAATTCAGCATTCCGAGGTCCACAGTGTGAAGAGTGTGCCTATAATACCAAACTTCAGGCATCACCTGTCACCACGGACAACGCAGTGGCCTACGACCTTCTCTGAAGGGGATCCCACCGTGGTTAAGGGGGGTAGGACGTCAAACGGGCCGACTTGGAGCAGGAGGGGCACCACACGACATTTTAATTTCCACTGTCTACACTTTTACAAGTAAATTCATAAAACTTTGTCAGCATGACCAGGAAGGATTCAGGATTCACATTCGTAGCAACGGAGGTTGAAAAACATAACTAAATAATTTTTTTTCATGTGAAATATCATCATTTTTTCGCTTAGTATTGGCTGCATTTGTTTCTATAGGTACACTTTTCATCATAAGTAAGAGAGACTGTTCGATGAATTTTGCACAGCATACAAACCATACCTACAGGTGTCAGAAACTCTGGAATCTATTTAATTTATGAAAAAATGAATTAGTTGTTACGTTTTAAACTTTATATTTAGAAAAAATCAAATTTTGTAGTTAATTATCTCAATTTTTACCTCAGTTTTTAATAGATTTGGAAAATTCTATAGTTTCAAACACCTGTAAGTATGGTTTGTATGCTGTGCAAAATTCAACAAAGAATCTCTCTTACTTGTGAAGAAAAATGTACCTATAGCAATAAATGCAGCCAACAGTAAGCGAAAAATGCTGACATTTCATATCTAAAAAAAATTATTTTGTTATGTTTTTGCACTTCCACTGCTCTGAGTGTGAATTTTGAATCATTCCTGGTCATGCTGACGAAGGTTTATGAATTTATTTGTAAAAGTATAGACAGTAGAAAATAAAATGTCCTGTGGTGCCTCTCCTGCTCCAAGTCGGCCCGTTTGACGTCCTACCCCGGTGGAAAAAAATAGATTTTCGATTTTCATCATATTTCGATAGATTAAGGTCTTATTTAAGTACTCTGAAAATGATTTAGCCTAAAAAAAATTTTCGCGCATTTAAAGAGCAATTTCCTACCACATGTCCTTGTGTGCCACGGCCACTTTTCTGTCACCCACTTTTCTGCATATATTTTAGATCTTTATATCCCCTACATTGCACGTTAGTGATTTTTTTTCACTTCCGAGTATGTTGCCTATCCCTGGAATGCAACGGTCGGTATTCTTTTGTTTCTGCTGTTTGTAAACAACACGCTTTCAAACACGAGGTTAGTTTTGTTCAAATGTGATTGCGAGTAGTTGTTATAGAAAACTTGCAGGTATACTATGGGCAAACAATTAGGAGAAATAAAGAAAATCGGGAGACAATGAACAGAGATGTTTGGGCAATATTCTTCCATAAGTCCCCTACTGATGATAACCCATGTCATGATTGTGTCCATCAGGAGAAAATTCGTGGTGCAAATACAATAGGGCTCAGGCAACTGGAGAATCTTATTCGCACCAGCATTATCTTCCTGCTGCTGTTATTACAGCAATTAAATCTATTTTCAGAGACGTGGCTCATACTGATCTTCTAAGGAAATGTCTGCATGGGCAGACACAGAACCCAAATGAATGTTTCAACAGCTTAATTTGGAACCGCCTTCCTAAAACTGTATTTGTAGGCATGCATACAATGAAACTAGGAGTTCATGATGCTGTTATTACATTCAACTGTGGTATTATTGGAAAGTGTTGGGAACTGAAAAAGCTGGGAATTAATCCTGGTGAAAATATGATCACTGCGCTGCAACATTGCGATAAAATGAGGATAACCGATGCAGACTGGTCTGCATATAATATGGCCAAGAAAGAAAGACAAACATCCAGGAAGGTGAAAAAGAAGCTGCAAGACCTGCTAGAGGCCACAGAAGGGCCATCATATGCAGCAGGACAGTTTTAATTAACTGTAAGTAACAAATTTCAAAAGTTTTTTCTTTGAAGTCAATTTACCGCAAACTAAAATTTTCAGCACATATGCCTCATTATATCAGAAACTATCATATATGAATGAAATTTTCAGAGACTCTGCATAACATAAAAATCCACCTCTGGTACTACATTCATTAATATTCCTCCTATAGGAAGTTCACAAAAAATATTTTCTGCAGAAAAAACTTAATATTTTTTGTTAATAAATTTAAAAAAGTATTTCTTTAAAACTATATAATGGATAAAGTAGATTTTAGTACAGTTGTCTTTATTAGCATCATGTAACATACAGTAAAAATATTAAGGTCCTGTCTCAAATAGTTTTTTTCAGAAATGGGTCAAATACTTGCCTAAATGAACATGGGTTAGATAGGAAGGCTGTGGTCCCCTTAACTACCGCGAGCAGTCGCGTTTGCGTACAGTTGTCAGTACCGAATGAGGTAGCGCAGTGGTTAGCACATTGGACTCGCAGTCGGTAGACGATGGTTCAAACCCGCGTCCAGTCATCCCGATCTAGGTTTTCCCTGATTTTCCCATATCGCTTAAGGCGATGGTTCCTTTGAAACTGCACCGTCGCTTTCCTTCTCCATCCTTTCCTGATCCGATCTTGTGCTCCGTCTCTAATGACCTCGTTGGCGACGGAACTTTAAACACTGATCTCCTCCTCCATCTGTTATTGTCAGTGCTAACAGACAAGCAACATTGCGTAAAATAACCGCGTTAATCTATGTGGGACGTGTGACGAACGTATCCGTTTGGACGGTGAGTAGAAATTTGGCGTTAACGGGCTATGGCAGCAGCAGACGGATGCGAGTGCGTTTGCTAACATCACGACATCGGCTGCAGTTCCTCTCCTGGGCTCATGACCATAACCGATGGACGTAGACCACTCGAAAACCGTGCCCTATTTCATTTGGTAAGAGCTGATGGTAGGGTTGGAGTGTGGCACAGACAACACGAAAACATGGGCCAACGTTGTCAACAAGGCACTATGCATCCAGGTGCTGCCTCCATAATGGTGTGGGCCGTGTTTAATTGGAACTGAACCGATCACTGACTGAAAACAGTCATGTTCACCCACTCCGAGGCCATCTGCAGCCATTCGTGGACTTCATGTTTCCAAACATCAACGGAATTTTTATGGCTGTCGTTTTCTAACAACATTTATTTTCCCAAAACAGATATAAATTATGCTAAACAATTTCTTGATTGAATACCGTAAACAAGAAGCTGGTGATTTAAGACTACACTGTACAAGGATCCTGGGTGGCAGAGACAATTTAGCCGGCCGGAGTGGCCGAGCGGTTCTAGGCGCTTTAGTGTGGAACCGCGCGACCGCTACGGTCGCAAGTTCGAATCCTGTATCGGGCATGGATGTGTGTGATGTCCTTAGGTTAGTTAGGTTTAAGTAGTTCTAAGTTCTAGAGGACTGATGACCTCGGATGTTAAGTCCCATAGTGCTCAGAGCCATAGGAACAATTTAGCTAATGGAGTGAGTCAAGTAATCAGGCCCTAAAAATGTGGTTAAGGCAATCTGAATTGATCTGACGCTGCGCAGACTTTGATTGATCAAATGTACTGAAGTTTCTCTACATGGGTTCAGCTGAAAGCAAGTGGCGATTGAGATCTATGCGCCCTGTCAATCCCTGAGCGGCAGTACGTTACCCTGTATGTTTCGTGCGGCGATGTAACCTGCAGCTGGCAAGACGTGTGCGGCAGAGGTGAGACGTGGAGGTGGCACCTGTGAATCGATCACGGCCACGAAAGAATGCATAAACCTCACGCTCTAGCGATCAGGCAGACAGATCGCAATTTACCCTCTACCAGATCCCTTAAATCACAGTAGATTTCAGTGTGTGACACACTCGCTCACTGGTCGTACCAAGGACCAGTTTGGCTCACTTAAGGGACATAGCACACAAGGATACCAAACGTCGAGACTGGTAAACGAAAAAAGTCGAGCTGAAGACTGGCGGCAGCACCTCTGGGAAACAGAGATGGACGAAATGTTTCTCCAGAGTAGGGAAGAGTGGAAACTTTTCAGGGCACTACTCCAACCGAGACCACCAAAGAGAGCAATACGCGACTCCGATGGCCTCATATACAACTCTCTGGGCCAAGCTGAATTATATGCCGGCGTATATGAACACAATATGACAGCTCCGCCTCCAAAGGATGCAGAGGCCGCAACGGAAGAGGACCGTATCAGAGGCCTGTTCTTAGCACTCCCGCTGAAGTCAGAAAACTCATCAGGAAGACGAACAACTCGGCGCCTGGCAAAGAGTCTGTGACCAACGCCGATCTTAAGCATCTTTCGAGAAAGGCCATCGTGCTCTTAACTCGAATTATCATCAGCTGCCTACTCAACGGCTACTTCCCTGCGGAGTGGAAGACGGTGAAGACGATCCCTATTCCCAGAAGAGGAAAAAACCCAACGTTGCCAGACAGCTACTGCCCGATTTGTGTGTTGCCACACTCGGCAAAATATTGGAACGTGTGCTGCTGCAGCGTCTGAAAGACTATCTGGAAGAAAATAACATCTACCGCCACGAACAGTTGGGCTTCCAGCCACGGTTATCGGCGGAGCTTCAGCTGCTTCGGATCACGGAGTCCATACAACTCAACCTGAATAGAATGAACTCCACAGTTGGAGTTTTCCTAGATATCGAAAACACATATGATGGTGTGTGGCATGACGAGCTTATAGTGAAACTAGTAGATAAGACCTGTCTCCCCGACTATTACATCAAGCTGATTGATAGCTTTCTGCAGGACAGGCGTCTGTTTGTACAAATAGGTGGGAAAAAATCATCCCTGAAAGCTGTCTCTGCTGGCATTCCGCAGGGAGCGGTGATATCGCCATGCCTGTTTAATTTGTATATTAACGACATTCCTACCATTCAACACGTCACCGCCAGTCTGTACGCCCATGACACGGCCTTCCTAACCGCTAGAAGGAACTTCGAACAACATGTCAACAGGATCCAGCAACAACTTGTCGTCACCGAAACCTGGCTAAGAGCAATAAAATAACCAGAAACACCGCGAAAACTGCAGCAATTCTGTTTGCGACGAAACTGCCGGAACTGAGGATGCGACTTGCCAGCAATGGACAGCCAATACCCTGGACTATGAAGACGAAATACCTCAGAGTGATACTGGATGAAAGGATGACTTTTACCCCCCACATACGAGACATAAAATTGAATACTATGAAGATGATCGGGGCACTCACGCCGTTTTTCACGAGTAGGAATCTAAACCCGTCAACGAAATTAAAACTTTATAGAGCAACGGTACAACCCTCCCTGCTTTACGGCTCGATGTCTTGGGGAACAACATGTGACTCTAATATACCCAGTTTGCAACCACTACAAAACAGGTGTTTCAATTGGAGCCATGGCGCCCCAACGTGGACCAGGATGAGAGAAATACACGAGCTGACTAGAGGAAAATACGTTGCTGAAAAGATAAAAGACCAGGCACCTCGACTTTTGTCACAAATTAGACAGGTATCGAGGGAATGTCCGCCAACTTGCGAATGTAGGCCAGTCCCTACCACGACATTGGCACAAATGCAAGGTGCCTCGAGCAATTATTGCACCTCCACAGGACCATCAAAGATGATATAATGTTCAATTATTCGATGTTTTACACGTAAATAGTTACTGTCACTTACTCGAACAACTACCCAACCAAGACCTTTAAGGACCCACAGAGAGACCAAGCCTCTTTGCAAGCTAATACACAATAAAGTGAAACTATTTCTCACACCTTGCCACTCCAGAAGAAAAAATCGCCAAAGGTGATCGCTCTTTGGACACCACATGCCACAAATAAATAAATAAAAAGGATCAGACCGCAGTTTTGATTCGACAATGCTTATGATCGCTCATATATTCGTCGTGGCTCTAGTCGCTGATAGTTGCTACCTCTTGGTATCCGATTTGGTTTTGTTCTCTGGTGTTGGTGTTTCGTGTGGTCTGTGTTGTTAGTCGTCCCTGTTCTGTGTGTCTGCGTTATACCGGCGATTCCCTGTCGACGCCGTCAGGCCGTCGGCCGGTGCGCTCCGGTCTCGCTCAATTCCGGTTTCTAGACTCGTAAGGAGCCAACCGTCCCAGGATCATACTATTGAAATCTCTTAACGAGATTACGGGGAGATGCCAATAGCAAACGTCATGGGAAGGGTGTTTCTGCTCCACGTCAATGCCCTTTGTCATTCTACCACGGAAACAGTCACACATCTTGCTTCTATCTACGGTCTATCAAATGTTGTCCCGCCCCCTTATTCTCTAGACATGACACTCAGTGACGTCTTCCTCTTTCCTTAAGTGAGATGACATTATGTGGCAGACAGTTCCAGAAGAACACCGTGATTTTTGAGGTGGATCATTTTTTGAACAGCGAGAATGCTTACTTCGACAAGTAAGGTCTCTGCCAAGGCATCCATCGGAAAAAAAAAAAAAAAAAATGTCGCATTTAAGGGTGATTATGTGGAGGAGGACTGACACCAGCACAAAGTTTCATTGTCCCAGTTAGATTCTTTCGAGGTGATAATTACAACTTTATTTCCACCACTCATACAAATGAATGACTTTAAATAGAGCTCGGATGAGGTGCTGTAGCGATTAGCACACTGGACTCGTACGTATATGGGAGGACGATGGTTAAAATCCCCATACCGCCATCCAGTTTTCGGTTTTCCGAATCCCTGAATTCAAATTCCTGGATGGTTCCTTTGACAGGGCGCGGTCGATTTCTTCTCCCATGCTTCCGTGATGCGAGTTAGTGCTCCGTCTCTAATGATTCGTTGTCGGCGTCGCGTTAAACATAATTTTCCTTTCTTCCTTCCTTCCTTCTTCTAAGCTATTTTCAGGTAAGGAAATACTAAAAGCTTGCACATTATAAAAATATATTCAGCTCATGGCAATGGCTCACTATGACGGTCGTCCGTCTCAAGGCAAGCATTACAAAATAATTCATTAGCAGCTGAGGACTCTGAAGTGAAACGCATTTGGCCCCATTGTTTAGATACATTCCTTATTTTAGCTGTGTAGCAGCTGGTCCTTCAGTACTCAATGCATTCTTCGACGTGCTTATCTCGTAGGACTAGGTGCCACATGCTTGTTAATGAATTTTCTCCCTCACAATCCAACGGCATGGCCCCAAGTACTACTGCGTAGCCTTTGTGTGTTGAGTGTTTCTCGTAAGTTTCAATCCGGGACGGTAAATTTCTTTCGCCTATGGTGTTGCTTGTTGCGATATTTTTCTCGTTCACTTTTCTGGGCACCACAACTTGCTACACCATAAATTGATGCATAACTGGTAATACACTATGCGATCAAATGTATAAGGGCATAGTCATTTAACGTGGAATTCATTATTAGATGTCACGAGAAGGGGACCTGTCAGTACGACAGCAGAGAGTCAGTAACAGTGGACTGGGTCAGTCAGGAGAGCTCAGTGATTGATAACGTGGGCTGGTCATTGGATGTCACATGAGTAACAAATTTCATCAAGAATGGTTCAACCATTCTGAAGCTGCTCGAGTCGATTGTTGGTTACTTGACTGTGAAGCGGAAAACCACAGCTAAATCAAAACCAGACTGGTATCCTGTACTGAAGGACAGGGATTTTCGAGAGTTGCAGAGGTTGTTTTTAAAAAATCCGGTAAAATCTGCAGATGGAATCACTCATGAGTTCCAAAGTACCACCAGCATTCCAACTAGCACTGTGCAGAGAAGAGAATTAAAAAGAATGGTGTGCAATGGAAGAGCAGCGCCTTGTAAGTCATACATGTTTGTAGTCAGTACTAAATGAAGCTTCAGGCAGTGTAAAGAGCCATGCCAATGGACGTTGGGTGAATGGAAACGAGTGATTTGGAATGGCGAATTTTGCTGTACCCTGTGGCAATCTGATGGAAGGGTCAGGGTTCAGCGAACGCCTGGAGGTCGCTATCTACCATCATGAGTGGTGCCAGCAATGAAGTACAGAAGAGGTGTTACAGTGTTGGGGAATTTTCCATGGTTAGGGTGTGGTGTCATTGTGCTTAAGAAAACTCTAAATGTGGAAGGATATGCCACATACTACAGCCACACGTACTGTGTACAATAGAGGAACAATTTGGAGATGATGACTGTTTTTATCAACGTCTGTGAGGAATGGTTTGCGGTCAACAACATTTTGTAGTGGATGGTGCCAGGAGGTGCCTGACACCAAATGTATCAGTATGACCAAATGTAGCAGGAAGAGGTAGAAAGCACCATTTTAAGACTCGTCCGAGGTTTCCAAGTGATTTATTCATTTCCACTACAGCGCCCCGTTCACCTCGGTCCACGTCACAGGGTCCCACAGTGCTGAGGTCACCACCCAAGTGACCCAGTGCAACCCGCTGCTGTGTGTTGGCCTTGTAGGACCGCGTCGGCAGGGCTGCACCGGCAGCTGGCTCAGCGGTCTTCTTCCCCATTGACTCAGCACTGCTCCACTGGAAACCGCCGAGTGGCCAGCTGCTGTTTCTTCTCGCTGGCGTGGCTGAGATCGCGGCGACGAACAAGTGCCCGTGATCCAGCATCCAAATCTGCAGCCCTCGCCTCGGGAAGCCTCCGGCATGTGTTGGAAGCCTGGACAGCTGCCCGCAGTTGCAAGCCGCAGAGTGGTCCGCCACTAGCTGGCTGGCTATGCGTCCTGCGTCGGCCTCAGAGGGTTGAACCAGAGACCCACTGTGGACTGGAACGCTGGCGCCCCATCTGTTGCTGTGTGAAGACGGTGGTGTGACACACCCCGCCATCCAGGAGAGTTGCCACACATGAATGAATCTCGTTTGAATACGGCATCTATTTATACCTGGCTGTGCGCGTCTGTTTTGCCAAGAACGCAACTTTGCATAATGTACTTATAACACGTTAGGTTGGCCAGTGGCCCCTTTTGTCTGCGACTTACGAAATGAAAACTGCTGTGTGTGCCCTCTCCACCAGTTCTACGCCCCTGTGGCCTCTATTTGCCTTCGCAGCTGTTGGTATGCATAACTCACTGCAATTCGGCCTGCACCGGGCTGTAACTTGTGTTCAGAATATCGCACAAAACTAACTTTCTCTATCCTAAGCTGTGGTGCCACTACAGTTTTGAAATTTACTGGCCTGCCCAGATTTGAGACCTTAATACAATAGAACACCTTTGGGATGAATTACAACGTCGACTTTGCTTGGTGGAGTAGGCGTCCATCACGCCTACAGAAGTACTGCGGTAGCAAGTAGGTTCATAACATACGAGTCACTGCTATCTCGTGACAGATGTGCTCTTGTGCTCCAGTGTAGACTTCCAACCCGAGAAATGTCCATTCGAGATGTCCAGTCGAGGAACGTCAGTGTCAAACAGCCATGGAAATGATAAGCTTCCAAATCAGTGTGTTCTTATAAATATTAATCATCTGATGTTACTGTTGTGAATTCTGTTAATTATTTCTGATCTAATATCTCCTATAATTAGTGTGAATGAAGCCATCAATGCGAAATTATGTGATAAACGGATATAGTCATGCCCCCTAAAGGACTATATGTTAGCGTGTGAACTGTATCTTGACATCGTGTGTGAGCTACAATTGAAGGCGAAATTTGTAACTTACTAGTCGCAACTTTATGGTACTTGGGAAACAAGAAACATACAACGATAATTCATTTAGATAAAGGGGAAAGAAATCGTTACTACTGGCTTTTAACAAATGCCCATTTAAGCAATGGCTCTAAAAAGCTATTAAGTTGTGCCTGTGGCTTAATTTTCATAGTGGATTGGCTAAGACGTTTCTCTGCCAATCAGAAAACAGTGCGTTCGCGTGTATTTTCCAGACTAGAGAAATCCATTATGGAGTATAGAATTCATTCGGAGATCAGCCATCGTTACGGTGGGGCGCGTGTATGAAGAGCTCTGAAAAGGTATAGTAGTTCTGCGAATTTATGAGTTAAGAGCTGATCTCGGAGCTTTGGAAAGCGATTACGAGCGAATTATAAAATCGATATTGCGAATTCAGGATTTTCTGTGAATTCTGTGACTTTTTAAATAATTGAACTCAACATGGCATGTTTTGAAAGTCTGGACCAAGAAATGAACGTTCAAAGGTATCGCGCTGCGGAATATTTGAAGCAGCATTCGAAAATACGGAACGTCCGTACGTAAACGTATCGGTAAGAGAATCGCTTGGATATCGTAAGCTGGCTATTACGAGTGACTGTGATTGGGTATGAATGTCGATACTGTAGCTTCAGACTAGCACGAGCTAAGCAGTATTTTTATATCAAACGAGTAACAATACATTGAAATTTTCATTCATAAACTAAGTCTTACTTGACAACGTAGTTGCCCTGAAAGTAGAAAAACATTTTACGCAACCTTTAGATACAAACAGTGCTGTTGGTCCGTCCTACTACTGATTATCTAGTCGAGAAAAATAGTTTTCCAACAGATCAGGTATGGGCGAGTGAGCTGCAGAAGAAGAAGAAGAAGAAGAGATCAACGCAAAGTGAATGGATTGTTTAACTGTTTACTCTAGGCGCAACAAGAAACTTCGCCGCCGCAGCTTCAGATCGCAGTATCCATCATCACTACCTTCCCTGGCTTCCGCCCATGAAGAAGAGGACACTACACAGTCATTGAGACACCTCATTGAAACTGTACCCAAGCAGAATTCAAGCCGTCATGAAGGCAAAGGGTGGACATATTTCATGTTAATCTCCATTAGTAGGAGTTCAGATATTTTTGATATGATAGTATTTGTCATAATGACCGATGACCATCTTCGACAACCATTTATAAACGTGAAAAGTGGTCACCTTCATACGGTACACACCTCTAACAATTGTCGTGAAACGTAACCTGCTGGCTGACAGATGCATCGCATGTATTATTAATTCAAGATCTAGTACCGCCCGATATAGTCATTTCTAACCTTTGAAACTATAGCTGAAAACACTTATTTCTCGATCCTCTGCCGACTGTATAATTTTGACCCTATAAGTTTGGGACTCTCTGTTCAGACCCTTTTCCTATCATCCTTCCCTCCCACCCGCACCGACTGTTAAGCATCATGTGTCTTCCACTAGCAGTTTATCACTCACATCTAAAGCCCAAACACATTCTTAACTGACTATCTGTTGCACTTGCTGTTGCGATGTCGTACTGTCAGTTTCTGCCACTAGGGACCGTCTTCAAATCTTTTCGGGTTGTTTCCATGTAACATGCCAACCTCGTCGCCCTATACAAAATTAAAATATAATACAATGACATAAATTCTCGAAGGGCAGATATTTCACACTGCAACACCAACGGATTCTTGACGTAAAGATGAATATAGGTAGAGATAAATTAGTAGCCTCACGATCTAAGTAGATTTTCTGCAAGAAGTGCACTTCGTTATCGGGAAAAAAATTGGTGAGGAGCACTGGTTTGTTCATAAACAAATTTTCTGCTACCAGTTACGATTTTCAAAAAATGGTTCAAATAGCTTCGAGCACTGAGGGACTTAACATCTGAAGTCATCAGTCCCCTAGAACTTAGAACTACTTAAACCTAACTAACCTAAGCACATCACACACATGCATGCCCGAGGCAGGATTCGGACCTCTGGCAGTAGCAGTCGCGCGGTACCCGAGTGAAGCGCCTAGAACCGCTCGGTCACCGCGGCCGGCCCACGATTTTCTTTTATTCATATTTTACACGATGCTTTACGGAAAATGATTCCCATTTTCAAGTGTGTATTTCATTGTACAATGCGATTTTTACGTAGTGTTTTCGAGGTGTGAGGTTCTGCGTTGTTTTATTGATTTTATAACAATAAATGAAAAGCACGTAATTTTTAGTTAGTTATCGATTTTTATATGTAGTTAGTGGCGATGTTTGGAAGAAATATAAAAATTTGAAAGAAATATAAAAATTTGGAAGAAATATTAAAAATACTATATATAAATCGATAAGTAAGTAAAATTGCGCGTTTTTTATGTATTACAGTAAAATCAAGAAAACAAAGCATAACTTCACATCTCGAAAACATTAAATGAAAAGAGTACAGCACAAAGAAATACACACTTCAAAATGAGAATCATTCCGCGAAACGCGTCGTGTAAAATATGAATAAAAGAAAAACATGACGGGTAGCAGAAAGTCATTTATAAACAAACACAGTATTTTCAAAGTTGCTTTTGAAGCACGATGAGTGGCTGCGCGTAGAAATTGAGGAAATCAATCTAGTCTCTGTGAGTGTCCAGGAATGTCATCTCCCACGCATGTCGTCTAGAACGCAAGTCGATGTCAATTTGTTCCATTACACGGAGCAAAAGTGTTTGAGCTGTGCGATATTTTAGACCATGTTAAACGGTTGAATTTTTCCGTTTAATTTATACAGGGTGTCTGAGAAAATGGGCCGCTATTGAAAATGCAAAATAGGGCGACTACCGTATTTAAAACAGTTTACATCACAACAATGATACCCTTTCGTATTGCCGTTTCAAGCATTGTTCACGTTTCGAAAATATGTTGTAAGTGGCCGTAGTTTTTACGATGACACTCTGACTATCTGCGATGTAAATCGTTCGCGGGGCGTTGCGCCATCTACATAGTAATGTTTCTGATTTTTGCACGAATGGTGTCTTTCAGTTTCGTAATTATGTATGTGAACACGTGCAGCATACATCCTGTGTTTCAGTAGCCACCAAACGGAACTAATCACAGACCGATATTTCGAAAGATCTGGGAGACCATAAAATGTACCATTGAAATTATGTGGTTACCAAACACTCTGCGCACTGCTGCCACTGAAATTTGAGCGCAATGAGACTTGGCACTACCTTTCTGAAACCATTACTCACTTTAAGGTTATGGTTTAAACTCAGTTGCAAGGAACTTGTCAATCTAGGCAAGATACCGCTGAGGCGTGACTGTGGTTGCTTGTCCATGCCCATCCTCAAAAAAAAAAAAAGTGCCGATTATGTACATTGAAGAGAGAGCGCATTACACTTTATCTTTCTGGCTGTGTAAGGGGAGTTGACGGAGTTCGTGAGAACTATCTTCTCACCAGTAACTGGAGTTTGATTTGTTCACTTAATCACTGAAATTAAAATGTGTCTCGTCACTCACCCCAGCAAATTTAAGAAGCTTTCATTGTCCCTAATTTTAGTCAACAGTTGAACAGAATCATTCGGTTTTCATAATAATTTTCGTTTAGCTTGTGCTCAACTTGTATCTTGTACGGTTGTAACTTTAAATCATTTGGCAAATTTCTGTGCACACAACGACTTGATATTCTCACTACTGCCGCAATTTACCTCACAGAACGTTTTGGGCTGTAGGTTGCAACAGTTTGCACCTCCTTTATTCGATACTGTGAGTGACGACTTCTGGACCTTCCTGGCGATTTCATCTTAGGTGCGCTTCCTGTTGCTTCAAAGTGTTTCACCCATAGCCTGCTGCTATGAGCCTATGGCACAGGATCGTTGCAACTAAGGTTGAAGTGACGACTGTATTCCTTCCCGTCTAGCACCAGCAACAGCGTCACCGGTTTTATAGAAGACCTTCACAGCCACAGATCGTTCAGTCCCGCTCCATCTCATCAAGAGGGGTACCTACCTGAAGCATATTGCTATCATTCAGTGTTGCCTATAGCACAATTCCACTTTTAGAGACTAACTGAAAGAGCTCATTTTTTCTGCCGCAACCTGTATCACGTTTCGCTGAGAAAGGAGTGTTGATAGTATTGATTTCTTCCTATTCTGTGCTAACCATTTAGTCTCCTCATGCATTCTACATCCGACATGTTCGATAATGCGTGTTACATTCTATAGCCATTGTATGTAACACAATTTTAGTCTTCCAAGAAAATAGTTGCTTCAAGCCTAAGTACATATCTCTGTATAACAGTTTCACTTTCTGGTAAGAAGTTTACCTTAGAGTTTGGTTTTGTTTGCACTCTTATCCTATTTATGCAGCAATAGTTTTCAACTGCTTACGTTTATTGTTGTATGGTTTTCTTAAGGTCCGTTGGAAAAACAGTTTTTTTTTAAATCATGAAAATATATAAAACTCGCTATGTATTTATGCAGCGTAAAGAAAACGTAAAGGCAGAGATTAGTTTCTGCATTCTAAGATGCTACTTTTGTCTTTATCATTCAAAAACAAGTAAATGTCGCTCTCCTTATTTTGTCTGAATGAGATTTATGTCCCTTGGTTTTCTGTCGCTTCGTCTTGTCTGGTAGCATATTGTAAGCGTTGCTCACTATGCTGTTCTTGAATGGTTACTGAGACATTTGAATAAAAAGCAATTTATTTGCCATTATCTAATCAAAATTGTAAACTCTCGTGTTTACAGGGGGCAATTTTCAATAAGTCTGCAACCGTCTCTCTTCAATGACGAAACCATTTAAGCTTCATGTTGCCTGTTATTGTTAATCGTTCTCGCGTTGAAGAAAGAAACTATCTTAGTATGAGACGAAGTCAGAACAAATTAACATTATTAAAAAATTAACTTTTTTGTAGCAACTACTCAGATAAAGAGGAACAAGCCATCGCTTTAGGAATGTGCTTTCATGACGCGGCAAAAACGTGCACGCGACACTTTTGAGTTATTTGCATGCTTAAATGTCGCATGGCTGGAAGAAATTCCCATCGGTATAATTTGTCTCTCACTGTCGGGCACATTTCAACGTAATTAACTTCAATACAAGTCTATCATCCGAACAATCGGTTTCGAAAATTAACACTCCAACACCAGAGAAATTTTTGATAGTGAGAACCTTCTGGTTTACGTAGCAGGTCACCGTCGTTCTACGTTTTTCTCGATTCTTTGCGCCTACGATATTCCGGTCCATTTCTCTTTCTGTAACTATCAAGACTTACCGTTCCCCTTAAGTCTTTTATCTTTATTTTCAGTTCTGTGCGATATATTTCTCCGCCGTTGACCTCACGAGACGTGAGAAAACTTTCAAGTGCCGTTCTACCATCTCTTGATATAATGGCCTTCCCCTTGCCTCCTACGTAATTTTCTTGCGCAGTTATTGCGAAAATAAATTGTTCTCCTTATGTATGCTTTTTTTCCCAAAGCCACCTTGGGCGCTTAGCAACTAACGTTCAATCCTATCCCCTTCCAAAGTTCTTACTGTTGTTTTTGATACTGTTTCTGTGACGCGCTTCGAACGGTGTCAACCACGGCTGAGCATTATGTCTTCGTTAAATCCTTCTTTAGACGTCATTCCGCTAGTTGACATTACGTGTCCGAGGAGCCATCTTTAATTCTAACAACTTCCCTCTAGTTCTCAAATCTATTGACAGCATGTGACATCTGAAACAGTATTCAAAAGCCTCCATGAAGTACTAAACGGTCCACCATCAGGGGCGAAAGCATGCTGGCGCAACCGGGGCATTGCCCCGGAATCGTCGAGAGGACGATGAGCTACTGCTGCCCAAAAGGAACAATCAAAAGGAAGAATTAGAAAGGGAAAATAAGTAAAACAGATGATCAAGATGCGTCCTATATTAAAATAATCAAAGCAGATTTTTGTGATCATTCTGACGTAAAGATTTGGGAATTATTTAACCAAGCTAGCTGACGAATCTTAGTTTAGGGGCTCTATGAACCCGTAAGGAAAAGCAGACATAATATGGTAGATCTTACAGTGGTTACATGTAAATGAATTGGAAATTGTTAAAATTTGCTGGTAAGTTTGAAAGGGTACAGTACCGCCCGACATTGAAAATAGGTACGACATTCTTCGTTATTCTTGTCAGTACAACATATTTTTTCTAATAATAACTCAATTTCAATTAATACAGCGAAGCCGGATACCAGTGTTGGAAAGAATGACAATTTATTTATTTAATTGATCACATGTGCACTCCCACAAAATAAATCCCTACCTCCAGTGAGATCAGTGAAATGAATGATTGTATGGTCGTCTGCTAATCACAGATAGTGAATGTGAATATATGATCATCTTTGAGACGATCCTTTGGCCACCTTTGGTGGAACCAAAGAGATGAAATTTACCGGAGCTTTGATCGCCTGAAATGTGGCTGACCAATACGGTAGCAAGGTGCTCCCCCACTTCGGCAGAGGTGCGAGAGCACCTGAAGAACGGCCATGTTTCAGCACTCTGCCGCTGGATCTAGTGTTGGTAAGACCTGTCTTAGGTGTGCTCCATAAGAGTGGAAACATGGTATGCATGGTATGCATGTGAAATACTTAAGAGTAGTTTGGAATAATAATTTCTCTATTTCAGGAACTTTTGTGGGGAGAATTAAATGTCAGGCAGGTAATATTAAGGGGATCGTAGTAATCTTCGGAAGTGACCAACAATCACAACGAAACCACGTGTAGCAATAAGTTGAAATACTTCCGAGTGCTTAAGTTAAGCTGAATTACTAGCGTGTGTACTATAAGCTGAAATATTTAAGAAATGGCGTGTGCAGGACTTGAAATTAGAGACGAGTACTTCCACGTGATGAGTACTGTGTGAGTCTCAATCTGTGTATGAGACAAAGGATAAAGAGAAGTACTCGTCCATGGTATCAGTTGAAGACTCGCGTGTGTGATGAATATGTTCTTAATATTACTTTGCGTGTTATGTTTCCGTGTGACGCTTGATTCAAACTATAATACTCTGAGAGAGAAGCAAGGTGAGTCAGCCGTCTATCCAGCAACGCCACTTGGCGTGCATTGCACAGGAAGACGTGCATATATCCTCCAGAGTTCGTAGTAGGAAAGAAAAGTTACGAAGTGGTGCAGCGTCGTGTGAAACTGGGATGAATTTTAATTGAAGTGGGAAAGCTGAAAGTGATGTGATATAACGCTGTGACTATTCCTTGTTTTGTATTGTATGTTGCCAGTGTGATGTATTTCATGAAGTTTAAGTATGTGTGGTTGGCATGGGAGAGTAACAAGATAGTTTCAGAGGCAGTGGGTTATGCATGTTCCGTTTTGTACCACTCGATCTAGATGAAAGTGTCGTGATGATGGGTGTGACAGTCGAAGTGTGAGATATAGCAAAAGATCCACCAACCTATCCAGAAAGTGAACTGTAGCGTTAAATAATTACGAGACCTTAAGATAGAGAATCACCAATGTAAAGCCATGCCCACTGGGCGGAATTTCTCGTGTGTTATTGTTGCAGGTTATAGAATTTGTGTGTTTAGGTTATAGAATTTATCGGAATAAATAAGATAGTGAAAAGAAAAAGATTGGTGGCCTTTTCCTTCGAATAGTATGTTGTCATGATATCCAGAATTTATAATGTGTGCGCCATTCATATTCAGTGCGATGGCCACGTGTTGATCAAAGCCGTTGAATAAGAAAGAAAGTGTGGTATTGCCAGTGCGTAGTGAACAATCAGAGTTGTGTAAATTTTTAATAGTCAGATGTGCGTTATCCGTTTCCGTTGGTTAATATTCAAACAGGAGAATAATTTGTAACTTAATTGTGAGTACTAGAGCCCATGTTACTTGATAGATAAAAAATGAATCCACTCGCTTGGCAGACCACTCATCTTGCAGACCTGACTGCTTGATGCCACAGTATGAGCAAGGCACGTGGGTGCCTCTCAAATTCAATAAGCACGTCTTACGCTAGGACTGGTAGCGACCACAAACAACTAGATATCATTCTGAAGTCATAGACTATCTTTTGACTTCTATCGAAACAGTTACTCCCATCAGCCACTGTTGCGAGTGACTTCTCAGAGTGACCGATTCATTCTTCTGTCAAACGGATCGGTACGCAATTCCGTAAAAGCTCAAGGACAAATGGTACTCACTGCTACAAGTTACTTATCATCGATGGAACACAGTGTTTGACAATGACCTTTCCATCGTCAGCTGTATTTCACAAAGTATCACTTGGTCGTGTGTACTGGTTTTGGGAAGAGTCACCGTTCATCCAAAAAGTTCCGAGACTGATTTTTCTGCTGGCTTATAAGCAACGTCAGAGCAGTAACCACTGTCGCAGGTAGAAATAACTACTGTAGACAACAGCTGTGCATTTGTCCAGTCATTTGTGAGCGGACAGTGTGAAGAAGTAGTGGGTGCGCAGCGGTAATGTGTCAGCTTTGTTGTGTCACAAATCGCGACAAAGGAATATCTCTAAATCAAGTATTCAAGACAGAACGTTGTGAAGAAGAGAAATGTGTGTAAAGTTTTCCCCACGCCCCTTCAATCCTAAACAAAAACAACCCGTAGACGCCTGCCATCACACGACTGAAATTCAGAACGCGGGCAGTTTTTTCTGGGAAACTCAGCATGGGTCAGATAGCTTGATAAGGTCATTGGAAACCCACGGCAAAACGCAGAAACCCACATGCGGAGTCAACTCTTTGACGCCGTATCAGACATTCAAACCAGTGACACTAGCGATTTGAACAACATCCTTAAAAAAAAAGACTTTTCTAAAGTTTCATATGGTTGTATCAACGCTACGTGCTTTGTATTCAAGTGGGAGGAGGCAATATGGAGCAACTGAAGTACTGAAACAACTATCTCAATTTTTCTCTGTTTACTTTTCCAGTCTCCAAACTTTTTGGACTAATGAGATATTAGCGCTTTCGAATTCCAGCAGCCACTGCCAATTCAGTACTTGGCAGACGACAAGCGCTGTTCTGGGGTTGAGGCTACGAACTGCGCTGGCGCAAAGATAAAAGCTAGCTCGCAATATTTAACTATAGGAGAAGCGATACTTTCAAATAGCATTTTGACCCTGTTTATGAGACACCTATGACTTAGAAGGTAAAATCTTTTTTTGAAGAAACTATGGCTTAATATATGAAATTAGTTTGTAATCGTTAGAAGTTGGTAAAGTTTCTCATTTCTTCTGAGTTATACAAGGAAACGTATGTTTGAAACACTATGGTGATGCACTCAACTTGTCGAACATATTTACATAAGCTATTATGGAGATCACTTGGCGAGGATACATTGCAACAGAATGAATGATTTGTAGTATTCAGATACCTGTGATTGCAGTACTCATAAAAGACATGCTGCTCCAACACAGTCTGTCTCGGAAGAACCTTGATATTGTCTAGATGACTGGTTTACAAAATCAAATTACCCTGAATAAGGTTGCAGTGTCGAAGAGCTCCGTATTCATTAAAACAACACATATCTCTGTCGATTTGATGTCTGTTTTTTGTGCCACAGACTGGCAGAACTAAATTGTCTCTTAATGGCTTACCCTTTACATGGTATCGTTGTTCCGAGATCTTACTGCATTTCAAGATTTTCTTACGATTTTTCCGACTGGCGACGGTTACATTCACGTGGCTGATCTGTCGTATCATCTCAAACTGTTGCTAAGCAACAGCCGATGCAGATCCCCCTGTAGTGTTGAGAACTGCGTCCCGTCGCCATAGGTTGCTCACTCTAAGAGAACATTTAACTGAATCTGTAGAACGAAAGGGACTAGATGTGAGCAGGTTTTCCAGCCAAGGCAATATCGGAGCACTTACATATGCACTGGTTGCAAAAAAGAATAAACTCACAATTTAAGCTGATACAGAAGAGGCTAAGAGGCTATTCGAGAATCAACTCAGTATTTTGAAAAAGATTAGAAGAGTTACAAATTTCTGGTACAGAGCATGGAACTGGGGTAAAATTTAAAAGTTTGTACCGTGGGTACTTGTAGGTAACGTAAGGCTCCAAATCCAACGTAATCGCCTTGCAGATAAGAAGATACACTTAGATTCCTTGACGTTAAGGCTTAATTCACAAGAGTTATGAAACTAAAGACTATAAAGACCGTAGTTAAGCAACATGTTTTGTAAACACAATCTTAGCCTTATCAAATTCAATATGAACCAAGAGAAACAATTAATATGCCATCTTGCACCCTGAGAGTATGGATCTTGCAGCTGCATATGACTTTTTATGTACAGTCACAGTCAGAAATAAAGATGTAAGGTTAGGTTACAGCGTCCCGTCGACGACTACGAGATTGGTAACGGGCTTCAAACTCGTAAAGTGTAAGGATGGTAAGTAAATCGGCCGCACCTTCTTTGAAAGAAGTCATCCCGGCATTTACATGATGCAGTTTTGAGGGAATTCGCGGAAATACTCAGTCTGGACGGGCGGTTGGGGTTTAAACGGCGTCCTCCCGTGTGCGAATCCAGTTTCACACACCACTGTGGACATATCGCTTGGTTGGTGTCAGAAACAGCTGGCGTCAAACGATCACGAGATATACTACTTGACTGATAAAATGTCCACCAAACGAATAAAAACCGCGGTGAACCTTATAGACGGGCTTAAAGCTACAGTTTTGTATCAAGTGACTGACACCATTCATTTGCAGCTGAAAACGTGGCTTAGTGCAATTAGGTACAGGGGCTTGGCAATACTGTAGGAAAACCAAAAACACAACACATTACCATACCTAATACGGTGCAGGGAATACGTTGGTATTTGAAACAGCTGCCACTCGTCTCGGAATGGATAAACACATTATTTCAAGGGAATCTGATGTCATTCTTACTGTACAATAATGGCACGTTCAGGTATTAGAGATGGTGATGGATAGTGATCACACACTCTCCTCTCCAAAGGGGAACAGAAAGGCTCCAAAATTTGGTGACTGTGATGGCTAAATGCGACAGTTCACTGTTGGGCTCAAGAAATTAGTTCTGCGCTATGAGAGCTATATGAACAGGGGCCCCGTCGTCTTAGAACACAACATCACCAGTGGTGTACAAACATGAACGGTGGGATGGACTTATAATTGAAGATGGTTGCACAATCCTACTTATAATGCGACCTTCCAGAATCATCCGACCAAATAACTTCCTTCCGTTGCTCCATGGTCTAGGTTTTATGACTTCGGCACTACATATTTTGTTACGAAAATTTGCATCATAGATGATTGGTTCTGGAATTCCAGAACGCCCTGCTCCTTCCTACTTCTGGGGCTTCCTTCGTGCTGTTTTGGTTCTTAAGGCTCGCGAGTGCGACGTTCAGTTTTGCTGTGACTTTTGTAGCACCTGTCCTCTTGTTATTCCTCTCAATCGATTTCAATGACCGTCTGCCGCGACGATTCATCACACACTTTCGTCCGCGTTGTGACTTAGCTGTTGACGTTTTTCCGTTTTCCCTGTAGCCATATAAATCTTCGATACGGTGGCCTCTTGAAACACCGAACACTTCAGCTACCTCGGTTACGCAAACACCCACCACACGAGCACCAACAGTTTGTCCACGTTCTAATCACTATGCTCCGACATAATGCACTCACAACTACACAGAACTCTGTTCAGACCAAGATTGACTCTTGCAAGGGATTGTGGACATTGTATAGGTGCAATTCATGGTCAAATATTACTGCGCAACCTGCGGCTTGGCTAGTATCTGCATTTATGTTGAAGTATGCTTTTGTCACGGTATTTCCATGCGTTTCCCAACCTCTGAATGTCATGGACACATGCGTAGCAGTATAATCTCTTTCTCATATCTATCACCAATCATTTCTCCTATGTACCACCTGCGATGATGAAGATTTCAAAAAATAAACCACCTATGTAGCCAATGACATCTTCTCACGATATTCCTCTTCTCTTTCCAGCACAGCTAAAGCGACCTGACGTATCTATCAGAACCTATTGTGGTTGCAAAATCTGAGCATTCTTTCTGCAAACTATTAGTTTTTTAAAATATTACGTTTTTCAGTAAGTAAAATTTGGTTGTCCTGTTTGAAAATAATATCAACAGGAGAAAATTGGCCTCAGTGGTCAAAGGCTTGTTTGACTGGTGAGGGAGTGTAACAGACGTGCAGCTTTTACAGGCTTTTAATATAAATTGCCTACACGTAGTTACAGCACATAGGAGAATTATGTCCCTTACCTAGGGATGTTATAGTTTGACGTGCTCTCACTGAATCATCATTGTAAAAAACCATTCAACAACCAAGATCGCAGTATCGGGTCTGTAAGAAGGTGCACATGCATGCTATGTTGTGGTATGTACAGCATGACTTGCGTCTATCTACAGCAAGTTTTTGAGGCGGAGCTGTGTCCAGACAAGGGCAGTTCAATACGGGTTGTGTCTCCTGAGCTTGGGCACTGCCTGTTTCACTTTCTTGTTGCTCCGGGTGCATGTTTCCCGGTGCTTCCCTCTCGCCTGCGAAGGTGTGTTTGGCAAAATATCGCAGAGTTAATACCTTAATTTTCCTATGACGCGTGCAGTAGTAAGAACGTGTAGAGGAAGATTGTGAGAATTAAATGCGTGTTTCAGTTGTTAGTGAAGTACAATTTTATAATCTTTATTATTCTTAAAGGTCATTCACTAAAGTAGTTTATTTTAAATGTGAAAATAAAAGTATTTACGGTCTGTTACACGGTTCCGAAGTAAGACCCATCTAGTGGCTGCAACCCTTTTACAAATGTTATCTTTACAATAATACCTGGCAGTTATACCTTATACGCCATTTAAAGTGCATTCGCACTGATTAGAATATGTCAGGCACATGTAAACAGATGCGCTATTGTATACAGTGTTTGCAGGATGTAACATGCATCTGTGAGCAGTATGTATATTTGAGCGATGACAAACTTTTTGTAATTGGCTGATTTTTTATCCACTTGACCATTAATGCGTGAGTTTCAGCGTAAAATGAAAATGTTTTACACAAAAAATTCTTAAGCCCCCACTTCGTTTCTCCCCCACTTCCTTTTTCCTCTCCTTCCCCATTTTTTCCCCCTCATATGTCCTGGACCCCCCTCCCTCCATCTGCCCTTGGCTGTGATGTGACACCTTCGTGCCAACTTTTTAGTGCAGTGTTTCAAGTGAGTGTTAAGTGGTGTGCGTCTTTTCCGAAGTGTTGCGAACAGAAATCATACTGTCGCTGGGTATGATTTTTATATCTCTTGCGAACAGAAACCAGACTGTCGCCATGTTTTTTTAATTTTCTGTCTACTATTTCACCTGTCTACTTCATGTGTGTTCTATTAGCATCGTCCCATTGTATTATGTTTTACCTTCCACAGTTTTTCGCCATTTTACAATTTATTGTTGTTGTGGTCTTCAGTCCTGAGACTGGTTTGATGCAGCTCTCCATGCTACTCTATCCTGTGGAAGCTTCTTTATCTCCCAATACGTACTGCAGCCTACATCCTTCTGAATCTGTTTAGTGTATTCATCTCTTGGTCTCCCTCTACGATTTTTACCCTCCACACTGCCCTCCAATACTAAATTGGTGATCCCTTGATGCCTCAGAACGTGTCCTGCCAACCGATCCCTTCTTCTAGTCAGGTTATGCCACAAACTCCTCCCCAATCCCATTCAATACCTCCTCATTAGTTATGTGATCTACCCATCTAATCTTCAGCATTCTTCTGTAGCACCACATTTCGAAAGCTTCTATTCTTTTCTTGTCTAAACTATTTATCGTCCATGTTTCACTTCCATACATGGCTACACTCCATACAAATACTTTCAAAAACGACTTCTTGACATTTAAATCTATACTCGATGTTAACAAATTTCTCTTCTTCAGAAACGCTTTCCTTGCCTTTGCCAGTCTACATTTTATATCCTCTCTACTTTGACCATCATCAGTTACTTTGCTCCCCAAATAGCAAAACTCCTTTACTACTGTAAGTGTCTCATTTCCTAATCTAATCCCCTCAGCATCGCCCGACTTAATTCGACTACATTCCATTATTCTCGTTTTGCTTTTGTTGATGTTCATCTTATATCCTCCCTTCAAGACACTGTCCATTCCGTTCAACTGCTCTTCCAAGTCCTTTGCTGTCTCTGACAGAATTACAATGTCATCGGCGAACCTCAAAGTTTTTATTTCTTCTCCATGGATTTTAATACCCACTCCGAATTTTTCTTTTGTTTCCTTTACTGCTTGCTCAATATACAGATTGAATAACATCGGAGAGCCTATCTCACTCTCTTCCCAACCACTGCTTCCCTTTAATGTCCCTCGACTCTTATAACTGCCATCTGGTTTCTGTACAAATTGTAAATTTAAGTCAACGTTTTTATCGCCTGTTTTTATTGGTTATTATCTTCTTCTTCTGGTTTAAAAATTCTGTAGGCAGAAGAGCGGTGTACTAAGTTGCTGCTACCCCGCCCTCTTTGGGGGGGGGGGGGGGGGAGGGAATAGAAACTCGATAAAGGGAAAAAAACCTTTTTAAGGTATGTAAATGTACAGGTACACTTCCGATTTTATAATACAAAACTAAAACTTCTGTATCAAAAGTTACTTCTTAACTTATGAGACATATTACAGGTATATGCACTGTGTTACACGTCTCAAGATGACAGCAAAGTCTCTTGAAACCTGTTGTCTTAAATAATTAAATATTTTATGCGGCCTTGGTTGTTGGACGGTTTTTTACAATTAAAACAGATCTCCCTCCAGTATTCTCAAAATGAGAAGATTCAAAGAGGTTTATCAGTAACGGAACAGCAGCTCAGATATGACAAGGATGGTAAAATTGTTTTAAAGAAATGATCCTGGAAGTTCTTTAAGTGATTTAGGGAAAGCACGGAAAATCTAAATGTAGATGGCAGGAAGCATGTTTGAAAACAGACCTTTGGAACATGACTGCAGTGTTTTAACCATGGCAACGTGTCGTTCTCTCAGTTGACTGGTATAACATGTACATTCTTAAATAGAACAGTGACTACATAGATCACCAAATTGGTGACAAGTGTTGATTCATTTTAAAATACACAGGCAGAATTCTTGTCTAAGTAGTTAACGTGACATGAGCATTATTTTGTGTCTTCTTCAGTCTCATTTGTCCCATTAACAGATCAGTTCGAAATGATCGCCTGTAGCTTTAACACGCAACTGTACTCTAAAACAGCAATGATGTCTTCCACATGCGTAATGTTTTGTTTCCGACAAAGTGTCCTTAGATAATGGTCTAACGTGTTTTATACAGTCTAGTGCTGTCGGCAATGTCCTGTTCGACTACATGCTTTAACTATCCTCACAGAAAGTGCGCCTGTGTCCTCTAAACGCTTTTTCTAGTCAGGCTCTATTTGGTCGAGCGTCACGAGCAGAACGTCTTTAACACAGACACCACAAATTGTGCCTTGCCTGCGATGTGGTGTTTCCAAACACCAATGGAAACTACTGTATTAGACGGTGGTCATATTCACTGACACATCCTATTCCGTCAGTGAAAGTTAGTCATTATTCTGTATCACAGCTGACAACTATGAATGTTGATGTCCCACTTCAAGAAGCCAGTAGGTATCGTTTACAGTTACCGCACTGTAGTTAGTTCTAATGGGTGGTACTGTGATTGTACAGTGAAATAATAATGTATTATTTATTATCTATTAGTACTAGACACTCCAAAGATAATTCTTATTCAAGTTTTTCTGTCAGTTCGCAAATACAAAGAAGAAATCCTATCACGTTAAGGTCGTGAGATACGTTGTATAATTCCATTTTCAGTTAACAACTCCTAGTTGCAATTTCTTTTGAGGATTATTTGCGGTAAAATTGTAAACTGTACAGTGTTCCAGAGTAGAAGAGAGTACGCCGTATCTTGCAAGAGCAGTATAATAGTCGACTCTGGATTCATCTGCAGATATTTTGTTTCGAGTCACAAAACTTCTGGCTGCTTTTATACGGCCCGACATGATTTCCTCTGCTGTGCCTACTTCCTCATCTCAGAGTAGTAATTGAATGTGTTCCACTTTCTGCTTCCCTCTTCAGTTTTCATCCTCTATTGGTATCTCAAGTATCATAAAGTTATTCGCTAATGTTTCAACATATGTTATGTCACCCTGTTCTTTTTACTTATAGGTGTTTTACACACATTATTCTCCTTCCTTACTTGTTTTCTTCTTACTCCATCTAATTTTTCCAACAGTCCATGACATACTTCTTTACTGTGTTGTGCTCACAACATACATTCAGAGATTTTATTCCTCAAATTGAGGCCTGTGTTAGTCCCTTGATTTTTCTTCTTATTCAGCAGAATTCCTTCAATTCCTCTACTTCGTAGCTTCTAGCTTTGATGCTAGTTTTAACGCTAATCTCATTTCTACTACTCCATGGTCCATTAACATTTCTTCAGTTTACTCTCAATCAGCATCTTGTACTCATTAAACTGTTCATTGCATACAACAGATTCCATAATTATTCTTCACATTCACTAAGGATAACAGTGTCATCAGTGCATCATATCCTTGATATCCTTTCACCTTGCATTTGAATCCCACTCCTGAATCTATCTTTTGTTCCCGTCATTGCTCCCTGTATGTGGAAATTGAAAAATAGGGGAGAAATACTGCGTTCCTGTCTGTCATGTTCTCTAATCCGAACACTTGGTTCTTCGTGTTCCATTATAATTTTTTCTTCTTCGTTCTTGCATAAGCTGCACGTTACTCAACTTTACCTAGTGGTTACACCTATTTTCCTGATAATTTCGAATACTTGGCACCATTTCGCATTCACGAAAACAGGAAGAAATTTAGAAAAGTTGGATGATCGTGGAAAAAAAGGTACTAGATGCTTTTTAGATCCTTTTATTTTATTCCTCATTACCCGTTTCGGGCTATTCTCGTCTTCAGATGACCTTTTCAAATAAGTTTTAATCCTGAACTACATTCACTTAGTAGACTAACGTTAACAATTCCGTGGGGTACTTTTCGAGCGCAAAAACAAAAACTATGTGAAACTACTTCGCTTCTACGTTTCTCTAAACTGTTGCTGAAGCACCAATGAAGGAAATGTTTCTGTTTATGAATAACCAATCGCTACTAAAAATGATAATATGATCTTACCGATAATTATGCTCTTACATTGTACGGGACTCTTAAACAGAGTTTCTGGTATCAACTTAAAGAAACAAAGAAAATCTGTTTTGATATCAAATATTGATAAGTTAAGTAAACCATAAATAAAAAGTATACAACGACTTTCAACAAAACAAATGACAATAGGTACATGGACGAATCAACCTAGCACTTAATTTTATTCATCGCAATCAAGAATTACTTTTTTCTCAATTGAACGCATTTTGCACACATATTTTTGACCTTTGTAACAAGTTTTTGCGGTTTTTCTGTCTTTGAGGCATGTACATATATGACATTCTGACACCTTTAACTTTCCTGTCTGAGTCCATCCCGCTTTGAATTGTACTGCAGATTCGTTGGCACTGCTATAATTTCCAAAATTTTTGGCAAAGAATTCCAACCATTTTAGTCTGTAAGACTAGAAAAATATCTGGAATTTATTTTCCTCTCTTTGAGATTTCGTTTGATCAATGCCATGCCGAGTTGTTTTATAAAATATCGCTGCACCATCTTGCTGCTATTGTGTAGAACATTTCTTCCATAAAAATAACCGGAATGTCTTGTTATTTCTTGGCTTTGTTCGCAAACATTCTCCTGTTCTTCCTCTTCATCGTTCTCTATTTCACTTTCAGTTTCATGATCAGATATTTCTGTTTCACTATTGCTAAATCCAGCTGCATCTTGAAAACAGTCTGGCACATTCAGTGGGTCAGAGTCTTCACTAGTTAACAGCAACTCCAAAATTTCATCATCGTTCGAACATCGCTCCTTTCCGTCTGAAACAATTAAAAACAAAATACGGAAATAGTCGTCGCTGATGAGCACGCGCCCGCTCAACGTAAAACTCCGGCAGGCACTAAGATTACATAGAAGCAGAGTGGCAACGTTGCAATAGGAACGAAAATATAAATAAAAGTACGACGAGCCCCACGAACCCCATTAACTTAAGAGTTAAATATAACTTCGACAAGCACGTCCAGCTTTTTTAGATTCCTTATGGTTTTTGTGATTGTAATGGTCGCGCCCCTCTACCTAGACTTTCAAACAAATTTATGTCATTTTATAGAGTGGAAAGCTTTTTTCTGTGTTGCCGAATGGTAGGAACATGTCTTGGTTTCTCATAAGTCTTCCTTTCAATATGAAGTGCACGTCAGAACTGCCTTCCCGGTGCCATTACCTTTCTTAGATCCAATGTGATCATCCTCAATTCTCTTTTCCATTATTCTGCATACTTGGATGCACGAGCTGTTAATGTGCGACAGGTCTCACACTCCGCAGAATGCCGCTGATGAAACACGCAGCGAATTGTACAGACGTGGGGACTGTTGGCTGTCGCGCTGCAGGAACACTGCTCACATGAAGCTGCAAGGGCTCGCCTCCCAGAATAATAGCCACACGGCGTTATTCATCTCCGGTGGATTTAGAACGGAGCGAGAAGAGGAGACAAGCGCGGAGAAAGAGCAAAATACTCCAGCGCGGATGGCGGTGAAAGCCATTCAGGATTTTTTCAGCGTGGTTCCCTCCTCGTTACATCCTTAGCAGCCATTGAGCCCGAACTGTAGGCGCTGGAGCCATCCAGCTTTCTCCAGGCAGCGCGCCGTACGCCCAGCTCTCCCCGTGGCCGTGAGGAGGGGTGCAGGCCGCGTGGGGTGCAGACCTGCCGGCGCCGGCAGCAGAAAGGGCCCAGCGAGGCACCGTAACGAGAGACGTCTGCCACGGCGCTGGCGCCTCCATAATTACGACGGCAGAAAGGCGGAGAGGAAGGCCCTCCTTTATGAGGAATTCGATGTGTTGCCACGGAGTTGTTTCCAGGCGGCACCCGCGCGGGCGCGAAAAAGCAGCGGCAGCAGAAGCAGAAGAAGCGTCTATACTCCGTGTGACGCGTGTGAGAGTAACGAGTGGCGGCAGTAGTGGGTGCGGGGTGGAGCTCAGCAGGTGGCAGGCAACGGCGGCGCGAACAGGGTCTGAGATCTGCGTGGTGACGGTGCTGGCGAGTGGGCGGTTGAAGGAGTGTCACCGGAGCGTACTCAGGGCCAGGTCGGAATAGAAATTAGGAGACGTTGCAGTAGCCTCGGACCGCGCGGGATTAGCCGAGCCATCTCAGGTGCTGCAGTCATGGACTGTGCGGCTGGTCCCGGCGGAGGTTCGAGTCCTCCCTCGGGCATGGGTGTGTGTGTTTGTCTTTAGGATAATTTAGGTTAAGTAGTGTGTAACATTAGGGGCTGATGACCTTACCAGTTAAGTCCCATAAGATATCACACACATTTGAACAAGTAGCCACGGAACAATGACTGCAGGGACACGAGTTCACCTTCTCAGACGCACTTAGAGCAGCATAGTAGGTTGTTTGGAGTCTGTGAGTTCCATGTTGTTCCCCTCACTGGAAAAGAGAGATCGCACCAATTCCGCAACTTGCATAAAGCTTCGCTTACAGCCAATACGAGAATTCCGCAGCTAGTAGCAAACTTCTGATTTCTCTTGACCACATTCCGCAACAAGTTAGAAGGGCACATCGAAAATGCAAGGCAGTTAAGTTAACTATCTAACTTACTACATTAAAAAATGTATATTATTGTCCCGTATAACCCACTGGCATAAAGATGACGAGAATGTGTTTGAAGAAAAGACTATACACTCTAATAGAAAAAAAAGGAAACATTACGAAGGAATTATCCAAATAGAATGCATAACAGTAGATGTGATGCACATGTAGTGAGAAACAAATGATTACAATATCAGAAAACTGAATGATTCATTCAGAGAAAAAACTTCGCAAATTGAGTAAATCAGTAGCGCGTAGTTCCACCTATGGCCCTTGTACATCTACATCTACGTGATTACTCTGCTATTCATAATAAAGTGCCTGGCAGAGGGTTCAATGAACCACCTTCAAGCTGTCTGTTTTCCGTTCCACTCTCGAACGGCGCGTGGGAAAAACCAGCACTTAAATTTTTCTGTGCGAGCCCTGATTTCTCTTATTTTATCATGATGATCATTTCTCCCTATGCAGGTGGGCGCCAACAGAATGTTTTCGCAATCGGAGGAGAAAACTGGTGATTGAAATTTCATGAGAAGATCTCGTCGCAAAGAAAAACGCGTTTGTTTTAATGATTGCCACTCCAATTGACGTATCATGTCTGTGACACTATCTCCCCTATTTCGCGATAATACAAAACGAGCTGCCATTCTTTGTACTTTTTCGATGTTATCCGTCAGTCCCACCTGATGTGGATCCCACACAGGTGGTTATTGAGCTTGGCATTGATTCATAGAGGTTCTTGGTGTCCTTCTGACGGAAATAGTGCGAAATTCTGTAATTATGTCCAATTGGCTCTTTAGTGTGTCAAAATTCCGAGTTGGTTGGAGGGTCCTACCTTTAACTCCAAACGCTTTCAATTGGGGACAGGTACGGCGACCTTTGTGGCCAATTTAGTATTTGGAAAACGCGAAGACAACCAATAGAAGCATTCGCCGTCTGTGAGTGGGCATTGTCTTGTTGAATTGTAAGCCCTGGATGGCTTGCTATAAAGGGCTTAGAAATCGCCGTACCGCTGTGCTGTAAGCGTGTCGTGGACAGCAATCAAAAGGATCCTGCTCTGAAGTGAAATGGCATCCCAGACCATCATATCTGGTTGTCGGGCCGTAAGCTTGGCGAAAGTCAGGTTGGTATCCCGCCGTTGTGCATGACGTCTCCAGATACGTCTTCGCTGGTCATCGGGGCTTAGTTCGAAGCGGAGCTCATCACTGCAGACGTTTGTCCTCCAGTCAAAGAGATTCCATGCGACAGACATATCTGTGGACGCCGTGGACAGCGGTGGGATACAAACCTGACTGTCGCCCAGAATACGGCCCGACAACCAGCAGAGATGGTTTGGTGTGCCGTTTGTTTTCATAGTAGCGCCCCTTAGGTTGGCACCTGCAGCACCCTTATAGCAGAGCTGTACGTTGCTGATATTCCACACCCCGTTTGCTTGTCCACTGTGACAGCCCATTCTGGACTAATGTTTTAGCAAGATAATGCCCGTCCGCATACTGTTAGAGATTCTACTGCTTGTGCTCGTGCTTGTCTAATCCTGCCTTGGCCAGAAAAGTCGCCGGATCTCTCCCCAGTTGAGAATGTTTGGAGTATTATGGGAAGGGCTCTTTATGGGTAAGGCCCTCCAAACAGCTCGGAATTTTGAAGATGTAACGCATCGATGGGACAGGATTTGGCGCGATACCCCTCAGAAGGGCATTCAACAACTCTGTCACTCAATGGCAAGCCGAATAATTGCTTGTACAAGAGTCACAGCTGAACTAATGCGTTGTTGACTTCTTGTACTTGTGAAGCTCTGTCTCTTGACTATATCATCCAATTTTTCTGAAATTGTAATTATTTGTTTGTACATCACACATACTGATTTCAGTTCGATTCAGATGGTGCTTCGTGATTTTTCTTTTTCTTCTTCCTTTTGTTTCTGAGTGTGTATATTACAACGAACTTTCCTTACAAATATCTTTGCTCAGAGAAGACTTTTAAGCTAACGATACCATCTCAGCATTGTACGAAATACGCTTTATTAGCCGTATTGAGTCCATTTCACCATTTTGACATTGCACAATTTTATTCTGGGGAATTTCTTTAATTTTGGCGTCACTTTTTGTTACGGAAGTAGAGCCGACACGAGTCTGTTTGTAACCTTCTCATGTTACAAAAATTTTAGTGAAACTTTGTGGTTGATTAAAACTGTTTGCCGAGTCAAGAGTCGAAGTCGGGACCTTTGCCGCTCTCAGGTAAGTGGTCCCTGCCGCAAAGTGAAAATTTCATTCTGAAAATATCTCCAAGGCTATATAAGCCATGTCTCCATAACATCCTTTCTTCCAGGAGCCCTAGTACTGCAAGTTTCAAAATGGTTCAAATGACTCTGAGCACTATGGGTCTTAACTACTGTGGTCATCAGTCCCCTAGAACTTAGAACTACTTAAACCTAACTAACCTAAGGACATCACACACATCCACGCCCGAGGCAGGATTCGAACCGGCGACCGTAGCAGTCGCGCGGCTGCAAGTTTCGCAGAAGAACTATAAAGTTAGGAAGGTAGAAGCTGGCCGGTGTGGCCGTGCGGTTAAAGGCGCTTCAGTCTGGAACCGCGTGACCGCTACGGTCGCAGGTTCGAATCCTGCCTCGGGCATGGATGTGTGTGACGTCCTTAGGTTAGTTAGGTTTAATTAGTTCTAAGTTCTAGGCGACTGATGACCTCAGAAGTTAAGTCGCATAGTGCTCAGAGCCATTTTGAAGGTAGAAGATGAGGTGCTAGTGTAAGTAATGCTGTGAGGAGGATTGCAAAGTCATGTCTGCGTAGCTCAGTCGGTCGAGCACTTGCTCGCCAGAGGCTGAGGTCTCGAGTTCAAGACTCCACCTGGTACACAGTTCTAGTCTGCCACGAAGCTTCATATCATCGCACAATCTACTTCAGAACGAAAATTAATTCTTAAAAATTTTAGTATTTGAGTGAGCCGATACAAACAAAGAGTTAAAACCAGAATGAAGAACCTAGCACATGTTTTTCGTTCTCCAGCGCGCAGAGCAGTCGTCTGCCAAAATACAGGTCTGCACTCTACTACGTGAAGGACATTTTTAGGAATTCGGATAGAGGGACTCGTGGACTCTTCCTCGCCCTTTCCTGAGTTGCGGAGTTCGTGTCTGCCCGGGAACTGGAGGGACGGTAATAAAGTCCCATCGACAACAGACCCATGTGAGATGGAGACCGAACTGGGATTGTGGAAGGAGGGGGGAGAAAATCGGTCTTACCTTTCGAAACGAAACATTCCAGCACTTTCCTTAACCAGTCCAGAGAAAGCAAGAAAAACTTCGACGTGGATGTGTGGATGCGGATTTGAAACACCGCCCTTCTGAACGCAACTCCATAATCTTAAAAACTGTGCCACCTCAATTTGGTGTCCGTTAGGTGAGTGTGCACATACTCATAAAATCTACAACAGTCTTACTGAACACGACAGGGAACGAGAGTGAGGGTAGGGAAAGACCGTGAGGCAGGGATCAAAGAAAAAGGAGATCAATCAAGTATAAGAACAGGGGTAAGAGATAGATCAGAGCGAAGTGACAGTATTACGAAACACAAGAGTGGAGGGAGAGGTAGAAGTAATAAGGCGTTGTGTTGACAGGAAGCAGAGAGCAGCAAGGTGGACAGAGAAGAGGTGGACGATAAGAATTGTTGCAGAGAAGGACTGGATATGCAGCAGCAGGATATACAGAATAGACAGAGGAAAATGTGGTTATGGAATCTGAGGAATGAGGATAAGAAAAAGAAAGGCAGAGGCAGTAACACGGGGCCGGGCGCAGGGGAGGAAAAAAAAGGAAATTATGCTTCGCTTATAATCTTTCCCTTTAGACATAGCTGGTAGGAGGAAGAAAATCGTAAGCGCCAAAATCGGAGTTTAGAGATACAGAGGATTAAAGTTTGCAGATGATCAACATATGTGAATAGTTTTATTCTAACACCCATTTTGTTCTTTCATACAGCCATAGCAGAAACAATAAACAGACTATAACATATGAAATATACAAAAATAAACACATTACTGTAGTGGAGATAATGTTAAATTACTCGTATCACATACGCTGACAACACAACATTATGAGAGATAATCACATGAGAAAATTTACACGGAGTTACTAGAAGACAGCTCGTTGCTTGAAAGTATTTTCTCACTCAACTCTCTCATCACAGGTAACTCATCTCAGTTGTCCAAATTTGATGGTTTTAGTGACAAGAAAAATCCATGACGTACAGGAGGTATGTAATCTAAGAGGGACAGAACGTTAACAACTTTCTACTTTTCAGTAAGCCTGGGTGCATCGTATTTTAATGGAGGGTAAGAGCTGCGCTTTGTTAACCACGTTTCCCGAAATTTACTTTGAGCCAGATGTTATGACATAATGTCTCGCAGATGAATCAAGATGTCGTGTATTCAGAAATCACCTCCCAAGTGATATATTCCTTAGGTTGACAGATAGTAACAAAGATATTACTATTATTATTACTTGTAAGAATATAAATGAAGAAATACGCGCATAGACAACATGAAGACTTCAACAGCAGCCGCTCAGTAACAACCTCGTATTTCATGCATTTCAGGAACATAACGGTAATATAATGGTATTTTAGGAACATGTAGCTACCAATGTGTTCGTGGAAAATACTAAAACAAGAAGTACACCAGTTTCGTAAATTTACATGCCTCTGAGTCATTGCGAGTGTACTCAGGAGCCAACCGTAGTGACCGAGTGGTTCTAGGCGCTACAGTCTGGAACCGCGCGACCGGTACGGTCGCAGGTTCGAATCCTGCATCGGGCATGGATGTGTGTGATGTCCTTAGGTTAGTTAGGTTTAAGTAGTTCTAAGCTCTAGGGGACTGATGACCTCAGAAGTTAAGTCCCATAGTGCTCAGAGCCATTTGAACCATTCGTTTATACTCTCGAAATACACGGCAGTGTCACTTACCACTGCGTTCTCCTCTCCTGAGTACTCAAAATGTTCAAAATTTGAATGGCCAGTGTGATACATATGATGGAGTCAATAGAAGCTTATTCCGTTGAGTAACTAGGTGTCAGAAACGCATATTGACCAGTACTAAACTTGAAAGTACTCTCTTTAAACATCGTTACACCATAAGTAACATGTGGTACTTAGTATTGTGATGTCCCCATTGAACCAGAGAACAGTGTGTAGCACTAGAGTGCCAGATTCGTGGCCACACTACATAACATGGGATACTACGCATGGCATGCAAGGTACCAAGATCTCACTTCATTAGACTTCTTGCACTGGGAGGTACCGAGGAATCAGTCAATGGTTGTGTCTGTATGGGTACATTTTTAAAGTGCTCAACGTAGTTACACGGGTGGCACCGATTGTGTTGGGAACTGGACGGTTTTAGGACTTAGAGGAAATCTTAGCCGTTTCATTCATGCACCTGTCAGCGCACACCTTCACTCTCCCCCTCCTCCCCCCCCAGTGATCAAGTCACCGGACACAGTGAAAGGTGATGGCTGAAAAGGCATAAAAATTCTTTGCTGCTTCAAATCACACTCAAATTTCGTCGAAGGGCTTGAACTGTCGCTGTTCAAATGGTTCAAATGGCTCTGAGTGCTGTGGGACTTAACATCGGAGGTCATCAGTCCCCTAGAACTTAGAACTGCTTAAACCTACCTAACCTAAGGACATCACACACATCCGTGCCCGAGGCAGGATTCGAACCTGCGACCGTAGCAGTCGTGCGGTTCCGGACTGAGGCGCTTAGAACCGTGCAACCACCGCGGCCGGCAATTGTCCCTGTATACCAGAGCAAAATCTATTGTGATAATGTACTCCTAAGGGATGAGATTACGTTCGATTGGTTTGCAGCCCCACGACGTCCTCAGAGCAGGAGTCATTCAGTGTGTATAAGCACTGTCTAAGGTTGTCAAGAACATCGTTCTGTTACACGTCGCACTGCAAACTGTCGTCTTCGACGGCAAAATGTGTGTAAATGAACACTGCAAGGGAAGGGATGGTTTTATTGACGCCATTTATGCCACTTCCTGAGATCTTTAAGTGTCGATTCTGAGCAGCGGTGTGTCAGTATTGTTATCCTTGGGTGCCAATAAAGAAACAGTGTGATATCACCTCTGGGCGTTGCTGTTCTGACCTTCATCGCAAAGGGATCAAGAGAAGGGGGGATGTGGGTAAAATGGGCGAAATTTGGCTCTACTATGACATCATGATTTGTTTTATCCACATGTGGCGACACCTTGCTGTTTCATGCGTCGCCGAGCCTGAGAGTGACGTCACAGGACGCTAAACTTTTACAAAATTACAGCGGAGGGTTGTAGACAAATTTCACACAGCCACTTCGCAAGGGAGGGAAAACGTTGGGGTGATACCTTAATTCTTTTGTGCAGTATATTTTGTTTAAGGCAGAAAGCCATATATATTGAGAAACTGTTTGCGCAATGTTGAAAAAAAAGTATACAAACTACAATATGCAGGATGTTTGTTAGTTTCTGTTATAAAATGGTTCAAATGGCTCTGAGCACTATGGGACTTAACTTCTGAGGTCATCAGTCCCCTAGAACTTAGAACTACTTAAACCTCACTAACCTAAGGACATCACACACATCCATGCCCGAGGCAGGATTCGAACCTGCGACCGTAGCGGTCGCGCTGTTCCAGACTGTAGCGCTAGAACCGCTCGGCCACGCTAGCCGGCTTTCTGTTATAAAGTTTGTGGCACTACAATTGGTAGCTGGGTGCACATATTTTTGAATAGCAGTTAATTTCTTAGAAAGAAGTATGTAAAACAGAGTATTCCACTCTCAGCTTATTTGTTGACAAAAGAAAGATAATGATTCATTGCGAGTCAAGCAGTTGTGACAAATAAAGCCAATATGTAATATAGTACAATTGCCTTGTGCTGAGTTAGGGATAAACGTGTAGTAATCTCGTTTAAGGTATCGTATGTTCGGTGTCCCTCCTTCCATATATGGTCTATGTACTGAGTAACGTGATCACGCCAGTAAGTTTATTATAACTGGAATAGCTGTTGTAGCCACAGTAAATTTTATCAGTCTTAAATTCACTCCAGCCGTTCGGGATTAGCCGAGCTGTCTTAGGCGCTGCAGTCATGGACTGTGCGGCTGGTCCTGGCGGAGGTTCGAGTCCTCCCTCGGGCATGGGTGTGTGTGTTTGCCCTTAGGATGGTTTAGATTAGGTAGTGTGTACGCTTAGGGACTGATGACCTTAGCAGTTAAGTACCATAAGATTTCACACACATTTTTTTCTTAAATTCAGCATTTGCGATGGGTTGGAATATATTATTCTCCATCTTTTTCTATGCAACACTAAGTCATACATTGTCCACCCGGTTAGCCGTGCGGTCTAATGCACGGCTTTCTGGGTGGGAAGGAGCGCCCGGTCCCCGGCACGAATTCGCCCCGTGGACATGCGTCGAGGTCCGGTGTGCCGGCCAGTCTCGGCGAATGCGGGTTGGTTCCCCCTATTCCGCCTCAGCTACACTATGTCGGCGATTGCTGCGCAAACTGGTTCTCCGCGTACACGTACTCCACCACTACTCTACCACGCAAACGTAGGGTTTACGCTCGTCTAGTGTGTGACGTTCCCTAGGGGGGGGGGGGGGAGGGGGGGGATCCACAGGGGGCCAAACCTCACAATAACACTGAAAGAGTGGTTCGGCGTGGGGCGGCGGAGGGGTGAAGTGGACTGCGGTAGTCGTCGTGGGGTTGTGGTCCACTGCGGCTGCGGCGGGGACGCTGCCTCTCCGTCGTTTCTACGCCTCTGGTTAACATACAATACAATACAGGTCATACATTCGGCGACACTATTTCCTATTTGAAGTTATGATTGCTCCGTCCCTCTCCAGTCCATCAAGGTGTGTGACGACAGTTTACAAATGAATGTCTAGTACGATTTCTTTTGGTGTGTGTGTGTGTTGTATGAACTACATCGTATTTCAGAAACTGGGCAAAAATATTTGCGTATGGACAATATCAGTGACTCAGGTAACTTTAATTCGCTATTGCTATTCCGAAGACGCATACATGTACTTTATAGCGTAGTGACAACTGTAACTAAATAATGGAAAGACAAATTTTCTTCATTTCTCTCTCGTTGATACCAACAAAATGGAGAAAAACGTTTTCAGTTTCACAGAATAAATAATTATTTTCGTGGGAAGTTCTGTATGTACCCTTTACTCAGTTTTAGTATCACATAATCGTTGTTCTTTATACGAGATACCAACATGGTGGAAAGCGGTCTCCTTTCCACGGAACCGATATGATGAAACTTCAATTGTGAGACGCTGTTCAGCTGTGTTTTTTAATACCACCCATGCTAACGACAGCAAGGAACTGCTCAGGGTGCACTGACAATTGAAGTCACAATCTCCAGACGAGCAGTAGACATGAAGGCATATAGGTGGTTTGAAGGTATGCCTATCCTAAAAAGTGTCTGGCTGAAATGAGGTGTCGTGTTAGAATTTTTTCATTGGAACATTGTGTGACATAGTCTATACATCTTCGTGATGTAGCACAAATGAGGCGGTTAGTTCAAAAACTGAATATGTCCAAGTTAAAGGAAGGGAGAAAAACGGAAAAAATCTGTTAAGTCATTTTACATTAAAATAAAAAAAATTATCAAAAATAAATTACATGCAAAAAATTGTTTCAGACAAATAGGTGGTAGTTGATATAAAATACATTGACAGTTTTCATAAATAATATTAGTCTAAATGTTTAATACTTTTAACAAGGACAAGATGTTTAATTTTGGAACCAACAAACAAGGACCAAATGAGTTTTGGACTGGATAAAATATGTAGATATCTGGAAATCATGAAATTTTCACAGTTAATCTAAGAGACATTCCGGTTTTAATACAGTTATGAAATACTTAACTGAAGAACGTAATCACCGTATACAAAATACGTATTTTATAATCATTTGTGTCTGAATGCAGTTAAAAAATAGAATGCTTCTATGAGTACAGTTTAGAAATAGTTAAGATTTTAGTTACCAAGGTTAAATATTTTGTATCATTAAAGTATATATTTAACAAATACTTATTTTATGATTGAAAATAGCAATTTACGTGGAATAGTTTGGGCTCTTAATGGTGCAACCTTTAAAGTTACTTTTGTTATTATTGAAAATTAATTGTAATTTGTAATATTATATGAAATAAACAAGTGCTCCTTTCTTTAACAGAAATTCAAAAATGTTTAAGACTTCATGGTTACTCATGTGTTATACTTCACATTATTCATACAGCATCCACTCAAAAAAAAAAAAAAAAAAAAAAAAAGTTATGTCGTGTACGGTGCACCGCTTCACTGAAGAATGGAACTGAATAACATCTTTGTCTTTAATTGGTTCATCATTTACTTATCACTCTTCTTGTTCTCTTAAGTTAAACGTGCTAGACTCTAGCAGGTCTTTTTAATATTAAAGCTTTGTATTAGTGTCCCACTTGATAACGTAGCACTTATATAGCAGACCCAAAACCTCTATGATATTTGAGGATTTAGGTACAACACAAGGAGGTAGGAGTCCATCAAGTATCTACCTAATGCTTTTCTCTTTTCTTCAAACACCCTTTTGCACTCCAAGCCCAGTAAGACAGATAGCTTCAGCTTCGGTAGTAATTGTTATTTAGTTTTTCTGAATAATGAACATTTCTTTGGAGACTAATTTGAAGTGCTTATATGCTTTTGATTTCAAAAGTTTGCACCGTTGAATGGAAGCTTTTCAGTCGTTTATACTGATTATTTTTATATATTTATGTTTGTTATGTGATTATAAAGATCACAGATAAAACTGTTTCGTCCTGTGGCATATTTTTCACTATTATCAGAGGTAAAATAATAATGACTTATTATGCTTATCCATTACGGTTATTTTACAACAGTGACTGTAAATTGAATGTAAATAAGTTATACAAAACTGAAACCAGTCACTTTTGTGAATAATTATGTGTTATTGCATGAACCGGTTTTCGAACCTTTTCAAGTTCATCTTCAGATGGCTTCACGAAGTTCCATCATTACTGCTAGCATAATGCTGGGTGCTAGCTCTATGACAAATAGATGGAACACGCTTTAATCTATCGCCATGACTGTTGTTTATCTGTTGATATTTACTTCCATATCGACAGATAAGCAACAGTCATGGCGATACATTAAAGCGTGTTCCATCTTTTTGTCACCCAGCATTATGCTAACAGTAATGATGCAACTTCCTGAAACCATCTGAAGACTAACCTGAAAAGGTTCGGAAACCGGTTCTTGGAATAAAACGTAATTATTGAAAAAAGTGACTGGTTGCAGTTTTGTATGACTTATTTACAATAATGACTTATTTGCCAGTGTGTAATATGACCGCTTGTGCTTATTTAGTTCTGCTACATTATGACAACCATAACTATAAACATTTCTTTCTGAATCTTTGAAATTAAAATTCACAAGAGACAACGAAGTTTCGGAACACATTTCCAAAGAACATACATAGTTTTCATGGAGGTATGTTCCGTCCAAGCAACAAAATGAAAGTTAGTTTTTTTATTGCCATACGCGTTTCGCTTCTTTTATTCGTGATATGGATGGATATAAACAAACTGCCTTTTATTTAGCTGCATAGGTGTAATACACCTCCATGAATTTTGAAGCAATAAAGGAATGAAGGGAAACAGAAAAAAATGAGGATACATTGTTTCATAACAAAATGCAAAGTGCAATGCTCAATATCTAGGGGACGTAGAAACTGAGCATAAAACTAGTTTACCACATATACCACATAACAAAAAATGCTACAAATATTCTGGAACATGCGATATTAATATTTTCGATATCTTTGGAACTGTCTCAGCTATTATGAACACTAAATGTCACCGTCTAATAAACTGTATCGTTTCATCACCCACACACATTGCCGCAGACAGTCCACAAAGTCTACAATTAATACCTACTCCAGTTACATTTCCCTAGTAGTAAGAATCTCACAGTTGTTAGAGCAAGTGGGAGAGTTAATACAAATTATGATAGAACATGACACGCACTAAATGTAAGCATTCGCAGCTAACCGTAAACACCAATGAATGTAACACAGGGTTCCGAGAAGAGAAATAATCCCGATCCTCTTGAGTAATGCACCGTTGGAATAAATCATACTGATCGCAAGTATTGATCTACCAATTCGAGATGGAGTGAAGGAAGGGACATAAAAACCTGCAGCAGCGAGACATTTTGACGGTTTACATTTATCGGAGATATTCAAGAAAACTATCGTCCAGCCCCAAAGTAAAGCGACATATAACACTTAGGTGACGTATTCTGGAGTACTGACTGAACGTATTAACGGAAATCATCGGAGAGAACAGTAATGTAGTAATCAGCCAGGTTATAAGACAACGTTTTTTTGTTTCTACGCTATACAGTCCAGCTAAACTCTTCTACACACACTTTAATTTCACAGGAGGAGCATATAACCATATAAGAGACATCGGGTTTATCTAAAAAAACATACAGTCACGTACCACTTACATTGATTCTATAGTATGAAGGGTATGTATAGGGCAGGGATATTGACAAACAATAGGCATGAAACACAGAAGGTCAGAGCGCGCAGTGGAATATTGTGTAGTAACGCTGATATTGACGGCGCTGCTTGCAGACTGGCCAATAACACAGAGCCAGGTACAATACATATGATAGCGCGATACTTGAAGGACACACAGCGTTACCGTCAGTAGCAGTTTACACACGTGATTGATAACCGAGGACTCCAGCCGATGAACATCTCACTTTCAGCTTTTTTTGTGTAGTGACATGCTAAATGCTTGGCTTATGCTACTCTCTCGAAAGTGTGCTTAACCTGTTTTACTGGGTTACTCACTCGTTTTTATATCTGAGTCATCACGAATTGACAGATTCTTCGAACTTGTGGGGAAGTCGTTATTTTTTGTTTGGCAGAAACATTGTGTTACAGACATCTGAAGGTTATTATTCGAAAACCGAAGGATATTAAACCAAATGTTTATATAGACTGATGTTTCCCATTTATTCTCGGAAAAACAATATACATGGAGAGGTATGCTGCACTTCATCTTTATGTGGAAAGATAAGGAAGGGCAGGAACAAATATTTGGCGTCCAGCACCACAAATTATTGTGTTTTTGTACAGACGCAGAAAGGACGCAAACCTCTTCGTATGAAAAACGTAAACGCCGATGTTTGCCCTCACAGTTTTTCTGAGAGCTTTCGGATATATCGGGCCACTTTCCTTGCAGGCCAGACTTTTTAATGTAAAGAAAAGTGAAGTAGTACGCAGATATATTTCCACGTAGTATGACGAGCTCTCAGCCTTCGTTAGTTATTTATCCGTTTCGAGGAGGGCTAGGCACGGCGCATAAGCTGCCGCGCCACTTTTCTATTTAATGATTGCTTTAATACTATTACACGTAGCATCTAGATAAGCCGGCCGGAGTGGCCGTGCGGTTCTAGGCGCTACAGTCTGGAACCGAGCGACCGCTACGGTCGCAGGTTCGAATCCTGCTTCGGGCATGGATGTGCGTGATGTCCTTAGGTTAGTTAGGTTTAATTAGTTCTAAGTTCTAGGCAACTGATGACCTCAGAAGTTCAGTCGCACAGTGCTCAGAGTCATTTGAACCATTTGAACCATCTAGATAATAAATATGCAAAATATTAGCCAAGAAATAGACTATCCAGGAAATTCTAAGCTACTCCCGTCTCGTAGGTTTCAGAAATATATTTGTTCAGCTAAACAGTTTTTTTTATCTCATGGGTTCATGGAAAATAACCAGCAGTTTCAGAAAGTGCGAGAGGGCTCCCGCGCCACTCACCGATACCACAGAAATCAATTTACTGTCCTAAATTTGTTGGGGTATTTCCAGTGAGCGCTGACGATTGCCGGTTAATTTTGGTCGCAGTGACTCTTTGGTCAATTTAGCGGACGAACGCGCTCGATGCTGACTACGGTCCGCGGCGACCTCGTCACTGACTGGATAACTGAATTATGAAAACGTTTAGCGGTAGGGGTGCAGCGGGCTGGATTGCTTTTAGATTGTCGCCGCGGGCTAGCGGGGGCGACTAACGAGCCGGAGCCGGCAGCGCTGGGGAGCACCGCGCGAGGGGAGCCCCGGACAGCAAGTGCCGGCCGAGGGGATCCACAGGCGGGGGGACCCTCCTCCAGGCCTAACAGGGTCACCAGTCGCGTGGCTCTACTCCAACTCCGCCTTGTTCGTTTGCAGTGGTAGAGCCTGACGAGCACCAGCGAATTTACCAGGCAGCATTATTAACACACGAAGATAAGCTCAACGAACAAAATTTTAGTCGCCCTCTTAAGGCGTAGATAATGTAGAACTGCTAGGAGGCGATCATGTGAGTCTCACCGCTAACGTAAGTCATTACAGAGAAGTGTTATGTACATGTGTTGGACGAAAGTATGGAAACGTCAAAGGCACAATACTCAACCGTTGGCATTCGAAACAGTTTCCACTCATATCGGAATGGATGAATACAGATCCTCTATGGTTTTCAGTGCAACTGAATATCATTCTACCTGCAATGTAGTAGTAATTATAAGTAACGATGAGGGACAGCAGATAGCGATCAAACAACCTTCCCTCCAGAGTAGAGTACATAAAGTCAATAATATTAAGATCTGCTGACTGTTGTGGCGAAGGGAGATAGGCTACTTCATCCTCGTTCTCACAAAATCAGTCCTGGGTAATGCGAACTGTGTGAGCAGGGGCCCTTTTGTTTAGCAACTCACATGTCCATAGAATGGGCGCGTGATCAGCCTAAATATTCACATAATCCTTGACAGGAATGCGACTTACAGAGTAATCATGGGGCCCATGGAACACCACGATATGGCTGCCGCATCATTTTTCAGTCTTCGGACGTGAACCCTGGTACAATTTGGAAAAAGTGTGGAATAAGATTCTTTCGACCAAGTGACTTTCTTACACTGCTCCGTACTTAAGGCTTTACGGCTTCTTGTTACGGCCTTTGTATCACTGATGAGTAGTTTTGGAATTCCAACTCGCCTTTCAGTTTCGTGCTCATGAAGCTGTGGAGGAGGGTATGTACTATAGGGCAATCAAACCGAGAGGGAAACAACCTCCAGAGGTATTCGCGGAAGCGCCGACACACATGTGCGAAAGACCATGTCAGAGAGAGTTTCGAAGCAATGTCACCTTTCACCGATCGGCCAAAATCTCACAATACATATTACGTCTCTTGGTTGTGCATTGGCAACAGAGGCTGTTTTTAGCAAGGTGTGTGGTCTGGCGATGCGTGCTGCTTTTGGGAGAATCCCAAGAGAACTGCTATTGCGCAAAGAACTACAGTGAAGAAAATTAGCCAAAAAGATAACATCTTAGGAATTGAAATGGCAAACGGGCTCCTTCGAAGACTACGTGACGTCAGTTTCGGGCTCAGGTCTCGCCAAGGCCAAATGATAAATAAGTGGTAAAAGGGATACCATTGGCTAGCGTAAACAAATGAGAAGTGGGAGTAAGAAATTCGGCTGTCCTTGCGGAGGTTCACCATTATAGGCCAGCACATGAAAGAAGACAGGGAGAAGGAGAGTGTAGGACACAGCTTTGGAGTGCCAAGTGTAATGAGTTTTATAACGGGTTAACCATACGATGTGAAAGTAAGGGAGGGAGACCAGCGTCTTGTAAGACAACGACTTACTGGTCGGCACTCACAATACCTATCATTCTGCCAACCAAAATTAGGAGAATCTAAAAAATTCAGAGAACAGAGTCTTCCTTGTCAAAAGTGCTCTGCAGATAGTTACTTCGTTCTTGTGTGTCTTTCTGGGCAGACTTCACACTAGGGCTGTTGATAAAATAGAGGTATATTGACATCTAAACCAGGAAGTACACACACATGCACAAACACACTATCGGCGATATTTTCTTCCTCGATATAGCAATATGTCGATATCAAAATGGCAATATCGAGTGCCGACATTTTCATTTATTTATTTATTCAATTATTAATTATTAATTATTTATTTATTCAATTAGGTTTTCTAGTTGGATTTTTTCATTCGCCGGAGTCTTTGTCATCAGGGAAGCGTCGCCCGCGAATTCCAAGCAGACTACATAGATTTTCTTCATTCGGATTCCTAATTTGATTTTCTCCACTCTCTTCATCACTTTTTCCAGGGCACGATTAAAAAGTATGGCACATCCTTGACTGACTCCAGTTTTAATTTCAAAGCTTTGGAGAATTCTCCACAGATCCTGGCTTTGATGAAGTGTTTGTCATTGTGTCTTTGATAATGTTTGTAGTTTTTAGATCTATGCCATATTCTTTTATAATACTAATAAGGGATTCTGTACCAATGGAATCATTTGCTTTCATGAAATCTACAAAGGGAACAGTGGGCTGTTGGTTTCTCAGTTTTATCATTTCATGGATGGCCTCTAGATTCCAAGTGTGTTCAACGCATTTTGTAGATGACGTATGAGGGCAGTTCTCCAGTCTTCCGGAATTTCTTATTTCTTCCAGATTGTATCTATTATATTTTTAAGTTTAAGAATGATGTAATTATCTAGGGCCTTCCATAGCTGCGCTTTAATCCCATCCTTGCCGGCCGCCTTACTGTTTTTCAAGATTCATATGATTTCTTTAAGTTCTTTAAAATTCAAGGCCTTTGAATTGTTAAATTGAGTATAATTTTCACTAAAACTGAAATTGGTTTCACGTTTATGACAATTGTCTAAATCTTCAAAATAATTTGCCATTATGCCACAGTTATCCAGCTTAGAATGGGCTATTTGGTTAGTTTTTGGATTCACCAGTCATAAAGTTGACGGTGCGAGTTTGGTTAGTTGTTTCTTAAATGGCTCTGAGCACTATGGGACTTAACATCTATGGTCATCAGTCCCCTAGAACTTAGAACTACTTAAACCTAACCAACCTAAGGACATCGCACACATCCATGCCCGAGGCAGGATTCGAACCTGCGACCGTAGAAGTCGCGGGGCTCCGGTCTGAGCGCCTAGAACAGCTAGACCACCGCGGCCGGCTGTTTCTTAAACAGTTTGTAATAGCTTCTCGTCTTATTCCTTTTGAAATCTTCGTTGATTTGATACAGCTCATTAATGATGAACAGCTTCCTCTCTCTCTAAGAAATTCTAATTGTTTCTCTTCTGTTTTGTAGGAAGTTTACTCTGTTCTCCTGACTTTTGTTGGCATTCCAGTTTTCCCATTATTTCTGTATTTCTTGTAGAGCCTTGTCATATTGATCGTTATGCCACGTCTCTTTTATACGTTGGTAGGTTGTGCTACTCTTATTGCTCCTTCAATGATACTATTTCTAAGATCATCCCATGCTTGAAAGTCCTGGTTTTGAAGTTGATTCAAAAGGTTCGTTGTCTGCAAAACGGATTTCCTGTACATCTGCAATTATTATGTTCTTTATATCTAAGAAATGTCTTACTGTTTTTAATTTTCCGAGTTGAATGAGACATTGGTCGTTTAATGTTACTATATAGTTTATTTTCTAGCAATTAATTTTGCGCACGCGGTTTTCAGGATGCACCGATTCAACTAAAACTTCGTGTTGTGGTCTCCCAGAATCCAAATGACCTCTTGACACGTTACTAATGGGTATGTTGAAGGATTGACCTCCTGGGGTATCCTGATTACATGAAGCCTCCTTATCCATATATATTATTGTTTTGGTGATTAGTTCGTGCTAATCGTGTGTACCTCTTACTTTTGAAGGAAAGATGTATGTGAAACGGCCGCACGTCACATGGTGAACAGATACCTACCAGAGAGTCGCGGAAGAGATGGACTCTGGTACGATGAAGCTGGCGTAAGAAGCAATCTTACCAATTTGGGAAGGTAGCTAAATCCAGGAGCGTCTGTTTCATACTGAGCGTCCGATATTTTTATTTTATATTATATTTTTCGTAATTTTCGGCAAACATTTGAAATGGTCCTCTTCGAATTGTGGTAGAACATAGTTTCCGTTGGTTTTGTGAAAGAATCTTAGTAATTATTGTGCTCTCATCACGTCCAGTCTTTCTCTTTGGCTCTGTGAAGTAAGCGTAGGTGGCCCAAAGGAGAAAAATTCTGACTGCATTTTGGGGTGGCGGTTTGAATGGAATAACAAGAATTCCGATGTGAAGAAAAATAACGCCAGTTGTGTTAAAAAACAATTTTTAACGCAACTAGTGTGCAATTTCTTCACATCGGTATTCTTCAAAAACAGTTGCTTAAAATGATGAACAAAAATCTTAATAATCATAGCGTGTAGGCTTTCACGGCCGACGTCTTCAGTAATTAAAACTTCCGGGCTAAGAGGCCGTGGTCCAATAGTAGAAATACTTCTCCCTGACGTTTCGTTGCCAGCTGCGGGCAACATCATCTGAGGTGAGTCTACGACTGGCTGCTAGCCCGTGGAGGTCCTGTTTATATAGAGCGTATAAAGGGTGCCACCACTCGTCACGTGTTGTCAACAGTAAAACTATCTCTGGCTAGCGTCATTACTCTCGATCGAAGGTAATCGATTGTCACATCTTTGGTACAAAGTCGATCGCCATATCTTATCTAACTTCAAGCCTTCTTCTTTCCTGTTAAAATTATTGTGGTGTTTAAAAATCTCTACAGCCTTTCTATACATACGTGCATAATAATGCGATGTCTTAGCTAGCACGCTCGTCTCACTAAATTTTATTTCATGGTCACCCGTTTCAAAAACATGTTCCGCCACAGCCGATTTGTCCGTGTGTCCCAGTCGACAGTTCCTTTTATGTTCAGTTAGGCGAGTATTGATACTTCTTTTTGTGGTTCCAGTGTAAACCTTCCCACAACTACATGGAATCTTATACACACCAGGAGAATCTAAAGGGTGTCGTGCATCTTTCGCCGATCTTAAGCATTCACTAATCTTCTTGGTGGGTCTGAAGATTGTTTCAACTCTGAACTTGGCCAGCACTTTCCCGATACGGTCCGTAATATTGTGGATGAATGGAAGAAAAACTTTCCCCACCGATGGTTGTTGTTGTTGCACGTTTTCGGACATTTTTCTTCTGGGATGGAGTGCTCGATCTATCTCCATTCCAGCGTACCCATTTTTCTGGAAAGCGGTTCGCAAGTGATTTTGTTCCTCTTTGCAAATAAGCTGGCTCACAGATTTTATTAGCCCTGTCCACCAAGGTCTTGATAATACCTCTCTTCTGCCTGGGATGATGGTTTGAATCCTTATGAAGATAAGGATCGGTATGCGTATCTTTTCTGTAGACTTTGTGACCCAGAGTCCCATCTGCTCGTTTAATTACTGAGACGTCCAAAAAATTAATCCGTCCATTACTTTCTGTCTCCATAGTGAATTGTATTTCTTAATTGATGCTATTCAAATGCTTTGGACGGCCTAGCAGCCAGTCGTAGACTCACTTCAGATGATGTTGCCCGCAGCTGGCAACGAAACGTCAGGGAGAAGTATTTCTACTATTGGACCACGGCCTCTTAGCCCGGAAGTTTTAATTACTGAAAAATCTTAATGACAATATTTGTCTTTGTGGTAGGTAGAGGTGTGTGATGGGAAAATTCTGACGTAATCGGCGGTCGTCGCTACCGACAGAATCTGGAAAGTAACACCACGCAATTCTCGTACATTAGCGTGAAAAAAGCTTTATTTCGACGTGTAGCCAATGACTCATTAAGAATGTGAGGTATGAGAGGTTAAATGGAATGAAAAATTGCATGACAGTGCACCATGTATACAGCAGTCAATTAACAACACAGCAGTCGACCAAAAACGTATTGTAATACAAATTTTCATCTGTACAATGTCCCAATCATTAACTTACAGATTTTCAAATGAAGTGATTTCTTTTCAGTTCTTGCTGTAAGGGTGATAGGCGAGCTGCTAGGTTGTTGATGTACAGAATATCTAATAATAAGTCAATAATTAAACATAGAACCCTAAAACCGGCAGTATATTTACAATGTGCACCCGACATTTTTATTGTCCGATATGTCAATATTTTTCCCCTTCGATGCATCGATCCTTGTTATCGATTAGTTTAGTGCCGGTAATGATAACTTTCTAAATATCGATTTATCAGATTCCTGATATTTTAAAAAATATCAACAGTTCCCTTCTAGACGACTTTTTCAGGCTCGTCATGGACGAGAGCCTTTCATCAGGGCGAGATGAACGAAGACGCAAGTTGTTCCTACACAGCCAGTGACTGATTTTGCTGTCACTTCAGCCGCCACCAGCAGACTGCGAGCAAGGTGAAAGCCAGCCGCAACAGCGAGCTGAACAGTAGGGAAAATCGAATGACTTTTAGTGACGTTCAGCAATTTCGGTCCTAATTCTGAAAAGCTGTTGGGAGTTAGAGATTCAATCTGTAGTATTTTATATCTTTATGCACTAACCTTCGGCAGTCACAGTATCATTTCTGAAAATGTAAACGTTTTATCCAGATATGCGTTCCTTTGAATCACCTTACATAACTCTTGTACAGATTTGCCAAGGCATTATGTTATTATTTTCAATGACAGCGAAACCATTTCTTTTGATTTTACATGTAATAAAACAGTGTCAGTTGAGATCCTTGTCTAACCGCGCAGTCAGATGAACTACTTTGGCAATGTTTTGGTTCGTAACGATTTATTTATATCAGATACATAGGGCCGTGTTTAAATATTCAGTTAAAGAGTCATTAAAGGGTTGGGTTGTTTTGGGGAAGAGACCAAACAGCGGGGCATCGGTCTCATCGGATTAGGGAAGGATGGGGAAGGAAGTCGGCCGTGCCCTTTCAAAGGTACCATCCCGGCATTTGCCTGGAGCGCTGTAGGGAAATCACGGAAAACCTAAATCAGGATGGCCGAACGCGGGATTGAACCACCGTAGTCTCTCACACACGTCATCAACTTATTAAATGGTGATTTTGCTCAGGATATATTTACTTGCAAACGCCTGATGCTGCAGTTAGGTACACGAATATTTTTCCCAATTAACTTACGATTTTGGAGAAGAATTTGCGTTTTTAATCTCAGTAATCATTAAATTAACGAAAGTAGATTACTTTACGTTGTTGACGTGTGACCATTTCAGGTGTTTTGTTTCGGTAAGCTGAGGTTAGTAATTGTTCATTGTTGACCAGCTGAAGATCATCGTTGATCTTTTGTAGGGAATTTTATTTGTTTTCTGTGTGCTTTGTGTGTTTTGTGTGCTTTGTGTGTTTCGCGTTAGGAGGGAATCGTACTGTAGTGTGTATGTGGGATTTGAGCATTTTACTTATGATTCGTTAATTTTATTCAGGCGTTGTGACTATTGGGTTTAGAGATCCTGATAGCACATGCCAAAATTTACAAAGACATGAGGTAGAAGTTTAGCGAGAACGAGCGTGATAGAGAGAGATATTTCAGATAATTAAGAAACAGTAGACATTGGTTCAGCCATGCAGGTGCAACGGGAGAATATTCAACATCTAGATTTCAGAGAGCCGTGAGAAACGTCGAAAAACGAAATGAGGAAATGTCAGAAGATGAATTTCAGATAGAGAGATTTGGTGAGTAGTGAAGACATTGGAAATAACAGGCCATGAAAACTCAGCACAAAGTGATGCTACTCATGAGCACGCACCTCATCAAACGGCATCATTTGATCTGCAGAGTTTTCTGATTGAACAATTCAAGAAAAACGAAAATTTAGTCAAGGAAAGTGAGGTAATATTAAAGAAACGAGAAGAGAGCAACGTCACGCAGATCAAGAAAATGAAAGAACGGTTCCATAAAAGCAAAATTCTACTCCAGTTAAATGTGGAAATATTTAATAAAAGCAAGGAAAAGAGGAACGCAGAATTCGAAGAGAATAGGAAGAACCTTAAAACCTAAAGAAGAAGATAGACGAACAAGATGATATACTAAACAAGAAATTCGACGATGACGTGAAGACCTGTCAGTAGCAGGTTAAATTATAACAGAAAGAAACTGACGATCATGTCACGGGAGCACAAAGAGGCTGACAAAGAAGGCAGATGAGCAGGTGTAAGACTTTCATACGAAGCAGATACGTTGACGCCGAATACTATAGGAATCACAGTTCAAGACAAGACACTGATACCAACACAAAGGGCACTGATTCACAGAAGTATAAGTTACATTACATAATCGAACAAGTTCCAGTATTAACCACCAATAATCCATCGAATAGTTGTCTGTTTACAAGTAAACCACATCTGAAAGGGAAGTGCCAGTAAGCTTACTTGAGCATGAAGGGACTAGAGATTTGGTAAAAATTGAGGATAAACAGGCCAACATTAATAGAAAGAAGAGAGAAACGTAAGATGCACTAATGAAACAGAAGAGTAGTAGAACTTCGAGCAGTAACACAAGACAGTACTTGTCAACTCAAAGCGAAGATGAGAAAAATAGGCAAGAACAGTGAGTAAGTGATCTTAGAGACAGAACATGTCCAATCAGGAGAGTACCGACTCATTCAACTCTATAGGTGGTTACAACTGCAAGCATCGAAACCTTGTCATGTGATGAAACTTCCTGGCAGATTAAAACTGTGTGCCGGACAGAGACTCGAACTCGGGACCTTTGCCTTTCGCGGGCAAGTGCTCTACGAACTGAGCTACCCAAGCACGACTCACGCCCCGTCCTCACAGCTTTACTTCTGCCAGTACCTCGCCTCCTACCTTCCAAACTTTACAGAAGCTCTCCTTGCAGAACTAGCACTCCTGAAAGAGAGGATATTGTGGAGACATGGCTTAGCCACAGCCTGAGGGATGTTTCCAGAATGAGATTTTCACTCTGCAGCGGAGTGTGCGCTGATATGAAACTTCCTGGCAGATTAAAACTGTGTGCTGGACCGAGACTCGAACTCGGGACCTTTGCCTTTCGCGGGGAAGAGCTCTACCATGCGATGTTTGTCTCAGTGGAAAAATAGTCATTGTTTCTAGATACATCAAACCACATACACCCCAAAAATTTGGGTTGAGCAGAGCATGTACCTAGATTGTGTCTAGGTGTTTTTAAGAAGAGGCAGCAGCGGGAATTAGAGTGGTTGTGGAAGAATTTCAATATGTATGAAGAATTCAAACTCACTTTCCTTTTTAATGAGTACTGAACTGAGGCATAACAAGGTCGAGTTAAACTGGGGATAGTGATGGAACACTATGTAGATTCAAGGTGGCAGGACCCGGTATAGTGTTTCAAGGAGATGATCGACAGAAATCAGTTCTTGGATGTGCCTTGTGAGCCAGTAGAACCAATCCGAATTTGTTTGACATACTGCGACATCTAATGCAGAGAGAGATTATAATAGCTTATAGGAACATACATGATGCACAAGGATTTCGATATGCCTTATGAGCCAGCAAAACTAATCCGAATTTGTTTGAGATACTGCCACATCAAATGCAGAGAGAGATTATAACATTCGGCAGGAACATGCATGATGTACTAGGATTTCGACATTAATTGCAAGAGTTAGGTAACAACCGAAGTACGGAAGCACGGGGACCTGTGCATATTACGCAGATACACTTTCCAGCTGAAGATCAGCGAGTGAATAACCAAACCTCGAGAGCGAGACACCAGCTGTGAAATAATGGAAATGGCTGGAATAGACATAATTAATGCAGACTGTGGGGACTGCAGTATCGGGTACATGATAGGAAAAAACTGGAGTTGTGATGATCGGAAAGAAGGAAGAGTCGAAATTGTGGAATTTTATGAACATGACAGAACCAATGAAACAAGGAGAATAAGAACTATTACCAAAATGCACTAGACACATTTGCTCAAGGGACTCCTGTTCGAGGTGCTAGAACAACAGGGGCAGAGCACATGGCTTCTGTGGATCTCAGGAGCACATTGTTTGGAGACAATGATGAGATTAATCATCGTGAGAATCTACATCTACGTCATTGCTCTGCTATTCACAATAAAGTGCCTGGCAGAAAGTTCAATGAACCACCTTCATGCTGTCTCTCTACCGTTCCACTCTCGAACGGCACGCGGGAAAAACGAGCAGTTACATTTTTCTGTGCGAGGCATGATTTCTCTTATTTTATCGTGATGATCATTTCTCCCTATGTAGGTGGGTGCCAACAGAATGTTTTCACAATCGAAGGAGAAAACTGGTGATGAAAATTTCGTGAGATCCCGTCGCAACGAAAAACGCCTTTGTTTAAATGATTGCCCCTCCAATTCACGTATCATGTCTGTGACACTATCTCCCCTATTTCGCGATAATACAAAATGAGTTGCGCTTCTTTGTACTTTTTCGATGACATCTGTCAGTCCCACCTGATGCGGATCCCACACCGCACAGCAATACTCTAGAATAGGGCGGACAAGCGTAGTGTAAGCAGTCTCTTTAGCAGACCTGTTGCACCTTCTAAGCGTTCTGCCAATGAATCGCAGTCTTTGGTTTGCTCTACCCACAATGTTATCTATTTGATCGTTCCAATTTAGGTTATTTCTAATTGTAATCCCAAAGTATTTAGTTGAATTTACAGCCCTCAGATTTGTGTGACTTATCGCGTAATCGAAATTTAGCTGACCTCTTTCAGTACTCATATGAATAGCTTCACACTTTTCTTTATTAAGGGTCAATTGCCACTTTTCGCACCATACAGATATCTTACCTAAATCTTTTTGCAAGTCGTTTTGATCATCTGATGACTTTACAAGACGGTAAATGACAGCATCATCTGCAAACAATCTAAGACGGCTACTCAGATTGTCTCCTATGTCGTTAATACAGATCGGGAACGATAGAGGGCCTATAACAATTTCATGGGGAACGGCGGATATTAATTCTGTTTTACTCGATGACTTTCCGTCTATTACTACGAACTGTAACCTTTCTGACAGGAAATCACGAATCCAGTCGCACAACAGAGGCGATACTCCATAGGCACGCAGTTCGGTTAGAAGCGCTTGTGAGGAACGCTGTCGAAAGCCTTCTGTAAATCTAAAAATATGGAATCAGTTTGGCATCCCCAGTCGATAGCACTTATTACTTCATGAGTATAAAGTGCTAGTTGTGTTTCACAAGAACGATATTTTCTGAATCTGTGCTGACTATGTGTCAATAAATCGTTTTCTTCGAGGTACTTCATAATGTTCGAATACAGTATATATTCCAAAAACTAGCCGCAAGTCAACGTTAGTCATTGAAACAGACTTAAAAGGTAGAACAGGTCAACGTGTTGTTTGAATAATCAAGGGAACTGCAAACAGAAATAAAGTAGAATGTGAGCAACATACTTGCAAAGCATTTAAATCAATCCCTTCGCACACGGATTCATGGAGAGGAGAAAAGATCCACACAACACTATATGCCGAAATCAGCTTCTGTCTTATATGGAACAAAAACAAATATGGAACAATGTACTTCCAATAATACGGGTGCGACCAAAAATGAAACAGAATAGGAGCAACGTATTCAGGATGCAATCCAGCGAGTACTATACACGTCATCAGGAACACACAGAAATGAAACCAGTTTTCTCTTTTTTTTTCTACGAAACGAAAATAAATGTGGAATCCTTTAAATAACTCAATAAGAAACACAGATGTTGCACTGGGCAGCACTCCAAGTGAGGTGGCAGGAAACTAAGACTGTGTCATCCCAAGTCCCTCTGTGTTTCACGCCCCTCGTATTGCCAATGACTATAATCAAGGAAAACATCTCTAGAATTTGCTCAGAACTGTGGTATTGAAACTACTTTTATTTTTTTCTTGGTGTGTACGTGTCTTGTGTATATGTGTTGTATATGTGCGTTTTTGCCACTTTAGGTCATTTTTTCCTCTAATTCCGTGTTTTTCAATCAATTAAGCCAGGGGGTTAGGAGTAAGACAGAATTTATCCCAACTGGGGATGTTTTGGAGGGAATTCACAATTCCGACATTCTCGTGATGATGAAGGCTCTTCTGAAAAGCCGGCCGCGGTGGTCTAGCGGTTCAGGCGCTCAGTCCGGAACCGCACGACTGCTACGGTCGCAGGTTCGGATCCTGCCTCGGGCATGGATGTGTGTGTTGTCCTTAGGTTAGTTGGGTTTAAGTAGTTCTAAGTTCTAGGGGACTGATGACCAAAGATGTTAAGTCCCATAGTGCTCAGAGCCATTTTTTTTTCTTCCGAAAACCTTGGTCCGATAGGGTGGATTGGAACAACACTACCAAAAAAAAATAGTACACCCTTTTAGAGGTTTCCAACTAACTCATTATTTATTGTTGCAACAGTGCATATGGAATACATGAAATGATTGCATTTGAAGGTCAATAGCATAAACGGTTCTGATGTGCCAGATATTGACCCAAGTGGGTTAAAATGGTACAAATGGCTCTGAGCACTATGGGACTTAACATCTAAGGTCATCAGTCCCCTAGAACTGAGAACTACTTAAACCTAACTAACCTAAGGACATCACACTCATCCATGCCCAAGGCAGGATTCGAACCTGCGACCGTAGCGGTCGCGAGGTTCCAGACTGAAGCGCCTAGAACCTCTCTGTGGCATGCTGAAAAACCTATATTAGTATTTTGTGCAGCCTCCATAGGCGACAACGCAGGCACTAATTTTGGGATTCATTCGACCGCACAGATGGCGAATACCGTCACGGGATACGTTATTCCACGCCTGCTCGAACTATTCAGTTGTTCTGTGAGAGCTGTTGGCTGACGAGCCGCACGGGTCACTTCTAGTTCCATCACATCACACACATGATCGATTGGAGAGAAGGACGGGGTTCGTGCTGGCCACGAAAGTTGCTGCATGTCTTGCACAACATGCCGAGTTTCGCGGGAAGTGTGTGAGCGAGTGTTATCACGTTGAAACAATACATCACCTACTGGCTGCAAGAGCAGCAAAAGAGGGGATTAACAACTACCGCACGTGCTGAGAGCTGGTCAGCAAACCCTCCAGAAACACCAAAGGTACACAATTTATTTTTTCGGGGAGTGTATTTTAACTTAAACTATCTGTACGGAAGTACGTTGATCTCCATTTTGTGAGTTAGTAATGAATACGGAATTACAAGAGGAGATGTTTCGGATACTTTTACTGTCTCGAAAGATAATTAGACTGAAATGTGAGTTGCTGGCGCTGTTTATGGTGCACTGTTCAGATGGTGAGCAATGTAATAAGATAATGGCCAGTGTCTGGTGGTTTGCTCTACCCCCGCCACTTCGCTGGCGCCCACGACGTCGCCACTTGTAATCCATTTGTCTCGCACCGACGCCTCCCGCGGTGTCCCGCTGAGCTGGGGATTTCCCTTTGCAGCCCCAGGCACAGCGCAGCACGGAATCTTGCGGCTTCATAACCGCCGCTGGGGCAAACGGCAAATAATAACACCCGAGGATTGCAAATTTTCCTTTGTGTTCGTGATCCCCCGACCGGCATCCCGTGGCGGCTAATATGAGTCACGTGACAGAGGGGATTGGCTGGTGCCCCTGAGGTGGAATCCATACTGAATTTCGGTAATGGCAATATGAGGAAGGTTCTGGGACAGTAGGCGCTTTAACTTCAGTATTACAGAGCTTTCTACAAGTTTTTTGCATAATGCCGCTGCATCTTTCTGTGATTATTGCTCACGCAACATTACACTGAGGCAACAAAAGTCGTGGGATACCTCATAATATTGTGTCTAGCCGGCGTGAGTGGCCGAGCGGTTTTAGGCGCTGCAGTCTGGAACTGCGTGACCGCTACGGTCGCAGCGTCGAATCCTGCCTCCGGCATGGATGTGTGTAATGTTCTTAGGTTAGTTATGTTTAAGTAGTTCTAAGTTCTAGGGGACTGATGACCACAGCAGTTAAGTCCCATAGTACTCAGAGCCATTTTATCGTGTCTAACTTCATTTTGCCCGGCGTAATGCAGCAGCTTGACGTTACAGGGACTCAACAAGTCGGTTGAAGTCCCATGCAGAATACTGAGCCATGCTGTTATGTGCCATAATTATCCAATGGGATATGTAGGGCTGTCTGGGGAGCCAATCATTCGCTCGAATCGTCCAGAGTGTTCTTGAAACCAGTACCGAACAATAGCTGCCTGGCGACATGGCAGATCGTCATTCCTTAAAATCTCATTGCTGTTTGGGAACATGAAATCCTCGAACAGCTTAAAATGCTCACCAAACAGCCGAATATAACACTTTCCGGTCAGTGGTCGGTTCAGTTGGACCAGAGGACCCAGGTGATTCGATGTAAAGAGAGCCCAGATCATTACGGAATCACCACGTGCCTGCACAGTGCCTTCTTGACATCTTGGGTCCATGGTTCCGTTGGTCTGTGCCACACTCGAACCCTACCGTTAGCACTTACCAACTGAAAGCGGGACTCATTTGACCAGGACACGGATTTCCAGTCGTGCAAGGTCCAACGATGTGGTTAACAGCCCACGTGAGGCGTTTCGGTCGACGACATGCTGTTAAGAAAGCCACTGGCTTTGGTCATCTACATCTACATCTACATCCATACTCCGCAAGCCACCTGACGGTGTGTGGCGGAGGGTACCTTGAGTACCTCTATCGGTTCTCCCTTCTATTCCAGTCTCGTATTGTTCGTGGAAAGAAGGATTGTCGGTATGCCTCTGTGTGGGCTCTAATCTCTCTGATTTTATCCTCATGGTCTCTTCGCGAGATATACGTAGGAGGGAGCAATATACTGCTAGACTCTTCGGTGAAGGTATGTTCCCGAAACTTTGACAAAAGCCCGTACCGAGCTACTGAGCGTCTCTCCTGCAGAGTCTTCCACTGGAGTTTATCTATCGTCTCCGTAACGCTTTCGCGATTACTAAATTATCCTGTAACGAAGCGCGCTGCTCTCCGTTGGATCTTCTCTATATCTTCTATCAACCCTATCTGGTACGGATCCCACACTGCTGAGTAGTATTCAAGCAGTGGGCGAACAAGCGTACTGTAACCTACTTCCTTTGTTTTCAGATTGCATTTCCTTAGGATTCTTCCAATGAATCTCAGTCTGGCATCTGCTTTACCGACGATCAACATTATATGATCATTCCATTTTAAATCACTCCTAATGCGTACTCCCAGATAATTTATGGTATTAACTGCTTCCAGTTGCTGACCTGCTATTTTGTAGCTAAATGATAAAGGATCTATCTTTCTGTGTATTCGCAGCACATTACACTTGTCTACATTGAGATTCAATTGCCATTCCCTGCACCATGCGTCAATTCGCTGCAGATCCTCCTGCATTTCAGTACAATTTTCCATTGTTACAACCTCTCGATACACCACAGCATAATCTGCAAAAAGCCTCAGTGAACTTCCGATGTCATCCACAAGGTCATTTATGTATATTGTGAATAGCAACGGTCCTATGACACTCCCCTGCGGCACACCTGAAATCACTCTTACTTCGGAAGACTTCTCTCCATTGAGAATGACATGCTGCGTCCTGTTATCTAGGAACTCCTCAATCCAATCACACAGTTGGTCTGATAGTCCATATGCTCTTACTTTGTTCATTAAACGACTGTGGGGAACTGTATCGAACGCCTTGCGGAAGTCAAGAAACACGGCATTTACCTGTGATCCCGTGTCTATGGCCCTCTGAGTCTCGTGGACGAATAGCGCGAGCTGGGTTTCACATGACCGTCTTTTTCGAAACCCATGCTGATTCCTACAGAGTAGATTTCTAGTCTCCAGAAAAGTCATTATACTCGAACACAATACGTGTTCCAAAATTCTGCAACTGATCGACGTTAGAGATATAGGTCTATAGTTCTGCACATCTGCTCGACGTCCCTTCTTGAAAACGGGGATGACCTGTGCCCTTTTCCAATCCTTTGGAACGCTACGCTCTTCTAGAGACCTACGGTACACCGCTGCAAGAAGGGGGGCAAGTTCCTTCGCGTACTCTGTGTAACATTGAACTGGTATCCCATCAGGTCCAGAGGCCTTTACTCTTTTGAGCGATTTTAATTGTTTCTCTATCCCTCTGTCGTCTATTTCGATATGTACCATTTTGTCATCTGTGCGACAATCTAGAGGAGGAACTACAGTGCAATCTTCCTCTGTGAAACAACTTTGGAAAAAGACATTTAGTATTTCGGCCTTTAGTCTGTCATCCTCTGTTTCAGTACCATTTTGGTCACAGAGTGTCTGGACATTTTGTTTTGATTCACCTACCGCTTTGACATAAGACTAAAATGTCTTAGGATTTTCAGCCAAGTCAGTACATAGAACTTTACTTTCGAATTCATTGAACGCCTCTCGCATAGCCCTCCTCACACTACATTTCGCTTCGCGTAATTTTTGTTTGTCTGCAAGGCTTTGGCTATGTTTATGTTTGCTGTGAAGTTCCCTTTGCTTCCGCAGCAGTTTTCTAACTCGGTTGTTGTACCACGGTGGCTCTTTTCCATCTCCTACGATCTTGCTTGGCACATACTCATCTAACGCATTACGTACGACGGTTTTGAACTTTGTCCACTGATCCTCAACACTATCTGTACTTGAGACAAAACTTTTGTGTTGAGCCAATAGGTACTCTGAAATCTGCTTTTTGTCACTTTTTCTAAACAGAAAAATCTTCCTACCCTTTTTTATTTTCCTATTTACGGCTGAAATCATCGATGCCGTAACCGCTTTATGATCGCTGATTCCCTGTTCTGCGTTAACTTTTTCAAATAGTTCGGGTCTGTTTGTCACCAGAAGGTCTAATATGTTATCGCCACGAGTCGGTTCTCTGTTTAACTGCTCAAGGTAGTTTTCAGATAAAGCACTTAAAAAATTTCACTGGATTCTTTGTCCCTGCCACCCGTTATGAACGTCTGAGTCTCCCAGTCTATATCCGGCAAATTAAAATTTCCACCCAGAACTGTAACATGGTGGGGAAATCTACTCGAAATATTTTCCAAATGATCCTTCAGGTGCTCAGCCACAACAGCTGCTGAGCCAGGAGGCCTATAGAGACATCCAATTACCATGTCTGAGCCTGCTTTAACCGTGACCTTCACCCAAATCATTTCACATTTCAGATCTCCATCAATTTCCATCGGTACTATTGCACTTCTTATCGCTATAAACACGCCTCCCCCTTCACTGTCCAGCCTGTCTCTGCGGTACACATTCCAATCTGAGTTTAGGATTTCATTACTATTTACGTCTGGTTTCTGCCAACTTTCTGTCCCTATGAGCGTTGTGACCGTATATTAATGAGAGCAGTTCTGGGATCTTTCTGTAGACGCTCCTGCAGTTTACTATTAGCACATTAATATTGTTATTCCCTGTTGCATTTTGCCTACTCCTACCTTGCTGCGTCTCAGGAGGCGTCTTGTCGGGCCTAGGGAGGGGATTCTCTAACCTAAAAAACCCCCATGTGCACTCCACACGTACTCCGCTACCCTTGTAGCCGCTTCCGGCGTGTAGTGCACGCCTGACCTATTCAGGGGGACCCTACATTTCTCCACCCTATAGCGGAGGTCGAGAAATTCGCAGCCCAGATCTCCGCAGAATCCTCTGAGCCTCTGGTTTAAGCCTTCCACTCGGCTCCAAACCAGAGGACCGCGATCGGTTCTGGGAACGATACTACAAATAGTTAGCTCTGATTTCACCCCGCGAGCGAGGCTTTCCGCCTTCACCAATTCCGCCAACCGCCTGTACGAACTGAGGATGACCTCTGAACCCAGATGGCAGGAGTCATTGGTGCCGACATGAGCAACAATTTGCAGTCGGATGCACCCAGTGCTCTCTATCGCCGCCGGTAGGGCCTCCTCCACATCTCGGATGAGACCCCAGGGCAAGCGGACAGAGAGAACACTGGCCTTCTTCCCCGACCTTCCCGCTATTTCCCTAAGGGGCTCCATCACCCGCCTAACGTTGAAGCTCCCAATAACTAATAAACCCCTCACCCCGTGTGCCTGCTCGGACCTAGCTGAAGGAGCAGCCACATGTCCACTCACAGGCAGAGCGGGCAATGCCATACGGCCAGCCTCCACATTGACTTTCCGCCTCGTGCGCCGCGAACGCCGCTGAACCCGCCACTCCCCTTGGGGAGAGGGTGGCCCAACCGCGCCCAGTACACGCGAAGATGTCTCGACAGCAGGGACAGTGGGTGAAGCATGTAACACCTGGGGTGTACCTTGCGACGCACCAGACTCCCCACTGCCGCTACACTCCGAGGCAGCAGCCTGAAGACGGCTGACCGCGGCCATCAACACGCTCAGCTGTTCGCGAACGGTGGCCAGCTCCTCCTGCGTCCGTACACAGCAGTCACACATCCTATCCATCCTAAGGAATCAATTTACTGAAGAGAGTTAATCAACCTTTAACTAGACTGCTAATTCACTAAAGGCGGCTGTTTATTCACTAAACTGTGGTTGCTAGGCACTTCTTGTAGAAAACAATGAAAATAGCACTACCTGTCTCTGGACTGTATTGCAAACAAACACTAGCACTACTGGCACTATGGTTGACTAAAGGGACTCTCTCTGACTGTATTCAAAACAAACACGAAATCTATGGAACTATTAATAGCACTTGACAATTAAAGCTTCCTAAAAGCAAATACACACGGAAGAAGAAGTGACAAGTAAGAAAAATACAGTTAATACTTAAATTAAGGTAGCTCGCTGCACAGCAGACGTGAAGCAGACGGCAGTTACGACGACACTCTGCTGCTATGGCCCATTGATGCCAAATTTCGTGCGCTGTCCTAACGGACATATTCGTTGTACGCCCCGGTAGATTTCTGCGGTTATTTCACGCAGTGTTGCTAGTATGTTAGCGCTGACAATTCTATGTAAACGCCACTGCTCTTGGTCTCTAAGTAACGGCCGTCGACGACTGCATTGTCCTTGGTGAGTGGTAATGCCTGAAATTTGGTATTCTCGACACACTCTTCACACTGTCAAGAATGTTGAAGTCCCTAACGATTTTCGAAATGCAGTGTCGTATGCGTTTAGCTTCAACTACCGTTCCGCCTTCAAAGTCTGTTACTTCCCGTTTGTCAGGAACCTTTTCACATGTATCACCGGTGTACAAATGACAGTACTGCCATAACAATGCGCTTTTATATGTTATATAGGCTGTACTACCGGTACAACTGTTAATGTGCTTTTCTGTGGCTTTTGTCACTTTAGTGCATATTGTCAGTATTCTTTAAACCATAGAACTCCCATATATAAAACAACTTCAATCACCTAATTACTTTACATATGAGGCAATTTGAGTATTCGCATTTAAGCAAGTAAGTGAGAAAAAGTTTAGGAAAAGTATCAAACTATGTTTAAAGCTTGCTGGAAATCGCTAAGTAAGCGGATTAAGCAACGCTGATGAATATAGCCTGGGTAATTTGAGCTCCATTTTAAATAAAACTTAGAATCTCAATGTTCATATCGTCATACCTCCTAAACTATCTGTCGTACAATGATACAGTTTTTCAGGTACGTTCAGTGGTGTACCTGGATATTGTCTGCACAGTGTGTTGCGAAAGGGCTAATAGAAAGAAAGTAATAAATTAAAGTATTGTGTCAGGTGTTGAAGTTTTGCTGCCCACCATTTCAAGCAAAAACTAATTTCCACGATGTGAATGTTAATGACATCATGTCTTTTGAACTATAAGTCGTACAGTGATATAATGTTGCAGGTACATTCAATGATATATGTGGATACTCTCTACGAACTGTGGTTGCCAGTAGAGTCGGCAGTCAAGAAGTTTCTAACTGAAATATTTGCCTTACTGTGTTAATCCTTTAACATAAGGTTATACCCCCTAACGACTAGGCTGTGGCAGAAATTTAAATTTTTAAACGTGAAACACTGAAAATAAAGTCTTTGTTCTCAGAAAGCCGTTAGTAAGACAATCGGCAAACTGATATTGATTCCAGGGTAGCGGTTTAGTAATATACAGGTCTGGAAAGCTTGTAAGGGTATTGAGAGTGCGGTTGTACTAAGAAACAATTGTTAAGGAAAAACATCTTCACGTTGCGTCGTTTCCCAGTTAGCTAGCGTTGTAGGTAGCCAATTACGTCGTTGCGCTCGCAAATTAAAGTACTTGCACGCCCTAAAATGCTGTAATTCACAGACGTCTGTGGGGCTACGAGTTACCACTTGTTCAAAAGTTCGTTAGCAGCTAAAATGTGGCTTTTCCGGAAGTGATGAATTTAAGCTAGGTGAGCAGAATCTACGATTGTTTGGTTTGACGAAACCAAGCGTAGAACAAGTTTGGCAATACTGTTTCTGGTAGGCTCCTTGAATTTCATCGCGCGACAACCTGACTGGCTGACTTCAATGCTACATAACAATCTTTTTTCCTCAACAATTACTTCTCAACACACCCTCCCCCGCAACAGTCCTACAAGCTTTCCAGACCGTTTCTGGCCAGCATGCTGATGGTATTCCTTTGTAGTTATACTCTGATATCCTTATTTTGACTCCATTAAAATTGTAACTGCTGCTTCTACCTTATCTTCATTCAGGAATCAGTTAGGCTGAGCACTTGTCATGAATCTTAAATGTAACACTGTTTCTATGTGTGTCTGACACAACACGACTTAAGAGCAGCAGGTTCTCAATTCAAGATGCATACTGAGCGCCCGTTTCCTCCTCCTTGAAAATTAGAAATTTACATTTACCAAGCCAAAACCACCTCATAAAATCCTTGACGAACAAATGGAATCAATGCAGAACTTTTTCTTCCAGTATTTCCTGGACATCCTGCCACCAAAACACCAAAAAAACCAATAATGAGATATATTTATCCTCCTGCATGAATTATATTCTCTCAGTCTTGTAACAACTATGACATTTTCTAACTCATTCATTCTTTAGTTACATAGTAAATATCTCACTTTCTTAGTCTCCATTGCTAGCAGTTATAGGTAACTATTTGTTTAGCTTTGCGTAACTTTCTAATCTATACTTGCGTATTTTAAATATAAGAAAACACCTTTACCTAGCAAGATTCACTTAAATATATTATTTATTTTGTAATAAAATGCATCTCAGGCCAAAGATCATGATGGATCGACGTGTTATATCTATTGTATATATATTCTTTCTATTTACATCCCGTGTTCACATTCTGTACGTAAGTGTGAAACCAAGTGCAACTATATACTGTGTATATTTGTGCATAAACCCCTTGGCAGTTCCATCTCAGAGGGAGGAACTGATGCAAAGTCAGATCAATAGCTTATGGAAACGCCCATTTTCAGTATAAAAATAAACTGTAATTTCTTCACATGTGTTGTTCCAAACACACAAGAATTCTCGTTTAAATATTACATCATTTCACTGAAAATTCTGTAGTCTCTTAAACATTGCAGTAGATATGGAAGTTTCACACATAATCGCATGGCGAAATGGTTTCCTTTCTGAGTACTATCATTTGCCACAATCTTCTTTCGGTATCTGGAAGAATTTACGAGATACGAGGAATTTTGTAAATTTTTCATTCTGGCTCCGCTGGCGCACGAGTTTAGGACGAAGCACTTTACATACGATTCATTTTCTCAAGATTGGTGATAGATCGCAGTATCGTTCAAAGTTTAAAGAAAAATTCAGTATTTTAGCTAGATTTCATATGCAACGACATGTGACCCAACATACACCAGATACAAAATCATAACGACCTTTTTTTTCACTGTAAAATTTCCGAAATTCTTGCAGTAGTTAACTTAATCCTGAAGTGTCACAGTAAATGCGAAGATTGACGAAATGATAGCCAGTTCATGATGAAGCTGTCGCTTGAAGCTATAAAATATGCGAGAATCAAATTTTTTACCGAATCGATCTTTTACAATAGTTTGAGGAAGATCACAGGTTGGCCAGCGTTGTCAAAGACTTCCAGCCCAGTACTGTCACGTCAGTCGCCAAACAGGGCTTCTGTGTGGCTAATGCAGGTAGCATTCAGATAACCCCACTAGGCCTCACTAGAAAAATTGCAGTGGACTCATCCCGGAAAACATGCTCACCTCTCTGCACATCAGCCGGCTAGCAGATAGTAGAGCCCTCAAGGCGTCGTTGTGTACCAGCTAATAAGCTTGCAGCGAATCTTACATTTTGTGAGACAAGCTGAAGGCTGATAACCCAATTCAGTCTGTCTGAGGTGTCTCCAGACCCAGGCAGGATGATAATGATAACGTCAAAGCAGGGTGAGAGACGTCGAACAGATATGAACGGACCTTGGGTTGAGGATGCATCGTTGATGAAATGGGGAAGAGGGTTCTGGTCGGATGATTATATGGTGAAAACAGCAGCTCTAATGAATGGTGTACTATGAGAAAAAAATGGTTAAAATGGCTCTGAGCACTATGGGACTTAACAGCCGTGGTCATCAGTCCTCTAGAACATAGAACTACTTAAACCTAACTAACCTAAGGACATCACACACATCCATTCCTGATACTATGAACAAGCCAGTGACCAATCTGTAGTATTGAGAAACCAAAACAAGCCAACACCATCCACCACTGTGCGCGTTTACTTGCGCATAACACATATCGAAGGTGAGAAATTGTGTAGAATGTGTTAGGAAACAGAGCTATTAAAAACCTGTTAGAGGAGGTGGAAATTTTACAGTCCCAGGTGATTGAAACGCTATTATGGGAAATGAAAGGAAGATAACGCTACTGGAGAATATAGGGTGGGGTATAGGAATGAGAGGGGAGAGGCTTCTAGAGTTCTGTCAAGGTTTGCTACTGGCGGTTCTGAATACTGAGATCGAGAATAGTGAGGGCAGAAGGTATACTTCTAAGAAACCAGGAGAGACATACAGGTTCAAATGGTTCAAATGGCTCTGAGCACTATGGGACTCAACTGCTGAGGTCATTAGTCCCCTAGAACTTAGAACTAGTTAAACCTAACTAACCTAAGGACATCACAAACATCCATGCCCTAGGCAGGATTCGAACCTGCGACCGTAGCGGTCTTGCGGTTCCAGACTGCAGCGCCTTTAACCGCACGGCCACTTCGGCCGGTTAGACATACAGGGATCAGCTCGATTGCATCATGGTTGAACAAATATTTAATAATGAAATTCGGTACTACGAAGCATATCCAGGTGCTGACCTTAATATACACTCCTGGAAATTGAAATAAGAACACCGTGAATTCATTGTCCCAGGAAGGGGAAACTTTATTGACACATTCCTGGGGTCAGATACATCACATGATCACACTGACAGAATCACAGGCACATAGACACAGGAAACAGAGCATGCACAATGTCGGCACTAGTACAGTCTATATCCACCTTTCGCAGCAATGCAGGCTGCTATTCTCCCATGGAGACGATCGTAGAGATGCTGGATGTAGTCCTGTGGAACGGCTTGCCATGCCATTTCCACCTGGCGCCTCAGTTGGACCAGCGTTCGTGCTGGACGTGCAGACCGCGCGAGACGACGCTTCATCCAGTCCCAAACATGCTCAATGGGGGACAGATCCGGAGATCTTGCTGGCCAGGGTAGTTGACTTACACCTTCTAGAGCATGTTGGGTGGCACGGGATACATGCGGACGTGCATGTCCTGTTGGAACAGCAAGTTCCCTTGCCGGTCTAGGAATTGTAGAACGATGGGTTCGATGACGGTTTGGATGTACCGTGCACTATTCAGTGTCCCCTCGACGATCACCAGTGGTGTACGGGCAGTGTAGGAGATCGCTCCCCACACCATGATGCCGGGTGTTGGCCCTGTGTGCCTCGGTCGTATGCAGTCCTGATTGTGGCGCTCACCTGCACGGCGCCAAACACGCATACGACCATCATTGGCACCAAGGCAGAAGCGACTCTCATCGCTGAAGACGACACGTCTCCATTCGTCCCTCCATTCACGCCTGTCGCGACACCACTGGAGGCGGGCTGCACGATGTTGGGGCGTGAGCGGAAGACGGCCTAACGGTGTGCGGGACCGTAGCCCAGCTTCATGGAGACGGTTGCGAATGGTCCTCGCCGATACCCCAGGAGCAACAGTGTCCCTAATTTGCTGGGAAGTGGCGGTGCGGTCCCCTACGACACTGCGTAGGATCCTACGGTCTTGGCGTGCATCCGTGTGTCGCTGCGGTCCGGTCCCAGGTCGACGGGCACGTGCACCTTCCGCCGACCACTGGCGACAACATCGATGTACTGTGGAGACCTCACCTCCCACGTGTTGACCAATTCGGCGGTACGTCCACCCGGCCTCCCGCATGCCCACTATACGCCCTCGCTCAAAGTCCGTCAACTGCACATACGGTTCACGTCCACGCTGTCGCGGCATGCTACCAGTGTTAAAGACTGCGATGGAGCTCCGTATGCCACGGCAAACTGGCTGACACTGACGGCGGCGGTGCACAAATGCTGCGCAGCTAGCGCCATTCGACGGCCAACACCGCGGTTCCTGGTGTGTCCGCTGTGCCGTGCGTGTGATCATTGCTTGTACAGCCCTCTCGCAGTGTCCGGAGCAAGTATGGTGGGTCTGACACACCGGTGTCAATGTGTTCTTTTTTCCATTTCCAGGAGTGTAGTAGTGAGGAGGAGCAGCTTTAAATTCGAGAGGATAAAGAAAAAAAGAGTATACATTTAAACTGAATACTGACAATTTAGGACAGCGAGAAAAAGTGAAGTGGCCTCTGGCCTAAGAAGGGCTCTCAACAAGGGAAGTGTTCAGGAGTCCCGGAGTGAACCAAAGCGATGTTGTTCGGACATGAAGGAGATACAGAGAGACAGGAACTGTCAGAGACATGCCTCGCTCAGGCCGCCCAAGGGTTACTACTGTAGTGGATGACCGCTTCCTAGGGCTTGTGGCTCAGAGGAACCCTGACAGCAACGCCATCATGTTCAATATCGCTTTCCGTGCAGCCACAGGACATAGTGTTACGATTCAAACTGTGCGGAATAGGCTGCACAATGCGTAACTTCACTCCCGACGTCCATGCCGAGGTCCTTCTTTGCAACCATGACACCATGGAGCGCGGTGCAGACGAGCCCAACAACATGCCGAATGGATCGCTCGGGATTAGCATAACGTACTCTTCACCGATGAGTGTCGCATATGCCTTCAACTATACACTCTTCGGAGGCGTGTTTGGAGGCGACCCACTCAGGATAAACGCCTTAGACACACTGTCCAACGAGTGCAGCAAGGTGGAGGTTCCCTGCTGTTTTAGGGTGGCATTATGTCGGACCGACGTACGCCGCTGGTGGTCATGGAATGCGCTGTAACGGCTGTACGATACGTGAATGCCATCCTCCAACCGATAGTGCGCACCATATCGGCAGCATATTAGCGAGGAAATCGTCTTCATCGATGACGATGCGCGCCCCCATCGTACACATGTTGTGAATGACTTCCTTCAGGATAATGATATCGTTCGCGTAGAGTGGACATTATATTCTCCAGACATGAACCCTATCGAACATGCCTGGGATAGATTGAAAAGGGCTGTTTATGGACGACGCGACCCACCAACCACTCTGAGGGATCTACGGCGAATCGCCGTTGAGGAGTGGGAGAATCCGGACCAACAGTGTCTTGATAAACTTTTGGATAGTATACCACGACGAATACGGGTATGCATCAATGCAAGAGGACGTGATACTGGGTATTAGAGGTACCGGTGTGTACTGTAATCTGGACCACCAACTCTGAAGGTCTCTCTGTTTGGTGGTACAACAGGCAATGCGTGGTTTTCATGAGCAATATAGAGGGCGGAAATGATGTTTATGTTGCTCTCTATTCCAATTTTGTGTACAGGTTCCGGAACTCTCGGAACGGAGGTGATGCAAAACTTTTTTGATGTGTTTATAAGAGCGCATGGTCCTGGAATAGTCAAGCAATATATTGCTTCCTGCAATGTATAACTCGCGGAAAGGCATGAAGGTAAAAACAGAGACATTCGAGCCCACACAGAGGTTAATCAGCAATCGTTCTGCCCCCGAACAGTACGCTACTAGAACAGAAAAAGTAGAAGGCGAGGGAGAGAGGCTCAGAAAGTACCCTCTGCCACACACCGTAAGGTGGAATGTGGAGTGTAGATGCAGACATAGATCCTACTGCACTGCATATGCGCAATAAAAAAAACTGGATTATTTATTTTAATGTCCAGAAGTGTCCGCCTTCTGGCCACGAGTGGCCTACCGGGACCATCCGACCGCCGTGTCATCCTCCGAGGAGGATGCGAATAGGAGGGTCGTGGGGTCATTAAGCCACTCTCCCGGTCGTTATGGTGGAATTCTTGACCGAAGCCGCTACTATTCGGTCGAGTATCTCCTCAGTTGACATCACGAGGCTGAGTGCACCCCGAAAAACGGCAACAGCGCATGGCGGCTGGATGGTCACCCATCCAAGTGCCGGCCACGCCCAACAGCGCTTACTTTCGTTGACCTCACGGGAACTGGTGTATCCACTGCGGAAAGGCCGTTGCCACAAGAGCAAAGGAAATAACATAATTGTTTGTGAGGATATGAGCAGTGGCCTGATTGACAGAGGGTTCCCCCGTCACTTGAGGTGTGTGTCAGTGGCGGCGCGATGGCAGGGCGCCTGCAGATGGACGGCAGCCCTGTACTGCGGTGGCCGCCCGGACCCGGTCCCGGTCTGGGTTTTACGGCGGCCATAAAGTGCGGCCAGGTGGCGCGACGCGACGCCCCGGGGAGCGACCGGCCGGCCTGATTATGTGGGATTGCGGCCGCCGATTTATTTGTTTACCTGTCGGCGCCGCACGGCCCCCCGGGGACTGCATTAGCCGCGATTACTGGCCGGTCGGCGCCTCCTCACGCCGATGATGGCTCGGCGCGCCTAACTACCTGCCGCCACGGGGGCCGTCACACCCTAACGAGCAGCCGGAATTTTGGTCGTATGACATTCTGAAGTGCACTCTCTCACACGTTAATTACTGCTCTATGGAATATCTAGCCGTTAGGTAGGAAAATATACGAGGACGATGTGATGGAACTAGAAGTGACCCGTGCGGCTTGTCAGCCAACAGCTCCCATAGAACTACTGAACAGTTCGAGTAAGCGTGGAATAACATATCCCATGACGGTATTCGCCATCAGTGCAATAGAATGAATGCCAAAGTTAGTGCATGCATTGTCGCCTATGGAGGCTGCACCAAATGCCAATATAGGTTTTTCAGCATGGGTCACCAGGCGCTGTGTCCGAGCGGTTCTAGGCGCTTCAGTCTGGAACCGCGCGATCGCTACGGTCGCAGGTTCGAATCCTGCCTCGGGCATGGATGTGTGTGATGTCCTTAGATTAGTTAGGTTTAAGTAGTTCTAAGTTCTAGGGGGCTGATGACCTCAGAAGTTACGTCCCCTAGTGCTCAGAGTCATTTGAACCATTTTTTTTGAAATGACGCATGTGAATAGCAGGCTAGAAAAAGTAATAACTTTCTCTGCTGTAGTAGTAACTGAACTGTTAGATTCCACCTCATGTAAAATACGGTAGCGGGAAAGCATCTAAAGATTCACGATCAAACCATATAGGCTGGAAACGACTGACGTTTAAATTGTTATTCTAATGGAGAAGCTGTCGGGAATATAGCAGTAGCTACCAGTTTTTACAATTCTTTCTTCTATAGTTTAGCTTATTTTCTGAGAATTGCACACATCTAGTTAGTACCTCATCGGAAATCTACCTTCCCGGCAGTGACTGTGTCGCAAATTCTTCCTGCTTCTATAGGAATGTGACAGGAAGATCCCTCCATTAAATGAATCTGGTTTTTAGGCTCTGTTTTAAAAATATAGAAATGGGCCCTTCGAGTTTGATCCTCACTAAATGCTAGGAGGGAATACCACACATGACAGCACTGTACTTTAATAGAACTGACACACGTTTGGGGCTTAAGTTACGCGCATCTCATTCAATAGCACCGCTGGGATACTGGATACTTCCTGTTTCTTCTTAAGAAAACTGCGTTTCGTATCCATTTTTATCGCATGTAAGACGGTAGTTTCAATGACACAGTTACTAATGGTGGGAGGTAGTACCACACACAGCATGATTTTACTTAAACAGTCCTGATGACGTTTGGTAACTAACTATGTTACAGATATCTGAGTCCACTGCTAAGGTGGATGGGCTGTACTTGCATCAAATACAGATTACAATCCTAATTCAGGATGGAGTCTACATGCACATATATGGCATGGAAGCCTCTAGTTTTAATGGACATTTGTTAGTGGTTGGATGGGGTTCCACACATAGCATCATTGTACCTTAATAACACTGATTGTTGTTTGGAAACTATCCGACACTGTTTCACCAATAACTTTCTTGTATGCTTTGAATTGCACATTTATTGCACGCCACACCTGTTGGAGTACGTACATTACCTTGCAAAGAACTTTCATTGATCTAGAATAATTGAGTGACCGAAATCACAAAAAGCACATCTCCATTTCAGTGTTCCCACTGTTTTAAGCAAAATGGTACCGCAGATATACTCTCTCTCCAATGCAGTGCGTACCACTTCCTGCACACTAAGTGTGTTCACAGTATTTTCTTGCTTTAGACATACATCCTGTGATGGTTCTCAAGCTGTTACTCCAAGCACAGTGAGTGATTAATGCACTAACAGTGCTGCGGTCGAAGATGGGAATGCTGAAATAGAATGTGATGTACTTACCCTTTAACTGTTATCAGTATATATGTCAGTTTGCTGCACAGATTCCCCCACTCTATTTGAACAAGCCCAACCTTCATACCACATTATACGTTCTCAATTTGCACTATAACTTTGAGGTCAATATCAGTTGCTATCCTGATATTAACACGGATAGACCCATTTGTCGTTAAATAATACATAATGGTGAAAAGTAACATCGATACAAGAGCTCAGCACTGGATAATCGCTGTCTACGACTCCAGTGGGCCAACATCTGTTCTTGTTACTTGACTCATCTGTGAAGCAAAAGCGTAATAAGGATGCTGCTAGGATCGTTTAGGTTGGTATACTCCATTCGAATTTGCGACAGAAAAGAAAGGTAACATGGGGGTGGATTAGGGTATGTATTGATGTATACAGGCAGTCGTTTACTCGATCGGCGTGTGAGATTGGGATGAAAGGCTAATCGATAATGCTGATGTGATGTACCCCCCACAGTGCGCAGAGTATTTGTTTAAATGTGTGATGTTCGTAGGTGATGGAGCTGTCTGCAGGTACGTGGTGGAGTTGGATGTCGACCTGATGTACCTAAACCTGCTGCACATCAATAGGACTAGAAATCCCCTACACTGTCATGGGAAACGTTGACTGCCGTAAAATGCCTAGCAGTAAGGATCTGGAGCGTGGGGAAGTAGGTTGGGAATGTCTGGTTGGGATTCTTTTGCTGGAAACTTTAGGAAAGCAAACAAGCACTATCAACTGACAAGCAGGTGATTTAACGCAGAAGAGTATATCAGGGTCACATGTATTTGCTTATGTCTTTAATGGGGGTGTAATCAACCTACTAAGAAGTGACTGTCTAGGAGATGAATGACTGCCAATCCCATTGGTACGTCAACTAGAGACTGTGATGCTACAATTCGGATCGAAGCGCAAGAGGTGGTAAGATGACCGCTGTTGCTGGAGAAGACACTGACATTGATTTGTTCCAGTTTGTACTTTTTTGTTAATTGGCAGTCGATGGACGATAGTTGTATAAGCATCTAGGTACTGGGTTTGTTTCTAAACAAAAAATTACCACTATGCATATGCATACTACGCATGTGGATATGCTCAGCTGTAGAGGCAATACAGTATCACGAGCAGTTCACTGTCGATCTGTCCGTGGGCTTAAAAAAAGAGCAACGCTGTAATTAGTTCGCAAATCTCTCCCTATTGTTGCAGTAGCTCCGAATTACGCATGGGTGTGTGGGGCTGTTGTATTACGTAAATGATTCAATGGATAGTGTATTGGCAACTCTGTGATACCGTCCGATTCGTATTAACGAGGTTCGCTCCATTTCAAAAGAAAGCGATATATTTCTCACGAAAATGTATGCTGTCAACGAAGACTCTGACACCATTACACTGCCGTATTTCTAGCGTAGTTATCATAGAAATAATATGTAGTCTGTGACATGATGCTTTAGCGACGTGAAAATGCGTGTTTTCTCAGTCGCTACAAATACGAGGCAGGGATATATATTTAGCAAGGGGTGGTCAGCGGACAGGTATTTTGCTATTGTTCGCTTGTCAGGTATGTTTTGATTTGCAGAAAGCATTCCCCCTCAGTGCTCTACAGCGTCCTCGAAGCTAGAACGCTTAACGGTTCGTGAGATGTTCTAGACAGGAATTTTGATTATGATGAACTGTTTGGTTTTGTCAGGTATTACCTCTCTCTCTCTCTCTCTCTCTGCTGAGAAAGCTTTTAACATTAATCGCAGAATGCTCTGGATATAGCTGTATTATTGGAGGCAGCTGCTGAAAGTTTTGTCAACGGGCAGTTTACAGAGCTGTATCTGAGGATGTAATTTGTCTGTGAAAATGATCTACAGAGACCGTTATTTATGAATGAAGAGTACCGCTAGCTCCATCACACACACACACACACACTCGCACACACACACACACACACACACACACACACACACACACACACACACACACGTACGTACACACACGGGTGTTGCGAAAGTACGCTATTGTTGTAGACTAGCAACAGTTTCTGTTTGCTATAGTCCAACTACGTGTACACGTGAGGTTGAGTGCATAGTTGTGTTTGGATCCTGTAAAATGAGTCACGTCACCCTTTTGAAATCGTAACAGGACTCCGTGTGCCATTTCAAGAGGCAATTGAAGCCACGCTCGCTGGCTGCCACCGTAAACTCAGGCCGGGCAGCTGCACATACGTTTGCTGTGCATATTCTACACATTTCCCATCTTTATTTGGTTGAGAGAATATTGACTGTGAAGTGTTGTTTGCATCGAGATGGTGAAACACTGGTGGAAGAAACGTTTGCTAATTCTCTAGATATGAGAAATATATATGATTATCAGTATTAAAACCTTACTTGTTTTTATGTGGAAGGGCGAGGATGAGCTGCAATCTGTTATATCACTGACATCGGTATTCGTTAAAAAAAATTACGAGTGCGTTTACCAACTCACTGAAAAGTAAAAGCTCTTACGGAATTGATGGCATTTCCAGCAAGGTACTTAAAGCCTGTTCACCACAGATAAGTAGGCTTCTCAGCCACGTATGTAACAGCTCTTTGGAGCAGGGTGTTTTCCCCAATAGACTGAAATATGCCATTGTAAAACCATTGCATAAATAGGGGGATATGTCGGATGTCAACAACTACCGCCCAATCTCTCTTCTGACAGCTCTATCAAAAATTTGAGAAAGTAATGTGCTCAAGAGAAGCCTCCCATATTTGTAAAAATAAAGTACTAACAAATGTCAGTTTGGTTTTCAGAAAGGCTTTTCAACAGAAAATGCCATATACTCTTTCACTGATCAAATATCAAATGTTCTGAATAACCGGTCATCAGCCATTGGTATTTTTTGTGATCTCTCAAAGGACTTCGATTGTGTAAATCATGGAATTCTTTTAGATAAGCTAAATCATTATGGTTTGAGGGGGGCAGTGCACAAATGGTTTAATTCATACTTGACTGGAAGAATGCAGAAAGTTGAAATAAGTGGTTCATGTAATGTTAAAACAACAGCTGATTCCTCAAACTGGGGGGCTATCAAGTACAGGGTCCCACAGGGTTCGGTCTTAGGTCCTTTACTGTTCTTGACATACATTAATGACTTACCAATCCACATTGATGAAGATGCAAAGTTAGTTCTTTTTGATGATGATACAAGTATAGTAATAACATCCAAAAACCAAGAACTAAGTGATGTAATGGTAAATGATGTTTTTCACAAAATTATTAAGTGGTTCTCAGCAAACGGACTCTCTTTAAATTTTGATAAAACACAGTATATACAGTTCAGTACAGTAAATGGCACAACTCCAGTAATAAATATAGACTTTGAACAGAAGTCTGTAGCTAAGGTAGAATTTTAAAAATTTTTAGGTGTGTCCATTGATGAGAAGTTGAACTGGAAGCAACACATTGATGGTCTGCTGAAACGTCTGAGTTCAGCTACGTATGCTATTAGGTTTACTGCAAATTTTGGTGATAAGAATCTTAGTAAATTAGCTTACTATGCCTACTTTTATTCACTGCTTTCGTATGGCATCATATTCTGCGGTAATTCATCGTTGACTAGAAAAGTATTCATTGCTCAAAAACGTGTAATCAGAATAATTGCTAGAGCCCACCCACGGTCATCCTGCAGACATCTATTTAAGGATCTAGGGATCCTCACAGTAACCTCACAGTATATATATTCACTTATGAACTTTGTTGTTAATAATCCAACCCTGTTCAAAAGCAAAAGCAGTGTGCATAGCTATAACACCTGGAGAAAGGATAATCTTCACTATGCAGGGTTAAATCTGACTTTGGCAAAGAAAGGGGTAAATTATGCTGCCACAAAAGTCTTTGGTCACCTACCAAACAGCATCAAAAGCCTGACAGATAGCCAACTAACATTTAAAAATAAATTAAAAGAATTTCTAGATGACAACTCCTTCTACCCATTAGCTGAATTTTTAGATATAAATTAAGGGAAAAAACCCAACAACAACTTAAACATTAGTGTCATGCAATATTTTGTGTAATGTAATATCTTGTACAGACATCTTTTATTAACCTGACGCGTTCCACATCATTACGAAGTGTCGTATTCATGATCTATGGAACAAGTATTAATCTAATCTAATCTAATCTAATCCATTCCCGAGTCAGGATTCGAACCTGCGATCGTAGCGGTCTGGCGGCTCCAGACTGTAGCGCCTAGGACCGCTCGGCCACTCCGACCGGCAGATTTTCGTATCCTACTCGATAATTTCAGCATAAAAGTGTCGCAAATATCACCGTTTTTTCGAGTGTAAAATTGGATATTGCAGCTCATATCGCTATATTAATTTGCGAATGGCGAAGCATTTATCATCGGCAGAGCTCAGGATGAAAATATTCTTGTAATCCCAGAGTGTGGAGATGGTTGTATCTCGTTGTAGAAACCACAGCACCAAGCAGGCCTGGCCAGACACACTACTGTTACCAGATGCCTTCATCCCTTAGGAACCAGCCCAGCCTTTTTGCACCAGCAACAGACAGTGGCCGCTGTCCTCTAAGGGAGCCCCGGTCTAGCGACAGACGAGCGCGTGTGTGCGGCAGTTGCCTCGTGACCGTTGGCCACGGTGGATGATAAACAGACCTCTTGGGAGCCATCTAGAACTGTGACGATAGACAGCGAATGTGCTTCTGTTTTTGGTTTCGTGTATCTTCGCGTTATATGTGGAAGTGCCTGATGGTCGATAGCTATGTGCAGTAAGCAGAAGTCGTGATTTTGTACGGTGTAGTATATTAAATGTGTATACTACAGCGACGTAGTGATATGGCATGGTGTTACAGTCGTTTGTGGTGATATAGCCTGGCTGTTTCAAGCCAAAAAATGCAAACTTTCCACAACAGCAGCAGAGCAGCGTAATTTACTTAATGTCTTTGGCCAAATTTTCGTAGTTCATTATCTGCAGACCGCTCTTGCAGGGTTGAACTGTTAGTGAAATATGGCTGTTGTCCGTTTATCAAACTACACAAAATATTTTTCTGGTCAATTTCTCGTAATTTGTCGTCTGTATAAAGTGATGGACTGTGCTCTCACATTAGCAGCAGCATTTTGTGGGTTAATTCGATAAGAACCAATTAGGATGCTCTATTCACAAAATGTTTGACGACGTCAGAGAGACAGAAGACAGTCTCGGGTGAAGCCAAAAGATTCTCTGGAAATTGGTTGGAACAAGACAGGGGCAGAACAAGGCATCTACCGAAAGTTACGTAACGTCAGACAGTCACGAGATGTCTTCTGTGTTCAAGTGTTTAGAGACAAGTCCAGGTAGACCAGCCTCCTCTCGTTTGGGCAGGTGAGATGTTGTCCTCCACCTGCCATTGTGACTTTAGAGCGGCTCCTGACCTGCAGGTTAGGACATCCAAAATTCAATTCCAGCCATTTTTCTCGTCTGTAGATACACTACTGGCCATTAAAATTCCTACACCAAGAAGAAATGCAGATGATTAACGGGTATTCACTGGACAAATATATTATACTAGAACTGATATGTGATTACATTTTCACGCTATTTGGGTGCATGGATCCTGAGAAATCAGTGTCCAGAACAACCACCTCTGACCGTAATAACGGCCTTGATACGCCTGGGCATCGAGTCACACCGAGCTTGGATGGCTATACAGGTACAGCTGCCCATGCAGCTTCAACACGACACCACAGTTCATTGGCGTATCGTGACGAGGCAGTTGCTCGGCCTCCATTGACCAGAGGTTTTCAACCGGTGAGAGATCTGGAGAATGTGCTGGCCAGGACAGCAGTCGAACATTTTCTGTATCCAGAAAGGCCCGTACACGACCTGCAACATGCGGTGTGCATTATCCTGCTAAAACGTAGGGTTTCGCAGGGATCGAATGAAGGGTAGAGCCACGGGTCACAACACATCTGAAATGTAACGTCCAATGTTCAAAGTGCCGTCAATGCGAACAAGAGGTGACCGAGACGTGTAACCAATGGCACCCATATCATCACGCCGGGTTATATGCAAGTATGGCGACGACGTATACACGCTTCCAATGTGCGTTCACCGCGATGTCGCCAAACACGGATGCTACCAGCATGATACTGTAAACAGAACCTGGATTCATCCGAAAAAATAACGTTCTGCCATTCGTGGACCCAGGTTCGTCGTTGAGTACAACATCGCAGGCACTCCTGTCTGTGATGCAGCGTCAAGGGTAACCGCAGCCATGGTCTTCGAGCTGATAGTAGTCCATGCTGCTGCAAACGTCGTCGAACTGTTCGTGCAGATGATTGTTGTCCTGCAAACGTACCCATCTGTTGACTCAGGGATCGAGATGTGACTGCACGATGCGTTACAGCCATGCGGATAAGATGCCTGTCATCTCGGCTGCTAGTGATACGAGGCCGTTAGGATCCAGCACGGCGTTCCGTATTACACTCCTGAACCCACCGATTCCATATTCTGCTAACAGTCATTGGATCTCGACCAACACGAGCATCAGTGTCGCGATACGATAAACCGCAATCGCGGTAGGCTACAATCCGATCTTTATCAAAGTCGGAAACGTGATGGTTCGCATTTCTCCTCCTTATACGAGGCATCACAACAACTTTTCACCAGGCAACGCTTTCAACTCCTGTTTGTGTATGAGAAATCCATTGTAAACTTTCCTCATGTCAGCACGATGTAGATGTCGCCACCGTCGCCAGCCTTGTGTGAATGCTCTGAAATGCTAATCATTTGCATATCACAGCATGTTCTTCCAGTCGGCTAAATTTCGCATTTGTAGCACGCCATCTTCGTGGTGTAGCAATTTTAATTACCAGTAGTGTAATTCTTCGAATTCTAGGGGATTCTTTTAAACATCCGATCTGCAGTGCGTCCTTTTTTTCGCCATCGGTTGTGGGTTTCGAATTATATCATGAACTGTTAGATATGATTTTTCCATGTATGTTTAAGACGCCAGTGTGTGTTTTCCATTGTTGAACTGTGTTTCGAAAAGTGAGGAAAATAAAAATAAGTGCCTTAACATCCGTGACTCCAACAGCAAATATTCTAACCCCACCAGCAATTCAGAAAATTGACGAACACCACAGTAGAAAGTATGTGTGTGTGTGTGTGGGGGGGGGGGGGGGAGGTCCGAATTTTTAACCTCACAACAGTTCTCGTTTCTCCGTAATTTCTGTGCATATATCAGTTTACGGGATTGTGTCAGTTATTGGCTGGCTCTGAGCACTATGGGACTTAACATCTATGGTCATCAGCCCCCCAGAACTTACAAGGGAACCTCCCCATCGCACCCCCCTCAGATTTAGTTATAAGTTGGCACAGTGGATAGGCCTTGAAAAACTGAACACAGATCAATCGAGAAAACAGGAAGAAGTTGTGTGGAACTATGAAAAAAATTAATAAAATATGCAAAGTGAGTAGTTCGTGTGCAAGATACGCAATATCAAGGACAATAGGAGCTGAAGAGTGTCGTGGTGCCGTGGTTAGCGTGAATAGCTGCGAAAAGAGAGGTACTTGGTTCAACCCTTCCCTCGGCTGAAAATTTTGCTTTCTTTATTTTCGCAAGGTTATGATCTGTCCGTTCGTTCATTCACGTCTCTGTTCACTGTAATAAGTTTAGTGTCTGTGTTTTGCGACCGCACCGCAAAACCGTGCGATTAGTAGACGAAAGGACGTGCCTCTCCAATGGGAACCGAAAACGTTTGATCGCAACGTCATAGGTCAACCGATTCCTCCACAGGAAAACACATCTGATATATTCTATACGACACTGGTAATGGCATGTGCGTCACATGACAGGAATATGTTGTCGACCCACCTAACTTGTACACTTAGCGAATGGGTAAAAAGATTTTCCACCTTGCCCGATTTAGGTTTTCTTGTGGATTTGATAATCACTCCTAAAAAAGTGATGAAAACATAAGAGTTTGTAACATAAACTGAAAACAAAAATTTTAAGTTTTCAGTCGAGGGAAGGTTTGAACCCAGGACCTCTCGCTCCGTAACTGCTCTCACTAACCACGGGACCACGGCGCTCCTTGACTCCCATTGTCCATGATGTTGCATATCATTGACATGGACTACTCAGTTTGTATATTTTACTAATTTTTTTCATAGTTCCACACAACTTCTTCCTGTTTTCTCGATTGATCTGTATTCAGTTTTTCAAGACCTATCCACTGTGCCAACTTATAACTAAATCTGAGGGGGGTGCGATGGGGAGGTTCCCTTGTTAGAACTACTTAAACCTAACTAACCTAGGGACAGCACACCACACCCAGTCATCACGAGGCAGAGAAAATCCCTGACACCGTCGGGAATCGAACCCGGGAACCCGGGCGCGGGAAGCGAGAACGCTACCGCACCACCACGAGCTGCAGACATGTGTCAGTTATTGTTTTACAACGAATCTTTTTGTGTCAATTCACAAGTGGAGCAGAAAGATTTATTTCTTGTTGTAGGTGGAGGGAATGCTCTTCGTGTGGTTACTATTTTTTACTTTAAGTTCAGCTGCTACTAGTTTCGAGTGCAGTTGTGGAATTTTTTCCAGCAGGACAGCACCAGTTGCGATACATAGTCAATTTTTAGCCATATTGGACCTTAGGCATATTGATATGTAATTAGGAACGATCTTCACTTTAATTCACTAACCTAACCTTCCAGTCCTGCAGCACAGCACAGACTGATTGAAAGATTTATTTCGTGTTGTAGGTGGAGGCAATGCTCTTCGTGTGGTTACTATTTGTTACTTTAAGTTCAGCTGCTACTAGTTTCGAGTGCAGTTGTGGAATTTTTTCCAGCAGGACAGCACCAGTTGCGATACATAGTCAATTTTTAGCCATATTGGACCTTAGGCATATTGATATGTAATTAGGAACGATCTTCACTTTAATTCACTAACCTAACCTTCTTGTCATGCAGCACAGCACAGACTGTCTTTTTTCCGCTATTAACGGGGAAGGGGTGGTGGTGGTGGGATGAGCGTCGTCTTAGGAGTGAGAGGAGGCGTGGGGAAGCAGGCGAAGGCCAATAGTGCCTCTGGCGAATGTAGTGCGAACTAGTTCACTTGACTCCTGCATGTCGAAGCGAACACAAATGACTCTGAATAGGTTGCTGGAGGTTGCTATATTGAGCTACAAATAAATAAATAAATTACCCTTTCTTCCTCTCCAGCACAGAATTACCGTTTCCATGAAAAGTAAATAAAGTTCATTAACTCAACCGTCCTCTCTGGCAGCTGGACTGAGACTGACCGTTTCCAGTGATATCCAGGGGTGATGTCATATGAAAGGGGGAATTAGGTTAGTGGACATAGCCCAGTTTTCCTATTTCCTGCTAATATTTAAATTTCCCGCCATGAAATCGGTGCGATGTTGCCTTGTCTATGATCGCTATCTTGGATAAATTTGGCAACAATGCAGAATGGGCCAGGACGTAGTATATCTACTGGCGCTACAGTTGCAATTGGTAAAACATTCCAAACTTCGTCGAAAGCTGATATTCTGCATAACCAGTATACCTGAATCATTTGTAATAAAACCAACAGTTGTCAATCAATATCATCGATGATATTTTTCTGGCATATAACATGATGCATAATCTTGCTCCCCCACAATGGTGTCGAGAACAATTTATATTTGGATGTATTTAACATGAGCATGTATTGAGCTCTACACAAGAGCAGGCAAATTAATTATATACATCCAGTAATTTAGGTTGCCTCTTTATTTGAGTGCTTGCCTCCTAGTGAAATCTTTTAGTTGGCATTTATTTTCTGCCGTTGTAAGTCTAGTCACGTCAATTTTAAGACATAAATCTTTCACGCCTGGCATGTAACGTCAATTCTTACTTTAGCGCTTTATTTGTAAATATTTACGCACAGAAGTAGCATTGGTGTACTTCCTTAGGAGTCCCACATATGTTATTGCCATCACTTTGTGGGATATTTTTGTATGTGTAAAACAAGATTGAGATAAAAACATAAACACATTTTTTGCGTTGCTGACGTATTTTTGCAGCAATTTTAGACTATTGCTAAGCATAACAGAGGTGTAAAATAAATAATTAGACGCTCTGTTGTGTCTTTAACCAAAGAACAGGGACTAAAAGCAGCAGTTGAGTTTATTATGTGCTTTTTAAGTTTTTAGGAATAGTATTTAAAGTATAACTCATCTCTGAGAGCTACATATTACTAACCCATTATTACATTGCGTAAGCGAGCGTTGGTTTTCAGTATTTTTGAAGACTATGTTCTATCCTAGCTCTCCTTTTCAGCAAGAAGTTTGCCTGCCGTTCAGCAGATCACATGTGTTTCCGCACGAAAGTAGCATAGGGGTACTTAGTTTAGAGCTCACAGACGAGATGTAAACAGAAGTTTGACAAAAATATTACAACTTTTGTGTGTTGCTGATATATTTTTGCAGATATTTTAGACATTAAAACAAGATTACGCTACTTGGGACGAATCATAGATGTGGAAAATAATTAATTGGAGGGAACACTAGAATGATTGACTGACTTCCATATCAGATGAGTTTCTGACATGATACTAACTGTGTTTACTCCCACTGACAAGTGTACTAAATGCTGTAGTGCCAGTTTGTGTTTTGCAGTGTGGAAGACGTCATATTACAATGATTAGATGTGGTATTTGTCGGAACAGGGAAAAGTACTTAGTCAGTGAATCAATACTTTCACAATCTCCAAGTAAGTTGTGTATTACTGATTCGATAAAAATCCAGGTATGCTTTCCTCAGACGAGGTGAGGCTTTCAAAATGCATAGTCAGCGAGTCTAGTCTTGCCACAGCTGCTTGCCTACCTTGTGACACTTTACAACAATAAATTTCGATGTGGAAAGTAATTAATTAGAGGCTGCGTTTAGATTTTGCATCTGCGTAAGTGTTGCTTCACATAATACTTAGGGTAAATACTGTTGAGCATGGTGCTAAAAAATAGCGTTGGAATGCATTTAACCACCCTGTAAAGTGCTATAGAACACTGCGAGTTACGCCCTTTATGAAATTATTTGATAAGTGCGTGTGTGTGTCTGTGTGTGTGTGCGTGTGTGTGTGTGTGTGTGTGTGTGTGTGTGTGTGTGCGCGTGTGTCTGCAAAAGGTAACTGTTGTATCAAAGGCATCTTTGTTGACCACAACAGTGTGCCATATACCAGTCACTGCTATGTTAAAGCTTTTGAACATCCCACCAGTGTACCGCCAGAAAGGTTACTCGTCCAGTGCTCACTGATCTCTAAGTGGTGGCGCCACGCATACCCGCCACCAGAGGATGCAAAAACGACATGACCTCACTGTTGGCGATTCTGATTCGGCGGCAAGTCCTTCTAGGTAACTGAAGTTTAGAATATTTCTCCAACCCCAGTGCGTTTGTAGAGTTTTTCATTATTAGTACAGAAGACTGAAGTGACGACTATTAAACTTTACTAACATTCAGTAACTTATCTAAGTGTAACATTCAAGACTCTTTGTTCCTACCAAGAACATTGCTCTCACTGTGTATAACTCAGCACTACAGAAGGACCTAAAGCGCTTCAAAGATACGATTACTTCAGTTAGAAAGTGTATATAGTGGAAATAAACTCAAAAATGCATTATCTTCTGTAGATCTCTGATTGTCTTGATTAGACGCCTCTGTTGCCGATGCATGGACACTAATGCTTTCCCCACACAAGTACTGGATTACTTTTTGAGAAAGATATTATATGCAAAGAACATTTCTTTATATTATTTATTTATTGAAACTACATTCTGATTAGGCTGTCATATTTTAATACTAAACTGTAACTGGATGGAAAGCAGTGGAAGGCCCTAAGGGGCGCAAAACCCCGTTGGCTAGCTATGCCAAGTTTTATAATTAATTTAATTTATTTACTTATGCATCGAAATAACAGTGTGACTGGGCTACCTCAGTTTTTATACTGTGCTATGATTGGTTAGAAGGATGTGGGAGGGGGAGGGTGGGGGTTAAGGGGTGGGAAGATTGACTAGGGAAGGTCGACACTAATGGTTTCCACACACAAGTACTGGATTACTTTTTGAGAAAGGTGTTATATGCAAAGAACATTTCCTTACATTATTTATTTATTGAAACTACAATCTGATTAGGCTGCCATATTTCAATACTAAACTGTAACTGCCTGGAAAACAGAGGAAGACCCTAAGGGGCGCAAAACCCAATTGGGCTAGCCATGCCAAGTTTTATAATTAATTTAATTTATTTACTTATGCATCGAAATCACAGTGCGATTGGGCTGCCTCAGTTTAATACAGTGCTGTGTTTGGCTAGAAGGAAGGGGTGGGAAGGAAGGGGTGGGAAGATTGACTAGGGAAGGGGATGGGGAGCAGCTTGTGAAAGTAAAGAGGGCATGGCTTGTGACATCATGCATTCAAAGTGAATTTTATTTTTGGGTGAACTGTGTTAGTTTCACTGAACGGAACAGAACTATTTCACTTTAAAGAACGAGTTCTGTCTAAAAAAAATATGGCCTACCAATGGGTTCATCCATCAGTAGTCTACTTGCAAACATATTTCTAAACTACATTGAAAACAAAATACCCAGTAAAATCATACATCCAAAACAGTACAAGATTATATATTAGTACCTATATGTGAATGACATCATTTGCTTTATTGATGAAACAGACACCCAAATAAAATCAATACACAGTGACATTAACACAGTTCACCCAAAAATAAAATTTGCGAGGTGCCTGGGTGGAGAACTCTTTAATTCAGACGAATTTTGCATGAGAATGAGACATGCACTCTACCACCTCCTTATATACCAGCTAATTAATTATGAGCACAACGGTAATGGAAGGAAATGATGGTGGACCCTGCTAGTTGGTAAAATATGGAGTGCACACTCACAATAATCGAATAAAAATTGTAATCTACTTAACAAAGGAGAACTTTATCATAATAAACAACAGGAAATGGATTCCGCCTATGTCTACGCAATGATATGCGGATTAAATATTTCAATGAGATTTATTATACAACACGACATAAATGCACATGACTGGCGACACACACAGTAAGTTAAAGGATAGGGTATACTGAAATATTATGAGAATAAGAGTTGGCTCAAGAACAGGGGCTCCTACTCTCTGTGATGCAATAGACTGACGATAATGACTGGAGGTCCTAATGAATCAAATATTAAACTCCTGACTATATAGCAGTATTGCAATTAGTAGTGAGAGCTCAAATGGAATCACATGGAGAAACAAGCAAGGTGGACTTGTAGCAAAGCGAACGCGAGTGCTGCTGAGGGATTCAGTGTAAAATTGATGAGGTCCTACAATGTTGGAGCCGCAAAATACTGTAGCAGTACGGAAATCTGCAGCACATCGTTGGTAGGCAGCGTCCTGATGATGCAGGCGCCGACTTCTGCCGTGCAGCAACTCTATGTCAACCCCTGGCCACGAAGGCTGTCTGAGAATTCTGCCAAAAACAAGCGACCGAATCGCAAGGCCGTCTGACTCCGAAGAAGATCAGATCCCGAATCCCACTGCCCGAGCCGGCCGCGGTGGTCTAGCGGTTCTAGGCGCTCAGTCCGGAACCGCGGGCCTGCTACGGTCGCAGGTTTGAATCCTGCCTCTGGCATGGATGTGTGTGATGTCCTTACGTTAGTTAGGTTTAACTAGTTCTAAGTTCTAGGGGACTGATGACCACATATGTTAAGTCCCATAGTGCTCAGAGCCATTTGAACCCACTGCCCGCTCAACGCAAGAGCGAAGCCAGCATTGCTCTACTCCCTACTCTCCTCAAAATACCGGGAATCAGCATTCAGTTATGATTCCAAAATTGCCCCCCCCCCCTTTCGAGCAGGGCTTTATGACGTCAACTAGCCTCAGTTTAAATTGACCAATCATGCCTCTGCCATTCAGCTGAGGGTATTGAATTTGCCGTTTCACCGGCTACGAAAACAACCTGCCTAGGCCACCGGCCATCCGGCGCCAGACAGTCGCTCCCAGTAGGGCACAGTCCACAAGTATTCTGAAAATCAAGAGGACAATGCAGTCAGTCGGTGCCAGGAATCTTCGTTCCGGAAGCGCCGGAATGGTAAACACATAAACTGCGGCGACACTCAGAAGTCTTGCAGGTCGTTTCCGCCTGCATACAATAGGCGAAACTCGAATGACGTCAGTCGTTCCGCCAGGCGCTTAAGCCTATTGTACGAACCCCTCAGAATTCAGGGAATAGCAGCTCCCAATCGGAAATGCCGTGTGTCGCGTCCTAAGATGCTTGTTTCGTACAGGCCACCCAAGGTAGTGACCCAATATGTTTAGCAAATCAAGTGAAAAGTATTTTTTGAGCTCTTAGTACAAATACTCTCATTACAATAACCATATTCGGTCTGTTACTACCGTGCAATGACGTAGAACATTAATGAAATTGATGAGAATTAGAGGAGACTTGCAAAAGAGGTCATGGAACCTCTCAAATTCACTGTAGAGACAGAAGAGGAAATGAAACTTAATTTCTTGGACATCACCATCCACAGGATCAACAACAAACATAAATTTGGAACTTTCAGGAAACCTACAGCCGCAAGTACAACCATTCATATCAACTCCAGTCATCTCCAAGCACGCTAACTCTCAAGTTTCAAACCATGCTACACAGTCTCACCAGAACTCTATAGGAAAAATACAACTACACACAGGAACTAAACACAGTACATCAAATAGCGAAAGAGAATGGGTATAACACACAAATGATAAGCAAACTGAACAACAAAATTAAAAAACCAATTGAAAGAGAACTGACCATGAACAAATCACCAGCCATGTCAGAGAACCAAGAACACAAACTCCAGACAAACACAGGCTACCTGGAACACTTGTAAGTAGGCTGTTTAGGTTTTTTTATTGGTAACGCCACCTCTGTATAAAAATCACTGGCTGTGCTGTGTGCAGTCTGTGGCTAGTTTGCATTGTTGTAATACTCGCCATTGTAGTGTTAGGCAGCTGGCTGTGAACAGCGCGTAGCGTTGCGCAGTTGAAGGTGAGCCGCCAGCAGTGGTGGATGTGGGGAGAGAGATGGCGGAGTTTTGAAATTTGTCATGAACTGCTATATTTATATATGATGATATTAAGGTAAATACATTGTTTGTTCTCTATTAATATCTTTCATTTGCTAACTATCCCTATCAGTAGTTAGTGCCTTCCATAGTTTGAATCTTTTATTTAGCTGGCAGTAGTGGCGCTCGCTGTATTGCAGTAGCTTGAGCAGCGAAGATTTTTGTGAGGTAAGTGATTTGTGAAAGGTATAGTTTAATGTTAGTCAGGGCCATTCTTTTGTAGGGAATTTTGAAAGTCAGATTGCGTTGCGCTAACAAAATATTGTGTGTCAGTTTAAGGACAGTCGTGTATAATTGTTCAAAGGGGACGTTTCATATGTCGACCCTTAGCCTAGGATACCTCACTGGAATCTTCTGATTTTTTGTTCTTGTAGTTTGTGTAATTAGTGTAGCTATTGTTTATTGCTAGCGCGTAATTGTAGAGAGAATCTCCTTTGTAGTTGCAGTCTTTCATTGTTGTACAGTAAAACAGTTGTGGCATGCATGTAGATTTGCACCAAGTATTTCGCAGCTGCGCTGGCAATTAAGTAGACATTATTTCCATTGCTATGTTATTTTATTTTGCTCTTCAAATTGTGCTTTTCTGTGTTATCGTGTGAAATATTGTGACAATTATGGCGTGTGAAAAACGTAATACTAGGCTCCAAAGTAAACTGAGAAATGACAGCGAAGACGAAGGCAGTGTGTTAGCGCCGCAGAGTAATAAATTAACTAATGTTCAAAGTAGTAATTTGGTAACTGTGCATAGGGAAATGGAGCGGGCTGCAAACAATGGTGTAGAGAGTGAAACAGGTAGTGAACAGGGAAGCATTATCGATCGATCGGTCGGCAACAGCTCGCCTCAGGAGTCCGAAATGACAGGACACAATCTTGCAAATACTGTAGATTCAGGTTTTGCGTCCTCACCCTTTTCTCAAATAAGTCAAGACACATTTTCTGCTATTCAAACTGCGAATATTGCCGGTTCAAATGTGTTGCGGAATAGCACTGAGGAACATGTTTCAGACACCAGTGCATTGTTATTACAATTAATGCAACAAATGGGACAAAAGCTTGAAAAGTTAGACACAATGGAACAACACCAGAGACAAACACAGCAACAGTTAGACACAGTGGAACAAAATCTTAAAAAGTTAGACACAATGGAACAAAATCAGAGACAAACACAGCAACAGCTTCAAAAGTTAGACTCATTGGAACAAACTCTTGAACAAACGCGTGAAGATTTAACTACTGACTTACATAACATTGAATCGAAATGTCAAAAAGTCTGTAATGACGTAAAAACTCAAATTTGTGAGCATTTTCAACCTATTTTTTCGCGGCATGAAAATGCATTACAGAATCACGAAGCAGCCATAAAAGAACTGCAAATTATTATTCATGAAAATCATGAGACCTTGCAAGCTAAATTTGACTCAGTTGCATCTACCGATTCGGTTACGCAACTTGCAAAAACTCAGGAAAACTTTAAGGACACAGCAGATACTCTGAAACTTGGTTCAGAAAAACACACTGAAGAAGTAAATTCATTATCAGAGAAAGTAGTTGAACTTTCGGATCAGCTAAATAATTTATCTACGAAGGTAGATGATAATCTGAATGACACAAAACCGGTAGTCTTTAATAACACGGAAGAGAACGAACAAATTAGGAAATTCAAACAAAATCAGAATCAAATTAATACACAACACCAAAGAGAAATCCGGGAAGTACAAGATCAGCTGACACAGGTAAAACAAGAATTACGTATTTCAGAGGACACTCGCGCTCCAACACGGGAAGAGGGACTTAGAAACACGGAAAAGCCGCAAAATAATAACACAGTGCATTTCGGAAGTTATGAAAGAAATTGGCAATGTGCACCGAATTTTGAGATGGAACAGCCGACACGACCTAACAATGACTGATATGCGACTCGCCGACATGATGATTTTGACTACAAGCTGTTCATTACTACACGTAAATTCAAAACATTTAAGAATTCTGGCAACGACATTCATCCACAAGCGTGGCTCCATCAATTCTCTCATTGTTTTCCTCCCAACTGGTCATTAGAACACAGATTAGAATTTATGTGTGGCTACTTGGAGAATGAACCAGCTGTAAGAATGCGATCGGTCATTCACGATTGCCACAGTGAAGGAGAATTTTATCATGCCTTCCTCTCAGCATATTGGTCGCAAGCCACACAAGACCGAGTAAAACATAGCATCATGATGATGAAACACTTTGAACAATCTGAATTTTCCAGTTTTGTCAAATATTTTGAAGACATGTTGCACAAGAATCAGTACCTGACAAACCCATACAGCCCCTCAGAACTCATCCGCATTTGCTTACTCAAATTGCATGAACATTTACGACATATTATTTTAGCAGGACGTTGCAAAGAAGACATTGAAGCATTTCAGGGACTGTTACAAGAACTGGAAATTGACACATACCGTCGCGGGATGCGAAAACAGGAAAACAATCACTACAGGTCACATCCGTCACAATTCCGTGACGACAGAAATGATAACTGGACGCGACAAGGCTATTATCACAACACAAATCGTGACCAAAACAGACACCACCCGTATGACAACCGTTGGCAGAGTAGTAATAACTACAGGGAAAGATCACCTCTCCGTGGTAATGACTATCACAGAGACAATAAGAGAAACAAACAATATGGGAACCAAAATAAATACTATCAAGGGAGACAGAATAACTTTAGACGCAACGGACCAGCTCACAGTTACGATTCAGGGAGAAATTCTCCACCATGTGACCGACAAGAAAGAAACTATGGAATCTACCGACATGACGACAGACGATATGATCGTAACGACAGACCTGAATTGCATCAGAACTGGCGGGATTCAAACAGGGCAGGGCCCTCTCGTCACGGTGAATTTGTAGAAGTTAGGTCTCCTAATCCCAATAACGACGCGCACCAACAAAGGGACAGACAATGACTCGCACCGCAGGCAGCCGCTTGCGCCGGCTGGCTCAGAGAAAAATAACATAGACGCTAACCTTGAGAAAAATTTTAGCATTCCTTACCGACGTATAAAACTTGACAATTGCTTTTCAGTTGAAAGTCTGCGTACTAGGAAGAGTAAAGGTTTACACCACATTTCACATGTAAAACCGTTTATTGAGAGATAATCTGCTTTTTAACTTAGTCTTTGGTATAAAACTTTTCACTTCACATTTCTAGTATGCTTTGTCAGCTTTGAATCTGTTAACATACAACAATGTTTGAAGTTAAATATCCAATCAAGAACCAAGAGAACTTATTTAAACAGAAATGACGAATGCATTGTTATAGTGAACAGACGCCGCAGTGTTATTGTGTGTGTACATTCTTGCTTGTTAGTTGCACGATTATGGAACGACTATAAGGCTTACATACTTAGAACATTTACCAGTACTGCTAATGAGATTTTAATGCAACATTTTGGTTTACTTGCAAATACATTACGGATTCAAGGTGCTTTCTGAGAGATACCAGGTGACACAGTGGTTAGTTTATTTGACAGCTACACGACTATATCACGATGCTACTAATGTGTGACACAATTTACCTTGTTGCTTTTGCGGTGTATCTGTTTTATATCTGCACAGTTTTTCTGAATTCTTCTGGAAAGTAAAACATGTTTTAGTAGTAACTTTTGTGGTATAGCTACAAGGAGACAGCCTTTTCCGTAGCACAACAATACGTTACAGCACAGTTCTTTCATCATCACGGCAATAAGCGTAATAACTAAGATATCCATACGCAAAGCATTTCACTTTTGTTTATCATGAGGTAAGTACATTGACTTCTGCAGAACTTAGCTTTCGGAGGACGATAAGTACGACACTTCCACAGAATTATCTTACAGCAAGACGCACATTTAGCGCTACAGGACACGCATTTAAGTGATTAATTTTGTACTTAAAACATTTATTTTTAAAGATATTTGAAGTACAATGATAAAAAGGTTTTCAGTGATACATTTCATTTCATTGCTGTAATCTGTAACACCTGAGGGTATAATTACATTAATCCTCAGGGGGGTACACGCTTACTTTGTGTACCATGTGTGTGGCAACCACAAGGAACCCTAGCTAATATGGTATTTGCTTATACAACTTTACACATCGGTACCATATTTCTCTAACACACAAATTACACAGCTATCTAAACTTTTTTTTATTACATCAGTGACAGATGTTTACGCAATTACACAGTTGGATAACTTCACACTTATGAAATTGTATTTTGTCTGTACTGTGTGAACTGTTCATATTTTTTTTGGAACCATTGTGATACTATGAGAGCTTTGAATGATGTATTTGGTATGAATTCATGATTTTTAAAGTACGTTTGAGGCAGATGACACTTTTGACATGAGCAGAGAATTTTTTTTAATTATTGGAGGAAGCTACGACGATTTTGAGATTTGACTGAGGTGTTATGATGTTATTTTTACGACGACGATGTGTATTATGCTGCTGAGGTATGTTTATGATTAATAGGCTGAGGCTACATGAGTTATTTGATTATGCTTCATATTTATAATGACGAAATATTGACGAGTGTCGATGGATACGTATATGTGTAATAAGGTAAGGAGTAATGAATAGTGGGTAGGGACTCTTGACTTGTGAAACAGGATGTTGGAAACCAAGAATCGTACTTTAAGAGTTATGAAAGGTGTGTAAATGCGTGAATGTATCACAATGCCGGCGAAAATTTATTTGGACACTTATATTTATAGGATTTTCTTTCTACAGATTTGCAACGCTAATTCTTGACCTGTGAAATATTTTTATGTGAGACTGTCACTGTAGCGGAAACTGCTGTCGTAAATATTTCCGTAAGAAAGTTAAGTGACCACCTGCACGTAATGCGTCGCGGGCACCCACCTGGGCGATGGCCGCCCGAAAAAAGAAAAAAGGCCATTAGCCTTCCAGAGGCGCAGGTGGAAAAAAAAAAAGAAAGGAGAGACCATTAACCTCGTTATTGACATTCCTTTGTGGAAAGCATCGCAAATAAGACACGCTCATTACTTGGAAACATATGATTATATTGTGGAGCGCCTACTTTCTGCTACTTACTGAAATGCTTATAAACTGATGGGAAATATTCTTACATCTGCAAACCTGATAATGACAAGTGTCTTTCTACGAGAGTTGAGAGCTACTGACTTATGAAATGTCACATGACTATTGAATGATATTTGTATGCTTTGGTTTGCGTAATTGCTTATTTCATTTGATACCTGTTTTCCAGCTGTGTTACAGCATTAGTTTTATAAAATAAACTTAGATGCATTTGCTAAAGTGAACACTTTCTGTCAACAGATCTATTAAATGATAATTTTGTAATCCACATTCTTTAAAAAAAAGGAGCACTTGGAAAGGAAAGAACAATAAGAAGGGACTAGTAACAGTAACTGGACACATAATTTTCTTTTCAAGTACATGGTAATATTTCTTTTACAACAAGTTGTTGTGGTGCACCACTTTAATTACATAGACATTGAGATGTGAATATACATTTCCCTTATCTGCATTGTTGTTTTTACTGTAATATTTTTTCTGCTTGGGCTATGTCATGTTTAGATATAAGCTGCTGTTTGCCAGGCATAGTGCTACTGAACTTTAATTTGTGTTAATCTGTTAAGCCAGTTTTACTAATGATTTATTTTTATTGTTTACTGCACATTGCCTTAGATTAGTTGTAATATTACAATTGCTTTGCTAATTTCTTAATGCTGCTTGCTTCGAAAATCTGCATTTTTTTTCATTGCTGTTTATATTAATTGTTTTGTGCTGCTGCATTGCCTCGTCCCTTAGTTAAGCATCTTAGCTCAGTAGATTTAAGTTAGCTTAAGAGGGGGTAGACTATATAAGAAACTGACTATGGAGAATAGGTAAAGAATGCATTGCGAAGTTATATGAAAAAGATTTGGGCCCAAATGAGTATTGTACAATCAGAAATAATTATTTTGAAAGAAATATGAACAGAATACAGAAAGCAGGCTTAGATAGGACTTTTTGGGAATAATGATGAACAAAGGGAGATCTCCATGCAAAATACTGCAGTAAAACAAACCCTGTCCTTTCCCTTTTGTGTTATCCCACTATATGTTTGTGTACCGTTGTGTATTTTTTTTCTTCCTGTCTCTGTGTACTGTTTCATAGAACTTTTTTCTCTTCTAATACTAAGTTACATTCACTATGATGAGGAATACTGTTATCCTCAAATACAATTGGCATTAATAATGTGTTATTTACTTTGTAAAGATGTTTAGACATTATTTATTCTGTTTTGTGTTAATGCTCATGTGTGAAGTTGATGTTTCGAAAGTTATTCTGATCTTTTATGTATGTACTCATGTCATAATTCCTGTAACACTGATGTATATGTCTATTTCTATTCTTTTGTAAAGCCTTTATTAGTACAAATGTTATCTGTATTATTATGTCTTTAATGATGTATTTTGTACCTTTGTTATTGTTTTCTTATGTTATAAAATCGTACTTGACACCAGTTCATCAAATTAAGTAACTTGTAAGTTACATTTCACTGCACACGTTTCTGTTGGTCATAGTATATGGACAATATGTGAGAAGTTGGGACTGTTAGTGTTTGCACGTGTGTTAATAATTCAGCAAGGGACTGGATAACAGCATTGCTGGTTCTAAGGACAATTCCAAAAAGCTTTGTGAGTGCACAAGTGGTGGTTATGGACTTGCTATATTATCCGCAAGACTCTTCAATGGTGATTGTGCACCTGCACAGTCGCAACAGATTGCAACAAATGGCTGCTGGCCATCTCTACAAGGACTACAGTGTGTCTGCACCTTCGATGGCTCACCAATACCATTATTTCTACAAGGACTACATTGGGGCTGCATGTTTGATGGCCCACCAATACCATATTCTCTACCAGGACTACAGTGGGTCTGCTCTGTGATGACCTACCTACCAATACTCTTCAAAATTTCGACTGACTCTGCTGTGGGTTTGCTCTGTTGTGGCCCATTACCTGTATGCATGTCAAGAGTCAGCACTGTCTTTCCGTTGGAAGGACAACACTACTTCTTCAAGACTGCATGGAAATCCACTACTTCTGTGCACATTTTCTTTTACTGCTCAGACTTTGAGAAAAATTCTGCATTTTTACTGTGATGAACAGTCTGGACTGTCTTTATGGACTGTGAGAAATTTTTAGCTTTTGACCAACATTGTATCAATAAGTGTGTGCATTTGATTTCTTTGTTATTGTAATTATGAAAAATTTTTTTCAAATCTGTATTGGCCACTGCCCAATCCAATTTGTAAAAATTTTTGTGGGGAGCATGGGGGCTATGTAAGTAGGCTGTTTAGGTTTTTTTATTGGTAACGCCACCTCTGTATGAAAATCACTGGCTGTGCTGTGTGCAGTCTGTGGCTAGTTTGCATTGTTGTAATACTCGCCATTGTAGTGTTAGGCAGCTGGCTGTGAACAGCGCGTAGCGTTGCGCAGTTGGAGGTGAGCCGCCAGCAGTGGTGGATGTGGGGAGAGAGATGGCGGAGTTTTGAAATTTGTCATGAACTGCTATATTTATATATGATGATATTAAGGTAAATACATTGTTTGTTCTCTATTAATATCTTTCATTTGCTAACTATCCCTATCAGTAGTTAGTGCCTTCCATAGTTTGAATCTTTTATTTAGCTGGCAGTAGTGGCGCTCGCTGTATTGCAGTAGCTTGAGCAGCGAAGATTTTTGTGAGGTAAGTGATTTGTGAAAGGTATAGTTTAATATTAGTCAGGGCCATTCTTTTGTAGGGAATTTTGAAAGTCAGATTGCGTTGCGCTAACAAAATATTGTGTGTCAGTTTAAGGACAGTCGTGTATAATTGTTCAAAGGGGACGTTTCACACTCTACAAAGAATACAGCATGACACATGATAACATACAGTAACAAAATCGTCTACAAGGTGGGAAACATACTGAAGAAAAAAGGCCTAGAAATATCATTTCACACAAGTAACACAATACAGCAAAATCTAAGCACTGAGAAGATCTCAGCAGAAAAATTGGCCATAGCTGGAATATGTCATTTAACCTGTAGTTCATGCCAGTCGATCTACATAGGCCAAACATGCAGAAATTTAAAAAAGGGGCACTCTGAACACTGAGAGTCCCAAAAAGTGATACTACATACACCTATTTTGCAGATCATCTAATACAAGAAAATCACCACCCTAATAACACGGAGACTGATCTTAAGATTCTCAGGGAAAGCAACAGTCTCTATCAACAACTCACAATAGAGGAGAACTACCATATATAAAAAGCAGTAATATAAGGTAAGAGAGTTCTGAATGCAAATTCAACACTGTGCAACAAAACACAGTTAGGAATACTCAATCAACTATACAAAGGCACCTCCCCACGTAAAACATAACACTGAAACAGCCTAAAATAAATAAATAAAGACCTTCTGTTTTCGGAGTTCCCTCCCCACCCCTCTTTGCCACTCTGTTTCTGTCTCTCTCTCTCTCTCTCTCTCTCTATTCCACACACACACACACACACACACACACACACACACAATTACATACATTGAGTCCTCTCCCAGCAATCACAGCACATCAGTTCTGACGAAACATTCAAAATTAGCGCCACAACAAACACAAGACCAAAGATGAACAAGTGAGCAGCGGCAATAACATAACACCTCTCACGGTGAATGGAGTCAGGAGCATCTGCTCACATCACGTTTCGCCACATTTTGCATAAGTGCATATGAATTGAGCTAGTGAGCGAAAATTGTGTGGAAACAGAGCACTGAATAACCATTGATCGAGACGCCAATCAGACAAGCAACAGAATGGAAAAATGTAACTACAGAACGTACATGCCCCTACCCACGAAACAGATGTTGATAAATACGCATTAATTTTCTTCGTAGCTAATTTGCAGATGACATGCTGTCATAAAACGACGAAAAATAGCACAAAAACTGGTGTATAATAATTTAGTTCATTTAGCTATGTGAGTTTAAGGTTAGCGTTAAACAATACAAAGCAAATTACACGTACTGCAATTCTTAGGCCTGCAACAGTTAAATTATTATAAATATCATATTGTAGTTTACAGAAATAAAAATTTGACCCACAGAAAATGACACATAGGTGTTGAAACATGTCTGGGTAAATACAAAAATAAACTAATTGTCTTTGCATAAGGCCGATTTTCAAAACACCTCAGTTTTAAATCACAAACATGGAAGAACATCAAGAGGAGCTTCACGCCTTAGTGAAATGAGAATTTACTGAATATTTGTACGTATTTGTAGTGCATTCCCTGCCTGACACCATCTTGATTACAAGAAGTTTGCTCTTGCCTATTCAGTAGTCACATTTAACACACATAATTAAATTACTTACTTCGTATACTGATTTCTCATATTAATAAATTTCCCAATCTCTGCTTGTATAAATGTGACATGTTGAGGGAAGGATTGACTCCGGTTGTAGAATAGGGAGATACAGTGGCGGATTTTTCCACGGTGTGTGTGTGTGTGTGTGTGTGTTTGTGCAGTCAAGTATCCACGAAACAGCTTGCACAGGGCATGCCACTGAGCCCCACACCACTTCGTATTAATGCATACAAATTCAATCTTTCGGGTCGCATCATTATTCAAATGATTTGGGGACTTTCTATTAACAGTTAGTCACCTTCATGTTAAAGCAATGTGACCACAATCAAGGGTCACAATCTCATTGCACTGTGTTATGCTGCAAGTTGATCACGTGTGTACTCTACAGGTTTGATTGGATATTACGAGTGACTTTCACACTATGTGATGTTCAGTTATGCAAGTTACGCCTGCTAATTACCCCGAAAGTGTGTGCTACTGTGATTTTTCCTTTTTCTTTTCTCGAAGTTACATTGCGCTACAGTACTAGTTACTGGAACATCAGTTTCCCAACAAGGCATAACTTCACTAAATCATGGTCTGAAGATACTGCTTGCTCTAGTAGTCCAGTTTCTGAAACAGTAACCAGCTTGCAACTGGTACAACATGTGTACTCTGTGCCAAGCACTTTGCAGTGGTTTTCAGGCTAAATACTGTAGATGTGGGTATATATACTACGTCGTATTTATGGATTGTTGCTGTTTCTAGTGATTGAACGCCAGTTGTGTAACCGAACAATAATGTGTCTTTCCACCAATGTATGTGCATTACGTTACCTGTTTCTGTCGCTCTTTACCACTATCTGCAGCAAGTGTTTGTTCTCTGCGTATCTTCCTGTGCTTCGATACAATCTGACTACTTTGTGACTTTTCTGCACATAAAAGTATCAACAACGAAAATAATTTCTAATTGTAGCCTACTCTTTGTTATCCGCTACAGTTAAATTTATAAATAAGTATACAATCACATGAAGTCAGTGACAGTAGTACTAGGAGCAGTTACTAATGACTGATAGAAAAATTGTGTTAATAAAACGTTATATTATCCTCTTTTTTATGAGTAGTAAATGATGAAAGAAATTACCTCAATGAAGATGAAAATATCAGTTACGTTTCTACGCACAGCATATAGCGCGTAGTTTCCGGGAATTTATTCCAATTTTTTTGTGTTACTTATACATAAAAATGATTTTCACGTATTTGGTAAATAGCATAGGTTCTAACCTTCTTTTCTTTCATTCATCAGGTTACAGTTTTTGCGTTGTGAATTACACACGAGACTTGTAAATAGCTCAAGAATACGACAGAAATTATTTGGAAACTATCTTTTCGTTGATATTAACACTGTTTTCTCACTGCACTGAGAATTTTAATGGCAAGTGCATTAAAATACCGAGCAGTGAACACAAAAAGGTCTATCTCATTCCATAAAGCACTTTAAAATGGAAATATATTCTCGAAATGCGTTGTACCACAAAGATGAAAGGTAACTTACATCGTTACTGTTGATTTTTTTGAATTAATTTTAATATTGTTGGTAGAACTTGGTGTCCCACTATGGCTATGATCATATTTTACAGTTTTTGAGTATAGTAACAGAGTTTTTTCTCTGTGTGCACTCCGCAAACAAAAGTTCGGTATGTGGCTGATGGTGCTTAGATTACTCGTAGAAGTAGGATATTTGCCTGAATTCCAGTCGCAGACCTTTTGCAGGACTAACGACTGCCTGTGCGTATCCGGATAACACGAAACGGAACGAATTATTCCAAAATGATTATTTTGCGAGGTGTTTGAGGGAAGAAGTGGTATACCTCCAAAGGTTTGGAAAGTAGGAGAAAGGTACTGCAAGGACTGAAACTGTGGGTGCGAGTCATGAGTTGGTAAGGTGACTTCCGCCAAAGGAAAGGCTACAGGTTGACAATAACTACATACCTGACATTATTTTCCGAAATTTTTGAGAAGGTGGCGTAATCCAGAATAGAATGCCACCTGGGCAACTACAATATCTTCAGTAAATCAGAATTCGGATTTTAGAAGTGTTGTTATACGGATAATGTCATTTATATTTTCACTCATCAACTTTTATAAGCATTAAATAACAAAATAGCTCTGGTTGATATGTTATGTCATCTGTCTGAGGTATTTGACAGTGAGAATCACAATATTTCCCCGGGTAAACTGAGGTCTTGTGGAACTGATGGTACAGCCAACCAATGGATAATGTCATATATAACCAAAAGAATGGAAAATGTTGAACTTAGTAATTGTAATTAGGTGAGATTCTTCTACGTGGAGTGAAATCACCTATGGAGTATCTTAAGGCTCAGTCTTAGATCCGCCATTGATCTCATGTATGCGAACGACCTACCTTGTAATATTCAACAAGCAGAATTATTCCTTTTGTTCTTGAAACTAGCACTGTAGTCAATCCAGGCATACATACGGTAAAGAGGCATTGTAAACAATGCCATTAAAAGTATCACTGGTTTCCAGCGAGCGGTCTCAGTCTCTATTTTAAAAAGAGACGGCGTATTGATTTCTGCTCATCTAGAAGTGCTACACCAATGATAAGAGTAACATTACGTAAGGATACAATAAGTAAGGTGGAAAAATAAAAAAAAATTAGGTGTCTTTACTTACGAGAATTAAGGTTGGAAAAGCAGGTTTTGGAACTTCCAAAACAACATAGTTCGCCACATTCGCACTTAGAATCACATTCGTACTAACAGATAAGTAAGCAGACATATTTTCATTCAGAAACGTCATCTGTAATGACTCATCTTTAAGAAAGAAAGTCTTCATTGCTCAAAAATGTGCCATTAGAATAATATGTGGTGTGCACCCATGTTCCTCTTGGAATAGACGTATTTAAAGAGAACATTTTGACTACTGTTTCGCAGTATATTTAGTACGTCATAAAATTGGTAAATAATCCACTGCAGCTCAAAAGGAATATTGGGATATACAATCACAACATGAGAAGAAAAAATCTCATTCTTTACTCCACATTAAGGTTGTCCTTCAGCATAAAAACTGGTGCAAAACTCTACATCCAAATGATTTGCTCATTGTGATATAAAATGTTTGACAGACAGCAAAGTAAAATTCGAAAACACACTGAAAATGTTTGTCCTTAAGAACTCCTTCTATTCTGTATAAAGATTTCTATTATTGTCTAGAAGGTGGTGAGTAGGAATTACTAACTCACATCTGCATATTAAAAAAAAGTATAAGTATAAAGTATGTTGAGCATGCATCCATATTTACCAATTAAATTGTGCTGTCAATGCAAAATGACTCTTTACGATCTATCGTGCTAATGATCCATGGACCATGGAACTAAGACATGCTCTGTCACACAGATTCTGAGGAATTTTAAAGTCATAAGTTTCTTCGTTCGCCTTGTTTACGAGTAAAGCATTACTAGTCGTGAAAGTGTCTCCCCTTAGGCGCTGTTCAGCATTTTTGAGGTTGGTGACTGATTATAGCCGAAACGAATCTCTTGCGTTACACCAACATGTAGGAGTGTCAGACAATACTGAAAAAGATGTAAAGTCCTCAGACGCTGCAGAAATCATTTTCAGATGGTGCATTTCCTTTCGGTAATTTTGTTGAAGTTGCGTCGTAATTAACTGTGAGACTTCTGGGCAAATAAAATAAGACGACAGCTTACGGAAAAGTAAGCCCGTATTACAGTTATTTTAATGGTAGCTGTTTGAATCATCACTCAAGAAAGTGTAATTGTTATTTGTCTTAATAAAGAACGTTCTTTGTCTTTGATTTGCTTTAATACTGTTAGAGATCAGAAGCACCAGAAGATATTTATTTGTGCTTTTCCCACTAACTAGCTTCCTACAGCCAGACTACAGGCAGACTATACCAGAAACTTTAATATATGTCCGATAATCTCCTGTTCTTGTTGGTAGTTTCATTTATGAAAACAAAATTCGCCACGGTTACCGTTTTTACAATTTTAATCAAACATACACGGCTTCTGACTATTAATTAAACACCAGCACTGAAATTTAATTATCTAACGTTATTAAAACGGCTTGTAATTAATGTTTGAACAGGACAAGAACAAAACGTGTTTAGCGACGAAGTTTTAACGTCTTTTTTTGATTAAGTACGCTATGCGCAGTGGTAATGAAGATGACCACTGAAACGTGTTATGGATCCTGTCAACAAGAACAGATCAACGTATATTGTAACACGTCCTCTTATACTATTATGTTTTGCTATTGTTATTGTTGGAAAAATCTTTATTCAGACGGTCGTCAAAATTTTGAAATAAAAGTTATTGTGGATGTCGCGTAATAAATATTTCGCGTGATGCGCTGTTGCGACACAGGCAAAGATCAGTTGTGGCAACTAAACCACTGAATATTACAAATAATGTTATCAAAGAATACGGTCGACTGACTACATCAAATAAAGGACACGTTCATTCGCGATTGAGTGGTCAAAAATAAATAAATAAATAAATAAATAAGCGTTAATACTGTGTAGGAAATGAGTCTTAAATATAGTTACGCTTGCGCACACTCAAATGTATGAAAACATACGAACGGGATAGAGGCACGTACATTTTGAGTGCAACCATCCCCCGTGGCCTGGATAAAAAGAATTACCGTTAAATGCATTTAGTCATCTTAGAATGTAAATGAGTGGACTTCGAAATTAATCGAAAAGAAAGACTGTAGGTTCTGAGTGTCGCGGCAAATATATTGAAGTTGACGGTAGCGGCCACGAAATGAAAAAGATGAACACATTCACGTACCTCTATTGTTGAGCAGCGTCGCCGTGAAGATCGTCGCCTCAATCCAAATTCTCTGCATAAAATTAAAATAATAGTAATAATTTTCCAGAAGTTCAGGAACTGGGGCCTATGGTATCACAAAAGACGAAATCACTCTGCTTCAAAATCACTTTCATTATTTAACCCAATTTTATCAGTAAGAGATGGCACAACACGTCTTAACACTAGGACAAGATAACAGCGATAGGTAACTTATTCTAAAGATAACATACGAAGAGCGTATAGCTTCTTTTGTTCAGCAGATGCTTTACGCATTAATCTCTGGTAGCTGAACTAGTGTCTATATATTCATAAAAAAATTTATATAATTCCTTTACAATATGCGAAACACTTAAAAATTATATTGAAAATGCCACAAATAATAATTTAATTAAATGTTGCTATTTTTGAACTACTGAATGTTCAAGACAAGCAACAATAATATAGGTAATTATCGAAAATTGGTTATTAAAGAAACAAGATAGCTGTTATCTCTAAGACAAGTCTTGCAGAGGCGCATAAGCCAGAACCGTTTCTGTCAGCTACAGCCTATGTTATGTCCTTTTCCCAAGACTGCATGAGTAGCCATAGTTATTTCTGTTGGCGTAACAAACCGATACCGACCAAGTTCGTGGACTTGGGCAAAGCCCGTCGAAGAAAAACTTGAAGGTAGGGAATCATACTGGGGAAGATCATCCAACGACAGTCAACAAAGTGTCGAACACTCACGGTAATAGGTTGCAAGCCACACCTTCAGTGGGGAACATCAGTTTGTACGCTGACAGATCGTTAGCGGGACTTCTCGCAGTTGGCCTGAAAACACTCATTTCGTTAGATGACGCTCAACACATTCACATCTACCACTACAACACTGCACACAATTCGTCAGCTAATAACGCCGTGTTTTCTGTTAAATGAGTGGCCTAAGGTAGGTGTTAGCGTATATGGTTCAGACACTCCCTAGTGTCAGTGGATGATCTTTCGTTCCACAAGAACCCCTCTATAGCCCATGGAAGTTTGTCGGTGTCGTTTTGTTACGCCCTGTACCTTTATCTATGGATAGCTACTGAAGAAAACAAACAATAGAAAATCGAGGATGGAATGTAACAATATAATAAAAAGGACAGTTGCTATTCACCATATAGCGGAGATTCTGAGTCGCCGAAAACCACAACAAAAAGACAGTCGGAAAGTTAGCCTTCGACCAACAAGTGCTTTATCAAAAATAGACAACATACACACACGCACACACTCACGCAAATGCAACTCGTACACAATTGACCACAGTCTCTGGCAGCTAGGACCTATTTTGGAGAAAGACCTTGTTGGCCGAAAGCTAACTGTCCAACTGTCTTTTTGTTGTGCCTTTATATGGTGAGTAGCAACTACCCTTTCCATTATGTTGTGGAAAAAACAGTAATACGACAAGATTATTATTTTTACTGGTGTTAAGGAAGTTATGTACAACAAAATTCGTAAGGTTCACTGCGTAGACGCGTCATGGCCAGTGTTCACGTTGCAGACTGTACAAATTTAGATGTCAGAGTGGCATGTTTTGCCGCCAGAACTGCATCCGCTGCTCGTCCTTGTTCTGGCCCAAGGAATCCGTCGTGTTGACTATCAGGTAATAACTCGATGTGCGCGTGAAGGGCTGCCACACGCCTGACGTGTTGGCCATTGGGTCCCTGTGCAAAGAGAATGTCTAATTGAGTAACTGGTCTAAGGCATTCAGCGCAATTTGTAATAGTCAAGGACATGTTTTATTGAAGCGAACAGTTTTCACTGAAAAGCACTTTCAGTAACATCTCTCATTTGCGAGGTACAACCATTCCGGCCCATTTGTTTTTTGATACGGCAAGATACAAACCAAGGGAGAGCTCCTTCGACACACTGCTATTAACCAGTCGGAATCTTCCTTGTTTACAAGCCAATATCGCCAAAAAACAAATGCAAACACACGCAGATCCATCGTAATCAGTAAAATCGTGATAGACTGAAACACATACGCTTGCAGTATTTTCGCTTTTAATATAGTGAGGTATAAGTTCTTTGTTCTCTACTGTTCTGAGCTATGTACTTGTCCACGCTGCACATGTCCTACTCAACGTGGCTACGGTTCATTGCAACATAACTTCATGTACAGTGGATGGTTGGAGGAAGAACGGCAAAACAAACAAGTTAACGTTATTTGTTCATATTTATAGTGTTAGTTGCAACTTCAACGTGAGGATTATGTGGCCACAACAATAACAACGAAATGTCACCGAAAACTGCTGGTAGGAAAGATCGGCATGCGAGCGGTGATATGGATCTGTGAAAATTAAGCTCAATCCACAAAGGGTCTCCAGGCAATGAGCTCTAGCCTTCTGAAGGAACAAGTACCAAGGTAAGTTATGACCTCTACAAAAAATGTCTGAAGGGCCTAAGTTGGTTCAACATTAATCATTTTACTTCAACAGAAGATTCACTAAACCCAGGACACGTCAGTAATTATGAGTTCTTCTCTCTCTTTTTGTTACTTAGCCGTTAGAATGTTAAATTGGATGCAGTGGATCTTTGTTGAATTTAAATTTTCTTTAGAAAATATTTGTTTTGTAAATGAAAACCGCTTTCTCTTGTTGCAATGTACTTTATTTCTCCCAGGTGCATTGCACCTTCTACTTCAAGGCATATTCTGTGGGATCTAACAAAATACAGTTGTGTCTTTATACATTTTTTGCTTTATTGCTGTGGAGCACAATTAGTCTTCTCTTATTAGTTGTAGATATTTGGTCGAAAACTGCGATTTAGAGACGTAACTACTGTGAGTTCACCATACGTCTCGTCATGTTTGGTTCTTTTACATACATGTTGCCAACGTAATGAAGTATATGCTAAAAACTAACGTGTACTCATTTCTGTTATGTTTGTATCTGTTTGTGAGTAAGAGTGTGTGTATATGTATGGGTCACTTTTTGTGTATGTGTGTGTGTGTGTGTGTGTGTGTGTGTGTGTGTGTGTGTGTGTGTGTGAGGAGAAACAATGTGTGTAGGAATGGATTGGTATTTTCTGTGCATGTGTCGGTGGTTATTCAGTGTGAGTTGGACGGAATATCTGTCAGAAAGTGGTTGCTGATTTGAGTTTTAAGTGTTTTGTGGAGGAGCTCACGAACAAGTCACCGGAAGGAGGTTGGATGGTATTATTATTATTATTATTATTATCTGTTCTTGGAATATTTCTCTATTACACGTGACATTTCCAGAATGAAGGCAAGGCAGAATACAATGTTTTTCCTCTTTTTGGACCATGTGGGGCAGTTTTCTCATTTTACAGAAAACTTCAAATGTTAATCACAAAAAACCTCAATATATTAAAAGTAATTCCAAAATGCTCTCAAAAAATCAATTTTTAATATGTTAAAAAAACATCAAATTTGGGTGAAGGGTGAAGGTGAATGGGAAAATCAAAAAGATTAGGAAGAAATGAGTAACACAACAAAATACAAATTGTTCAGATATTTTCATGAAACTGACCAAAATCTGAAAACTCATCCTGCACAAACATGAACGAGATCAAATGCACCCTGCAAAGCCCCGCACATATATTTTCGTAGCAAAATTATAGTGAAAATGAGTGAAAATATATGTTGCATGAAAAATACTACAAAATATAAAAAATATGAGTCGAATGAAAGGAATCAATATAGACAGCCTGTATTTCGTACATATCAGTGGCCTTTTTTTTCGCAATATTATATCTATTGAATTTTTGTGTACATATACGAAAACAGACAATTCAGCCGCGGTTGAAATTGGTTTCGAGCAACGTTTAAGCAAGATGTGTAAAAAGTGTGATGAGACGGAAACCGTAGATTATTTCCGTTGCTGTAATAAAGTAAAAGCTACTCATATCAATACAAATAAAGCACGTTAAAATTAATTACATGAAGTCACTGAAAGAAGAACAATGATAATGTAAAACAGTATCATCAGAAGTATGTGAATAGGCTTCAACGAAAACATGCAGCTAAGAATAACGAATGCAACGAAAGGTATCACGAAAGTAATAAGAAGATTTCTGTATGAGAATAATAAATATGTATGTAGGTCTTACCTCAAAAAATATGAGAAAATACGATAGTATTAGTAAAACAAGACGTGTTACTAGGTTGACCGACCACGAGCTTTCCCAAAGATGTACCCCGCCATTGTCCACTGGTTGACTATCTTGTGAATGCCGCTTACGTGCTTATATACTCCTACAGCAGCCAGTGATGTCACATGTGCTCAGTCCCGCACCATATGTGGCAGTGTTTTGGTGGAACCCCCTCCCCCCCGCCTCCCACTTTATCTTCCGAATCACAGGATCCCACAGAATCCCAGGCAGTGCTCAGCTGCAATTCACCGACAGTACTGAGCGTGTTGTCCGATAATTTGATCTGTATTGCTTCATTTGGTAAGCTATTTAAGAAGCCTTTGGTCTGTTTAATAACAGAACTATCGTCGAATGCAATTCGGCGTCCGTTTTCCGGTGCACGTTCCTCTACAGCTGATGTTTCGGGACAGCGTCGCCTTGAACATCTTTCACGCTCTATAAGGCGCTGTTCAATAGTGCGGACAGTCTGATCCACATAAAACTGCCCACACTTTCACAGTTTTTTTGTGTATTCTACGTGTTCTGAGGCTTCCATCGCCATTCGCAGGCTTCAAGGGTTGCCTGATCTTTGTCAGGGGTCTGAAGACGATACATTCGTCATATGGCCTTATGGATATGAGGAACTGCAATAGTTCCTGGAACACATCAGTAACATCCAAGGCCACATGAAGTTCATGATGTAAACAGAAAAGGACGGTTTCTTCCCGTTTCTAGAGGTCGTTGTCCTCCGTAAGCCGTATAGGTGTTTTTCAAAATGATGGAGCACAGTAATCAGTTGTCCAGATTTTGGCTAGTGTCTAGCCATTATCAATACACTATTCATAGTTTCAATACCAGTACGTATATCCACTGTCGGTCGGGCTTGTGTCACAGTTGATTCCATCTAAAGGTGTCATGGTTTACCATAAGCTTACCCATACGATTCGGTACCCAAGCGCCTGCAACTATTACCACCCAGCACAGAAACGGTCTGTTCTTGGAATCTTGGTGCATCGATCTGAAACCGCTTCAGATGCCGAAAACCTGCCGATGGAACTAAGCTATTTACGTAAAGTTTTCAAGGGAGTCGGTTACTACAACACACAAATTTCGCTAGCAGTTTCCTCTAACCGCGAAAGCAGGCGGTCTCCGAAGAAGACACGAATATTGCGACTTTATCGTTTTGCGGCTTAGCAGCAGGGAAGATTAGCCAACTCTTGAAGAAACATAGATTAGACACAGTCTTCAGGCATCCAGCAAAGATGCGCCAACTAACGAAGCCCGTGAAAGACGATGTAGGACTCTGAACATCTGGGCTATACCGTGTGCCCGTCGGTCAGACTATCTACACTATCTAACGCTATTTCGTAAAATCAACTGCAGCGGAGCATGCACTGTAAAACGGACACCGAATTGCGTTCGACGATACTTCTATTACTAAACGGACCAACAGTTTCTGGAATAGAGTAATCAATGAAGCAATACAGATCTGATGAAGTGTAACTATCTCCGATTTATCACTTTCAAACTTCATATGCGAGGTGGCAGTTTTGGCTAATTTCACAGTCACGCTACCGCGAGCACATAGGACATTCTATATTATTCTTTTGTTGTTGGTAGGCGTCCGCTCAGTTGGGCCAGCTAACAGACATGGACCTCGTCATATTCAAAGAGTTAAGGCGTTTTGGCTAGTGCACAAGATGGGAAGACTTTGACAGGCCTGCTCTGATGTAATAAAATGAGAACGTACACTGTAGTGCGAATTATGTTTTAGTTTAATTTCAGATGGACTCTAATTTATCAGATTATCAGGTTGCCTATTTCGTGTGCTAAATGTGGGTTGTTGTTTAATATTACACTTAATCTCTATCCGTGTGATCCAAAACCCATTTCAACATAGGAATTTTAGAGCGCAGTTTAACTCACTTTAAATTATATTGTGCAGAGAATACGCAAAGTTTGTTCATCCCTACGCGTCAGTCCAGTCAATAATTATCTACTTCACACTGTTTATCAGTTATAGCTTTTGACAATTTGCTTACAAGTAAGAAACTTCCTGGCAGATTAAAATTGTGTGTCGGACCGAGAGTCGCCGGTTCGCAGGAAAGCTTCTGTGAAGTTTGGAAGGTAGGAAACGAGGTACTGCGGAAGTAAAGCTGTGAGGATGGGTTCTGTGTAGTGCTTGGGTAGCTCTGTTGATAGAACACTCGCCCGCGAAAGGCAAAGGTCGCGAGTTCCTGTCGCGGCCCGGCACATAGTTTTAACCTACCAGGAAGTTTCGTTTCATCGCACACTCCAGTGCAGAGCGAAAATTTAATTTTAGATTGTTACAAATAGCAACATAAATTTTTTTCGCTCTTTACCGAGTAATACGCATACCATGTGGTTTGGAATTCTTGTTAGCATTTGAATGAAACCGCCCGTCGAGCTCAGATGATCCACACAATTGCTATTCTGAGAGTCACATTGCACTAGCATGGTCCCTTGGAACTTAGCTCTCGCAAGAGAATTTCCAGGTGGTAATGTACGTCTGACGGGAATGCTATTTCTTTCAATACCGCCCAGTTCGGGAGACGAATAAACTGCACTCATTAGTGCTCATCAAGAGGCAGAGATTTTTAGGTCAATACAATTTTAATGAACAATGGCCGTTAAAGGACATTTTCGGAGTTTACAGAATCAGCTTAGATGTTTTGTGTTACTCTTTGATATAATGTGAATCGGACCTTATAGTTCACAATCCTTGTTTAAAGTTGAGACATAAATACCGAATGGTTTTCCCTTGTTTGTTGGGCTCTTGCATAAGCTTTATTTTTTTATCACTATTCAAATGACATCGTGTTATTATTTTAAAAAAAAAATTCTTGTACTTGTAGCTGTACTCTAGGGCACGATCAATTATTCTAAACTTAAATATATATGGAGGTGATGGCTCATACGACAGGGCAGCTTAATAGCGATATTGGTTGTTTATGTGTCTCTTCTGTATAACTATGAAAGTAAATCAAAGCCAACTGTGGCATGTATGTAACAGTTGATACTGTTATAATCGGAATAAAGCTGTTGCTAACTGTACACCGCTTAATTTCTAGTTACAGTCGCTTAATGTACGTAGCTTGGTGACGAACGACGGTTATCGGGCCCCCGTAGCCGCAAATGACTCGAAAACTCTGTGTGATCAACTAGAATACTAGAAAAATAAGTAATATATCAGTATTACGAACTTACCCGTACTTCGCGAAATCCGTCAGCATGTTAACCCATCTGTCTCTGACGCGACCGTCTTCAGAGTCTGGGTCCAGATCAGCAGTACTGTTTTCTCTCATGAACTCCAGCTGCACTTCTGCTCCGTGAGCCACTCCTGCAAATTTGATCAGGCGTTAAGCCCGCAGTGTTTTGACATTTCGTTAATATCGATCTGTATGAGGGAAGGCGACCTTATCGACTATAGCTGCTTATCTACTGTGGCTGCGTGTGAATTCATACCTAGTTATGACTTCGCGAGGTCTACACTGTTGTTTGACATCGCTCGGCAAATACTGAAGCAACTGCTGGAATTTTATCAAATTTGACTTTTAGAGTTCATATTATAAGAAGGCCAGCAAGTCTGCTGATCTATCATACCCCACGACACACTGGCTTTTTATAAGTCGTCTTCGTATGTTGTTATTGTTCTCAGGTACACAAGTATTCCTGCTTTTTACTTAATGTGTCTCCACTATATGAGTTATAAGCTCGCAAAATCAGGGTTTGCCGTGCAACTTGGGCGATACGCAAAGCACTCAAAGGAAAGGGATGAGCGAGGTAGGGATTTCACAGAGTTTCCGAATTCTACCGACCACCCTCATGACGTTTGTCGAATCTTCTTTATGAAAGACGCCTACAATCCCAGCGTCAATTTGATACCAGTGCTGGCAAAATTTAGCAATTTCATCCTGTGTATTCGAATGCGACCGTTGTGGCAGTAAGTTTTGAGTGTGATGAATGCAGCATTGTACGCTTCAGAGGGGCAGCATCGTAGTATTAGACCAAGCTGGTTGATCAAATGGTTCAAATGGCTCTGAGCACTATGGGACTTAGCAGCTATGGTCATCAATCCCCTACAACTTAGAACTACTTAAACCTAACCAACCTAAGGACATCACACAACACCCAGTCATCACGAGGTAGAGAAAATCCCTGACCTCGCCGGGAATCGAAGCCGGGAACGCGGACGCGGAAAGCGAGAACGCTAACGCACGACCACGAGCTGCGGACCTGGTTGATCACATCGATGCCGACCGCAATGCGTGAACTGAGTAGACGTGCTAGACTATAGAATAAATAGGTTTACAGAAGGCTTAATCAACTGAAGTGGCCTAGGAGTCCCACAAAGATTATTACAAATGATTCAAATGGCTCTGAGCACTATAGGACTCAACTTCTGAAGTCATTAGTCCCCTAGAACTTAGAACTACTTAAACCTAACTAACCTAAGGACATCACACACATCCATACCAGAGGCAGGATTCGAACCTGCGACCGTAGCGGTCTCGCGGTTCCAGACTGCAGCGACTAGAACCGCACGGCCACTTCGGCCGGCAAAGATTATTACACATGATATCTGAGGACTTATCAACAACCTATGAAAGACCTCATACCTTCGCTATCACATATGTAGATATAACCATGGACAGAGGTGTGCAAAAGTTCATTTATCCTAGAGTTGGTGTCTGTCGTTCTGTTGCCCAAAAATATCTGGGAGCTTCTATGTGATGCCACGTGGTGGGGGCAGGAGACTCGGACTAACACCTTTCAGCTGTGGATCCCACTTCTGCGTTGCGGCGTGCGATCAGAGAGTCCCATTGAAGAATATTTCTGGCAAGAGCCATGTGACTCGCATTATTGCCTAGTGCCACGGCTCTTGATGTCACAGTTTGGAGGGATATTACGAACTGCGTCAAGCAGAGGTAATTCACAAAAACCCACCCACTTGTTTCTTTAAAACGGGTGGAACCAAAAGAATGAAATTACGTTCCGTCTAGGCTCAGAAGAATCATAAGCTGTCCTACTTGCAAGCATGAAACAATCAGTCAGTTGGTATGTGACTGCGTAGACTTTTCCAATATAATAACTCCAGGTAGTCTCTTCGAGCCTGCTTCTGGACTTTATTTGGAAATTTGTGGTAAGTTACTATGGGACCAAACTGCTGAGGTCATCGTCCCTAGGCTTACTCACTACTTAATCTAACTTATACTAACTTACGCTAAGGACAACACACACGCGCATGCCCAAGGGAGGACGCGAACCTCGAACGGGGTGAGCAGCGCGAACCGTGTCAAGGCGCTCAGGACCGCGCGGCTATTGCGCGTGGCCGGATCTTAAAATCGACATGAAAGTTAGGTGAACACGAAAAGCCATATCACAATCATATAACTGTAGACAGTAAAAATTTAACTCGCTAATATGTTGTAATGTTTTGTGCTACAAAGATTTACATTTACTTATAAAAAGAAACCTTTTGCGCTGAAAAAGTGTTCATTCCGTTTTACTGGTTAACAAGAAACTACATTTGTTAATACATTCTGGCAGCTCAACCCGCAACAGCTCTTAGCGCCCTGCAGGTGGGCTGTTCTCCTTCGGATCGCGTATACCACGAAGGTAACTTAAGCCTGACTAACCGTAATAGCCACAGTGTCACAGTATACATTTGTGTCAGAGTATGTTACTACGCCTCGCTGCGTGAGGTTTCGGTGTACGACTTTCGCCAAGAAAGCGTTTTTGGTACACTGACCGCAGGCCGTAGGCATTAGGCGCTTCTCAACAACCAGAAGCAGTGATAATGCGAGATCCTGTTTGGTGCTATTTTAAGAGTGAGTCCCAGAGAGAAAACAATAAACTATCGTGGTTATTTTCTATTATTGCCATATATTGGGCCCACTTTTATAGGGAAGTCTGAGAGTTCTACACGGATCTGCTGGATTGTCACAACATATCTGATTCTAACGGTCAGCTGCCACCAGCATAGACATCCTTTTGCTCATAGCTTTCTCTTTCAAACGAAAAAAATAAAAAAAATAAAAAAATGCGGTCGTCGCATCTCGCGAAACCCGATATTTATTGTACCGTTTTCTAACTTAATTACAATAATAAAACGTAGTAACGAATAATATTTTCCGATTTCCGTTTCTGTCTGCGCTCTGAAGCACACAGAGAACTGTATTTCACATTTTAGAAATGATTAATTAATATTTTACTCGCTAGGTTAAAATAAATTTTCAGTCTGAAGAACATCAGATGCAAGACAACTTTCAGGGCTCACTACTTCGTTGTTGTTGCCGACTTCAGAAAACTCATGATTAAGCTGAACGAGAATCGTTACTGATATTCCTGTGAGAGTTCGCAGAGGACGATCTTTACTACTAAACAGCTAAACCCTAACCTCAGCTGAGTTGTACGTCACCTATCTGACGGCTTCCAGGAGCGACAAGAATTTGGGTTCTAGATTTGCATATTGTTACTGACCAAATTTAAACACTTAAAATTCTACAATGCGCTCATTAAGAGGAATACTTTTACGTTAAACTTTTAACACAGTGAGACAGGTACTGAAATTAGAAAGCACATTTGTACACTGAAGCGGCGCAACTCACGACACGCAAATTATCCGGACTGTACTCATCAACTATTTAAGAATGACAGGACTTAGCGACTCGTAACAAACTTTACACATTACTTCAAACCTTCCAAAATTTGTCTCGCTTACAGCCTCCACTCCTCCCTCCTCCTCCCGCCCCCCTCCCATAAAAAGATAATTAAGTGAAGAAAGTTTATCGTTTACTACAATTCCGCAGTTCATGCAACAGAACATCAGCAACAGGCATAACGTTCTAATCTACTACTTCTTTAATACAATCTATCCGCAACAGATTTAGCAGCCTGTATCCAAATATACCACTGAATGTACCTCCAAAATTATATCATTGTACGACAGATAGGGCAGGAAATACAACATCACAAACATCGGGAAAAACTACAGTGTGTTCAATCAGAAATATTTTCCTTTTTAGTGTCAAATACTTAACACATTAACTTATTTATAAAGTATTCAGACGTTTGATTCTTTTTTGTACATGAAATTCTATGTTTTAAATAATCGTGGATGGGAAAAACACAGAAAAGGTAAAATTCAAGAAATAGATTTAAGAGTCCTTTGAAATAAAGCTGGACTCAGACAAGAAGATCTACTTTCTCAGCTCACTTTGAATTGTGTTTAACAGGAGATCAATGGAGAATAACGAAGGTCAGGTGCTGTTAGAACCGAAACTCAAGTAGTCGTATGTAGTCTGGCTGGCTTTGGGGATGACTTGATAATTTATCCAACAGCATCAGTTGACAATACAAGAAGATAGACAATTTTTTAAAAAAAGCAGAGAGAGAGAGAGAGAGAGAGAGAGAGAGAGAGAGAAAGAGAGAGAGAGAGAGAGGGAAAGAGAGAGAAGAGAGAGTAGGCTTACAAATCTCTTATGGGAAGAGCGTATACGAACTAGATAACATCGCCGGCCAGGGTGGGTGCTGAATGACTACGGAAAGACTGGAAGAGTTAAGAAATTTAACTACCCACATGAAGTAATCCAGTAATCCAATTAGTTCAAACAAGAAGAGAAAAGAAAAATAGTTCAGAGGAAGCGTAAATCAATCGTGGTAACACAGGGTGACAATTATTGAACTACATGAAGAGATAAACGTAAATTAGTTACAAACTACGGCGTGCACACACTTTGTTGAACATGTAGATGTCAATGCAGTTGTTCGGATCTAGGTTATGTCCTGTTCGATATTGGCGATGATGTGGCGCAGACGAATTACGAAATTCTGCGTGACCCGTTGAAGTGTCGGAACATCGATTCTGTTGATGACCTCCGAAATTGCTGTTTTCAGCTCAGAAATGATTTTGGCGTTATTGCTGTACACCTTGATTTTAATGCAGCCCCTCAAAAAGGGCTCGCATGTGTTAAGATCCGGAAAATATTGCAGCCAATCGAGGCCCATGCCGGCGGCCTCTGGGTACCTCAGAGGCAGAATGCGGTCACCAAAGTGTCTTCCAGGACATTTAACACTCTCCTGCTTCGATGGGGTTGAGCTCTGTCTTGCATGAAACACATCTTGTCGAAATCAGGATCACTTTGGGTAATGGGGATGAAATGATCTTCCTAAACTTTCACTTACCGTTCGCTAGTCACCCTGCCATCAAAGAATACCACACCGATTGTTCCTTTGCTGAACATTGCACAACACACAGTGAAGAGACTTCTCGATCGCGAAATGCGGGTTCTCAGCCTCCCAAATGAGGCAATTTTGCTTACTGACGAACCTCTCCAAATGAAAGCGGGCTTTGTCGTTAAGCCAAACCACGCAAGCGCTTACTAATTCCTATCACGTCTCGCGTTCAACTAAGCAGTATGATCTCCTAACGCAAATCGTTCAGAAGTTATGTCGATTTCATTTCATGAAGTTCAATAATTGGCACCGTGTACCTATATATAAAAAGGAGATAGGAAACACTATTAGAAATTTAGGGACATACCTTTATATCAAACTCGATGTACAATATATTAGAAGGTATTTACAAAAGGACTCGCAGTCCTTAGAAAACAATTTCTTGTTGGATTAAACTGGCTTCAGAAACGGTAGATGCTGCTCAGACAAACAATTTAATAAAGGAACACATCTGCTGTTTATTGACTAAGTACTGTAAAAGCCTTTGACAATGTAGATAAGAAAATGTTATTTGAAACAACAGACAGAAGAGGCGTGTCACACCCATTAGCAATGGTTACCCGAATAATCTTCGAAGACTGTGAAATCGCCATTGTCTGGAAAAGAGAATGTTAAAATAAAAACAAGTATGGAGTTTGTACCCGATAATTGTTAATATCTACTTATACAGTGAAGATATGTTGAGGCAACGGCTTAAAGAAACAGGGTTTTACACCTGTAACATTAAACAATAAATTACCTAATGAAAAACGTCCTTGCTGATGAGCGACATGTTATAGCTGACAGTAAGGACTCCCTTCAAAACGCAATTTACAAACTAAATACAACAACCAACAGCTACAACTTTAGAATCACGTACCAAAAACCAGTCATGACTTTTAAAAGTCAAGAACGAGTCCCAAAAAGTCATAGCAAACGACCCGAAAATAGACTGAACGAATTCAACTATTTGGTAAATACCATCTTCTCAACAAACGCAAAAGACATCCCGAAAAGGATAGAAAGATTCAACTGCATTAACGGTGCAATATAAAGAAGGCTGAATAAAAAGATGAGGTAAGAAACCTCAATGAAGGTCTAAAAGACAACGGTAGTGGTGTTGGGGATAGAATCTTCATAGTTGTTAGGCTGAGTCATATTCCTCTTCAGATTTCTTCACTGCTCAACTACTGTACACCTGCCGCACAGGAACACCAACGGAATCCCGAGGAAGATCCCAGCAGAGGTATCGAAACTTCGAACAGTGAAAGAATTTGAGTGAATTCTGTGAAAACAGAATTCTCAAAATATGAGGCAAATCCAGAAAGTACGTTTTGTTTATATTTTTTTCCGTCTCAGCGCTACATTCGCAGGTAGGTACATGCTGAGTAGTTGCTTTCACTCAAGAGGGAGGGGCCGGTACCATTTTGAGATCTCTGTGTGTTGTTTACGCAGTATAGTGCTTTTTTAGAATGATGAAACTGACCGAAAATCCCATCAATTCATTAGATCTACATCTACATCCACATTTATACTCCGCAAGCCACCCAACGGTGCGTGGTGGAGGGCACTTTACGTGCCACTGTCATTGCCTCCCTTTTCTGTTCCAGTCGCGTATGGTTCGCGGGAAGAACGACTGTCTGAAAGCCTCCGTGCGCGCTCGAATCTCTCTAAGTTTCCATTCGTGATCTCCTCGGGAGGTATAAGTAGGGGGAAGCAATATAATCGATACCTCATCCAGAAACGCACCCTCTCGGAACCTGGCGAGTCTGCCACTTGAGTTGCCTAACATCTCCGTAACGCTATCACGCTTACGAAATAACCCTGTGACGAAACGCGCCGCTCTTCTTTGGATCTTCTCTATCTCTTCCGTCAACACGATCTGGTACGGATCCCACACTGATGAGCAATACTCAAGTACAGGTCGAACGAGTGTTTTGTAAGCCACCTCCTTTGTTGATGGACTACATTTTCTTAGGACTCTCCCAATGAATCTCAACCTGGCACCCGCCTTACCAACAATTGATTTTATATGATCATTCCACTTCAAATCGTTCCGCACGCATACTCCCAGATATTTTACAGAAGTAACTGCTACCAGTGCTATCATATAACCATACAATAAAGGATCCCTCTTTCTATGTATTCGCAATACATTACATTTGTCTATGTTAAGGGTCAGTTGCCACTCCCTGCATCAAGTGCCTATCCGCTGCAGATCTTTCTGCATTTCGCTACAATTTTCTAATGCTGCAACTTCTCTCTATACTACAGCATCACCCGCGAAAAGCCGCATGGAACTTCCGACACTATCTACTAGGTCATTTATATATATTGTGAAAAGCAATGGTCCCACAACACTCCCCTGTGCACGCCAGAGGTTACTTTAACGTCTGGAGATGTCTCTCCATTGATAACAACATGCTGTGTTCTGTTTGCTAAAAACTCTTCAATCCAGCCACACAGCTGGTCTGATATTCCGCAGGCTCTTACTTTGTTTACCAGGCGACAGTGCGTAACTGTATCGAACGCCTTCCGGAAGTCAAGGAAAATAGCATCTACCTGGGAGCCTGTATCTAATATTTTCTGGGTCTCATGAACAAATAAAGCGAGTTGGGTCTCACACGATCGCTGTTTCCGGAATCCGTGTTGATTCCTACAGGGTAGATTCTGGGTTTCCAAAAACGACATGATACGCAAGCAAAAAACATGATCTAAAATTCTACAACAGATCGACGTCAGAGATATAGGTCTATAGTTTTGCGCATCTGGTCGAAGACCCTTCTTGAAAACTGGGACTACCTGTGCTCTTTTCCAATCATTTGGAACCTTCCGTTCCTCTAGAGACTTGCGGTACATGGCTGTTAAAAGGGGGGCAAGTTCTTTCGCGTACTCTGTGTAGAATCGAATTGGTATCCCGTCAGGTCCAGTGGACTTTCCTCTGTTGAGTGATTCCAGTTGCTTTTCTATCCCTTGGACACTTATTTCGATGTCAGCCATTTTTTCGTTTGTGCGAGGATTTAGAGATGGAACTGCAGTGCGGTCTTCCTCTGTGAAACAGCTTTGGAAAAAGGTGTTTAGTATTTCAGCTTTACGCGTATCATCCTCTGTTTCAATGCCTTCATCATCCCGGAGTGTCTGGATATGCTGTTTCGAGCCACTTACTGATTTAACGTAAGACCAGAACTTCCAAGAATTTTCTGCCAAGTCGGTACATAGGATTTTACTTTCGAATTCAGTGAACGCTTCACGCATAGCCCTCCTTACGCTAACTTTGACATCGTTTAGCTTCTGTTTGTCTGAGAGGTTTTGGCTGCGATTAAACTTGGAGTGAAGCTCTCTTTGCTTTCGCAGTAGTTTCCTAACTTTGTTGTTGAACCGCGGTGGGTTTTTCCCGTCCCTCACAGTTTTACTCGGCACGTACCTGTCTAAAACGCATTTTACGATTGCCTTAAACTTTTTCCATAAACACTCAACATTGTCAGTGTCGGAACAGAAATTTTCGTTTTGATCTGTTAGGTAGTCTGAAATCTGCCTTCTATTACTCTTGCTAAACAGATAAACCTTCCTCCCTTTTTTTTATATTCCTATTAACTTCCATATTGAGGGATGCTGCAATGGCCTTATTTATGATCACTGATTCCCTGTTCTGCACTTACAGAGTCGAAACGTTCGGGTCTGTTTGTTATCAGTAGGTCCAAGATGTTATCTCCACGAGTCGGTTCTCTGTTTAATTGCTCGAGGTAATTTTCGGATAGTGCACTCAGTATAATGTCACTCGATGCTCTGTCCCTACCACCCGTCCTAAACATCTGAGTGTCCCAGTCTATATCTGGTAAATTGAAATCTCCACCTATGACTATAACATGCTGAGAAAATTTATGTGAAATATACTCCAAATTTTCTCTCAGTTGTTCTGCCATTAATGCTGCTGAGTCAGGAGGTCGGTAAAAGGAGCCAATTATTAACCTAGCTCGGTTGTCGAGTGTAACCTCCACCCATAATAATTCACAGGAACTATCCACTTCTACTTCACTTCAGGATAAACTACTACTAACAGCGACAAACACGCCACCACCGGTTGCATGCAATTTATCCTTTCTAAACACCGTCTGTGCCTTTGTAAAAATTTCGGCAGAATTTATCTCTGGTTTCAGCCAGCTTTCTGTACCTATAACGATTTCAGCTTCGGTGCTTTCTGTCAGCGTTTGAAGTTCCGGTACTTTACCAATGCAGCTTCGACAGTTTACAATTACAATACCGATTGCTACTTGGTCCCCGCATGTCCTGACTTTGCCCCGCATCCTTTGAGGCTGTTGCCCTTTCTGTACTTGCCCGAGGCCATCTAACCTAAAAATCCGGCCAGTCCACGCCACACAACCCCTGCTAGCAGTGTAGCCGCTTGCTGCGTGTAGTGGACTCCTGACCTATCCAGCGGAACCCGAAACCCCACCACCCTATGGCGCAAGTCGAGGAATCTGCAGCCCACACAGTCGCAGAACCGTCTCAGCCTCTGATTCAGAACCTCCACTCGGCTCTGTACCAAAGGTCCGCAGTCAGTCCTGTCGACGATGCTGCAGATGGTGAGCTCTGCTTTCATCCCGCTAGCGAGACTGGCAGTCTTCACCAAATCAGATAGCCGCCGGAAGGCAGAGAGGATTTCCTCCGATCCATAGCGACACACATCATTGGTGCCGATATGAGCGACCACCTGCAGATGGGAGCACCCTGTACCCTTCATGGCATCCGGAAGGACCCTTTCCACATCTGGAATGACTCCCCCCGGTATGCACACGGAGTGCACATTGGTTTTCTTCCCCTCTCTTGCTGCCATATCCATAAGGGGCCCCATACGCGCCTGACGTTGGAACTCCCAACTACCAGTAATCCCACCCTCTGCGACCGCCCGGATCTTGCAGACTTAGGGGCAACCTTTGGAACAGGATAAGCAGCCATGTCCGGCTGAAGACCAGTATCAGCCTGAGACAGAGCCTGAAACCGGTTCGTCAGACAAACTAGAGAGGCCTTCCGTTCAGCCCTACGGAATGTCTTTCGCCCCCTGCCACACCTCGAGACGACCTCCCACTCTACCACAGGTGAGGGATCAGCCTCAATGTGGGCAGTATCCCGGGCAGCCACTGTCGTAGTCCGACAGGGGGATGCGTGGGACGAGCTGGCCGTCCCCGACAAACCCCCATCCGGACCCCCACAGTGATGCCCATTGGCAACAGCCTCAAGCTGTGTGACCGAAACCAACACTGCCTGAAGCTGGGAGCGAAGGGATGCCAACTCAGCCTGCATCCGAACACAGCAGTTGCAGTCACTATCCATGCTAAAAACTGTTGTGCAAAGAACGTCGGAACTAATCTACAGAGAGCACAAACAAATCGACACAAAATTTAAACGGTTATTAAAATACAGGATTGCCTAGTAAATGCAGTAATGCTGCTACTTGCGCACTGCTGAGACACTGCTCGGCGGCGGAAGGAGACTACGCGATTTTACACTATTCAGGTACTAAAACGCGATGCTACAACTCTCAAATACTATAATACGCCCGAAATTTATGAATTAAACAATGCAAGTACCAAAAACACGCAAAGAAATTAAGAACTAAACTACGTAACAAATAAGTGATCTAGGAGTATACGACTTTCTGCTGGCAGCTGCTTATCCAATGGCGGCAGGGAGCACACTGACAGATCTGTAATTAGTGAATGAGAAGAACAATACACCAGTCGTCACTCGTCGACAGATGTACGAGTTCTACGGAGAAGAGACGATGAGTGATTCGATGGCTAGGAGATGAGTCCGACGGTTTAACGAAGGACGTATAATGACGAACGAAGTAGGCATCCATGTCTAGTTAATGAACAACCGGTTCGTGCGTTTGAAGAGCTTGTAAAGAAAACCTTAACTTCACCGTATCGAATCTTTCTACGAACTTTTCGCAAGTATCAAGATCAGTTCATCAGGAAATTTTTGTAAGAAACTAAATTTTCGAATACTGGTTGCTCGTTGGGTGCTTAAAAACTCTTACAGAGAAACACAAGAAACATCATCTGGACAGACACTTGACTTTTTGAGAAGTTGCGACAAAGGTCGTGATGATTTTGTAAGTAAAACAGTGACGAGGGCCGAGAGTTGAGTCGCTTATGAAACTGCTAAATAGAAACGGTAATCGGTGGAATGGGATACACAGCATCAGTAGGAAAGACTAAAGAGGAACAAATCTTGTCACTTCGAGAAGATATGTGCACATCCTTTCGTGATATACACCGCATTCAACAGGGTCATTTCGTACCACCAGATGAAGAAAAGGAATGAAAATGTTTGCTGGGTAGCGGTAATAGTGTCGCTCGATACAGAATAAACGTTGGAGAAAGCTCACTAACGTTACAATTTTGATCCATTACAATGTACAGTCTCACAATGAGAACAAGAAAGAACAATTATTATCCGACTTTGGCTGGCGTTTGTTTGATCACCCCTATATAGTCCTGACCTTGCTTCTAGCGACTTCCATTTCTTTTTGCACATGGAAATCTTCCTTGGTGGTCATAACGTCATCAGTGATGAACTCAAAGAGCATATTGCCATATGGTTAACAATGTGAACCGCGGCGTCCTATGTGGACTTATACGCTTACGCTGCCGACCCAAAACATTATGACCAAATGCTTCTTGGTCCATCTTTGGAACTCAAAGCAGCACCGTTTCACCGTAGTATCGATTTAACAATTTGTTGGTAGGGTTTTGGAGGCATGTGGAAATACCTGTCCACGCACAAGTTATGTAATTCTCGTAAATAAACCGAGCGAGGTGGCGTAGTGGTTAACTCACTGGACTCTCATTCGGGAGGACTACGGTTAAAACCGGCGTCATGCCATCCTGATTTAGATTTTCCGTGATTTCCCTAAATAGCTTCAGGCAAATGCCGGGATGGTTCCTTTGAAAGGGCACTGCCGGCTTCCTTCTCCATCCTTTCATAATCTTATGGGACCGATGACCTCACTGTTTTGTCCCCTCCTCCAGACCAACCAACCAATCCGTAAATAAGGGGTCGGCGGTTTCTGTTCGTGGTGACAGCGCCCGATAGCGACGCATAAGGGTTCCATCGGTTTCACATCAGGCGAGTTTGGTCGCCAAGACATCAACGTGATTTCGCTATCAAACTGTTCAAATCACTGTAACACGATTATGGCTTTTAGACGTGGACAGTTTTACTGCTAAAGATGGCTTCGCCTTCAGGGAAGACATCAAGCATGAAGGGGTGCAGGTGGTCCGCAGGCGAAATGACGTTATAGATTACTACTACAGGTCGCCTGCAAGCGCAGGAGAAAGTTTCTCATAGCATAATACTGCTCCCACCAGCCTGCGTCCTTGGAGCCACCGTTCGTCTCGATGATGACGTTGTGGAGACAATCATCGATCTGGTGTAACAAGAAACATGATTTTTGCGAATAGACGACACGTTTCCAATAGTCGACTGTCGAATCCTGATGGTCCCATGCCCACTAAAATCATAATTGTCGATGTCATTTAGTCAACAAGGGACGAGTAGGAGTTGTCTGCTGCGGAGTTCCATGTTCTACAATGTATCACGGACAGTGTTCTCCGAAATACTTGTGCGCACTCCAACATGCTATTTCCACTGGGATACCACAGATCACCATCTATTCTACTTTACAGAGCAGATAAGCCTCCGAACCTCACGTTCTGTGAGGGTTCATAGACGTCTAACCACTTAGCGCCCAGTGTTAGTTTCACTGTTCTTTTACCACTTTCCATAGATGCTCACGCCAGTAGCATGTGAACATTCGACCAGCTTCGTAGTTTGAGATATTGATCAGTCTCAGCGTGTTAATAATCTTCCCTTTGTCAGAGTGGCTTATTCCAATGGATTTCCTCATTTACAGCCAATATCTTTGCTAGAGTGATTCCCCTTCTTTCTCTGCTCCGCCCTCATACTTTCCTTACTGCTTCACGTGCCGACAACGCCACCAGGCGGCATGCAACGTTGCGGTGAGTAGTGGTCATAATGTTTTGGCTGTTCAGTGTATGTCACGCTATGAAAGCCACGTACAAAATGGTACGAACTACGTAGACTGATAGATTAAGATTTGTAGTGTCTCTCCAATAAGGAATTTCTCCATACATGTACTCTTTTTGTTTTTATTACCAAGCAGAACTTACTTTCTGGACAGAGCTCATAACAATGAATTGTAGACCAATAGAGAAAAGATCAATAGGTAGACCAAGAAAGAGGTGGAGAGATCATATGGTAACTGAATAGAAAATATAAGCACTGAAGATTGTGTAATAGACAAAGACTTTTTCTTACAAGAAAAAAGAAGAAGAAGCAACTCTTATCTTGTTACCTAAGAACGTATGATTTGTATACATCGGAGACCTGCACATTAATCGAAAAGGATAAATCGTCTAATCGCTCAGTAATTTAAAAGAGTATGCAAGATATAAAAAAAGATATGAGGCAGTAGATGGCTTGATGAACACGTTGAGCTGAAATCCAGTAAATTAAATATAATGTAAGGTGTAAATAATAACCATGATAGTTAAAAGAAGAAGATTAATGTTCAACGGACAAGTGTTCCGTATGGATAAAGACAGTCTCTAAGACGTAAGTCATTTAAGTTAAAATAGTTCCAAAAGTGAGAGACAGATCTGCATGAGATGGACATTGCTCAACGTAAAATAAACGAGAATGGTGGTTCCAGAAGAACAGTAAAAAGTTGTGAGAGTTTTATTACTGAACCAGAGCCGAGAAGACGGAGAAAGCCTTTAACAAAAGTGAAAGAGGAAAGCGCTGATTGGTGGCCTCAAGAGTTACTGTCGGCGTGTCAAAGCTGGTCGAAACAAAGTTCTCGACACACAAATAAAATTGATTACTAATCTGCAGCCCACTGACATACAATTCGACACGAAAAAAATAAAATACAAACTACAAAAGAAAGTGTTATTCGTGAAACAAAATATCGCACTTAACACCCTTAATTTGGCACCATATAATCACATAAAATCTCCACAAATTAGGAAGTTATAATTCTAAGAGCAATTTGACGCCGTTTTCCAGTCAAATGACATGTCAACTGCCCACCATCTTCCCTGCAACATTACTATTGCACCCTACGTAATCAACGACAGATATTACATGCACACATTCAAGCTCGTGACAGTTTATTTCCTTCCATCATCGTTCGGTTTGTTGCACCTGTTTCTTTTTATAGAAAACCCTTCTGGCTTGTCCATTCCTCACAACTATCTACATTCTTCATTTTTCCTACTTTCTGTTTAACAAAATTAATTCGTTTCTGCAAGAGCCCTGTGTCTAATTTAATATTTAGCCGTCCAGCACGGCCACCAGCAGGTTAATCGTTCAACTGTTTCGATTTTTTTTTCTAATGACAACAGTCAGTAAGCACACCTGACGCGACTCTATTTCAGGTCATCTTCGACGGTCACGACAGATTCTCGAAACAATGTGCAATAAGTATTTGCCAAATCGTAAAATTTAAATCAGTCTCTTCCTGAATCCCGACTCTCACGCCTACTGCATCTGCCCTGCATAACTTCTTGTTAGCCCAGGAACGCGGTAGCAATAATCAATTCGTAGCCCGAAAAAATCACTCAATTTGCGGGAATTAGGTGCACTTCTCTGTGAACATCTCGGAATACAACTTTTAACAGTTGTGGCTGGTGGCGTGTTTACGTGTCTTTCATCATTCTTTATGTATTTTAAGCAGAAAAGAATGATTCTATATCTTATGACATAAATCAAAAGTAATAGCCATGTCTCCGCCTTTTGTGTGCAACAACTAGAAGTATGATTTTGTCATGTTCAAGCTCCATGACTGTCAGTTTACACATGGATAAACAGAAAGATAATCGTAACTACTCCCTTCTTTTTAAGTGTTCCATAAATCAATTTTCTCATAATCAGATGGTCGCGGCTATCACCAAACGTTGATGTAAAGCTTGCACTTCACTTGGCATTATTTCGAAAAACTTGATATAATTGAGATATACGATTTCAGGTGTTATGTGGCACCGCCATATAAAAATGATCCCAATCGCGTTGAATGGTTTAACGGTTAAGTAGTAAAGGACAATATTAATGCCTGGAGGCAATATTCATCCAGTTAATCTTTAGAAATTTGCTTAAAATACACCGAGAAAATCGGAAAATCATAATATTTGTCAACTTAAAATCGAAATCTTTATTGTGTTACAAAGATTTCTAAGTACAATTCTGGGTATAAGTATTTTGTTTTATGTTAATCAATAGTTACCTATTCATTAATCAGACAGTCTCTCACTAAAAAGGAGAAAAGAAATACCCACCGCATACACAAAAGAAAGACTCCACGAACATGTTACCGTGTCGTAATATGAAAAGAATGTACTCCTTTATGGTGAGTTGTAGAAGGTGGATGGGGAGCTCCACACCAGCTTTGCTGGCGGACTTGAGTGAAATAAAATGGCTCTCCGGGACCGAACACAAACCTCATCAGTCTCATTTTTCATTCTTACATATTTCGTCCATCAACTTTCCAGATTACATTTGGAATTGTAAAACCTGAAGTTGGTCAGACACTTGATCATTGATCAGTAAGTCATACAAATAAGCGGAGTCTTCTATTGAAAAATTCTAACGATTTTGAGAGTCACAAGATTAGGTAGCGAAGACACCATTTGGATATGACGGAGTGCTCTTGGAGGACTAAGACGATACGGAGCGCCTGGTGACGCACTGAATATACACACGTACACATGCAACATATTCCACGCAAGAATAGACTAAAATTTAAGAAACCAAACATGTTTTCGTATTTTGCCACAACAAATATCGATTCTGTAAGGAAGGTTGGTAAGATGAAACATCTAACAGATATCTTACATTAACACAAGATAGTTACCAAAACTCTTCAAGAGTTATGTCATGCCGATCGGGATCCGATCGAGTGAGTAGGATATCGGCTTTATAAAGGATCACCAAGAGAAAAGGGAATAGAAGATGTTCCCCAGTTCGGAGTGTATTTCTCGGTACAGAATAGAATATTTGATTCCACTGAGGATTTTTCATCTAATACGAAAGAATGGTATCGTTAATTATTAAGACAGAAAACAAAATCAACGCAATAATAAATGTTCGTGCTCCAACCAACGTTAAAAATAGAAGTGATAAGGAGGGAACTGCAAAAGTTTGGGATTAACTTCACTGATTGTTAACGTTCATACCGCATACAAATATTAAAATTCTACTTGGTGAATTTAATACGAACACAGGGCGGGCGAAAGAAGAAATTTCGAAGTGTACTGGGACGATAGCCAGCGCATAGACTTACAAACAGAAATGGAGAACGATTAATTGAGTTTTTTACTACATATCGGTAGGTTTTCATGACGAAAAGGTTGAAGAGAAAACCATATTAGTTAATGACTTGGAAATGTCTTAACCTCAAGCTAGGGGAATTTCAGATTGTTCATGTGGCCACGGATCGCAAATTTCATAATGAAATCTGTAATATTAAAGTCTTCCCTAGCATCGATATTGACTCAGACTACTTCATTCCAAGAACGAAAATCAATCTGACATCTGAAAGGAAAAACAAACCCCAGAAGATGGATACAAAAAGAACTTATGATACTAGTTATGTTGTTAATAATCCTACTTATTACGAATAATTTGGAACACCTTTAAGTAATTGGTTGTATGAGGAATGCGACATAGGAAACCTGTGCCGGCATAAAGCTTCGTTAGTGACCAGAAAAAGAAAACTGAAAGTTCCAGGGAGGAATTGATCAATTCACGGCTACAAAAATTAGAAGAGTTAAAAGGAAATTTCAACAGGACGCACTAAAGTCTATCGTCAGACATTTAAGTAGTACCAATCGAAATATACATCGTCTACACTTATGATGAAAGATATGAACGGAAAGGTAGGACATAACAATTATGACAACTCAATGATCTTGGCTAAACACTTCAAAAAGTTACTAAATGGGGTGTAACCCGAACATTATTTAGAATTTGACACTTATCTAAGAAATAAAACACATCCGGAAAAAGCTACACCCTCTCCCCCCAAATCCAGACGAAGCACAAACTGCGATTAATTTACTTCGGAGTTATAAGGCAGCAGGTCACAACCAGGTAGTGGCAGAACTTTGGAAGTGTGCAAATGCACAAACTATTCTGAATTCACACAAACATCTTTATATATTTGTGAGCTGAAAAATTTCCAGAGGAATGAAATGTAATAATCCATCCACTACACAAGAAAGGAGATAGATCGGATCCTAATAGTTACAGAGATACGTCTTTGCTCAATACTACTTAAATTTTTTTTCTACGGATCTGTAATCCAGAATTCATTAACAGCTTGATGGTGAATTAAGTGAATATCAGTTATTAATCTGTCATGGATAATGAAACACCAAAGGATCAGAAACTAGAAGCTAGTGATCACCTCCGCCAACTTTAAAAAAAGCCTATGACAGTAACCAACATGAATCTTTCCTGTCTATCCTTACAGAATTTGGTTTACATCAGAAACCGGTCAGTCTCACTGCGGTCACTTTTTGAAATATTATATCTAGAGTAAGATACAGAAATGAATTCTCTGAACTCTTTGGGATTCGAACTGGCCTTCGAAAAGGTGTTGTATTGTCTCCATTACTATTTAATTATGAGCCACAGAAAATTGTTCGTGAATTGAAAAAGATATGTGAACCTTCTGTGAAGAGACTCTTTCCAAATTCGGTGATTTACTAAGAAAGTGAATCCATTGCAGATACAATGCTATTAAATGGATTGCATTTTTAGGACGTATTTATCTATTACCATATACTAGACTCCTGAAACAACTTTTTGACTACTTTTGGAACAGCAAGACAAAAAGGCAACTGGTTTAAAGAGTACAAATCTGTCTAAATAAAATGAACATTAAGAAAGACCAAATTCAACAGAGAGAAGAGAAGCTGATGCTGAAAAACGAATACATACGACTCAGATATTTGCATAAAAACGAGCCACCACATGACTTCGAATGAAGTTTGGGAAAGGAAAGAATTGTTGACTGCTACGATCTAAAGTTATTCATTGTTAACTCTATTGCATAACGTTTGATTTTAGCGACCCAATGTGGGGGTAAACAGTGTAAATAAATAAACGAAAGACTTTCCACATTGCTTGGTGTATAGCGTCTTAAGTTATAATATCATCACAGCTAAGAACACGAGATGTTTTCGCGTTCCGACTTTAAGGTATTTTCATCGTGTTCGTTGTTTCTGTGATATATACGGTGAACACTAATAAAACCGACAGACTACAAGAACAGACTGCTGACTGGGAATGGAGGAAAAAACGTCCTATGAACATGTGTCCGGAAAAGCGTCGTTGCCATAGTAGATGGGTTGACCAATGGATGTTCCTCTGACCACGTGCTGTGTGTTCTACGTGTGTTTCAGGTTGTGTGATTGATAAAGTGTACTGCAAGCAGCCGAACAGTCCTGTGTTCACGTTGGGAACAGGCCTAGTTGGTGTTGCTGTACGGCCAAGCAGATGGAAACAGTCGAGAGGTAGCACGGCTATACCAAAACAAGTACGCTCACTGACAACCACATTACACAATATTTCAAGCGCTTTTTGGGTGTTTTATGTTATCATGGGTTCTTTCAGACAAACGAACATGCAGGGAGGGAGCGGACTTTGCGAACACCAGATTTGTAGGACAGCATTATACAGGAAATTGAAACGACCTCTTAGTGTAAGCTGCAGGTCAGTGTCCCGCCCACATGATGAAAGCCGAAGTACGATTATGTATATCCTGCATGACAACCGTTACTATTCCTACGAACTGCAACGAGTACAAGGATTATCAGCAGCAGATTTTTCTCTACGGGAAGGTTCTTGTCGATGGTTTTTGCAGCAGACCATGACAATTATAGGATTTCTGTCATCAGTCCTCTATACAGACGAAGCAGCCTTTACCAGAACTGGCATTATTAGTCTGCATAATCGTCATCTGTAGGCACTTGGTCTGTGGAACTTTTATTTGTCAGCACCGCCTACCGCCGCAACGATGCATTTCGGGACACATGTTCATAGTACATTTTTTCCTCCATTTCCCTTCAGTAGTCCGTTCCTCGAGTTTGTCAGTTTTATTAACGTTCACCACTGGGGATCCTGTTTGCTCTAAAAAAGATAGCCCAGGGTTTTACTGTCAGTCACAGAACCAAACACAACTCAAATATTGCACATTTCCTTCTTCTTAAGACTCAATAAGCCATGAGCCGCGCGCTCGTCAGAAATGAAGCCCCATTTCCTTCACTGCTGCTTGAGGAACTATTTCCTTGCTCCTCTGAGGGGTTTTGGAAATGAATATAACCTGCTGGAAATAAGAAACTGAGTCGCATAATTACGATTAAGTGCATGACAGTATTTCATCTCGCATGGTATACTGGTAGGATATAGTACAACAGTTTAGCACACATATGGAGAAAGTGCCTGGAATGAAAATCAAATGGTGCACGATTCTTAACCCCTCATTCCACCAAAATGTCCCCCTTGATGGGCGTCTTAGTATATAATTACAATTCGTTTTTTATGTGTGGGTCCTCAGCCGGTACAAATTTCTCAAAAGAAGTAATTTTCCAGAATAACAAGTATCTTTTAATTTGAAACAAACACTGTGTTTTCAGCATGTTGTGGTCGTCATAGCAGCATGGAATAAACAACACACACTAATGGAAAAGAATCCCACCTCCAAGGCAGAATTAATATACAATAATTTTGGGAATACGTATGTCTAGGTAACATATCTAAGTGTTTAACGTTGCAAGGTCACATCGCAAATGTGCAATTCTGGTTCATTACAAACTAATCTATCCCCCGGAATGTTGAATGGAAGAATGGTGTCGTGGATGCAATGTGTCGCGTAGGTGCCAGTTGTCAGTTTGTGGGACTGAGTGCCATGCCTGTTGCGCTTTTTCGGTTATGCGGATGACGCTGGAGTTGTCGTCCGATGATATCCGGTACATGCGGGATTGGAGACAGGCCTGGTTATCAAGCAGGCCAAGGGAACCTGACGACACTCTGTAGAGCATATTGGCTTCCAACGACGGTATGTGGTCTAACATTATACTAGTGGAATACAAACCCTGGAATGATGTTAATGAATGGCAGCACAACGGGTCGAAGCGCCAGACTGACATACAGATATGGAGTTAGGGTGCGTGGGATAACCACGAGAATGCTCCCGCTGTCCTACGAAATCGCACACCAGACCCCAACTGCAGGTGAAGGCCCAGTATGTCTAGGCCATACACAGGTTGTTGCATGTGTTCATCTAAACTCTTTCTAATTAACACACAGTCATCACCGGCACCGAGATAGAAAGGGCTTTCATCAAAAATACAATAGGCCTTCACTCCGCTCTCCAATGAGCTCTCCCTTGACACGACACACGTTGCAAACCTGGGTGGTTTGTTGTCAGTGGAGTGCACGCTACAGGGCGTCTGTCTCGGAGCTGACATTGCGGTAACAGATCTGTGACAGTTCACTGTGTCACTGTGGTGCCAACTGCTGTAGATTTGCTGCTGTAGATGCAGTACGAGGCACCAGAGCCACACGCCGAACATGATGGTCTTCCCTCTCGGTAGTGCTACTTGGTCATACTGAGCCCGGCTTTCTTGCGACAGTGCATTCCCCTGACCACCGCTCCCAGCAATTATGCACAGGGGCTACATTCCTACCCAATCTTTCTACAATATCGCAGAAGGAACAACAAGCTTCTCATAGCTCTATTACACGGCCTCGTTCAAAGTCATTGAGGTGTTGATAGTGGCGTCTTTGTTGCCTTAAAGGCGATCTTACTTAACATTAACTCACAACGTCCAATCTCAAGGGTAACTAACGCTCACGACCGTTACAGCTCGTATTTGAAGCAAACCCGATCTGCATCCTCATAGTGGCGCCTCTGGCACCAAATTTAATCGACTGGCGTGAAATCTTAGTAGACGTCATCTTTAAGACGTACAAACACGCTTAACAACTTTCGTTCATCTCGTACAACTCCTTCATGGTGTTGGGATTTTTTTCCCGTCAGGATATGATGAACACCACCATTGCGGGTACCAGCATAACTATCACAGAAGAGAAGTTAACGTCTCACCTACTTTGGTTTATTTAACATTTTACGGACGTCATCACTTCTTGTTTTTTCCGTATAGCTTTGAGAATCAAAACACGCTGTTAGCATATATTTTCGTGTGATGTAGAGTGATAAGACCCAGGAGACTGTGAGATGACTTCTTCTTTTCTTTAAAAACGAAAACAGTTATAAGCAACCGGCGTTATTAATGAACATAATTATATTAGTTATCTATCGCTTACTGTGATGAAACAGTCACGACTTGGTGCAGTGCTCGCTTGAGAGCTTCCTTTGAGATAAAAGAGATAAGGCGATCATTAATCGTGCTGAGTACAGCGGTAATTGCTTTGGTCAAGATAAGTCTGGCCGTATACCGAGGGCCACATTGTGATAGCCATTAGTTTGTAGAAGACACATCTTGTGAGACACTGGAGTCGCTTTCGGAAAGACATGTCATCTGTCCCCGTCCAGCCATCCAGATTTAGGTTTACCGTGGCTTCCTTTAAAAACTTAAGGTAAATCCTTCGATGGTCTCTCTGAAAAGGACGCCGTCGATATTTTTCCCTCCCCTTCCCTAATCCGAGCTTCTGCTCCATTCCTAATGACTTCACTGTCGGCAGGACGTTAAACACAATTTTTTAAATCCTCCTCCGTCGCTTGTAATACAATGATAATGTTACTGAATTGAAATGTATCCATGAAATGACAAGAGTGCGAAAAGTTTGGAAATAGATTATTCCCGGTCATTCTGTGTTTACTGTTGCAGCCAAATGAGTTCTCTGTGGTTAATAGTAAGCTTCAAGCAACTTGTACCACACTATTCAACGATGCTTTTGGAATCGTGTTCCTTCTTGGTATGCCCTTCTCAAAATTAGCTTGACATAACTGTGCTGTTACAGAAACTGAATTCTTACGTTTTCTAAGAAAATATTCGTACAACGAAAACAGCTTCGAAATGTACACTGAAGCAATGTAATTTACAATTCAGGCAAAAACAGCAAAGAGTGACATAAATAAGACTATCAAAAGTATTTTCTCAACGATTCATTTAAAGATTTGTAATTATCTGAACTTTCATCTTGATAATCGGTGCCGATTTTGGAAAAGTGTTATAAAGTAAGTGAGCTTTACCTACCTGGATACTGCGGCAAGGGCGTATTTGGACCTCTGTAGGCAAATTGATAGTAGTAAAAAGTCTGTGACGATGCGTTGGCCATGAGATGCAGTATGGAATCCGTCGGCTCGGCGAATTTGATGTCCGTGAACATCTAAAAAGATATGTGAGTAGATTTTCAGTATATGTTACATGAGGCATAGAAGTTACATTCTCAGTTTACAGTGCGCCTTTAATGCAAGACTGTCTCCGAGAATAATGCATCGAACCAGTAAATGCTGAATACTAAGGTCAGGATAATTGTACGTGTTTCTTAAGTTTTGTTCTTAGTCGTGAGTGTCTGTTTTCCAACATTCTTAAAGATCTCCAATGTGTTTCGAATCACGGAACACCACGCGAGCACCAACTTCTAGAGCACTGAGTGCTGCCAATGAGCGGAGCTAGCCAAAATACTAGCAGCTTCTCTTCTGTCATTTGTTCGTCAGTGACGCATTGCTATCAGTTATTGTATAAATCAACGTTATATTGAGATTATAAACTTAAATATATTTCATGTTCCACCAGGGGAAGTGTGCCTGCTAATCTGCCAATTACGTGACTCGCTTCTATATGCCGCACACAGTATCTGTTCATATGATTTCTTTTTTTCACTTGGCTTCGACCCTTTCTGGAGATACGGCTCAGATTATTCGACTTTTCTCAAACTGTGTCGATGGTGATTTATTTTCATATTTTAAATTCACTGCATAACATAAACAAAAAAAAAGAGAAAAACCTAAAGCGCACAGAAGGTTGATTGAATGTCAATGTACTAGTATGTAGGTACATGTACCCTTCAGTAACATGTGTTTAAATGCTTACAGCTGCAATTCTCCGTGACAGGTGGACCGGCCACCAGAGTGCATAATGTTATTGGTGTTTAGTGTTCCTATAAGGCCTGTTAGGATACAGAAGGGGGCGAGAAAAACATCAGATGATGACAGTTCATCGTCAAGGGCGCAATGACCGTGAGTACTAGTCTGACGAAGTGCGACAGAATTAGAAGGAGCCTCATTAGGGGTCTCCATTTAACGGATGGTCGAATCGTGCTATGCCCTTATTTGTGAGGCATCTAGATGTGACAGTGGCCTCATGTTGGACTGAATGGAAACGTGAGTGCAGGCATATTCATCGCCAAGTCTCCAGTCGGCCACGTCTGACCACCACAAGTAAGGATCACCGTACTCTGCACCAAGTACATCATAACGCCTTTGTCTGTACGCCCGCCATCCGAGAACGTGTAATGGACTCCGTGTCGCTCTGTGTCATCCCGCATCATTTGTCGGAGACTTACGCTGCCACGTTAGGGAATTAGCATCCCACGCGTAGACTGCCGTTAACGCCACAACGGAAACAGCTCCGGTTTGAGTGGTGCCGTAACCGGAATGCACGGACTGCTTATGAATGGCACCGTTTTATGCTCAGCGATAAATGGCGTTTCTGAACCATAGCGGATGATCATTGTCGACAAGCAAAGCGGTGGCGTGAGGAGAGGTCCTATTATTTCATTGTTTTGGAGACTCAGAACGGGGCTATTCCCAAGCCGTACTGTGGCGAGCCAGGTCACGGCTGGTGGGGACTGAGGGAACTCTGACGGCTCAGCCGTACGTCACCAACAGCCTCGGTCCTCGTATGTTACCTCTTATGCGGCAGTATCGTGTTACCATTTTTCAACACATTAGTTCTTGTTCACACTTGACAGATGATTCTATGAAATGTCTGCGTGATGCTGAGTTAGTACTATCGCCAACAAGCTCCGCAGATCTGTCTCCGATAGAACATGTGTGGCATCAGATCCGACGCATTCCTCGTCCCAGCACCAGTACTCAGGGTGTGAAGGACCAGTTAGAACAGTTGAGGAGCAGCTCGTCTCAGGAGGCGATACGGCGAATTTGTGACGCACATCGCAACTTAATGAGTGCATACGCGAAGGACGTAGAAGGCGCAACGTCCTACTGGTTAGAGGGCTCATTGCGGCGCATTGTTTTATGTTTGACACAATTTTGCAGTCACCAAAATAATATTGCATACTTCCTCAACCCATAAAGTTTCAACTCGTTTCTTCTTGCCCTCCTGGGTGTTCCGCCAGGTGCTGACTCATGATATTAGCAATGGATTAGACGGCTTTTTTGCTGTTCAGTGACGTATAGAAATACATTTGTCCTCACTATGACATATCATTTGTACGCTGCAGGGTCACCAGCCATCTTACGTAACAGGCTTTGCCCCTTAGCGATCACAGGGCAGCTGTCTCCTGAACATTCTCAAATTTTCGTTTTTATTGCCAAACCCAGATTTATAGCACTGTGGGGTATGTTCAAAGTACCACTTACAGTAATTCCAACTTTATTTGCCTTTGCACATCGGAAATGCAGGTATATTTGGCTTGACTGTACAATTTTAGACTATGAGTCTTGTCAGAGATGTACAATTTTACTGCGAGCGAGAGAGAAGCAAAACGGAGAAAAGTGAGCTTGAATGGGGCAAATATTTAATGTTACAGAACTTTACAAATTCCGCCAGAGAAACTTCGAGAGAGTTCCATATCGCTGACTCGTGATACTATTCTGATGTGGAAAGTGTGAGGACAACGTACCGGTTACCACTCACATATTAAATAAGCAGCTTTGAACTCGCAAGAGCATCCTCAGCAACAACCACATAAAACTACCACTTAGGATTAGATACAGAGTTCAGTTTGTAACGCCGGAAATGCATATCCTCGTATTTCCATCTATTGTACTATAATTTGTTTTCCTTATTTTTGTTACCTGAATATATGACATTTCTGTGTCTTTACATATTGTAATTGTTTTACTATTTGTATATATATATATATATATATATATATATATATATATATATATATATTATGCATTTATGTCGATGTATAATTGGTTTGTTTCGTAAATATTATTTGTATTTTTACGCTGGGTCTTGCCTAGGGAAAACTGCTATCGAACGATTACATCGATAGGTCGTGTGAAGAATCAAAGTGTGTAGGATCTTTGGGAGTGTTAACTCTGCCGCGTGGAGCGCGGGCAGAGAGAGTCTGGCTGGAGTAGCGAGTGGAGCAGGTGTGTTGTGTGAAGCTCCCGCAAGTTGCCGCGCTTTCGGGGTTTGGCAGCATGTAATTGCGCTCGACTTGCGATGATAGTTTCTGACATGGTGTCGCGGACAGGAAGCATTAGCTGGCGCACATCAAGAGCCCGTTTCGTCTGGTGACCGTGTCGAGAAGAAGGCGCGCCAACATCCAGCTTCTGCAGCAGCGACGGCCGACAATGAGTGACTGTCGCCACCTCCTCGATCGACGGCTTCAAACCTTCAATCAACCAACAAGGAAGACTGGAAGCACGTAAAGTTTCAGAACTGTATGGCAGACCTCAGCTTTTCAAACTGTTCAAATCACAAAATTACAGCAACGTAGCATGAACCTTAGTTGCTCATTGTCCCAATTGCATTACCAAGCAGGGTCCCTTTCTTTTCCGAAATGAACCCGAGTGTCGTTGAAATTCAAACGCCAGCATAATTCCATTTCACTGCTTTAATTTCAAAGTTCACTTTAAGTACTCATAGCTGGCTACAATATTTAGATTACACAAGCACAAATTAAGAGTGCGAGTTTTGTTACCGTATTTTAGCTTACCTGTGACTGCAGCTCAGCTTGGTATGTACTAAATTTTACCATTGTTAATTGTTCAGAATCATTTAATTCTAGCTCAAAGTAAAATCTCTTATTTCTAAATTGCGTAGATTCAAGTTGCTTTTGAAATGATTGTTGAGGTAGTCCAAGACTAACCGTATTTTACTGAATTTCGATGTGCTTCAGAAAGAAAGCTCACTATTAACTTCAGTCACTAAATTAACTTTCGATTTTCCGGTTTTGTTAATTCTTTTGCTAAATTAAGTCAGAATGTAGCGAAATTTATTACTTCTGACAAACTTTCAGTTTTCACACTACACGTGTCAACCTCCAGTTGCCACGCTTCTAGTGCTAATTATATGTGTAATAACCTTTCTTTTTCAGTTACTATAGTAATTGTCCTTAGGACTGGCGACCGTAATTTCCCCAAATCTCAAATATCTAATTACCGCTAGTTAATTGTTAACGTAACGGCCGCACATTTACTTTCTTCATTAACTTTACCCCTTTTCAAAATTAATTTCCACCAGTTTCATTTGCATTTTTCCTTTCATTTAGATGTAACCCTTTCCTCCCTCTTTACCGACAGATTAAGTTCGGTGACGATTGCTTTTCCCAAATTTTCATTAGGTACACGCGGTTTAATTTTTCACTGTCATTAAGGTCGATAAGTGAGGGGGAGGTTACAAGTTACAGAGCAACTGACGGAAACGCAAAATGACAATTATTTCACGCTTAAGCGCAGAAAAAGGCTGACATTTTTCTGTGGAATATAGGAGAAACTGTTTTTGGTGTGCTGAGTCACGACACATAATATGGTACGCTGATAGCTGTGTATGGTGCTGGCATACGGTTGGTGATAAGTATTTGCACTGTAATACAGTGAAATTCTGGGCCGTTCGTTTTATTTGACCTTTGGATATTTTAATTGCTTTGAGTAAAATAGACACTAGTTTTTACAATAACTTTTAAGCAATTATCATTGCATTCTAGTTCGAAGAAATTGAAACGGGGTAGGGGGAACAGGTAACTCAAAGCGCCGACCAGAGCCCCCTTGCAACCCTGAGACGAATTGCAACTTCAACTGCGTGTCAATTTCACATAGAAACATCGAAACATCTACATATCTTGCAGCACTGATAATGTAAATACATCCATCATTAATTGTACCAGATCTTAATTGATGATTTCACCTACAATTAAATGCTGAAACACAGACCGTGAATGAAAGGGTGCAGTGGTTGAGACAGTAGACGAGCCTGAGGGAAGGCGACCGCTCAAGCACCGTCAGACCGTTCAGGTCCAGGTGGCCCGTGGTTTCCCAAAACCACTTAACGCAAATTTCAGGATGGTTCCTCTGGGAAGGACATTGCCAGTTTACCCAATCCTAGTCCGTGCTCCATCTGTAATGACTTCACAGAATACATGATGTCAGCCCGAATCTACCTTTCTCCCTGAGTAATAGCAACAAGCGAAGGTCCAGCATGATGCTAGTGGTGGCATGACTGTAGTAGCCTTTGGTAACAACAGTAGTAAGCGAGTGGATATGTATAGCAGTTTACTGTAACTGTTCTTTGCGCTCTACAAGATGCACTACAAGTTTACTTATATTCGTTTTAAGGTCTCGCACACTTCAATGGAAAATTAGTTGAAACTTCAAACGTCCCCTTAAAAAATTATAAATGACTGTGCTTAAACTGACACACAATATTTTTTAGCGCAACGCAATCTGACTTTCAAAAATCCCTACAAAAGAATGGCCCTGACTAACAATAACCTATACCTTTCATGAATCACTTACCTCACAAAAATTTTCGCTACTCAAACTACTGCAATACAGCGTGCGCCAGTACTGCCAGCTGAATAAAAGATTCTAACTACTGAAGGCACTAACTACTGATAGGCATAGTTAGAAAATGAAAGATTTTGTTAGGGAACAAACAATGTATTTTCCTTAATAGTGTTCAAAAGTCATTATATATATATATATATATATATATATATATATATATATATATATATATGACATCCAGTCATACAAATTTACTCTCTCTGATGGACACACGTCCTGATCATCCGCTCTCAAAACTCCGCCATCTCACTTCCCACATCCACCACTGCTGGCGGCACACCTCCAACTGCGCAACGCTATGCGCTGTTAACAACCAATTGCCCAACACTACAATAGCAAATTCCAACAGTGCAAACCAGCCACAGACTGCACACAGCACAGTCAGTGATTTTCACACAGAGCGCTACGTGACGTTACTAAAACCTAAAGAGCCTACTTACAAACTTTCCTGCATTCTGTTGTCTTACGAAGAGGTTTCGGTATTGACTGCTAACGTGTAGAAATATTGTTAGTACGTACCATAGACGCATTGAGGAGACCCTCAGGTGTGTCTGTGATGTTATTGCCGGCTCCAAAGTAGAAGTCCTTGACCTTGGCGGCGAGGTCCTGCTGCTCCTCAGGTGTGTCCACGTCCCGGAAGTCACCGCTGAGGACGGCCGACAGGTTTGTGTTGAGCGTTTCCAGCCATTGTGGGTCTTCCAGCACTACAAATAAACGCACAAATCAAGATGAGGGCACCGTAATAGACAAATACTAGTTCGCACTGACGTGCAGTACTTCTGTCCTTGTCAGCTTAGTTGAATCGGTTCGTCCAATTACATTGTCAGCTGTAGTACGACTTTTCTCAGAGTTGCTCTCATAAGAGACCGAACACTTTGTGCGTTTTAAACATTTTATTGAAAATAATGTTACATTTGGACATGAGTTATACAGATTTAAAGAGTTCAAGACGCAAGAAGGGCTGCAATTGGAAGGACGAATGGGGGTCGTCCCCGCAGATACACACGCATAGGCTTCATCTGATGCAACGTATGTTCCAGAAATGGAGCGTAGTGGCATTGTGAACAGTGATCCTTGATATTTTCGTGCTGAAAGTTACCACTGTAAGAAGTCAGTCTTAGCTCAGGTCGGCTGTAATGCATTCCACGTCGGGTTTATGATGAACTTATATTTGTGTGATTCGTGTTCATAGACGGAACAGTCAGGGTGTTTAGCTATATATCATTAATATTCATTAATATCCTTAACTGGATATTCCATTCAGTTATTTTATTGGTGGTATTGTCTGCCTGCGCAGCTGATTGGTAACATGTTTGCCTAACATGCTTCGGACCCGGGTTCAATTCACTGCCGGGCTGGACTGGATATTGTGTTGGCCTATTCATCATCTCATCATCACCAACACGCAAGTCACCCAATGTGGCGTCAACTGGAATAAGTCTTGCAAGCCGGCGGCCGAACTTCCCCAGGTGGACCCTCCCCGCCAACAGTGCTACGTGGTCATTTCATTTCACTGATGATATTTAACTTACGTATTCGATTTCCAAACTATACAGTTTACTCTTCGGACGAGTTTGCGGCAGTGTAACTTAACGGCAATTTTTAAGTATATATATCTAAAACGTGACGACATCGGAAATCAGTGCTGCTCTTGAGTTTATCCAATACGTTTGGGGTTCATATTGGGCGGTTTATAGCCAACGGAAACTGACTGAGGGCTGACAAAGATTTCCAAGGAATCTGTCCGTTGCACACAGTTGAAAGACGACGACTGAATGCAAACATGCGCGTACACGATGATTACTGATGTGAAGGTTGTTCCAGAACGGCAGTCACAAATGAAGGAACAATAGAGTGCAGTGAGTGACATTGGAGGATCAGCGGTCAGAGGTGTTACAAATAGCTGACACTATTGGCAAATCACAAAAAAAAAAAAACATAATACATTGCATTAGAACGCTAACTACGAAATAGCTCTGTCCAACATGCATGCCTCATTTGCTGAATTCCGATGACAAGAAATTGCAAAACCATTTTTTCAGTAACATATTTTCTTTAATGTTGTTAGCACCGTTTCTGCTTGTGTTTCAATAACATTTTGATCGTTCTTCTCTTTTAAGTTAACCAATTTTATGTTCCGAATAACCTATGTGTCTGATGTGTTGCAGACCGCTTACTCCAGAAACGAAGCGGTATATTAAGGCAGTGGGTTAAACCAAGAGACCCTGGACGAAAAAGGCAATCTTAACACAAGTATTCTTTGGATATAGGACTCTTAACTTCGGCTGCGGAAGCCTATGCGTTTACATAAGAATTCATCTCAGTTAATATCTTTCAGAAGTTGATATAGGGGACAACATTGGATGACAGAATATGAGAAGAGGATTGGTTAACAAAAGGAACAAACCAAATCAGAGTTACGTAACGACAATGAACTTGCTCAGAAAACTATTTTGGGAAAGGCAGAGTTGTGAGATTTTAAATACCAGTAGTTTGAACAGTGACGGCGTTTGGAGCTTTTTGGCTACAAAATTTTCTCGCAGCAAAAGAAATTTGTGGACGGCGAGGTTTGGAGTTTCATGAATAGATCATGACAGCCGCAGGTGAATGTGTTGTAGACTAGACCTTGCAAATGGCACTTCGAGCGTGGAGCTTGTTCGCTGGGAAAGCTTTCGTACAACAGTATAAAAGAGCACTAACTAGGAGAACATGGCAAGTACCATAAAGCGATATCCCAAGAAATTTGCCCAGAGGAAGACGATTCAAAATGAGAGTCCCCGTGCCTCGGCTTATCCGTAGATACTCGACCGTTTGTGAGAAAACGACGGTCAAAGTTTTTTATGTACATTAGATGCCTTTAAGCAAGCGATAATTTCAGCCAAAATGGAGGCGGAGTGGCTAGCGTCACGGATTTTTCAATTTTGCACCCCTTCTTCGAAACCTGATTGTTGTTTCTACTTATTTCATTTCGTTTATTTTTCATTTATCTACTAGTGTCCATAGAAGTTTACTACACGAATGTATCTTTTGAAGTTAACCGTTACAAGGGCGTTTGTTAATTGAAAGCTACAGCTGGGTTTCACACTATCATGCTTTAAGTATATAATTTATTTTGTATGGTATTTTCAGGGGTGAAAGGCTTTTAAAATTCTTTACTATTAGATTTTATTTATATACCAATTTTTATATTAATTCTCATATTTTATTTTATTCTTCAGGAAGATTTGGAGAAATCCCTTGGATGATACCGACCGTAGACCATTCGAAACAAAGAAATTCTGAACACCACGAGCATCGAGGGAAGGCTGGTTTGCCACAGAAGCATTTCTTCATAGGAAACTCACTTGAGAAAGAAAAGTCGTTGACATTTCTTAAGGTTTCACTCTATGGCAACTATTCCGCGGCAAACCTCAGGTAACGAATAACGTTACCGAAAACTGGTGCTTCCAGTTGATTATGAATGAAGATACAGTACATGAATTTCACTGAGGACTATTTCCATTCAGTTGACTTTATTTATCTCATTCACAGAACTACAATTGTCAAACTAAACACCTTTCAGCCGACAAATTTCCAAAATATGGCTCTGAGCACTATGGGACTTAACTGCTACGGTCATCAGTCCCCTAGAACTTAGAACTACTTAAACCTAACTAACCTAAGGACAGCACACAACACCCAGCCATCACGAGGCAGAGAAAATCCCTGACCCCGCCGGGAATCGAACCCGGGAACCCGGGACAAATTTCCAACCTTATTTTATTTGGCAACCAGGTCCAGCGTTTTACTACGCCATCTACAGGTCCCTGACCGACGCGTAGGAAGAATCTACCTTCGTCTTGATCATTACAGGGACCAGAAATACTGGTATTAGTAAATATCTGCTACAGTGATCACTTCAACGATCACCTGCTGACTGTTAGATAAACCAAACAGGAACTAGACGTACAATTAGCAGACGAACAAAGACAATTTTATTTCATTATACGCTGAGTAACATTCACGTAGTTTACTCCTACGGACAGCGGTAGATAAAAGCAAACAAAAAGAAATGTACTGATCGAGTTTCGAACACGGAGTGCAAAATTGTACAAACCAAAGCTAGTCACAGCACCACTAGTCTGGTGAGCAGTTTACCTGCAAAGAGATTTGATCCTCTTTTTGTCAGAAACGGTCGAGTATCTGCAGATAAGCTGAAACACGTGTCAGTTTATTTTGACTCCTGGTCCACTAAGCAACGTTTCTGGGAAATGGGATTACGACGCTAGTCGTGTTCACCTCTTAAGTCGAAGAGCAGGTGCACTGATACCTTAAAACTGCCGTCTTTTACTGTAATGTCGAGAGCTTGTCACTTACACTTCTACTTCCACGCCATCAGAAGGTGAATTCGTTAGAAAAACAATAATACTACTAATAATAATAATAATAACGTCCGTTGCAACCTTTGTAGCCGGCCGCGGTGGCCGAGTGGTTCTACGCGCTTCAGTCAGGAACCGCCAGATTGCTACGGTCGCAGGTTCGAATCCTGCCCCGGGCATGGATGTGTGAGATGGAATAATAATAAATGGCTCTGAGCACTATGGGACTCAACTGCTGTGGTCATAAGTCCCCTAGAACTTAGAACTACTTAAACCTAACTAACCTAAGGACATCACACACATCCATGCCCGAGGCAGGATTCGAACCTGCGACCGTAGCGGTCGTGCGGTTCCAGACTGTAGCGCCTTTAACCGCTCGGCCACTCCGGGCGGCTGTGTGAGATGTCCTTAGGTTAGTTTGGTTTAAGTAGTTCTAAGTCTAGGGGACTGATGACCTCAGATGTTAAGTCCCATAGTGCTCAGAGCCATTAGAACCATTTGCAACCTGGATAAACGTTGTGAAACGCTATGAATGCGTAGGAGGAGAGGAAGAAAGGCGCAGCTGTGACGTACTGGGCAGCAGCATGTTGCCGTCGGCCGTGGTGACGCCGGTGATGAAGGGCACCTGGTTGAAGCGGCCCTCCCTGGCCAGCGTCTGCGGGGGTTCCGGCAGGAAGGCACCCGCCAGCGCCGGCTCCACAATGGGCACGAACGCGAACTGGATGTAGCGCATCTTCTCCTGAAACGCGAAGAGATTGTCCCCTAGAGAGTGGTGGGCTGCAACACATCTACACGTCACACACTATTAAAAAGAGAATAGATTAGGGTTTAACGCCCCGCGCCCCGCCATCATCTACATCTACATCTACGCCCATACTCCGCAAGCCACCCGACGGTGTGTGGCGGAGGGTACCTTGAGTACCTCTATCGGTTCTTCCTTCTATTCCAGTCTCGTATTGTTCGTGGAAAGAAGGATTGTCGGTATGCCTCTGTGTGGGCTCTAATCTCTCTGATTTTATCCTCATGGTCTTTTCGCGAGATATACGTAGGAGGGAGCAATATACTGCTTGACTCTTCGGTGAAGGTATGTTCTCGAAACTTCAACAAAAGCCCGTACCGAGCTGCTGAGCGTCTCTCCTGCAGAGTCTTCCTCTGGAGTTAATCTATCATCTCCGTAACGCTTTCGCGATTACTAAATGATACTGTAACGAAGCGCGCTGCTCTCCGTTGGATCTTCTCTATCTCTTCTATCAACCGTATCTGGTACGGGTCCCACACTGCTGAGCAGCATTCAAGCAGCGGGCGAACAAGCGTACTTTAATCCACTTCCTTTGTTTTCGGATTGCATTTCCTTAGGATTCTTCCAATGAACGTCAGTCTGGCATCTGCTTTACCGACGATCAACTTTATATGATCATTCCATTTTAAATCACTCCTAATGCGTACTCCCAGATAATTTATGGAATTAACTGCTTCCAGTTGCTGACCTGCTATATTGTAGCTAAATGATAAGGGATCTTTCTTTCTATGTATTCGCAGCACGTTACACTTCTCTACATTGAGATTCAATGCTAATAAATCGACGAGATTTATACTGCACTGGTTGATAATGAAAATTAACAACATGACGGAAAGAGTCCGCGTAACATTAACCTTTATTCATATATTATGCTGCTTGTAACATGTATACGACCACAATCCGATGGGCGTACACACGGAAGTGGATGTGCTACAATATTTACAGTGTCTTGTGTAGCCCCATCTAGCAACAGACCTGCAATCGTGCATAGAGGCGGTCATATATGTGCCGGATGACAGTCTGGCAGGTATATTCCACGCTACTACCACCCGATGTTGCCCCCAATGAAGCGGCATTTAAAGTGGCGCACACCGAAGCCGGATACTGTCCCATCAATTTAGACGCAAGCCCAAGAGGGCAAGGAAGAGACCTGGTGATCGGCTGGACCGCATAAAACAGAGAACACGAGGTGTAATTCGTGATCTGATGGTGTCATCTTCCGGTCCAGCCAGATGGTGAACTTTTCACTTTTCTCTCAACATATACCAGAGGTTACGATCCCTGTTGACTGGGGTTCACCACACCATTACACCCGAATTTGGTAGCCTACGTTGTCGCTTCATTTACTGTTGTAGCACCCTTCCCCCCCCCCCCCCCTACCCCCCACCCTCCACTCCTATTTCGTATCTTCAGTATCCCTCTTCGATGGAAGCGTGGCATCTAATACCGCTGATGTCACTGCCAAATGTAGGCTCAAACCAACGTTGCACAACTTGTTTTTATCCGTATCATCTGAAGTGGGCTGATCGTTGATATGTGCTGGAGGACACTCCGCGAATGTCACCGTTCCTCTTATCAAGTTTCCAGCCCGTCTAAAGTAAAAAAGGCAAAATTTTGTTTCACTGTAATCATTTGTTTTCCCGCACACAGTCTGTAGCGGAGCTTATAACACGAACTTAATCGTACAGCATCATGGGCAAACGTGTCTTCATACAAGATACTGGATTCAGAATTATGATTCGTGTAGCGTGCGGCATGGTCCATCAGAAGAACAAGTACAACTTCCTTGACGTTCAATTATTTATTAGCATGAAATTTGCTCATAGACGCGGTTGTGCAGGGCACTAAGCGTAATGACGCATAACGATGGTAAATGGGCTATTCATTCGAGAAGTCAGATGCCGCTGACGTAGATTTTTATTCCAAGCACATGGTACCTATTCCATTCACAGCGTGGCGTTTTGAACCATTCCCCTTGCAGCAAATAATTAGTGCTCCAAGAAATTATCTTTCCAGTGATGAAGGGCACCTGGTTGAAACGGCTCTCCCTGGCCACTACATCTTCATCTACTTCAGTACTCTGTCGACGACCGTAGGGTGTATGGTGGAGGGTAAGTAACGTAGTTTCATCCCCACACATCCCTCTTGTTCCACCCGCGGATGGTTCACAGGATGAAAGACTGAGTAGCCCTCTGTATTATCCCGAATTTTTAGCATCACTTCCCTTATGCGAGATGTATCTTAGAAAAATATTACGTTTTTGGCACGTTTTCGAACGTGGTCTCTCACAGTTTGACGAGTATGACTGTTAGCGATGCTCAGCGTCCTTCTTATAACACCCCCCACTGCACTTTTCTGAGCGTTTCTGCGACACTGCAACATTTCCGGATAATGCGAGATGTGGAATTTTCGCTGGGTCCGGGAAGCATGCACGAGTACCCGAAGTGATTAAGGCGACCACTCGCGATTCGCTCGAAATCCAAATTCAAGTCCTAGTCGCCCACAAATTTTCGTATGTCACTCTTGTGTAGTAGATTTGTACCTAATATAGTTCAAATCAAGCAATTCCCACTCAGGAACTAATTTCGAAATACAGTATTTGTACAAATTGTCGTATTTGTTGTGTTACTTATTCTACACACATTAGCTAATATGGCCTTGATGTATTCGTACTGCAGACAGCAAGGATAAGCTGAAAGCCGTTATTTTTTCCCATAATTGTAGCCTAAATAGACACGAAGCCAACATCCGCCACAGTGTTAGAAGCTATACGTCTCCCACGTCCGCATACGATGAAGAGACTGAAATAATATGTGACGAGATAAAACAAGACATTTAGATAGTTAAGAGATAGGAAAATTTAATTGTAAAGGGGAAGAGGAATTCGATAGTAGGAAAAGGAAGAGAAGCAAAAGTAGGGGGAGAGCAGTGGCTAGAGTAGAGGAATGGAACGTGAAGCATCTTGTAGAGCAATACGTAGAGCATAAGGGAATCACTCCCAGCACTTGCGTTAAGAACCGTAGTACACGGTTGTATAACTGGAAGAGACCTGGACACACCCGAAGTTTTCGGATAGGTTGTATAACAATAAGACACAGATTTAGAAAACAGGTTATAAACTGCAAAATATTTACAGGGACATACCTGGAATTTGTCCGTAATTTATTTGTCATGAACATCAGATTAGAAACAAAGAAACTGCACAGACGTAGAAAATTAAATAGGTAGAACCTGGATAAACTGACAGAGGCAGAGATGAGAGTTTCAGGGGCGTATCAGGAATGCCAGATTATACCTATAGGGTAGTTAAAGAGGCCGTTGGAATAAAGGGAAGCAGCTAAACATAAAGCGATGCAAAGGGAATATTATGCAATGGTAAAAGGAAGTAAATGAAAATGAGATGGGAGATATGGATACGGAAGAATATGAAGGAGCACTCGGAGATCTATCTCGACGCAACTCATTTCCAGTAGACGATACTCTCCAGTGTCCTGTGACTGGATCAGGAGGGAGCTGATGATGTCTCTAGTTGTAAACTGGCTCGTCCTGCCCGTAGACGTCGTGCCTGAGAATACAAGCTGGAATATTTTCAGATAAGGAAACTCGGTGGGAAAAGGACGAGGAACTCTGAATATTAACTGAGACTGAGAAACGAAATAGGATTGGAAACTACTATCGAATCCTACGAGACATCAACTCACTGACTATGTTGTGCAGTCGTGCATGTAGTCTGTGCAGCTAAGTGACGCGAGAAGCAAAGTACAGTCCTGGGGGCAGAGTGTCGCAGGTTCAGCGTCTGAGGCAGGCTGAATCCTGAATCCTCAGCAGCGCCGACGGCGCCGCTTATATAGACTCACATGACAAGCCTCCCACGCGATCACGCGCTGCCCTCCTGACCTCGGCTCCTTCCACAATCTTCTGTTCAGCTGGTCACGTAGCCCACACTGCTCATATGACAAAAAAATAGTTCCTCCGGCTTCCTGGCGTCCATGCTGACGTCAGGTTACTTCTTTACTGGCCCACCTTGTGCAGCATTTCACCCTTGGCTATACACTCACAATAATTCACGCTATTCATTCGAGACATATAAGCGACAATTTCTCCAGAATCATTGAAGCCTCTGAGAGAGCCATACGTAACAAAACTCTTTCACCTAGTGTGAAAGACGTATGAGACAGGCGATATACCATGAGGCTTCAAGAATAACGTAATAATTCCATTTCCAAAGAAGGCTGGTATTGACAGGTATAAATACTGCGGACTGCAAAATACTGAATGGAAATATGTACCGAAGAATGGAAAAACTTATAGAAGCAGACCTCGAGGGAGTAGGAACAGGCGAAGTAATATTGCCCACTGGTTATTTCCGAACACAAACATAGGTTAAGGAAATGCTAAACGCCCTTATAGTATTTGTAGGTTTAGAGAGAGCTTTAGACAATGTTGACTGAAACACACTTTAGAATTCCCAGGATGGCAAGCATATAAAGCAGGAAGCGAAAGGTTATTTACAAAATCCATACAGCAGTTAGAACGGTCCAAGGGCGAAAAAGGGAATGAGTAGTTGAAAAGAGAGTGAGACAGAGCTGCAGCCTGTCACCTATGTTATTCAATCTGTACGTTGAGCAAGAAGTAAATGAAACCTAGGAGATATTTTGAAAGGGAATTAAAGTTGAGAGAGAAGAAACAAAAGAAAATTGAGGTTCACTGACGACATTGACGCCATTTTAATTCAGCCAAAAAAGGGAAAAGAGCAGGTAAAAAATGTAAATGTCGTGTGACTAGGGCCTCCGGTCGGGTAGACCGTTCGCCGGGAGCAAGTCTTTCGATATGAAGCCACTTAGGCGACTTGCGCGTCGATAGGGATGAAATGATGAAGATTAGGACAACAAAACACCCAGTTCCGGAGCGGAGAAAATCTCCGACCGAGCCGGGAATCGAACCCGGGCCCTTAGGACTGACCTTTTTTTTTTTTTTTTTCGTAGTTGATCGTTGGGTTTGGTCGTTGTGGACGTCACATGACATCCGTTAAAGTTCGTCTGTTGATCCTTTAACTAAGTTTTTTTATTACAGAGGCCAACCAGGTCTCTGACTGAACACGCTCAGCTACCGTGCCGGCGCCACTCAGCTACCGGGGGTGGACAAAAGAGGAGATAAACGGAATGGATACAGGCTTGAAAAAAGATTAACCTCAATGAAAGTGAAACAAAGACAATGGAATGTAGTAAAAAGTACATCAGATGATGCAGCGGAGATTAGATTATGATCTGAAACTCTAAAATTATGGGTGAGATCGACTATTTGGGCACCATAACTCACTGATGTGTGTCGAAATAGAGAAGACCATAAAATGCAGACTGGCGAGAGCAACTAAAGCGTTTCTGAAAAAGGAAAATATTTTAACATCAAATATAAATGTAGGTGCTATGAAGTCTTCTACTGATCGGGAGTGATCTGAAGTGAAACGTGGATGATGAGCAGGTCACATAAGATGAATTTGAAAACTAGTTGTACCGTAGAATGCTGAGGATTAGATGGGTAGAACGGATAATTAGTAAGAAGGTACTGAATGAAACTGGGAAAGTCTAATTTGTGGCGCAACCAGACGAAACGAAGGAACTGGTTGGTAGGACAGATCTCGAGGCCTCAAGGAGTCTACAGTTTGGTAATGGAGGGAAGTGTGGAGAGTAAAATTTGTAGAGGGAAATCAAGGCTTGGACGTGAAGAGGCGTGCACGAAGTAGACTTAGGTGCAGAGTTGTATCAAAGCAGATTATGGTCTTTAGACCACAACAACAACACTTTATAGATATGCATGTGTGGAGTCAGCAACTATTCTTTGTACCTCGCGGTGTTCATTTGCTTGTCTGTCAGCATTTTGTAGCACGTTTTTACCGACTTAATCTCCCTGATGATCAGCGCGTCGTCAGCGGACAGCCTCGTAGTGCTACAGCGGCCCTACCACTGAGCCTTTGCAAAGCCTCACCATTATAAACAACGTACTGGCTCCTACTCGCTCGGAAGTCTTCAGTACAGTCCTATATCTGTTTGAATACTTCGTATAAGCGTATTCTGTTAACATGTTGATGGTTCGAAACTCCGCCGTCATGAATGTGAGTTAATCTACTGACCCATATTCATGAGTTGTTCTCTCCCAAAAAAATTCATCATACGGCTAACATATATTTAATAATTCTTCAGAAATTTTCAGCAACGCTTCGACGCAATTATCACTTGTGTAACGTTTCACAGAATCTAAACACACATATATTTTGGTCATTTCGTAAATATATTGTTCAGCACAAGTAAAACACAGATAATTATTCTACTGCTAGTAAACCGAAAGAAGGGTAACTAAATGACTGACTTGGCTAAGCACCGGCGTACCACTTTTGCAAATAATGTTCAGTGCCTAGATGGTTAGGAGTGCAAATGGCAAAACGTGAACTTCTTCTTTAACACTGGAATATAAAACTGAAAAAGTTAGGTATGACAGAAATTTTGATTCTTCGTTATACGGTCATCACATAATTGTCTCCCTAACACAGATCGGAAAAATTCTTTGTTCCTAATTGAAAGTACCTAATGAAGCTATAGTTTAAGGTAAGCTTTGTTGCTCCTAGTTGAAACTGCAGGACATAAAGGTGTACAGAATATACTGCTGTGACTGAAACAGCAGCACTAGGAAGGATGGAGAGTGATCAAATTTTAGTTATTGTAGATGTACAGTATAGTAGGCAGAACACGTGATTAAATTTGTAGATGCTTTGGGGGTATACAGAGTGCGATATTTATTTCATACAAGTATGGTTCGAGTTTAACTGAGCTTGGATGACAGATACTCGTTCGTCATTCCTTTCAGCTACAGGATGGGGGAAATAAAAGTGGTCTGGACGAGGGATACGATTGGATGTGAATTTGTGGCAGCATTATCGGAAGAGGATAATACCTAAATTACTTCCAACAGGGTGAAGCAACTGCCCATACAGCGGGCCGAACCTTGGAGCACATTTGCACAATCTTCATGTCTGATAGAGTTCTTAGCAGTCAGTCTTGTCGCGGACCTAGTTTGCACCCAAATCACCCGATCTGTCAGTGTGCAATTACTTTCTGTGGGGAGCCCTCAAGTCTAAGGTGTACAGCAAAAACCCTCGTGGTCTTATAGAGTTGCAGCAGAACATTTCGGATGAGACTGCATCAATTCCAGCTGTGCAGCTTCTATCCGCCTTAAGAAACTTGCTGACCAGGGTCGAAAAGTGCCAAGAGATACATGGCGGCCACTGTTAATATCTCCTATAATCAGGTTAGTACTGTATTTTCTTTCCCCTGTTGTGTTTCTTTGTATACTGGAATTTGGAATTCTGTTCTCCGGGTCATACTTATTTGCCCCACCGTGTACATACTAGGATTTTTCAGTGGTAATGGCTGGTGAGTAGTGGCATGCCAGACTCTCGGCAACCCATGACCAGATGTTTTCAGTGGGTGAGGGATCTGGACAGTTTTCTGGCCAGGGAAAAAGTCGAACATACTGTGTGAAGGTAGGTCAGGACAGCAAGGAAACCATGGAGTCTTGCGTTACTTTGTTGAATAGTAACATATGAGCACTCCGAAGTTCAGCGGCCGTAATATGTCAGAAACGTAAAGCATGCTGTCCAAAATACCGGCTGTGTGAGCCATTAGTGACCATATAGTGAACCCAATGGTACCTCCATGATCTCATGGCGGTGCTGGGCGTGCATTACGATGACGATTGCAATCTGGCCTTCGGAGCTTCCACACAAGGATACGGAGAGCCTTGGAATGGTCTGGAAAGACGACATGGTTCAACTCCTGTGCGTCTAGTTGTAGTTGGGTGTACCATGTCCGCATGTCTATCTCTTCAGCCGCGTCAAGGGAAGCCGCCACAACGGTCGCTGTGCTGACAGTCTGTCGTTCTGTTCGATACCTCCAAGATAACGTTATATGTGTCCTAGAGGGTCCAAACCTCGTGGGACCTTTGGTATCCTACATGGCTCCTTCCTGAAATAACTGATTCCATATTCGCAATATATTTGTGGGAATCCGAGCAACACATACAGCAGTATCGCGGAACCATAAACCATAGTCTCAGTAGGTCGAATTCTGAGCAGCGCTAATAGACTTTTCTCCATCTTACCTAAGGCATCATACAACTTTCTCATGAAAAACCAATATTAAAATGCCATTTCTGAATCTGAAATCTGCTGAGTGGTGTTTCCTTACGTGTAGAACGCCGATGCGATTACCCTTACCTTGTATCTGAGATTGCACTGAAATGCTAATGAATTGCATATCCAAGAATGTAGTACAGTTCATTATTATTTCACTGCACGCCGCCTTAATGGATATGTAATTTTAATAATCTGCAGAGTATTTTACATTATTTTTATAATTTAGAATAACACTAAACAGTAATTTGTATATGTGGTTATGTTTTTAGAAATTCAAAAAATCTGTATCTGTTAACTAGTTAGACAAAGAAATTGTTGACGACCAGTTAAGGACAGTAACTCATTTTAGATCATCTTGAGTTCGGGTACACCGTACTGGGAGAAACTGAAAGATAGCTGGAATAGCACCTGTAAAACACTTCTGTAAATCATAAACTATTCAGTTGTTAGTTAGGTGGAACAGTTACTGGGAAGAAGTGAGATTTGCCGCTAACTCGGAGATATGGAAGTGAAAACGTCTGGCTTCACCGAAGTTTTAAACCCGCGCTAAAATGCAGGTTGTCACGTAATTGTTGCTGTAAAAACTCAAAGATCGGACGGAGGAAAAGGTATCTTGTAGTTAACACAATGTGCATGTTATAGCTATTGTTCAACACGACAACAATTTTACCCATCTGTAGGTGCCGTAACCACAAAATACTCGTACATTGGCAACTGGAAGCTGCTTTCAATTTTTGCAGGATGTTTTGAACTGTGTCAAAAATGGTTCAAATGGCTCTGAGCACTATGGGACTTAACTTCTGAGGTCATCAGTCCCCTAGAACTTAGAACTACTTAAACCTAACTAACCTAAGGTCATCACACACATCCATGCCCGAGGCAGGATTCGAACCTGCGACCGCGCGGTTCGAGACTAAAGCGCCTAGAACCGCTCGGCCACCCCGGCTGGCTTGAACTGAGTCCTCCTTCAAAGATTGTTATGTTTCCTCTGTCTTCACCATTACACTTACCATATCGTGCACATGGTAACAATGATGGGGGATCTCGAGTCGCTGCAGTACCTGGGGGAGAGAGGTCAATTAATAACTAATTAAATGTATAAGTAAAACTCGTATCGCTTAGCTTGGTACTAATCTTCCGACTTAGCCGGCCGAGGTGACCGAGCGGTTCTAGGCGCTTCAGTCCAGAACCGCGCTGCTGCTAGGGTCGCAGGTTCGAATCCTGCCCCGGGTATGGATGTGTGTGATGTCCTTAGGTTAGTTAGGTTTAAGTAGTTCTAAGTTCTAGGGGACTGATGACCTCAGATGTTAAGTCCCATAGTGCTCACATCCATTTGAACTATGTTCCGACTTGACACTGTTTCAGCGGCCTGCATATCTATGTCCCTGCTTCTTTACTTAACATTTAACTTACAATGTTGCTCTGATCTACTGCACAAGCGCTAAGAGTTCTAATGTATTTTAAAGAACGGTGTCGTCATGGTCATCTACACTCCTGGAAATTGAAATAAGAACACCATGAATTCATTGTCCCAGGAAGGGGAAACTTTATTGACACATTCCTGGGGTCAGATACATCACATGATCACACAGACAGAACCACAGGCACATAGACACAGGCAACAGAGCATGCACAATGTCGGCACTAGTTCAGTGTATATCCACCTTTCGCAGCAATGCAGGCTGCTATTCTCCCATGGAGACGATCGTAGAGATGCTGGATGTAGTCCTGTGGAACGGCTTGGCATGCCATTTCCACCTGGCGCCTCAGTTGGACCAGCGTTCGTGCTGGACGTGCAGACCGCGTGAGACGACGCTTCATCCAGTCCCAAACATGCTCAATGGGGGACAGATCCGGAGATCTTGCTGGCCAGGGTAGTTGACTTACACCTTCTAGAGCACGTTGGGTGGCACGGGATACATGTGGACGTGCATTGTCCTGTTGGAACAGCAAGTTCCCTTGCCGGTCTAGGAATGGTAGAACGATGGGTTCGATGACGGTTTGGATGTACCGTGCACTATTCAGTGTCCCCTCGACGATCACCTGTGGTGTACGGCCAGTGTAGGAGATCGCTCCCCACACCATGATGCCGGGTGTTGGCCCTGTGTGCCTCGGTCGTATGCAGTCCTGATTGTGGCGCTCACCTGCACGGCGCCAAACACGCATACGACCATCATTGGCACCAAGGCAGAAGCGACTCTCATCGCTGAAGACGACACGTCTACATTCGTCCCTCCATTCACGCCTGTCGCGACACCATCGGAGGCGGGCTGCACGATGTTGGGGCGTGAGCGGAAGACGGCCTAACGGTGTGCGGGACCGTAGCCCAGCTTCATGGAGACGGTTGCGAATGGTCCTCGCCGATACCCCAGGAGCAACAGTGTCCCTAATTTGCTGGGAAGTGGCGGTGCGGTCCCCTACGGCACTGCGTAGGATCCTACGGTCTTGGCGTGCATCCGTGCGTCGCTGCGGTCCGGTTCCAGGTCGACGGGCACTTGCACCTTCCGCCGACTACTGGCGACAACATCGATGTACT